>NC_135578.1:111327275-111960192 GCF_965152235.1 Eretmochelys imbricata
AATGTTTAATTTCAGTTAAGTTGCTGCCTGTCTGAGGGGCACATTTCTTCCCAATACCTAAATAATCCTTCATAACTCCTATTGGGGTCTCTTTTTAAGGAAGAGACTGGCAAGGGAGTGGTTAAAGCTACAAACCTCAGACTTCAAAGCTGAAATGGATAAGTATCTGGGGACTGATAGCATTTATGGTTATACCTGCTGAAAGGCAGAGGAAATCATAGATGAACCAATGGTTGTTTCAATCCAAATTTCCTATGTTTCTACTTGCATAAAGAAAATTGCTCCCAAGCAGACTTTAGATGTCAACATTTACCCTATAGCAAATTTTATATCTGAATTATAAACCCCAGAAATTGGGGTTCATAATGGAAACCATGACACAATTCTAACTATAATAGCCTTACTGGGCAGTGCCATAAAAAAGTGTTCGGAAATCAATGAGCAGATTTTCATTAAAGAAACCCATTTTGCATCACATATTACTCCAGAGATTGATATTTCCTGCTTATAAAATTTAACATAAAATTTAATTGCAAATATTTTCTCAAAACCACCAGAATCAGGCCTTAGGCAATCCACTATTAATATGAAGCATTTGTTCAGCTCTAGTGGACATATTTCTTGTATGAATTATGTGAAAGAAGGCATCATTTGCTTCTTCATGGTTTCAGTAATGAGGTTTCTTTTCCTGTAATATGAAGCATAAGAAGCAGTACTAGTTCTTTTCTAATTAGGTAAGTAAACAAAGCCCCAAACTATTAAATAATGTAAACTGACTGTGCATTTTGTTTCTGTTTCCAGGCTTCTTAAATAGTATGGAATTTCAAGCTTCAAAGACATAATTTATCCTCTAAATTCTCTTATATAATGGACTGGTTTCAATTAGAAACTGCCCCAGCCTTCTCAGAATCACCTTTTAATTAAAAATCCTTTTAGCCTGTTTGATGTGTGGCAACACGCAGTTCTAAAGTAAAAGTGTAAAACAAGTTAAATAATAATAACCATGGTAAATAATTAAATAGAATATAACAGAGGCAAACCCTGAACTCAAGAATGTATTAGTACCAGTTAGAGGCCCCTCTCTACTTAACTCTGAGTTAGGATTTCATGTTTGAGAAACAAGAGGAGCAGAGTATTTGGCATCTGAGAGTTAAATGCAAACTATAGGTAGCAGATACCTAGAATGGGTGATTAAAATGGGTATCTCATGATTTAAAGGCAACTCCCCTTTGAAAAAGCTCAGTTTTACTCTAACTGTTGCCTTGAATATGCATCCAATTCACTGAGACTGTTGATTTTTTTGAGGCTGCTTTGAAGCAGAGAAGGCACTTCGGAGAGAAAGAGAGAGACTTCTGTGCATGAGTTGTAAGTAATTTTGGGGTAGGAGCAAAGGCATGCTCTTGTTTTTTTACCTGATGATATATCCAGCAGAATAGTGGTCACTCTATGAGGCATGCAACATACTAGTTGTAATGATCTGTGAGTGACACCAGGAAGTTATTGGAGTGTTATATATCGTTTTTTAAATAAAAATATTCTTGTTTTGACATTTTCAGTCTTTTTTATAAAAACAATTTTTGTTAGCTTTTCCCTCTTTTGTTTTGCTTTTCCCTTTTTTCAGTGGAAAAATGGGAAAAGGGGGAGAAAGTGTGTACATGGGGGCGGGAAATAAAAATGAAAGAGGATAAATAAAATTAAAATGAAAACCAAAAACTTAAAATCATTTTGAAATTTTTTGGTAATTTTTTTTTCCAGAAAATTAAAGTTTTTCTTTTAAAACCCTTGGAATGAAAATCATTTTGAAATTGTTTGTAGCAATTTTCAGTCACTTTAGACTTTTTGTCATGAAGATGTCTACTTAAAGGCCATCAGGCCAATTTTGCATCAGAGTCATTGAGAGACTCCAGGGAAGCTGACAGGCATGTGAAGCATTCACCCTAGAATGGTAACAATTTGGGATGACATTCTGGAGAAGATCTTTGAAGCCAGCTGAGGCATGGCTCACTGGAAAGCCAGTTACCAACATTTCAAATTTTGAAGTTGTTTCTGATTGCAAAGTTTTCAAATGGAACAATTTTTCACTTTACCAGCATTTTTTTGTAATTTTTTTTGTAATTTTCAAAATGTCTGAATTTTCTTTTCTTTTCTTTTCTCCTTTTCTTCTTTTTGCCACTGAGTGCAGTACTAGGAATAGTGTCCAGATTTGTCTTCTCACACTCATTCACTTTCCTTTTTCCACTCTGGGACTCTTCAAAACTTCATCCACTTTGAAAAAGTTACTAAATAGCAAAGTAAATGTTTCATTTTTCCTTTTGCTGCATGTAATTTTCCAAAGTGGAGGACATTTTGGAAAGTTTAGAATGGAAAAAGAATACATTTTTAAAAAATTGTGGAAGAAAAACAAAGCAAACCAAAACCCTAAACTTGTTCATTCTGTTGCCTCCAGTAGCAAAAAAGGGAGAGAAAATGGGAAAAGCAATCATTGAAAATACTGAAAATTATTAGATTTTGAAAAAAATTAAACAAATCTAAAATTCAATTCAAGAAAAAACAATTGTTTAATTTCATTTTGAAATTTCACATAGAAAAAATGAAATATTTAATCAAAAGATATTTTGCCACAGAAAACTTAATTTTTGATAAAACATTGTTTTTCAGCAGGAAAATTTCAGTTAATTCTTACTCTGAGGCATGTTAGGCCAAGAGTGTTGCCAGTCAGTGAGCTAGATCTTCCAGCAACACTCAAGGCATTTCTTGAAGCCTGTAAATTGTTTGTCCACCAGAAGCTGCTGAAGGGTTTTGAATGTTCATAGTAGTTCCTGTGGAGGTTAACTGATGGGCAGAGTGCAGGTGAGGTGATTGAGGTGTACGATGGAACTAATTTAACGCATACATGATACATGCTTCAGTTTCTGAAGGCTCAGAAAAAATATTATTTATTGGAGATAAACTGTAAACAGACTGTAGCAGCAGCAGCATCTGGCAACAGACCCGCTACCATCGGTCGTGCAAAATGAAAAGACTATTGTTGGCAATTCTGCTAGTTGTATCTAATCAACAGGAAGTTGAGTGCCTCTTGCCCCCAATGTGTATTGATGATTTTTGAATTCTGAGTCAGAGGCATTCCTTTGAGGCACATACCCATGGGTGAGGATCCATGAAAATACTGCATTTGGAGAACACTATTTTGTTTCAGTGTTCCTAATATCTCAGAAAAAGCCAAAAGAAATTTTAACAAAAATTTAACAAATTTTCCCAAAATTTATCTTTGAGCATGAGAAATTCCAGCCTTTTTTGGGAAAACTTGTAAGTGTTGGAAGCTACTATTTTGCTATAACCACATCAGTGCTTTTTATTTAAATTGCGTGTGGCTGGTTCCTATATCTCGGGCATGTTGTGGAGCATCTGCTCATCTACAGCAGCTCCATCAGCTGTTTGAATCACCAATGAGTGGGTTTTTTTCCTGACCGTGTGTGATAATTGGAGGGATTTTGGAGAGATTTTATTAAACCATCAACATGGTACAGAGCATTTTGCTGAGCTCCAAGATGAGTCACTGTAATTTGAATTACCTTGCTATACTTTTCAGCTGAAATGTAATATACTTTAAGATATATACTTAATTGTAATGAAGATTCTTCCTTTGCCAGCTACTTTTAATATTGATTTTTGAGCTGGGCCTAAGTATGTGATACAATAACAGACTTAAAGGACAGTCTGGGAGCTACATATATCAGGTTTATTGATGCCGTCTGTGTCTCCTTTTCTTCCCTTTTCTAATGAGGCACTAAAAACATCTGTATTTTTACCATTTACAGAGTAGTGTGGTTTCACTGTCTGTAAAAGGTAAACAAAAATGTTTTGATTCTTTCATTTTGTAGGCAAATCTATGTATGTTACCCATGATTCTTGTCAAAATATCATCCTTTGTATACTAAATATTGTTTCTAAATACTATTTAGAAACAAAGACTCCATTCCTACAATGGATTCTGCATAGGCAGCACCCTGTTTTCAAGCCCTATCTTGAAGGCCAAAAAAGTTTTGGTTTTTTTTTGGTTTTTTTTCCCAATCATGTTAGTTAAATCACATTAGCTTAACATTACTGAAAATCTCTAAGATGTGGACTAGCAAGTTTGAAGCCAAATAACACTGCTTCAGAAATATTAGTATCTTAACAGAGCTTTTCAGTCATGTTAAGCTCACGTGGCTGAACTCACATGCCTGAAAACACACTTTTGGGGCTTTTGACTTCAGTAGGGTTCCATGCAGGTGCAAGGGCATGCCTGCCTAGAATTTGTAGGATTGGCTTTATCAAGACAATGACCTCTTTATAAAATATTTCATTTGAAAATGATACAGAATCAATGGTCAGAAATTTTTGACTGCCTGTGTTTGGGGAAAAAAATAGTGTACCTCCTGTAAAGAGTACAGCTGTGTCAGAATGACACTTAACAGATTTTGTCTAAATCAACATTTGAAGGAATATACAAGTTAAATTTCAATAATGAACTAAGAAATATAATAGTCATTTAGTTTGTTAATCTTTTTCTAATCCTTTGTAGTAAATTTTTTCCAAGACAAGAAGTTTTTAATTAGTATTTTTCTTCTAAACTGAACAATGACAACAAAATGTCAGGTTTTAGTCAGCCCATCAACTAATGTGGAAGTGCATTTATTTTCTTGCTGAGTCAGCTTTGTGTCAGGTGTATTGAAATTAAGCTTCCTTCATTCAGTGTTGAGAGTTGTTAATCTAAAATAGCTTATTTATTTTGAAGGAAGAGCCAGAAAGAGTCATTCTTAACATGCAACTATAGAATCGAAAGCAAGTAATCAAGGTAGCTTAATAATTAGCAACTTAGCCAATAATTCATAACTTGAGCTATAACATCCACTCTTTTTTCTCCTTCCGTATTTCCTCTTAGAGGCCCAAATGTAGAGGTGAGTGGGGAATCCAAAATAGCGTAAGCTAAAGTAATTTACTCTTTAACACCCTCCTGTTAGTTGCTTTTCTTTCAACACTGCTCTCTTATGGCTCCATATTTATATTAATAGAATGTAAATTAAACCATCTTTGATTCCCTTTCTATCTTAGCTCAGTTGGCCCAATTAAGTTGTAATATGTCAGGGTTGTAAGAAACACACTGGTAAACGTGTATGAGTCCAAGTTGTTGCAACTACATGCTAAAGAGCCAAGATGAAGATGTAAGCCAAACTATCTTAAACAACTTTGGACTCACTTTGCGCAGAGCGGCGTTTAAGTGTGAAATGCTAAAACAGATTTTATGTGACTGTAGTAGGTTTTTTAAAGGATTTCCTAAGTCATAGAAAAGCAAACGGTTACTACTTTAGTAGTCGTAGTACTTTATATATCTTCTAAACACTATGCAGCCAGTAGCTAATTAATATAAACTTATTGCAACATAAAATAAAAATCTATGATCAATTAATTAGCAAATCTTATCATATTTCTTGTTGATTTGATTTCTTTAGGATGCTTCATTGATTAGTATTCATGACTATTTAATATATTTTATCTTCTATAGTGCCTTCCATCCAAAGTTCTTACAAACACTTTACAAACATTGATTGAACCTCAGAAGACCCCTCATTTGCTTATTACCCTTATTTACAAATGGGGAAACTGAGGCACAGGTTAAATGATTTGCACAATGTCTTTCAGTGAGTCCATAATCCTAATTCTTGGTGGTTCCTGACTTTCAACACAGACAGATTTTCCAAGAAAACTAATTATGCTAGGTTGAATATTAAGTGATGTTACAGCACTAAATTACTCTGAGAAGTGTATTATTTAGAAGGAAGATGACAACCCCATACATCAGAAAAGCTAATGCATCACCATGGAATTAATAATGTAAAAGAATGAAGTCTAACACATTCCCTTATGGACCAGCAGATACTATTACTATTTACATTCTGTCTTGTGTGTACATGTTGTACAAAAGTCTTTTGCCCCTGTATGTAGCTTTCCAAATTAATTAATTCTCAAGGGTTGAAAGGGTTAGGAAATAGGGTTGGTGGTTGATTTTCTATGAAAACTGTTTTTCAACAGAAAATTGGGATTTTGACAAGCAAAATTTTCCTGGAAACTTTTTTAATTGAAAGAGTATAGCTGCAATCTTTCAGTTTTCAGCTGAAAAGTCAAATTTCCATGGAAGATTTTGATGATGACAAATGTTACTTCATTTTCATCATAAATTTCTATGGGGAAAAGAAAACTTCAGATGAGCTCTGCTACAAAGAAGTCCTTTCTTTGCTTTGTTAAAGGGTTCTTACGCCCAAGGACAATTTCATCAAGCTCAGAAAACATTATATTAACATGTCTTCAATATTTTTGTATTGAAAAGTCATGGTTTCTCCTTGAAAGATATTGCAAAATTTACATTTGCATAAAAGGGTAAATGTCACATTTAGGCAAACTAAGGTAGATGTCAATTTCCAGAACCGGGAAGTCCCTTTTTTTTTTTTTTCCAGAAAGTGAGTAAGATGGAAGATCAAGTACTCACATAGAGCAGAAAATGAGTACATGGTCCTCCATTTTACTTAGTCCATGAGAGAACCAGCCATACGGGGATGCTGATGCACCTTTTATGCACCAGAGGCGTGACTCCACAGTCGCTTCATTCGAAGACAATCGCACTTGGGGAGGGTGGCAGTGATCGGGGAAAGTAGATCAAATTTAAATTTTTGTGACTCCAGTGTCCTCAGACCACTGCACAACTGGTGCAGAGGAACAAGGATCACCATTCCATTCTGTAGGCTGAAACAGCACAGCAGGTGTCAAGGTTCCTCCCCCACTCTGAACTCCAGGGTACAGATGTGGGGACCTGCATGAAAAACCTCCTAAGCTTATCTTTACCAGCTTAGGTCAAAACTTCTCCAAGGTACAAAGTATTCCACCCGTGGTCCTTGGAATGGCCGCTACCACCACCAAACTAATACTGGTTACTGGGGAAGAGCTGTTTGGACGCGTCCTTCCCCCCAAAATACTTCCCAAAACCCTGCACCCCACTTCCTGGACAAGGTTTGGTAAAAAGCCTCACCAATTTGCCTAGGTGACTACAGACCCAGACCCTTGGATCTTAAGAACAATGAACAATCCTCCCAACACTTGCACCCCCCCTTTCCTGGGAAATGTTGGATAAAAAGCCTCACCAATTTGCATAGGTGACCACAGACCCAAACCCTTGGATCTGAGAACAATGAAAAAGCATTCAGTTTTTTACAAGAAGACTTTTAATAGAAAATAGAAGTAAATAGAGATAAAGAAATCCCCCCTGTAAAATCAGGATGGTAGATATCTTACAGGGTGATTAGATTCAAAAACATAGAGAACCCCTCTAGGCAAAATCTTAAGTTACAAAAAAGATACACAGACAGAAATAGTTATTCTATTCAGCACAATTCTTTTCTCAGCCATTTAAAGAAATCATAATCTAGCACATACCTAGCTAGATTACTTACTAAAAGTTCTAAGACTCCATTCCTGTTCTGTCCCTGGCAAAAGCAGCATACAGACAGACACAGACCCTTTGTTTCTCTCCCTCCTCCCAGCTTTTGAAAGTATCTTGTCTCCTCATTGGTCATTTTGGTCAGGTGCCAGCGAGGTTACCTTTAGCTTCTTAACCCTTTACAGGTGAGAGGAGCTTTCCCCTGGCCAGGAGGGATTTCAAAGGGGTTTACCCTTCCCTTTATATTTATGACAGCAGGTAAGGCAGCACCCACCCTCCCTCCCCTTGACGTGAGATGGTCAGGTGGAGTTTGAACCTGCTGTGGGCATTGTGCTAGTCGCTGCTTTTTACCGGGGCTGGGAAGGAATTTTTCCCTCACCACCATATTGGCTTCAGTGGAGTGGGGGGGTTTTCGCCTTCCCCACAGTGGGTGTCAGGGAAGGCCTATTATGGTGAGCAGAAAAGGTGGTAGGCTATATGTCACAACTTATTTTGTAAGTGTGGGGCAGATGTTCAGTGCAGGTACTCGATAGGGAAGGCATCCAGTGACCAGATAAATGGCCTGGTAAAGGACTTAAAAAGGAAGTGCTGGTTAAAGGAATGGAACGGGACAGGGAGTTTGGGGCTCCTATGGTTGGAACAGCAGGGAGCCAACCCCCCTTTCTTATAGCCCACCTTAACCTGTCTATGAGGGGGCGTTTATGGTAAGGTTCTGGCAAAAGATGTGCTTGAGGGACCTGGCTGGAAAAAGAGGGGGAGCTGGTGGAAGCCCCCTGGGTAATTACGGAATAAATAGGTGGTTGCCTGCACTGTACACTTTTATCTGCTGGGTAGTCCCAGACATCTAATAATAAAGTTGTGGCCTGATTAAATCCATATCAAGTGTCTCCTGTCCTTCTTTTTGGTATAGCCAGACAACGAGGAGCAAAGTCTTTGACTTAACTGGATGTCATAAGTAAGGGCAACAGGATTTGTTCTGTAACACACACTAATTATTTTTTCAGACTTCAAAGGGAATAGTATACAGAAAAAGTTAAAATTAGGCCCAGTGTAGCTACCATGATGCTACAGGAATGATCCAAAATCGTAAAGGCAAAGTTTAAGTTTGAAAACTAAACTACACAACTGATGGTCATTACCTTAAACATTCAATGTCAGTCTGAGGCTTTTCACTAACTTTGACTTTTTCTGCTTCTAAACATTTTGTAATGTCTTCAGCTTCCTGTAGTTGTTCTTTAGTATCTAAAAATAAAATAACAATGTCCTTACTAATATATATTAATCATCTGTATTCACATATAGCCTGCATTTTATAAGTTCACACATTCTAATTATTGTGGAAACTGCTATGAAGGTGAAAATATTAGATCACAGTACATGAAATTAAAATATTTTACAGTTGTAGTTACCATACAATTGTAATCTTTCAAGCAATTGCAAAATCTGCAGGATGCTTATAATATCTGTACATTAAAATTTTAACTCAGAAAGAACCATTTATGGCATTTCTTCCCTAGTTCAACTACTATTACATATGCATTATGTAAACAATACACATACATTCTGGTTATTTCTATTTTATACCGAAAGCTTTGTAGATTTAATAAAAATAAAAGATTGGCTTTATTATACTATTTTAGCCAAATCTCAGAACCGGTACTTCATCCTCATCCTCCTTGACATGTCAGCTGCCTTTAACATAGTCAGCTGTTTGTTTTTTTTTTCTTGAAATCTTGTCCTCCTTTTCTTTCCATGACTTTTTTCTCTCCTGATTTTCCTCCTACTCTCTAACTGGTCCTTCAGAGGATCCTCTTCCTCACCCCTTCAACTTTCAGTGGGGGTGTCACAGGGCTCTGTCCTTGGTCACTTTTTCTCTTCTCTGTCTACACCTTATTTCACCTACACCTACACAGTAATCTCATCTGTAAACACAAATTCAACCATCTCTATGTTGATGACTCACAGATCTATCTTTTGGCTCCAGGCCCATCTCCCTTTGTCCAATCTAAAATCTTGGCCTGTCTCTCTGACATCTGCTCACCGATGTGTAGTCATCAGCTTAAGATCAACATGTCTAAAACTCAGCTTCTTATCTCCTGCCCATTCCTCCGAGCCTTCCCAATACCTCTTTTCTCAATCATTGTGGACAACATTGCCATCCTGCCTGTCACTCAGACCTATGTCACGGGCATCATCTTTGACTTGGCCCTCTTTGTAGGTCCTCACGTCCAGGCTGACTAAATCTTGGTGATTCTTTCAGATTTTTCTCTGGCCTCGACAAATGTAGTCTTGCCCTGCTCGTCTCCATTCCAAATGCTGCTGCCAAGATCATTTTTCTGTCCCGTCACTTTGACCCTATCACTCCTGTCTTTGCATCCCTCCTCTGGCTCCCCCTTCTCTATTACATGAAACATAAGGTGCCTGTCTTAACTTTCAAGGCCCTTCATAGCCCATCTCCACCCTAGTTATCTCTCAGTCGGTATTGAGATGTTGACTCCCACCTCCAGTCGCCCCATGATGCCATCACCAACTTGTACAATTTTTAAACAAGCCCTTCATTCCTTATTACATGCAGTTCCTCGCAGTTGGGAGGGGGAAATCTACATCATTATCTTCCTCCAAAACCCTCCTTAAAACTCATCAATGATAGCTTGAGCAACAGTAGTAATGAAGTTGCAGCCGCACGGTCGGTGACTGCTCGAGGATGTATGCAGGGTTCTGGAAGGCAGGAGTAGCTTGTGCAGACACCAGTGCTGCTGCTGTTACTCAAGCTAGCTTTGATTTCATATCTGTCTGTATATGCTTCAATCACACCTCCCCATGGCAGAATACAAATACTCTTATGTGGTAAGTTCTTTGGGACAGACATCATCTCTTTGTTCTGAGTTTGCACAGCATTTACCACAGTGGCCTCCTAGTCTATGACTGGTTTCAGAGTAGCAGCCGTGTTAGTCTGTATTTGCAAAAAGAAAAGGAGTACTAGTGGCACCTTAGAGACTAACCAATTTATTTGAGCATAAGCTTTCGTGAGCTACAGCTCACTTCATCCACTGAATGCATCCGATGAAGTGAGCTGTAGCTCACAAAAGTTTATGCTCAAATAAATTGGTTAGTCTCTAAGGTGCAACTAGTACTCCTTTTCGTTTAGTCTATGACTAGCTCTCCTAGGCACTACCGTAGTACAGTAAATAATTATGATGGTGAATGGACTGCAGTGTTAAACAAAATGGGACAAAAGTTGGATCCACTGAACTCTGCTCTATTTGAAATGTCACACAAATAAACCCATTTTATTACTAGATCCTAGTATATAATAATCTAGATGACAGGCTATCAAGAGGTGTTACAGTATACATGGATCAGAGCTGTATTTCAAACACCAAAGTACTTTGGAGAAAGATTGTTTCAGTATTATAAAGAGAGAAGAGGTGAAAAGGAAGGTGAGGTTGGAGAAAGGAATAACGAAGACAAAAAGCGAAAGGAAATGAGGGCAAGGGTAGATAACTAAATTACTATCAATCTATCCATAAATGATAAAAATAGTCTGGAAGAGAGTGACACCACTGGTTCAAATTTATAAGCCTCAAATTTGTCTTTTATGGCCCCTATCCTGCTTCCACAGAAGACAATGGTAACACCTACTGTTTTGACTTCCGTGAGAGCAGGTTCAGACTCCAGATTATCCTGAGTTATCCGATGCTCCTGCTTTATTTTATTTCAGATATGCACCACCGGCACACGGATAAAAACTTTTACTTTGTCACCTTTTGTTGGTTCTTTCATAAATCAAGTTACACACACATATATATATCTCATGTCCTCATTCTAAATCAATGCAGTATTATATCTGAAAAGTTTAGCAGGATAAACAGCTTATCATTAAAGCTAGATGAACAATGGCTTTTTTTGGTTTTCAAGAAAAAGTTTTCGGTCAAACCAAAAACGACATTTAAAAAAATTGTTTGGTGAATCTAAGTTTGAAAATTTTTATAAATGTATGTGTTTTACCGCAGTGAAAAGGGCACTCACCTGGGATGTGGGAGACCTAGGTTCAATTCTTCCCACTGCCTGATGTGGAGAAGAGATTTTAGTTGGGGTCTCCCACATTTCAGAAGAGTAGTGCACTACTATCACTGGGCTATGGATATTCTAGTATGCGTTTTTTTTCAATCTCTTCTCTTGAAGCTGTGTTCTACTTTTAAAAAATTATCACTGGAGAAGGGACTTGGGTGTCCCTCCCCACAGGCGAGTCCCTAAATACCAAGCTATACATCCATTCTAACTCTCTTTCCCTGTCCCCGTGACTATCCATTGTCATTCTAAGTAACAGTTCATATCTTTCATTAAGACAATGAATAGTCATTGGGACAATCATACTTCTGAAAAAATATCTGAGGGGAACTATTTGTCAAATATGTTTGTCAAATCACAAATGATTATCATAATAAGTGATTATCAAACACATTAAATACCTTTGAGTTTGCTCTGGAGAGTAAATAAATCCTGCTTTAATTCATTCTTCTGCAGCTGGAGTGCATTTAACTGAACATTTTCATGTTCCATTGACTCCATTTCTAAGAAGAAATATATTTTAAGTTAAAATGTATTACAGTTTTAATCTTGATGGTATAATCTTAAATACTCTTTAATTACTTGTAACCGTCTTTGGATATTCTAAAAGGACATTAGGCTAAAAATACAATTAGACTTATAAAACCTGGTGTACAAGAAATTACATATGGACAACTCTATTAGAATTATATGTATCTACAAAGAGGGAATACAAGGAACAGGTGCATGATGAATTAAGTCTGTCAAGTCAAACTGTCTGCAGAGAAATTTTTTACCCCTGTTGGCTATTCATGTTGCTGGAACTCTGGACTTTATCGCCAGATGGGTGAGTTGGGTTCACCTGGAGAAATAGGAACTGAAACGGTCCAAGTAGCCATTGCCTTTGTTACTCGTGTGGTCTGTGGCTAGCACAAAGAATGATTGCCCAGTCAGCAAGGAAGAGGAACAGGAAATGCCGTGGTTAGACTACCTGCTATGATCTTATATTCTGTATTTGAGCTCAAAGGGTCATAGGATCCTGTTTGAGACAATAACTATAAAGGACCAATCTCATGAGGCACCTGTGCATGTAACTCCCATCGAATTTAGGAGGGCTTGTAGGATTCAGAGCTAGGTGGTCAATAATCACTGAGGATTTATGTGGTCCATTTAACATGGTAATGCAACGTGCACCCCCCTATACTTCTCTGTTGGCTATGACCTCCTGGATAGCTGTGCAGGAGTAGATGCAGGTATCGCAGAGCTTGTACTTCCCTGCATAGCACAAATGAGTGGGAGAGAGTGTACTGGGCAATATAGCCACACCAACACACTGTCCCTTATTCAGGGCAGATCATGTCTTACAATCTAGCCCGAAGAGAAGTATCCAGCTAGGAAGGCAATAGGTTTAAAACTATTGCTTTACTCAGTTATGTTTTAGTCATTTGTATTCTCTAGCAATCCAAGATAAAATAGTTTAACATAAGACATACCGTTTTTCAAAATATTTGCCTTAGTTTCTAGGTCACATATTTCAGTCTTGACTTTTTTCCTAATCAAAAGCTCTCTGTTACATGTTAGTCCATACTCATTGTTAAAATCTGTGATTTCCTTAATAAAATTCTCCTCTTCTTCAATCATTTTCCTCTTTGTATCTGACTAAAAAGGTGGGAAAAAAATACATAGAGAAAAATAGAATCCTTGTTAAAATAATCGAGGTGAAATACAGTTTTGTCCCCTTATAACTATGTAAAATCAGTATGTATTCTATTTTGTAACCTGGAAAAACAGGGAAATGGTCTAGCTCTCCATCATTACTTCTGTTGCATTAATCTTACTGTTTTGCTCTTGTGACAAAATGAAAGGAGTGTGTTCTATAATAATAGTGCTGTATCATTAGTGTTAGAGGCCACATTATGCTATCAATTTTTAAGCATGTGTTGAAATCAATGGAGAGTTCTGCTTAAAATCAATGGCACAAAATGGCCATTATTTTTGGTTCTTTAAATTGCTCATTAAGGGTGAAATTCATCCCTTTGCAGAAGTCCAGGACAAGGCCACTGCACTATTTAAGATCCCAAAATATAGCCTAAGAGAGCTGACTCTGTTAGGGAGTCTGGAATATGGAGTTTCTCAGTGCCTTTTAGAAGTAGGTCCCAAATTTAAAGTATTTGCTTTTTCAAGGAAAACTTTAACTCATAGAAAAATACATTCATATAGTCAATTACAAGATTAAATTCCATTCAAAGCTCTTATCTGAATACTAATTTAAATAAAAAGTGAATTCCCTTGTAAACAAGAAGAGATAACCCATGTATCAAATCTAACTGGATACAGCTGATATCAAATTCACGTTCCATCAGAGGATAGCAATTTTGCCTTTATAGCTAAGTAGCATTACTATAATATTTACAGTATTCCTATTCTGTCCTATATGTCAGAAGGGGAATATGCTAGACACTGCAGTAATACTACTAAATTGTAAAGACAACTGAAAAGTTTTTAAAGGTAATCCAGGAGGTAGATTATCTAAAATCATGGATTAAAGTTTGGAGTGAGAGTCTGAATTTTTGTGTTCTAATTTGTTAGAACCAAAACAAATTTTAATCATTCAGATTTTCATACTTAATTAGTGTCCAGTTTTTTTCAAAATATAAATCTGACTGTAGTCATACAGTATTTTGTAAAACTGAACTCCCCTAAATAGTATAACTGGAAACATACAAAGATTTTGAGAAAAATACTCCTTTGATTCATAAGTTCAACTTTCTTTTTCTCTAAGATGTCTTCACGTTTCTTCAAAAGTTGTAAGTAGAAGAGCTTTTCAGACAGCTGTTGAACCTTCAAAGAGAAGAAAAGATTATTGGTGATAAAAATAAGTACACATGATGGATAGGACTTGCACATAAAGAGCCCTATCCAGAAAAAAAAGTCTGCATAGCTGCTGGACCATGGAAGCTTAATGGGTCTCCTTTTCTCTTTAGCTTGCAATCTAAACACAATTCTTCACAGCAGTCTCTCCTCTTTAGAGGCTAAACTCAGTGCTGTTCCCAATATAGAGAATGGAGTCCTTAACTCTCATTTTTAGCCAGAAAATTTTTCATTTGGAATGGAGAGAGACTCAACAGAGCATACAATCTTTTAAATAGCTTAACATAGGGGTGAGTTTTTCTCCATCTAACCAGATATCATTAAGTCAGGCATAGATTAACTTCAAAGGGACAAAACCCCAAAGTTATTGTGCTCTTCTCTGAATGTCTGTGGTTAGCCATAGAGAGCTATTTATGCTAGCTATTACCCTGTGCCTCTTCTACTATTGACGATGAAGTAGGGATTAATGGTCTCATAAATTTTCCCAGTTTGACTGTGAGAACTATCAGGCAGAGGAGAGTAATGAAGGGACCAAGCTTTGGGCTGAAGACAGTTCTACTATAAAACCCCAAATAAACTAAAAACCTTCCTTCTGCACACATTTGTATTTTTGGATTTAATTTTTTTAAACAGTACTTCAACTGATGAAGTAGGCTGCTCAACTAATTTGTGCATACCACTCAAGGAGAATTCTTCCAGATTTTGCAGCACAACCATGGTTGGAAATTTAAAACTAAGCAAGCATAGGGGGACAGAATATAATAAGATACAGGAGCAGATAAGTAGGGAGCAACTAAGTTATTGAAGGATATTAAAGGCAAGCACCAGAAGCTTGTATCTGATGTGATGGTGAGTGGGAGCCAATGAAGGGACTCAAAGAGAGGGGTTGACAAGGGAGCAAAGTGGCTGTCAGGAAGCCCACAGAGTATGGGATTGCAGTAGTCAAGAGGAAATACGGTGAGAGTCTATATGATAGTTTCAGTGGTGTGGATGGCAAGAAAAGGCCAAATATTAGAGATATTATGGAAGAAGAAGTAACAAGATTTAGAAACTGTCTACATAAACAGGTTGAGAAAGGGTACAGTCAAGATGATATGCCTGAATCACAGAGAGAATGGTGGTAGTGTCAACAGTAATGTAGCTCGGGCAAAATTAGGAGAATTTAGAAAAGAAAACAATGGGCCAGATTTTCTCCTCACATACCAACCATATTTTAGTGAAGGTGTCAGGGAGCTTGTTCCTCCAATATCAAGAGCTTTGGGATAATTTATTGTTACGTACTGATTCAAAGCAAGTTACTAATATTGTGCTTCTGTGTTTATATTACTGAATATAACCAGGCATATTGTAGTTTCTCCAACCCCAAAGTGCCTTCATAATCTATTACTTTGCAGTAAATTTTTTTAAAGAAATCATTGAGCCATGAAAGGCAAAATGCTATAAATCAAGTTCTAATTACATGCTACCTGGTTTTACAGAACAGAAAAAAATTAATATTTCCTATGAGCATTCCCTTGACCACAAGCAGTCTCTGTGAAATAGATGTCAAAACATTTTTGAACTCTAAGGCTCATCTACTTATTTAGGCTTGGGTTGGGATGCGGCCGGCGGAGAGGGAAGAAATGACATACAGTTATTTGAAGGAGGACTTCAGTATTATATTATTTCTTAGTAGTAGTTTGATTATATTAATTGCAGTAGATACATTGAGAATTTGTAGAATAAACTAAATTTTAGGTATTGAAAAATAATTGACAATGTAAATAATCTCACTAGTCAATGTATAATCTTTATATTGAAATATTATTTGATTGAAATAATGCATTTTGGCATTTCCTTTATTGCCTGCATCATTTCCTTTTGATAAATGAATTAATTTCAAACTAAACAAGCAAATAAAATCTACTATTATACACATTGGTAAGAATATAATTAATTTTTGATGTATAAAAGACAATGGAATCAATTAGGATTGCATCTTCACCTTTCTCCAGTAGTCATGTACAGCAATTGTTTTACTTTTGAGTCCTCTGATACCTACCATACAAACCACAATTATAAACCAGAATTAATCAGTAACAAATTAGTGAATGCATCCGATGAAGTGAGCTGTAGCTCACGAAAGTTTATGCTCAAATAAATTTGTTAGTCTCTAAGGTGCCACAAGTACTCCTTTTCTTTTTACAAATAAAATTGTGATTCTCATAAATTAATTTTATAAGCAGGACTACAGGGGGTTGGTTACCTAGCAAATATCACACATTCCAACCTTATATTGATTAAAGACCACTTCCTATTGTAGATCCATATTGGGTTCTGATCTTTGAAACCGTTATGCACATTAGTCCCATTGAAGTCAATGCGGCTGTTGACATGCATATGTGTAACTGTTTGCAGAATCAAGGTCTAAATTTGTAACTACTAAATATTTCTAAACAATTCTGTGGATTCTTTTCCCTCCTCTAACATACCTTAATCTATTTTAGGGGTTTCTATAGCACCTGTCACAGTAGCATTGAAGTGCATATGTAGAACAAATGCACTGGCAAACCACACAACAGCCTAAATTTTTGAAGAGATAGGTATTACCACCAAACCATTAATTCACCGCACCAAATGAATTAGTAGTATAATAAGTGTTGGTAAAATTAGGAGTCTGGTAGTAAAAGTCAAAAGGGGCACAAAGCACAATCCAGAAGATTGCAAGATTTATCTCTAACGTATTTCTGTTATTTTATAGGTAGAATACTAGAGATAGCATAGGCCTGACTCTAAAAGGAGCCTCTGTCTGCCTCCTTACTATGCACCTACAATTTTGTAGGTGCAGATATTTAAGAGCACAGGTGACATCATTTAGACCTCATTTACAGGCACAAACAAGTGGGTGTCGAACATCAATTTCACCCACAATTATTAGTACTGACAAAACTGAGAGTATAAAGAGGGAGTACATGTCTCAAAACAAGGCTCCACATCTACTATATGGAAAAAGGGATTAGAAAATGTAAAAGAGTGAGTGGTAGAATACTAACTGGTCTGGCTAGAAAGGTGGTTCTGTCTACAATGGCACTAGCCAAACTATAAGTGCACTCTTTGTACATGCTAGACGGTGAGTAACACAAATAGAATTGCTGATGTGTGGATGAGGTGGAAACTCTTAAGGCCTGATCCAAAGCTCACTAAAGTCAATTCTGGGACTCTCTTAATTTACTTCAGTGCACACTAGATACGGCCGTCATTGAATGGAAGTGGACAGTGAAGCGCGTATGTGAACGAACTCCATGTATCTTAGAGTGGTAATAAAGGAGAAGGAAGGAGTGTTCTACCTTCTACATCAAGACCCCAAGCTTGTAAAAGGAACCAGATTAGACCCCTGAGCCCGTCTGGAATCCTACTGAGGCCCCTGGGGCTCCATGCAATCTCAGGGGTCAGTCTGAATGGTGAGTCTTATAGGACTAGGATCAAAATGGCAGGCCGATGCTCTTGTGACGTGTTCAGATACTATGGCGATGAGCACTATAGAAATGCCTACAAATACATACATAAAGCAAACACTATGATAATATTAACACTACGTGAAGTGTAGTGCTTCAAAGTGTTCATGAACAATTTATTAAAATTACAGCTCATTTACCAATAACAATAATTAACATACTATAAGTATTACTACTCTACCTTAGTTTCTAATTTTATTTTTGCTTCATTCAGTTCTTCTGTTGTTTGCTTAATTTTTTCATGACTTCTGTTTATGTCTAATTTAACTGCAATACAAAATGAAACTTTAAACACATGAAATCAATTTGTGAAAGTGAGATTCTTTTAACAATTTGTTGCTTGCAAGATAGAGTGGTGTAGAAAGATGACTTCAGTAGAGACATATAATTGCTAGACTTCTAAACACATCGGTTTTCCTATAATAGCTACTGTCACTGTCATCAGTTACTAGAAGCGGAAATCGACATTCAGTTGCGAACAAACGAGTGCCTAATTACTACTTTAGGATGGACAAACATGACATTTGCATAGATAATTCAGATAGCTATCTTTGGAAATTTGATTTAAATTAAGGGTTACCTGTTTTACTGTATAGTAAAGTACCTTGTTGATACTCTGCTACACCATAACCTACTGATTAAAACAACAGGCAGGGAGACAAGATACAGGGGTTCTATTTCTAAATCTGCTGGTGGTTTTATGTGAATCTTGGACAAACTTCCTAAAGTTCCCACTGCACTCCAAGCAATTACATTTCCTGAAAGCAGATTTTGTAGAGTTCAAACTACAGGTCTAGACTGCAGTATTGCCAGACCCAAGCATTTACAAAATCATGATTTAGCCCCCCGCAATATTATGAGGTCAGCTTAAAAATCATGAGATTAAAAGAAATAGCAGGTCCTTTTTATTCGCCTTCTGGTTTTGAGCCTTTGGGTTTGTTTTTAATCTTTCCTCCATCATCAGGAGGGTAGAAATGTACTCTTTAAAAAACAAACAAAAAAAAAAAAAAAACGAGCGAGCACTGAGATTTGCTTGTAATAACATGATTCCAGGAATTGGGGCTTTAGGAATAACAACAAATATCATGACTCTCGTGATAAAAAATTATATGTTGGCAAGGCTGTGCGTGAGGATGATACAAGCCTGACCCTGCTGTATTCAAACACAGGAGAAGGGAGGTAGGCTCTTTCAAAGCAAGCCCACATGTGTCTATCACAGGGCTGTCCTGAGTCCCTATGGAGTTCACTATAACTATTGAAACAGGAGGTGGTGAGAGAGGCAGGAACTCGAGTTATTGGGCTCAATACAGGAGTGACTGGGTAACTCTGGCCTGTATTATACAGGTGAGACTAGAGACTCTGAAGGTCCCTTCTGGCCTTATAATCTAGGAGTCTATATACTCCAGGGGAAAGGCTCAGCCAAGATTTACTGGCCTTGCTTGAAACCCCCACCCCCACCACGAGATGGGGGAACCACCACACTGCCCTTCAGGGCTCTATGGGAGCCAGGGAGTCATGTGACCACAGGCCATCATTGCTGCACCAGGCATGAGATGGCGGCTGTGTGGCTGACCTTGGTGCATGAGGCGCCGCTTCTCCTCCGCTTGCTGCTCCGTGAGGAGGATTTGCTGGAACAGCGAATCCAGGCTCATTTCTGTCTCCTTGGGGGGCAGGACTTGGGGTTATTTCCCTGTCCCTGGGAGGCTTATTCACCACTTCAGAGGCCCCTCACAGGGGGGCAGGGAGCTCTTCACTGAGCCTGACTCCTCCCCCTTTAGCAGCAGCCTTGTGCTCAGTCCGTCACACCTACTCCCCCTCCCCACCTGACCACCTCAGTTCCTACCTCTGTACTGGGGTTTGTGCAGCCGAGGAGAAGCCGCAGAACCAGCCCATCAGGTGGGGAAGCCTGAGGTTAGAGCAGAGGAAGGAAGCTGGGTTGAGGGGTGGGAAAAGAGGAGCCCAGTAGTACAGGTGGCTGGATAGGGGAGGCTGGTGGTTTTGGGGGGCAGCAGAGGGAATAGAGATTGGATGGAGAGAGTGGGGGAGTTAGCGGGGGAACTGCTGGTGGAAAAGATTGGATTGGGGGTGGGGCAGAAGGTAATCTTAACACATAGAGGGAGGGGTGGTAGTCATGGTTGCACAACATTTCAAAGTTAATGGGATGAAACAGAACTTCAGCAAAACGTTATGTTATAGTCAAGCTACTGTTAAACAAAATAAGGCTCTGATGAAACTTGAAAACATGAACCTGACCCATCTTATGTAAAACTGAAAGGATTTTTTTTTTTAATTGGTGCAAAGTGAAACAGAGGGAAGAGTTCACAAGGGTGAATTTAGGAAAGTGTTTTAGTAGCGAAGCTTCCTACCCAAAGGCCAAAGGAAAAATGGAAACTATGAGTGAAGTGGGAAACTTTTGGCAATTCAGATAGCTATTTCTTACCTGAGCCTGGTGAGCGAACAAGTTATTTTATAAAAATTCAAGAGAAAGAACTACAATATCCTGGGATCAAGGCGAAAATAAAATGAAAACCATTCTTTGACGTTTTCAAGACTTTACTGCTATGGTTGCAACAGGGGCTTTCATGTTTCAAACTGTGAGAAAGCTTCTGTATGCCAGGATGGTGTTCCCTGTCACATATTAGAAGAGCTGCTCTTTGTGGCGGGGCTCCAGAGTCTCAAATTATGGAAAGGAACTGTTCTTCATAAGAGAGGAAGCCAGAATCCAACAATAGTGCATTTCTCGATATCTGAGAATGCCCAGTAAGCCCTTTTTACGGCTCTGTTAAAGAAGTCTTGAAATTAGGATGGGGGAAGTGAAATAGTCTTTAGAGTTCAGCTTGGTAGCTGTGACTTGGGCCTTAGTTCTGTAAACACACACATGCTTAAGTACACATAGTAGTCTCATTGAGTTCAGTGGGACTACTCGTGTGCAAAGTTAAATATGTATGTAAATGTTTGCAGGGTCCAAACTAAATGTTATAGAATAAAAGTAAAATGCATTCCTGTTTAACTAGAGCCATGCAAAGAATAAGACCTTTTGTAACTTGTTGGTTTTTCCCAAAGGTGGCTTTAATTTTATTTTGTAGGTCATATCGGTGCATCCTAATCTTAATCTATATCTGTATTTTAATCATCATGCCCTAATCAGGTCATGTCTTTTTAATGTACTTCAGAATTAGTAATTGCCTTTTGTAATCAAGGTGCTGTGCCAGTAGTAAAGTTTCCTCTACAAATTCTAATTTGTGTAGGAAAGGGGCGGGGGGGCGGGGGGGGGGGAAAGAGATTTTGTTACTAAGTGGTGCTAAGCGTAAAAACACTTGTCAATTTAATTGCATGTATTTTTAAATGTATAGTGTCAGATTTTTTCAAAAACAATTGTGATAGCCTGAAATGTAAATTTGGAATCTCTGCCCCCCAATCCTCTAAATATTTATAAATATTTATAAATTAAAAAAAAGTTAATGGAACCTTCAGGATGTACATGAACTCTGAGTAGCTTCTTGCTCTTACTCTCTTCTCCCTTGTTTATTGCTCTAATTCACTGCAGCATGTCTAAAATTAGGTACTGATCTTGTGTACATTTAAGCATGTGCATAACTTTAGAAAAAAAAGGGGGGAGGATGGGTTGGGATTTTTGTTTTTCTAATGTTCCACGCTGTGGACCCCCTCTTTTTATTCGTAACAGAAGTCTTGAACACAGCCACACAGAGATGCCATAGTCTTTGGCCTTTAAAAATATTCTCTATCCAACCAAATGTCACATGAGAAATTCCTTGCCTTTCATGCTAGGATGCTGGGGGACACAGAATGTGGGTCATTCTCCCTATTTTGATTGTTTTATGACAGTGTAAACGGGGGAATAGTCCCACTATTGTGGGGAACTTTCCTGGCTTCTGCATTACCCCGGTGAAGTGGGCTAGCGAAAGGATCTGAGTCCTCGCTCCCACTTCCTTTACCCAGTGGCCTCCCTGCCCTTAAGGACTCCCCTTCCACTCTCCTGTCTGGCAGAGTCCTCGTAACCCCAACAAGGCTGGGCCCAGGATTCCTGGGGGGCTTGACCCCCAACCCTGCTGTGGTCACCTAGGACAGGGGCTAGGCTGTCCCCACTCCGGGGTATTCTCTCTGCACTGGCCACTTCTCTGACCCACTGACCATTACATACAATTTAAAGCAAATGCAAGTTATTTAATCAACAATTAATTTTAAAAAGAATAAGGAAAAATGGGAAAGTTAAAGGAAACACATCATCCCGCTCTGTTGCAGGGAACATCACAAACAGCGTCTCTGGAATGTCAAGGCAGTTCACAGTCTGTTCCTTGTAAGTCCCAGGCCGCCTTCTCAGGCCCTGGCTGTGCTGTAGAGATGCTGTGGGTTGGACGCTTGCTCTGGTGGTGGCCACACGCTCTCACACTCTAAGTGGTAGGACCCTTCTTCCCAGTGTCGCCCCCGCCCTGTCGGGGTTACGATCCAAACCTGGCCTGCAGAGCCTCTTGGCTGAGGCGTCTCCCTGTGCTGGGCCCGCTGCCCAGGGTCCCCCTCGCTCTCCCTAGCTGCTCACCGCACCCAGCTCAGGACTGCTCCAACCCCAGCTCCACCACTCTGTCTCATGACTGCTGCTGTTGCTGCTCTGCCTCCGGCTCCATGGGCTGTTTCTTTGGCCCTTCTGCCTCTGGTTGCTACAGCTCTGCTCCCAGGACAGGTCTGCTCTGTGGGCTGCTTCTGTGACTCTGCTCCCAGCACTGACCTGCTTTGTGGGCTGCTTTTCTGGCCCCTCTGGCTCTGGTTGCTGTAGCTTTCCTCGCAGGGCAAGTCTGCTCTCTCTGGGCTGTGCCTCTGGCTTTGGGGCTGCAGCTCTGCTCCCAGGACAGGGTCTGCTCTCTCTGGGCTGCTTTTCTGGCCCCTCTGGATCTGGTTCAGCTCTGCTCCCCAGCTCAGCTTGGGCCCCTGCTTTTTCCTTAGGTTGGCCCCACTCTGTCTGACCCAGGTAATTCCAGCTCACAGGGAGGACGGGACCTCCCTGGCCTCCTGACTCCTTGATTAGCCTGCCTGCCCTCTCATTCAGGCTGACCTGGAGCATTGGCCTCTCCCCACTGTTCCTGGGGACTATCTGTTTCAGGGTCCTGATTTCCCATAGATCATTCCCCTTTTAGTACTGGGAGCTAGCCAACCAAAACACCCACACTGAATGTTAGTAAGGAGGCAACTGTCCCCTTACAAAAGTCTTCTTGGACAGAGTTCACCTCTGGGAAGAAGCTACAAGAAGGTGCACATTGGTAGCCTTGTGATGCCTCTAGTGCCTTGTGAGGCATGAACCTGTTAAATGTTGTTTTAAGAGAAATAACCTTTGTAGAAAACTATTTTTGGTGGGAGTAAAAGGAAAATAAGGCTGTAGTAGAACTAGGTGAGGCAGTATGGCCTTTTTCTAAAAATTATAGTAGAAAGATAGAAAATACAGAAGCAGGGAATAGTTTATAAATACATTTCTTTTCCTATTTTGAATACATTTAATATTTGTTTTTTCCTAGTCATTTTTCTCTTGTTTACCTGTAGCATTTGGACCGCCTGTCCCTCTTCTGATTACCCAAGAAGTCCAGCTGTCCATTTAGTTACATAAAAGGCACAGCTAATGCTCTTAAAACGCTTTTGAAAGAAACAGAATACTGAATAATTTCAATGTGAAACCAAAGTGCATTAAAGTGGCTGGAGGTCAACAAAGTGCTACTGAAATAGGTGCTTGGCATTGTGGGGGCAGGGGGCAGTTTTTATTCCAGCGCTTCTCTCCCCCTAACCCGCCTCTCTTCAATCCCATGCTGACTGCTTCTTTGTGTCTACCTCCACCTTCACTCTTCCCCACCTATTTAATAGAATAGGGCGAATTCTTCCTTATGGTAATTCTACTTACTTTATTTTGTGTTTGTTTTCAGTGATGAAGTCCCAGCTGTACGCTGCTGGGAGTCGGTGCTTAAGTGTGACATTATAAAAAATGTGGTTTTGAACAACTAAATTTTAACCCAGCATAACTAACTCCACTGACTTCAGTGGAATCATTTCTGAGTTGCACCAATGTGAGATCAAACTCAGTGTTTTGGCACAAATGAAATGAAAATTAAAAAACAAAAAACAAAATTAAAATTAATTTTACACTGAGCCATGCTAAATAGGAACATCAACTAAGTTACATTTATGACTGGTACAACATTGTTACAACACAACAAGCATCAGATAGTAAAACAGATCTCTCATCAATGGTGATGGCCAATAAAAGGATGAGTGACTAAAATAGATACGTCACAGGGTTTCTGGCCCCAGTAAATGACATAGATCCAGTTTCCTTGTGCCAGAACCAGTGTTCCCACTTCGGCCAATTAAGAGGGTAGGGCACCACTTGGGGCTATAAAGGATCAGGGAGTCAGAGAGAGAGAGACCTGATGAAGCAGAATTGCCTGTGTGAGAATCAGGTGAGAGCTGCTGGAGACCAGGGGACTGGAGGACCTGGCATAGAGTTACTGGGGAGTTGGAGGAAACTGAGGCAGGTGCACTTGTTGTGCTGCAGCCTGCTGAAAGCAGGTGCTGTAGGGCAGTAGTTCTCAAACGTATTTGATTGCGCCACCCTTCTTTGTGTCTAGTAGTTTACGCGCCCCCTTCCCCCGGGCGCCTGGCCAGCAGCCACCGCTCAGTTCTCAAGGCAGAGCAGAGAGCAGCAGCTGCTGGCTGGGCACCCAGCTCTGAAGGCAGTGCCGCCGCCAGCAGCAGCGCAGATGAGAACCCACAACATGCATTGGCTCCTTGATTTTCTTCTGCAGCACAGGTTAAAGCATGGTCTAATCATATACCCCTCTTCATCCCTTATACTATGGACTGCAAGGTGGGATGCATAGGAGTCAGTGCTCCAGCTTTAAATCCATTGGAGGTTCCCCTTCTCTTGGATGATCCCCAGCAGGGGCTTTGTGAGTAGGTTCTGCTTTCTTTGTGTTGTCTGATCACGGAAAAGGACTAGAACATGGCAGAGAATCTGCCCCAAAGTTTTAACTGTTGCCCAGGGACTTATTTTAATATTGTGTTTGGCCTGCAGGGTGAAAAGCTTAAGCACAACTTGTATGCAGCATATCCTACATCTGCAGAAATACCTTACAAACATGAAATACTGGTGTTCTTCATTTAGCTTTGTCTTAGAAAAGTTAGAAGTACAATTTTAAAATCATTTTCTTCCAAACAAATCTATTGATTGAGCAGCCGGTTCAGTACTACTGTCAAATACAAATACAGGACTGATTCTGCTTGCATTCACGTCAGTTATTTCCCCCAACTCCCCTCACCCCCATTTTCTTGAATAGAAGCAGGATTGGGCCCATGGTAAATTCTACGGAAAGACATACAGTCATATCAGACTCCATCTTGTGACTGTGAATGGTAATTTCAGGGTGCTCTTTATGCCCAACATCCACATGTTTGTTTGTTAATGTTTAAAATAGTGCTGCCAAATCAGCAAAATAATGTTTTGTCCAAATGATTGGTTAATTCAACTATTGCTACTGCGGTTGTTAAGAGTGAAAAATATTTATATTTCCAGTAACATTTTATGATTTTACTTTGAAGTAATTGGACCAGATTATTGTGCAGATTTATATCCTGTGTAATCTCAGTGATTTATGTAAGTGTCAGTGAAGAACTTGGCTCATTGTTTTTCCAGACTGAAAGTGTTCAGTATTTCAAAACTGAAGTAAATAAAATGACATCACTACCTAATAAATTGTTAGTTATTGCAGAGAAACAAAAATCTACAGTAGATCTCTGAATTTAAGCAAACAGGCTAATATTAAATAATAGCACCAGGAAGTGACTTTAATCCTCCAGTGAAGCTAACATTGTCTGGGGTAAGAGTTATAGCCTTTTGCATTTTGGTAGGAATGTAAACAACTTTTCAACAGATGTCCCTTATAAAGGAAGCCAGCTATTAGCATCGTGATATCTCTGTTTGAGTCTCACATCCAAGATTTTGTGTAATTCCATCTGGAAAGTCTTCATTGGATCCCATCCCTAGGGGTTATAAAGTGAAGATTATTTTTTTTTAAATATAAGCCTTCTATTGTCTTTTGGTCATAATCATACAGCACCTGCTTTATTTGCTGATTGGTAATTGTGCTCGGTAAAAGGTCTTTACACTGTATGTCTCCAATGCTTTTGTAATTTAAAAGGTAGTTCACCTGTCTTCTTTGCTAGACTTCTCTCTTAAAACTTCTTAAATCTAACCTTCCTAATAATTTGGATATTTGACAACTGAGGCCTTCCTTTTTAAACATTTATCAGAGCTCTGAAATTTTTTGGCATGTGTATAGTAACATATGTAATGAAGGAAAAATATGACTAATCTGTCATGTAGTAAAAAACTAGCAAAACAAAAAAGGCTTTGGTTTAGTGTTGCAGCAAACTTGTTTAGTTGTTAGTCTGGAACTACAACTAAAACTACAGTTTGGTTTTAGTACACAGTAGATAGGACTCAGTTGTTTGAGGAAGCTATCAGCTGTCCATTTTCACAATGGAGAGACGTAAACAGTGGGGTCCCCATCCCCAAAGGAGCTGCACTGGGAGCTGTGCTGGTCAACATATTCATTAATGATCTGGGAAAGAGAGTGAACAGTGAAGTGGATGATACAAAATTATTTAAGATAGTTAAATACAGAGCTGACTTCAAACAGTTAGAGGGGGCTCTCACAAAACTGGGTGAAAGGGCGACAAAATGGCAGATGAAATTCAACACCCCCCCCCACCCCGCTATAATGATGGGTTCTAAATTACCTGTTATTGCTTAAGAAAGAGATCTTGGAGTTGTCATGGATAGTTCTCTGAAAACTTCCACTCAATGCATAGTAGCTGTCAACAAGGCTAAAGAATGTTAGGCATTATTAAGAAGGGGCCAGAAAATATAATGCCACTATATAAATCCATTGTATGCCCAGACCTTGAATAGTGTGTCCAGTTCGGGTTGCTCTACCTCAAAAAAATATAGTGGAACTGGAAAAAGTTCATAGAAGGGCAACAAAGATGAGCAAGGGTATGGAACAATTACCATACAAGGACAGACTAAAAAGATGAGGACTATTTGTCTTAGAAAACACTCAGTTAAGGAAGATATGATAGATTTCTATATAAAATCATTAATGTTATGGAGAAAGTGAATGGAGAAGTGGTGTTTACCCTTTCCCACAATACAAAAATCAGGGGTCACCCAATGAAATTAATAGGCAGCAGGTTTAATGCAAACAAGAGCAAGTACTTCTTGCATACAACACAATATTAACATGTGGAACACATTGCCATGGGATGTTGTGAAGGCCAAAGGTATAACTGGTTTCGAAAAAGAACTAGATTAAATTCATGGAGGATAAGTCTATCAAGGGCTGTTAGCCAAGATGGTCAGGGATGTAATCTCATACTCGGGGCAGCCTAAACTGCTGATTGCCAGTAGCCAGAAGGGGAAGACAGGGTGGATCTCTAAAGAATTGCCCTGTTTTATACACTCCCCCTGAAGTTCTGGTACTGTCTGCTGTCAGAGATAGGATATGGGGCTAGATGGACCATTGGTGAGACCCTATATGGCTGTTCTTATCCTTAAGGCTAGAGAAGAAAGTCCCAGAAAGCTGAAGGGTATCATTTTGAAACTTAAGTTCTTTGTAGCTTATGGTAGTCATAAAGAGATGGGTTCACCACTTGTTTTGTTGTTTGTTTTTTATTAGCATAAATACTGTTATTGTGGGTTCTGACCCTGTAAGATACTGAGAGCTCTTAAATCCCATTTAAATGAATGGGAGTTAAGGATACTCGGCACTTTGCAGGATTGGGCCCTTTGTTATGTGGTGTAAGCTTGCATTAAAACAGACTTAAGGAAAATATTCATTTTGTTTAATGACTCAAATTGAGCAACTTTAAATATTTTACTATATCCTTTGTAACCCCATTCCATTTCTTTGATCCCTCTTTACCTGTCTGTTGCATGTTACTCTGTTTTTTCCCCGGAAATCTGGTTTCTTTTTCAGCATCTGTTGGTTATACAATCCCGCCTTACTTTATATGAAATATAAATCCTAGTGGGTCTTGAAATATGTATTTAACGTTAATACATCAAGATAAAAATCATTTTATGCTTTCAGTATTTAAATTGACAGTAACCTTTATAGAATATTACTAGATCAGCATCTGTCATTGTCTTCTCTAAGGCAGTGGTTCTTAAACTGTTTTTTTTCGTGGACCAATTGAAAATTGCTGAGGGTCTCGATGGACCACATAGTGATCTTTCCAAATGTTGTTTGTACTGTTAGCTAACTATTGTAAAGCACTTTGGATAAAAGCACTATATAAAAAAACCACCTCAATAATAATTAACTTTTTTTGTTCTACAAATAAAAGCACACCTCATATTTTAATATCAGTAGTCTTACTTTCTAATGGGATGGATGTGCCCTCTCTCCCCTGCCGTGGCAACCCCCGAGCTGGAGCTGGGAAGGAGGGGGTCTCTTCCCAACAGCCGCAGCCCTGGAGCTGGGAAAGGTCGCCTCTTTCTCTGGCCTCCACAGCTGTGCACATCCCAAATTCCCCCCACTCTCTCTTCTGACCCCACTGCCCCCTCCCACCTACTCCCTATTCCCCACAAGGCCACCCCCTCACCTTACATGTGTGTCTTCTCCAGGGTCCAGGCATCTAATTGGTAGAGCCATGCCTGTGCGGCTCCACTAATTAGGTGGGTTGCCCTTCACTGTCTCATGTGTGGCCGCCCAGGTGCGCACCTTAGAGGGAACTATCCACGGACTACCTGAATGGAGCTTGTGGACCACTGGTGGTTCACGGACCACAGTTTGAGTACTTCTGCTCTAAGGTATTTCAGAAGATTTTCAAATGTTTTATCATAGTTCATAAAGCCCAACTTCTTTCTGATACTTCAAATGCATCAACAACATGATACATATTAGATGGTTAAAGAAAATAAATAAAACATCTTAATTTTCACAGTCATAACAAAAGTGGTATTCAGAACTAATTTAGATAATTTTTAAACCCTTCCCATAATTTCCATTAAAGCAAAAGGAGTTAGTTGGCATGATGAAAACAACTTGAATGCAAAAAACAAGAATTTCCTATTTTTTTTATAATAATAATTGTGTCAGTGCTGAAGGCTTTCATCAAATTAATCTCATAGCCTAATATGCCATATTTCCCCCATAAAAATTTGCCAATTGATTTATAACTTCTTAAGTAACAAATTTTACATCAATATTTACAGCATTCAATATATTTCTTTCTATAAGTACAGAAAAGCACAAATACTGTAGACCTAAGATAACGTTTAATGGTCAACTAAGGTAAAACAGGCAAGTTTTTTAATGGCAATGGATGAGTCAACCTCTGAATTTAGTAATATGTCTTTTCTCTATGGGAGACCTAGTAGGGGATGAGACAGTATGTACCTGTAAGCTTAATACAAAGGATCTGAGTTATTTGTCTAGAAGCTGTTCTTCCCCCCCAGCACTCTTTAAAAAAATCTGAATAGCTCTTAGAAAACTTATCTAGCCTTCCTGAGGAAGCTGGTTAAGGCCTTTCCTATCTGTTAATTGCAAAAGATAATCTGAGAAACAACAGGATAATCCTGAGGTCTACATAAACTGTGCCCTTTCCCTTTTGATATGACTCCTTTTTGGGTGCAGGAGACCTTACTCAGAGTAGATTTGGCAGTGGTCACTCATGCTATCAAAATCTCCCTATTGATGGAGATACTGTTTCTGTGATTCCATCTGTTTAAAAAAATGTGATTGCAATTAAAAGAGAGCCTGCAAACTGTATTCAACCTATGCTTATAAGGGATTACTCCTTTTTTTATGATGCAATTTTCAAAGGCTTGCATGGGCACAAATAACTTTTTGCATGCTCCATCTGGGGTTCAATGCAAAGGCAAAGCAATTAAAAAATTTATTTTGAGCAAAATATCACAGCGAGATTAAACTGGAATTATAAAATGTTCTGGATACATAAACAATTATTTAGTTTGTGTCCCAACTGCTGCTTTTCAGAAGCGTCAGCATGTCCGCTCTCTGTTTGTGTGAAGTGTGTCTAAATAATTTTTCTGGTTTATTTTTTTAAAGATTATTGAAAGAAAGTAACAGAAAAGTGAATGGTAATGAATAGCAAAGCAAATGTATTGCTTTCTTGTGAAATCATTACATCTCTCTCTATCTGAAAGTTAAATCAGACAGTTTCATATTCTCTCTCTGTCCGTTTTTTGAATACCTCATCTTTATTATCTCTGTATAATTAAGTAGGTATACACATTATTTTCATAGAAGTTTTAAATCAATGATTTTTTTAATCAGATCATCTAAATTCTTTTATTTTAGTCAATCACGTTTCTATGGATAACTGTTTTTGCAACTAGTTGATGAAATGATTAAAGTGACTGCACTTTAAATTTAAAAAAAAAAAGGAGTACTTGTGGCACCTTAGAGACTAACCAATTTATTTGAGCATGAGCTTTCGTCTGAAACCTTTAAATTTAAAGGCGACTGTTGTGTGTTAAATGCCATTGGGTTTCCCAGAACTGTACAAATAAAAAACAAACAAAAAAACTCTGTCCCTTTCTAGAGAGACATCAGAATGAAAGGGCAAATCCTGCATATGTGCACATGATTAACTTTACGTATCTGAGTAGTCTAATTAGAGACATGGCTTGATTATGCTGAGCATGCCAGGTTAAAAAGAGTTCGGGTGGGACAATCTGTGCAGAATTATACCATTGCTCTTCAAGGTAATTCCAGCCTTAGTGCACAAGAAGCTTCCTCTTCCCCAGTAACCGACCCGAATCACTGTTATATATTCTTCTTGGTATTTGTACATGTGATCAAATGCAGTGTCTGGACTGTCCATACTCCACTGGATGAGACTGAAGTTTTTGTCTGAGCTGTTTATGACATCTCAGCACTTTTTGGGTAGAGAGGTTAATAAAGTGCATAACCTCTCCAGCTTGACTGTTGTCAATTCGTTGTAGAATTTATATTCTGGCAAAATCATTAGTTAGCAGTTTGGCACGTCCAATAGGAGTTACTTCTGTATCTGAACACGCACTATCATGTGGTCTTTACTTACTTTGAGATGGATGTAGGAATCTCTGGGCAGAGATTCCCTGCTTATTGTTGGCAGACCTAAAGTTTCAAAAGTACCTTCCAGGATATATTCACCAATGTTTTATGTAAAATTTGAGACAGTAATGAATATTATATGGGAAGCCTTAACAGCTTTTTTCTATCTGCGATAGGATTCAAACCAGGAACCAAGTATCCTTAGAACAGATGAAACCTTGAGTAAAAATTAGAATGCTTCAGTTTTGATTATCTCTAGATAATCTTCCTTTGTAGCCAAGAAACTAACACTGTCCAAAAGCAACTAGATCAGCTCCTCACAACTAAGCCACAACCTTTACTTATATTAGAGAAACCATTATTCAGTCATTGGGCATCACTTGATAGAACAGACAGATATTTTTAGACAGGATGAACAATTCACAACTGTCTGACCACCAAGGACTGAGAATGATCTAATTTTAGGAGAAGGTTCAGATCTACTACAAGAATTTGATTAGTTTAATTAAAATGACCATGTTGAGAGCTTGGAGAATAACTACCACGTAGCTCAGTATGCTCTGGTAGTATACCTACTGCTTGCTGCTTCTGGCCTCCCAGGATTCTCCCTGTGCAAGAATATCCTAATTTTGTGAGGTGGCATGGAGCTGAGTTAAAGGTGATGAAAGAATTCTTCAGAAACAGTATGTTGGCAAGTTTTACTCTGTTTAAAGAGTTTTGATCACCTTCAGGACCCAAGACTTCCTGGGACCATACTGCACCTTAAACCGTCCTTTAATTGATGACCAAACTCAAAGCATCTCTTATCTAGAGCATATAATTTTGTTAGCAAGGGCTCTCGGATCTGTCCTGCCACAAACCATGAACCCATAATCTTGGTATATTAGATCTTGATAAACGTCAAGAGGCTTTCAGACCCCCTTCTCAGTATTGTTCTGAAGCAGACATGAATAGCTATAGTACCAAATGTTGTATTATAGGCTATATTTTTTCTCATCTATTTTAAATACAATTTTTTTCTTATGGAGGCCTTATCTATATGTCACCCCACTGATGTGCCTTGAAACTGTCAGTAAAAATAAATGTATTTCCAAAGTGTTCAGAGAGCTTTATTTAATCCAGTTACTCTCATTTGCTGAGGTCAGAGGATCTGCCATTGTTTGAAGCCATGTGTGATTAGATCAGAGGTGGGCAAACCACGACCCGCAAGCCACATCCGGCCCTTGGGACCGTCCTGCCCGGCCCTTGTGCTCCTGGCCTGGGAGGCTAGCCCCTGGTCCATCCCCCGCTGTCCCCCGTCCCCTGCAGCTATGCTGCTGCACGGTGCAGCTGCCAGACATGCTGCTCTGAGCAGCATGGTAAGAGGGTGGGGAGCAGGGGGGTTGGATAAGGGGCAAGGAGTCCCAGGAGGGGGTGGTCAGGGGACAGGGAGCAGGGGGTGGTTGGATAGGTGTGGGAGTCCTGGGGGGCCCATCAGGGTGCGGGGGTGTGGATAGGGGTCGGGCAGTTGGGACACAGAGTGGGGCTGGGTTTGGATGGGGGTGGGGTCCTGGGGGGTGGGGCTGTTAGGGCTGGGAGGGGGCAGTCAGGGGACAAGGAGCAGGGGGGGTTGAATGTGTGGAGGGTTCTGAGGGGGGCAGTCAGGGGGCAGGAAGTGGCAGGGGGCTGGAGCCAGGTTGTTTGGGGAGGCACAGCCTTCCCTACCCAGCCCTCCATACAGTTTTGCAACACTGATGTGGCCCTCGGACCGAAAGGTTTGCCCACCCTTGGACTAGATGGAAAACATAGATGAGTGGGAATGTACTGATTACCTCTGATTTCACTGCATTTTGGACAATGTCTCCCTCATTTCTTAATCCAGAAAACATAGAAAGTTCTAACTGTTTCGATTTCATTCCATTTAGTAAAACTTCCCAACAAAACGTATGTTAAAATGGAGTTAAGGTTGAGAGTATATATAAAACCAATTAATTTACCTGGACATTCTCAAAGATTATTCAGTATAACATATACTCTGTTTTCCTTCAAAATTACAGCACTTTGAGTCCTGATTAAATTTTCTTAGAACCTCTGCTTTAAGTGCAAAATTAAACTCAACCTTTACAATGGTATCTTCCAACTGACCCATCATCACAATCTAAATTAGGTGATTCTCAAAGCCCATGACTATTCCAGGCAGCATGAAGATTCCTTCCCACAAAGCTCAAGATTGTTGGAATCTGTCAGGGTTCCTTCCCCACTCTGAACTCTAGGGTACAGATGTGGGGACCCACATGAAAGACCCCCTAAGGTTATTTTTACCAGCTTAGGTTAAAAACTTTCCCAAGGCACAAACTTCGCCTTGTCTTTGAACAGTATGCTGCCATCACCAACTGATTTAGACTAAGAACAGGGAAAGGACCACTCGGAGTTCCTATTTCCCCAAAATATTTCCCCAAGCTCTTACACCCCCTTTCCTGGGGAGGCTTGAGAATAAACAAGGTGAGCACAGACCAGCCTTGAATTTTTAACACCCAAAAAACCCAATCAGATTCTTAAAAAATAGAACTTTATTAGAGGAACAAAAAAAGATAAGAGAACAATTCTGTAAGATCAGAATGGAAGATAATCTTACAGGCAGTCAGATTCAAAACATAGAGAATCCCTCTAGGCAAAATCTTAAGTTAAAAAGAGACACAAAAACAGGAATACACATTTCTTCCAGCACAGAGAATTTCACAAGCCAAAACAAAGAAAACCTAACGCATTTTCTAGCTAGCTAGCTTACTTACTAACTTTACAGGAGTTGGAGGGCTTGCATCCTTGATCTGTTCCTGGCAAAGGTATTACACAGGCAGACAAAAGACTTTTCCCCACCTCCAGATTTGAAAGTATCTTGTCCCCTCATTGGTCATTTTGGGTCAGGTGCCGACCAGGTTATCTGAGCTTCTTAACCCTTTCCAGATAAAAGGACTTTGCCTCTGGCCAGGAGGGATTTTATAGCACTGTATACAGAAAAGTGGTTACCCTTCCCTTTATATTTATGACAGCATCCATTTAGTCAAACAATGTCCATTTTGACTGCTCACTTACAGCATTTCGAAAATGTCATGGAAAAGTTCAAACACAAAAGCAGCCGCGGCCTATTATGCTGACCAATATTGTCTCATTGTTTTCCTCCCCCATCTGTTGTATCCATCTGTTGTCACCTCTTGTCTTGTACTTAGATTATGTTTGTGCCAGGGACTGTTTTGTTTTCTTTGTACAGTGCTTAGCACAATTAGATCTTGATCCATGGCTGGGACTCCTAGGTGATACAATAATACAAATAAAAAAGCAACACCAGAATCTGTAGGTCAAAACTTTTACAATTCAAATCTGATATTTGGTGCTTGGAGTCAAATCTCAGTCTTTAATCAATTGAACATCATCAGTCTTTCAGAGAATCTAAGGTAGTGGTTTATAATTTAGAACTGATGGTGGAAAGTTTTGAAACATTTTCACCTACCAAGTAAAAAGAAAAGGAGTACTTGTGGCACCTTAGAGACGAACCAATTTATTTGAGCATGAGCTTTCGTGAACTACAGCTCACTTCAAGTGAGCTGTAGCTCACGAAAGCTCATGCTCAAATAAATTGGTTAGTCTCTAAGGTGCCACAAGTACTCCTTTTCTTTTTGCGAATACAGACTAACACGGCTGTTACTCTGAAACCTACCAAGTAGCGCATCAAGCAAGAGCAGAACAGTAAAAACTCAGAAAACCTTAACTGATGGTTAAATACTTCAGCAGTAGATTGAGGAGGAAAAGAAGGAAACCAGAGAGAAAAATCAAGAATCCTAAACTGCTCAGAATTATATTTTCTAAATCTACCAGTGTGTTACTAACTGGAAAAAAAATTAATGTTCAGGTGGATTTGCTCAACAGAAAGACAATTCATTCAGACAAAATGCAGCACAAGAGAGCTGCAACTGCTGAGGAATTCTAGTAACACATTTAATGATACCTGATCTTATTACCAAGTGACTCAGATTCTTCAGCTTTTATAAAATCCATTTTACAGCAGTTAAAAACGTATTGGGTTTTGCCCAGCTCTTGGTTTATTGACTCCTACCCAAAAAGAAAAGTGTAGAAAGTGTATCTAATTTACCTCAGTTTAGCCAAGGAGGTTGTGATTCTCTCTGGTGACATATGTGGGTTAACTTGCTCTCTTGTAACAGAAATATCTGCTCTGACATAGCACAGTGACACTCAGACCTCAGTGGTTCAGGAGCCAAATTAGCGATCAACATTACCTAGAAGAGCCAGAGTAGTGTGAATTCAGTGTTTCATTTTCTATTTTCATGTATAAGAATTATTCTCACAGCAAAATGACTGACCAAGTATTATTATTTTATCAGCTACAATTGGTTAATAACATAGTAAAAGCATTCTGATTGGTTAATAATTAAATCACAGTGTTTTAATGTCATGTGCTGCAAAGAGCCACAGGAGACACTTTAAAGAGCCACTTGTAGTTCATGAGCCTCAGGGCTTGTCTATACTGGCAGCTAAATCGGCACTGCTGCGATAGATGCAGCGGTGTCGATTTAGTGGGTCTGGTGAAAACAACCTAAGTCTATCGCAGAGCACTCTCCTGCCAGCTTCTGTACTCCACCTCCCCAAGAAGCATAAGGTAAGTCGGCAGGAGAGCATCTCCCATCGACACAGCGTGGTGTAGATACTGCTGTAAGTCAACCTAAGTAAGATACTGCTGAAAGTCAACCCTAACTTATGTAAGTGAGGTAGTGTAACTTAGGGCGACTTACTCGGACTGAGGGCTGATTTACACTAAAGCTGTATCACTGGCCTAGCACATGATGACTATATGAAATACCAGCAGCTAATACTTTGTCACAGGCAGGTGTTAATTGCCTATAGCAGTACCAGTTAAGAAGAAAAGTGTTTGGGTATGGCAGGGGAGCAAATAGATAATGCAGACTCCTAAAATCCCAGAAGATGACCTGAACCACACAGTTTCTAGTCTGTGATTTAAAGATTACTTTGTGGTGCTCCCCAAGTTTGTGAGACACTTCACCACTACCTGCCCTTAGCCTGAATGAGCCTTTTCTGTGTTTGCTGTGGGACAGCTCCTTGAAGTCAACAGCTTCTGGTAGTACAAGCACTAGCTGCCAGGTCTCTGCAGGTCTCAGTCTCTCTGTGTAGGTAGTGCTAGGCACACACGAATCCTCACATCCTTGGATCATTATTTGTAGTATCTTGCCCCTTATCCTGTGGTTTCCAAAGGAGCAATACACATCAGCTCGTAAGTTTCAGCTCAGGATCAGCACTTCGCTTAGCATCATAGCATGTAAATACCTTGATAATAAACCTATTCTTGTTTTCACTATAAAAGAGTTGAGATTCAAGAAATAGTGAGTAAGGATATTGGAAACACATGATTACATATAAAACAAAATCATAACACACTTTCTAGAGACTAACCTTAATTAACAGGTTAACCTCCAGCCGAAAGAAGTTTATCTCACCCAAAGTTCTCTACAGAATTTTCCACCAAGGCTGGCTGAGACCCCATTTTCATGAATTCAAACATGCTGTCCTTTACTTTGTAGGTACAGGATAACAGGGTGTCTTCTTTGCCTTCTTGAAATACCTCCGAAGTTCATTATCTTTACTCATGGACAGGATAACCCCCGTGGCTTGTTTTTTCCCATGTGCTCTTCCTGTTGACTTCATATCTCTTCAACTTTTACTTCATATGTAAATGGACATCAATTCTGTTAGCTTACAATGTTTAATTTACATCCCGACAGAGAGATACATGTTTCTTAACTCCTGTCTGAGGGAACCAGTCTGAGACATGTCACCTTTTGGTGACCTGTTTCCACCTTACATGCTTAAGAACATAATTTTTTAGTATAGATACATGACTCCTTACATAGTATTTGTATAAAGAAAAGGAGTATTTGTGGCACCTTAGAGACTAAACAGTTTATTTGAGCATAAGCTTTCGTGAGCTACAGCTCACTTCATCGGATGCATCCGATGTAGCTGTAGCTCACGAAAGCTTATGCTCAAATAAATTGGTTAGTCTCTAAGGTGCCACAAGTACTCCTTTTCTTTTTGCTAATACAGACTAACACGGCTGTTACTCTGAAATAGTATCTGTATGTTTCACAATGATATTGATGATGAGTGTGACACCAGCTTTCATTTGAGACCTCACATGACATTCTTTGGTGAACCAGAATCAGGAAATTCCTGTAACCCCACCGCACTCTGTTGTCATTTGGAAGTAAGAAGCTCTTGGGTCACGTATATAAAAATATTATTTCTGATCCTATGGCTCAAAACAAAAGTCTTTCTTTTTTATTTTTGGATGACTCACTGGGTGAATGAATATTGGTCATCTACTCTCCTCTTTTAGCTGTCACCATGGCCATTAATGAAAACAAGATACACAGCCTCAACTTATTTCTATATTGCTTCTTCAGTTCTCCAGCAGGTGGTCTTAGAAATGGGGCAGCTTATTTCCTCCCAGCCTAGATATCAGTACCAAGCATATCAGTTTGAGGGCATGCCTTTTCTCACACAAATTTGGGAAGATGAAGTTCTAAAGTCATTCCTGAAACGTGTTACTGCATGATAATATATTACTGTTCAGCCTGTTTTCTCCTAAAATATCTTGTCAGAGAAATTAAAAAACAGATTAATAAATCAGGTCAGATCTACTCTGTATATATTTCCTCCAGTCCTGTCTTGCCACATTCAGATCACTGGTTTTGCAGTGAAAAGATGGCCTAAAGTATACATAGCAAATGAGAGATTCTCCAAACCTGCTAGTCCTCAATAAATCCTCAGATCATATTTGCATTGAGCTAACTAATCTGCTACTGATACTAACAGTCAGATCTGTCAATATTTTTTTTTCTTCATGATGTTGCCTCCACAGAGTCTCACATGCCTAGTCATAGAAACTTTTAAAGCAATAATTGTCAGTTATATGGTGTACGTAATTTCCTAGAGCCCTACATCCCATAGATGGACATTGTGAAACCGCAGTCCTATGCAACTACAGAATTCCTTTGTTTGTCATGTTGTACCAATAAAATAAAAACCAGCAGGATCTTATTAAAGGGAAAAAGGCAAAATACCACATTTATTGTGAATACAGAAAGAATCCTAGTAAGCAGTTAGTTATAGTAATAACATTCCATTCAATCTCATATTTATTCACACATTCATTCATTCATACACACACACACAGGTTCTGCAAGGTTGTTATCATAGTTACCAGCCTTAGAGTTGCTCATGCCAAGCCACTGGCAAGGTGGCCTGGACATGAGGAGGGAGCAGGGCCTTGTCAGATGCTCATCTGATGCTCCTGGAAGTTGGTTTGCAGAATCAGACCCCCAAAGTTCTCACTTTTTAGAGTCTATTTTTATAGGAATTTCTTCCTATGCCAGTCTATGGGAATTGCTTCATCATGCTGTTGCTGAATCAATCAGCAGATAGCACATTCCTGACGGCTCCAAGATGTTATCTTGTTCTTTGGTTCTCCCATTCTTGAGGCTGTTGGGTGGATTCCAGTCTGCCCTCCGGGGGGTCCTCTGGTTATTTTCACTTGACGCCTTCTTCAGCCGATGGACACTGGATTCTTAGGCTGGCATCTCCCTGATCATTCAGTTATTATCCACACCAAGCATCCATCCACATACATCCTCTATCTCTATTTTAATCACAATTGTTAATACAACAAAAGGGTGGGGAGTCTCTGGGTGCTGTTTCTGTTGTTAGAGTATTGCTTTGAGTCTCTCTCTCTGTGAATTGCTTTGAGAATAGACTCTGTCTTAGAATGTACTAACACAATTAGCAGCTTGCAAGTTTCACACATAGGGAGAGAAACAGTACCAAAAACCAAGAGACCTCTTAATTAGTAATACCCTGGAATTTAAACTCTGGAGAATCAAACTCATTTGTGATTTTAATACAGAACTTCTTTAATATGATCCAACAGTCATCTGGAGTAGTAATGGAACAAACTTCTCTTTCCCCCCATCATATTAGATGCATAGGTCCCACTGTAAATAGCTTTTTAAAAGTTGCATTACGTTTATGCTGAAAAGTTTCTGGTTTATTATTTTACTTTAATGAATTTTAAAAATACTTTTGGTTAAGATGATGGAATTTAGAAGCTGATTCTCTTTCCTCATGATGTTCTTCAGTTCATAGAGGCATGAAAAATTCCCTTTGTGGCTTGGGGGGAGGAAACTCAGCTTTATTATTTATTATGAACAGTTATATTGCTGTAGTGCCATGTTGGGGCACCACTGTGCTAAATGCTATACAGACATAGAAAATGACAGTCCCTCCTCTCAAAGAGTAAAAAGACAGTATACAATAGGTCAATAAGACAAACGAGTTCAGGGTGGGTAAGAGTGACAAAAATAGAGTGTAGGCAATTCAGAGCCAGTAAAAAGCAGTAATCACAGCTTGCCACCTCCCTATCTGTTATCAAGTTGTAGTTTACTGTGTGCATTATGGAAGAGGTCAGTTTTGCAAAGGGACTTGGAGGAGGATAAGGTGGTAGCCTTAGGGATTTTGACTAGGAGGTTTTCACATTCACGGAGGGGCAGCATGGGGGACAGTGCAGAGAAGTGGCCAAGTGGGCAGTCAGGGCTGACATCATTGGCAAAATGAAGGCCACCTGATGGATCGGAAAGCTGGTGGAGCTAAATGGTAAGCCTTCAAAGGCAATAACAAGAAATTTGTGTTTGATGCAGTGGTGGATACAGCCCATGGAGGGATACAAAGAGGGAGGTGAGGTGGTCAGAGTGACAAGTCAGGAAGATGATCCTAGCAGAAGGATTTAAGGGGGGAGAGATGAGGTTGCAATGAGTTTGGTATCAAGGCCAGAGAGGAGGAGTAAAAAAAATGTTATGTAAGTGATTCAGAAGCTGACATCCCATTAAAAGTAAGTGGCTTCAGGCACTTGAGTACTTAAGGCACTTGAGTACTTTTTGAGTCTTAAGGCATTTGAGTACCTTCAGTGTGTCCTTGTTGCCAAGAAGGCCAATGGCATTTTGGGATGTATAAGTAGGGGCATAGCGAGCAGATCGAGGGACGTGATCGTTCCCCTCTATTTGACATTGGTGAGGCCTCATCTGGAGTACTGTGTCCAGTTTTGGGCCCCACACTACAAGAAGGATGTGGATAAATTGGAGAGAGTCCAGCTAAGGGCAACAAAAATGATTAGGGGTCTGGAACACATGACTTATGAGGAGAGGCTGAGGGAACTGGGATTGTTTAGTCTGGGGAAGAGAAGAATGAGGGGGGATTTGATAGCTGCTTTCAACTACCTGAGAGGTGGTTCCAGAGAGGATGGTTCTAGACTATTTTCAGTGGTAGAAGAGGACAGGACAAGGAGTAATGGTCTCAAGTTGCAATGGGGGAGGTTTAGGTTGGATATTAGGAAAAGCTTTTTCACTAGGAGGGTGGTGAAACACTGGAATGCGTTACCTAGGGAGGTGGTAGAATCTCCTTCCTTAGAAGTTTTTAAGGTCAGGCTTGACAAAGCCCTGGCTGGGATGATTTAATTGGGGATTGGTCCTGCTTTGAGCAGGGGGTTGGACTAGATGACCTCCTGAGGTCCCTTCCAACCCTGATATTCTATGATTCTATGATTTTGAAAAAAATTTCCACAGAGAGTATTCTAGTTAAGATATAAAATGATGAGGGTCTGAAAAAGAGCTTTGATTGTCTGGACAGACAGAAAAGGCTGAATTTTTGAAATATGGGGATAAACATGGCAAGGTTTGGACATGGCCTAGGTGTATACTTCTAGAGAGGGCTGAGTTGATGATTATACCCAGATTATGGGCCTGTGTGATTGGGAGGATGATGGTGGTTGAGAAATCGAGGAGAGGGGAAGGCATGGTGGAGGGAGATTAAAAGTTCAGTTCTGGATGTATTGACCTTAATTTTTCAGCTGGACATTCAGAAAGAGTTGTCCGAAAGATAGGCTAAGATGTGGAAATGGACGGAGGAAGGCAGGTCTTCATTAGAGAGAGATTTTCAAAATTGTCAGTACAAAAATGACATTTGAAGTCATGCTTATGGATAAGAGGACTTAGAGATACAGTGTAGAGAAAGAAGAGCAGAGAGCCAAAGACTGAAACTTTGGGGACATCCACTGAAAGAGAGAGAGAGGAAGAGGAGGACCCACTAAATGAAGGCAGTCATGTCTTCAAGGCCTTCTCACAAAGAGCCCAAAAGGCTCCAGAACACTGTTTTATAATCACCTCCTGCAGATGTTATTGTAGCTCAAGAGTCTGGGAGATCTCCTAAAAAGGGTAACTTCAGGCATATGTAGTATGGCTGCCAAGACTCTTGGTTACGAAGTATGATGTGAAATCCTAGGATGAAGGATTCATCCTCTTGTAAAGAACCCCTATAAAGACCTGTCAAAGTGGATTCTGCTTTGGAATATATTGTCTCCACAGTATCACAATGACCCTCCCTTCCTCCTCTCTACTTCTGATCCCAGTTGTAAGTAGATTTGGGAAGCAGGGAGGGGTGGGATATTTATGCCATTTGTTTATGGACCACAGAGGGGATTTTATATGTACTGTAACTGCCAACTACTGCTTAAGAAGATTCCAATGCTAATTCTACAGCGGAGCTTTGTTGAGACAGAACATGAGTTACTGTTGGTAAGTAATCCCTTTTTATACAAGTTAAGGAGTTGTTTCGTTTAAATCATATTTTTACACTTCCTTCCTTCCTTCCTTCCGAGTTATCATTGATGATCTGTGCTCCTCAGAGCACTTAGACATATTTTTACAAAAGATTGTGATTTTATGTACTGGTAAATGTGAAGAACACATATTTAGTTTGGTTTTGTGATCTCTAAGGCCTTGCCTACACTACGAAATTAGGTTGAATTTAATGAAGTCAGTTTTGTAGAAAGCGTTTTTATTCAGTCAATTGTGTGTGTCCCCACACAAATGCTCTAAGTGCATGTAGTCGGCGGAGTGTGTCCACAGGACTGAGGCAACCGTCGACTTCCGGAGCGTTGCACTGTGGGTAGCTATCCCACAGTTCCCACAGTCTCCGCCACCCGTTTGAATTCTGGGTAGAAATCCCAGTGCCTGATGGGGCTAAAACGTTGTCGTGGGTGGTTCTGGGTACATATCATCAGGCCCGCCTTCCCTCCCTCCCTCCGTGAAAGCAAGGGCAGACATCGTTTTGCACCTTTTTTCTTGAGTTCCCTGTGCAGACGCCATACCACGGCAAGCATTGAGCCTGCTCAGCTCACTGTCACCATACATCTCCTGGGTGCTGGCAGACGTGGTACTGCATTGCTACACAGCAACAGTTTATTGCCTTTTGGCAGCAGACAATGCAGTATGACTGGTAGCCGTCATCGACGTAGTCCAGGGTGCTCTTTTAACTAACCTCGATGAGGTCAGGGGCGCCTGGGCAAACATGGGAGTGATTCAGCCAGGTCATTTCCCTTTTAAGTTTCGTCTCATGGCGATTCAGTTCTACCGGCAGTGCACTGTCTTTTAATCTGCAGCCAGCAGAAGACAATGGCCAGAAGTCATACTGCACCGTCTTCTGCCGAGCACCCAGGTGAAGATGATGGCTAGCGGTCGTACTGCACAGTCTGCTGCCAGCAAGACATATAAAGATAGATGAAGTGGATCAAAACAAGAAAAAGACCAGATTTGTTTTGTATTCATTTTCTCCTCCCTCCCTCCGTGAAATCAACGGCCTGCTAAACCCAGTTTTGAGTTCTATCCTTGAGGGGGCCATTCTATTTCTCGCAAAGCGACCCCCTTTGTTGATTTTAATTCCCTGTAAGCCAACCCTGTAAGCCATGTTGTCAGTCGCCCCTCCGTCCACCAGAGCAACGGCAAACAATCGTTTTGCGCCCTTTTCTGTGGATTGCCCGAGCAGGAGCAGATGCCATAGCACATCAAGCATGGAGCCCGTTCAGCTCACCCCAGCAGTTATGACCATTGTAAACACCTTGCGCATTATCGTGCAGTGTATGCAGAACCAGCACCTGAAAAACCAGGCGAGGAGGCGATGGCAGCGTGGTGATGAGGACATGAACACGCTTTTCTCTAAAACCGCGTTCCCCCGCAATTTGGAGATCATGGTGTTAATGGGGCAGGCTCATGCCGTGGAATGCCGATTTTGGGCCTGGGAAGCAAGCACAGAGTGGTGGGACCGCATAGTGTTGCAGGTCTGGGATGATTCCCGGTGGCTCCGAAACTTTTGCGTGCATAAGGGCACTTTCATGGAACTTTGTGACTTGCTTTCCCCTGCCCTGAAGCGCAAGAATACCAAGATGAGAGCAGCCCTCACAGTTCACAAGCAAGTGGCAATAGCCCTGTGGAAGCTTGCAACGCCAGGCAGCTACCGGTCAGTCGGGAATCAATTTGGAGTGGGCAGATCTACTGTGGGGGTTGCTGTGATGCAAGTAGCCAGCGCAATCACTGAGCTGCTGCTATCAAAGGTAGTGACGCTAGGAAATGTGCAGGTCATAGTGGATGGCTTTGCTGCAGTGGGATTCCCTAACTGTGGTGGGGCTATAGACGGAACCCATATCCTATCTTGGGACCGGACCACCTGGGCAGCCAGTACATAAACTGCAAGGCGTATTTTTCAATGGTGCTGCAAGCACTGGTGGATCACAAGGGACATTTCACCAACATCAATGTGGGATGGCTGGGAAAGGTTCGTGATGCTCGCGTCTTCAGGATCTATTGTCTGTTTAAACAGCTGCAGGAAGGGATTTACTTCCCAGACCAAAAAATAACCGTTGGGGATGTTGAAATGCCAATAGTTATCTTTGGGGACCCAGTCTACCCCTTAATGCCCAGGCTCATGAAGCCGTACACAGGCACCTTGGACAGTAGTCAGGAGCTGTTCAACTATAGGCTGAGCAAGTGCAGAATGGTGGTAGAGTGTGCATTTGGACGTTTAAAGGGTCGCTGGCGCAGTTTACTGACTCGCTCAGATCTCAGCGAAACCAATATTCCCATTGTTATTGCTGTTTGTTGTGTGCTCCACAATCTCTGTGAGAGTAAGGGGGAGACGTTTATGGCAGGGTGGGAGGTTGATGCAAATCGCCTGGCTGCTGAATATGCGCTGCCAGACACCAGGGCAGTTAGAAGAGCACAGCAGGAAGCGGTGCGCATCAGAGAAGCTTTGAAAACCAGTTTCATGACTGGCCAGGGTACTGTGTGACACTTCTGTTTGTTTCTCCTTGATGAAAACCTGCCCCCTTGGTTGACTCTAATTCCCTGTAAGCCACCCGCCCTCCGCCTTCGATCACAGCTTGCTTGCAAAGAAATAGTCACTATCATTTAAAAAATATGTATTCTTTATTAATTGATTATAAAAATAGGGAGATAACTCACAAAGTAGCTCGTGTGGGGTGTGGGAGGAGGGTAGGAGGGAAGGAAAAGGCCACTTTAAAACTTGTTGAATGCCAGCCTTCTGTTGTTTGGGCTGTCCACTGGGGTGGAATGGTTGGGTGCCTGGAGCCTCCCATCCCGCGTTCTTGGGTGTCTGGGTGGGGAGGCTATGGAACTTGGGGAGGAGGGAGGGCAGTTAAGCAGGGGCTGCAGCGGCAGTCTGTGATCCTGCTGCCATTCATGAACCTCCACCAGACACTGGAGCATGTCCGTTTGATCCCGCAGTATCCCCAGCATTTCCTCATGCCTCCTCTGATCTTCCTGATGCCACCTCTCCTCATGTTCATTGGCCACCATCCTGTGTTCTGCTATTGTGTCCCTCCACACAGCTCTGTCAGTGCCGGATGACTGCATGAGGACAGAGAACATGTCATCGCGCGTGCGGTTTTTTTGCCGCCTTATCTGAGATAGCCTCTGGGATGGAGGAGGGAGGCTTGAAACATTTGCAGCTGTTGGAGGAAAAAAAGGGAGTGAAGTATTTAAAAAGATACATTTTACAGAACAATGGCTGTACTCTTTCACGGTGAACAACACTATTCACATGAGATTTTTGTACAAGGTCGCATTTTGCATCTTATATTGAGTGCCTGAGGCTTTGGTGTTAGAGATCACAAATGCAGTGCCGGGCAACAGAATTCAGCTTGCAGGCGGCCATGGTAAGCCATAGTCTTTCGGCTTCTGCAAACTTCATAACAGCAGCCCTCTCCTCTCCCATACTAAGCAAAGCCCGTTGAGTTGGCCATTTACTGCTGCAGTTTTCCTGTTAACGTGCAGCAGCAGAAACCAAACTAATCCCCTCCCACCATCCAATTCTCTGGGATGATCGCTTTTCCCCTCCCCCCACCGCGTGGCTGGTTCAGGGAAGATCCCTGCTAGCCAAACGCGAACAGCTCAGCGCCAATGGCCCCCCCTCCCACTGTGTGGCTAACTGCGGGGAGGATTTCTTTTCAGCCACAGGCGAACAGCCCAGTAGGAACGGGCACCTCTGAATGTCCCCTTAATCAAATTCCCCTATTTCAACCAGGTTACCATGAACGATATCACTCTCCTGAGGATAACACAGAGAGATAAAGAACGGATGTTGCTTGAATGCCAGCAAACACCGGGACCATATGCTGCCAGGCTTTGTCATGCAATGATACCAGATTACTTGCTACTATCGTGGCGTGGTAAAGTGTCCTACCATGGAGGACGGAATAAGGCTGCTCTACCTAGAAACCTTCTGCAAAGGCTTTTAGAGTACCTCCTGGAGAGCTTCATGGAGATGTCCCTGGAAGATTTCCGCTCCATCCCCAGACACATTAACAGACTTTTCCAGTAGCAGTACTGGCCACGAATGCATCCCAGGTCCTCAGGGCTACTTAATCATTAAAAAATGCTTGCTTTTATAACATGTATTATATTTAAAAAGGTACACTCACCAAAGGTCCCTTCTCCGGCTTCGTTGGGTTGGGAGGGTATTTCAGTCAGGGTGATAAAAAGATCCTGGCTGTCGGGGAAAACTGTGTGCTGTGTGCTCTCCCCAAACTCATCCTCCTCCTCATCTTCCCCATCAGCAAAATCCTCAGCCATGGTGGAGAGTATCCCATCCTCGGAGTCCACGGACAGGGGTGGGGTAGTGGTGGCGGCCCCCCCTAGAATTGCATGCAGCTCAGCATAGAAGCGGCGTGTCTGGGGCTCTGTCCCGGCGGTCCGTTTGATTCTTTGGTTTTCTGGAACGCTTGTCTGAGCTCCTTAAGTTTCACGCAGCACTGTGTTGCGTCCCTGATGTAGCCTCTGTCCCTCATGGCCTCTGAGATTTTTTGAAATGTTTTGGCATTTCGTCTTTTGGAACGTAGTTCTGATAGCACGGATTCCTCTCCCCGTACAGCGATCAGATCCAGTACCACCCGTTCAGTCCGTGCTGGAGCTCTTTTTCGATTCTGGGACTGCATGGTCACCTGTGCTGATGAGCTCGCCTGGCCAAACAGGAAATGAGAGTCAAAAGTTCCCGGGGCTTTTCCTGTACACCTGGCCAGTGCATCTGAGTTCAGAGTGCTGCCCAGAGCGGTCACAATGGTGCACTGTGGGATAGCTCCCAGAGGCGAATATCTTCGAATTGCGTCCACACTAACCCTAATTCGAAATAGCTATGTCGATTTCAGCGCTAATCCCCTCGTTGGTGAGGAGTACAGAAATCAGTTTTAAGAGCCCTTTATGTCGAAAAAATGGCTTCGTTGTATGGACGGGTGCAGGGTTAATTCGGATTTAATGCTACTAAATCCGACATAAACTCGTAGTGTAAACCAGGCCTAATAAAACTTGAATTTCTTGCTAGTGTTACAAAAGATTCCTTTTCTGTGTACCAATTTACAGAATGCAAGATGATCTGTGGGCACAGATACAACAATGTTCCGCTTATATTTTCACTTAAATGTCCAACACATATAGTGCTACAGTCTTTCCTTCCATTATGTAGGAAATATGAATGATAGATATGTAAACACATCTGCAAGAAAACAACTTCTTGTACGTGCCACTCAGCAGTTGATTTTACATTTGTATTTCACTTTTGTATCTGAAGTATGATGAACTTTACTCACTATAAGCCGGATTCATTCTTGGTGTAACTCCAAAGACTGAAGTAACACTGGGGTGAGATTTTGCCCTGTAGATAAAGGTATATAACAGTTTTTTAAATGATGAACTATAAAAAATTAGACATAGAATGCCTGTTTAGTGTTCAGGAGACTGATTTATGTTTCAGAGTTTTGGCATGTTTTTCCATTTCACATTAATGTGTTTATTAGTTCTTGCAAGAAATCAATTCAGTACCAAAAGCTCATTAGTCTGAATATACATTTCTTAATTAATGTGTAGTTCTCGTAACTCTAGTGAAACTTTTCAAACTTTGAACGTGTCTGGGCAGTAGAATAATAGATTTGTTGGTTTTTTTTTTTAATTTGAAAACATAAGGTGAAAAATTAACACTTTCTCTGTCTCTTTCCCTAGGTGGCTACTCTACCTGACTGCAGGCTTGTTTGCCATCAACTGGCGTCTGGCACCCATAGAGCAATGCAATCAGCAGCAGTTGCAGGGAATCTGCTGCCAGATGCCCCTTAGTACAGAAATGGGATCCAGACTCTGGTGTGACTGGTGAGCTATTGAAGGGAGGATGATCGTTGAGAATGGTTCAGGCCAGGTAGTTGCTGGCAGAGCACCCCTACAGAAGAACCTCAGAGTTAGGTTTGTTCATCGTAACTGTGAAATGTATGTAACTTTGAACAAAACGTGATGGTTATTCTTTCAAAAGTTTGCAACTGAACATTGACTTAATACAGCTTTGAAGCTTTACTATGCAGAAGAAAAATGCCACTTTTAACCACCTTAATTTAAATGAAGCAAGCACCGAAACAAGCACAGAAACAGTTTCCTTACCTTGTCAAATCTTTTTTTTAATTTTTCCCTCATTGTTTTTAGTAGTTTACGTTTAACATAGTACAGTGCAATGTTTCCTCTTTTTTTGGTCTCTGTTGCTGCCTGATGGTGTACTTGCGGTTCCAAATGATGTCTGTGATTGACTGGTCAGTTTGTAACTGTGGTGATTGTAACTTCGAGGTTCTACTCTATCTTATGGTGGAGGTGGAGAGGACAAAGGATTGGAGGGAAGGCTCCTAAAAAAGCATTCTGATTAAGAGGGAAATTTGCTGAGCAGAGAAGTTTCTGAGTGGAAAGCAGAAGCTCAGCAGGTCCTAGGTAGGGAAATAAAACAGCAGGGCTGGAAGTGCACAAGGCAGCCGATGAAGCAGTTGTTAGAAGGCTGGGAAGGAAAGGAACAGAACTAATGTTTTTCCAGTAAATTGTTTCAAGCTCGGCTCCCTCCTTCTCCTTCCTTCTGCCCCTTTGGATACAAGGAGCCTCCCACAGAACCTCCCAGTTGAGTAGTTTTCGCCGAAGTCTGGATCCCCTTCCTGAAGGAGAAGGTGGTAGGCAGCAAATCCCCTCCATCTGTTGCTTATCACCCTATTCAGAACTACCAGATCCCACTTCCCAACACACAATACCAGTTCCTTGGATGTCATAGGATTGCAACCAAGAAGTGGAGCCACCTAAGGGAGAGAGAAAAGGTAAAAATAAAATACTTCAACTTTTTTTTTTTTTTTTTTTTTACTTTCAGGAATTAACTAAAAAACCTACAATTATTGTTCTACTGTCCAGGAGACTCCCCAGAGTTTGAAGAATTTCATTAGGAATTAAAGCCTCACTTGACGATAGTACAAAGGACCTTACTTAAGAGCACTATAAAGAGAACAATATGCAGTTCTGCTCTATTCCACTATACATCTATATTAAATTGCTATTTTTCTGATTTGTGATCAGGGTGTATAGCTGAAAAAAAGCATGAAAAACCCACTTTTTTCTATTGACTAATAATACTTATACAAGTATGATAGATGTGCAATATTATGATTAATACAGCTCAGCCAAATTTTGTAGCCATTCCACACACAACTCCTATGGGTTTTGCCCGCATATAACCATTTGCAATAAGAAACCCATTTATTTCTATATTTTGTTTCCTCTCTTTCATGTTCTCTAGTCCTTAGATTTAAAACTGCTTTTCTATGAAACAAGACTGGAGGTTGTATTTGTTCAAACTTCAACTAAGCTACTGAGTGTCATATTTTAGAAGTAACTAGAAACCATTTGTATTAGATGTGAACCTGTCATCTGACTTTCCTTTTTTCAAACTTTGTGGAATTCAGTGAAAGTTGCTGTGCTGAGACTCTTCTATCCACAGATGGGTACAAGACAAACAATGACAGCACAAGTTTCTACATACTGCTCCACAAATGTGCCACAACCTTCATTTAGCAGCACCAACTATGAGAGGGTTGTGGCAAGTCTCTGTGACAAACCAATTCTTGGCCTCTGTGCTAAAACCACCAAGATTGTCAGTTAATGCCAGTGATGTTTTGCAGTGGGTACTAGACTGAGATTACCAACACTTTTTCAAAGACATAACCAAACAGCCAGCAAATGGAAAACCTTTTGGCTACCAAAAACCTGAGCTGGATTCAGACTTGCATCCTAGAGGCGAATGTCTGATTTTCTGTTATTGACCTCTTTTGACATTCCATTGCCCTCTGCTCTAGGATTTACTTCTGACAGTCGCAAATGAAAATGGTTAGTTAGGACTAATTCCAAAGAAGTAGAAGATACTTGAGGGAGCCTTTTATCTGCCTGAGATTTGTTCAGGTTTTGTTAGTAAACATTTGTCAGCTGTGACATCCACATAACAGGTACATCCCAGGTGGAAGTTCCTTGCTCTGTCTAAAAGGCAGAGATTCTTACTCTGTAGAAGAGTTATAACTTCCCCCCTCCACACAGTATAAGGATTGAATAGTTAGTTTTATTTTGATTTTTAAAAAATCCTCTCAATAATTTAAAATGACTGTTAACCTGTCAAATAGTCAGTTTCAACTTTTCACTAGTATAATCATGTCTGTATTGTAGTGGGCTATTACAGCTGTCTGAAAAAGTATTGTTTGATACTGTAAGCATGGACAGTAAGCAATAGCTTGAAATTTGTGCCATTTAAATCCTTTCAGATTTGGCACATCATTTTTTATTTAATTCAATCTGCTTACTGTAGAATAAAAAAGAGTTTTGAACCATTGCAACAAGAAACCTTTATGTGTGAAACAATATTCATTTATATAGTGGCAAGTATACCATTTTGACATTTATTTTCAATATTAATTGTACTTATTGATTGTTTTGTACAAATTGTAAATTTATTCAAAATATCATAGTAGATGACAATATTTTGGTAGGTTTCAGAGGAGCAGCCTTGTTAGTCTGTATTCGCAAAAAGAAAAGGAGGACTTGTGGCACCTTACAGACTAACAAATTTATTTGAGCGTAAGCTTTTGTGAGCTACAGCTCACTTCATCGGTAGTGATGCACAACTATAGAAAATGGTCACAGTTGCATTAAAAGCATATTTCTGTTAAATATTTTAAGAGAAATTATAAAATCTGTAATTAATAAACTAAAATACCCTTTGCAGATGTTTTGACAAGGGTAAATGGAATGGCAAATCGTTTTTGTAGCATTGCTGTCAGTGTCACTATTGTTGAAGCAGAGAAGGGTATTGCACATAAATTCCTATCTTGTGCATCTATTGACAAGAAAGAAATAGGAAGCTGCATTCTGGGTGATGTATGCCCCTATAGGAAAAGTCTTTTGCCCTGGAATCCTGCTTACAGATCATATTCTACATACACCTACACATTAAAGACAAAGTTTAGTCAACTTTCTTAAGTCTGTGCACAGCTTCACTAGAATGTTGATGTTGTCTGTTGAAAATTCCACTCAACTTAATGTATATAGTGCTAACAGAACATTGGGAGAGCTGTAGTTTATAAAGTAACAAAAACTCACTGTGCATGCACAAAATACTGATTTTTTTAACCCCTTTTCACTCTCTGAAGTTGAAACTGATGTTCATGTACCACTGAAAGGCACATATGCTACTTGGAGATTGTAGAAACTTCAAATCTCAGAGGGACAATCTCCTCCTGAGACACTGTAGTGATTTTATATATATATATATATATATACACACACACACACACACACACACACACACAAGAAATGAATGATCCTACAGTTTTTCCAACTTGAAAATGGCTGAACTATTTTTGGTCACACTTTTTAAAAAATGACTTCAGACCGAGCACAAATATGCCAAATTTCAGCCCCCAAAGTAAAAGTCTGAAAAAGTTTAAGCATCTGGAAATGGAAAAAATTGAATTAATATAGAAATATAATAGCATTAGAATGAAAATACTTGTGGAATCTTGAGCTTATAGGCTTAACATTGTAGGCTTCATTACACATTCCACCAAAAAGGTACGGTACTGTGTGTGCGTTCACTTTCAGATACGGCTGTGATAGTGCAGTCTAATAGACACATTTGGCACCCTTTTCTTTCTTTTTTTCCCCTGCATCCCAGGTCTTCAAACACATTCCCACCACAATGGAATATTTTCCTCAGTAGTGTCTTGTCTCCTACTGATTCCTTTCTTTCAGTTAATAGCAACCAAAAGATGCTGGAACCTGCATCCTATTGGTACTTCTGTGTCATTCCATAGGAGACCTAAGATGAAGAATAACCGTATCAGTGTTTCTCCTTATAAACCGTTTCTTATTATTTTATTTTAATATTAAAGCTCCAACAAGCTCCAAGCTACAAGCTCCAACGAAGATTGTGGCCTTCCTATGTTAGGCACTGTGCATGCACATAGTAAGAGAAATTGGGCTGCTTCAAAGCACTTACAATTGAAATGAGCAAGACAGACAAAGAATAGGAGAAAGAACGCAGTATATATCCCCAGTTTACAAAGGGGAAACCTAATCCACAGAGATTTAAATGCAAGGAGTCCAGTAGAAAAAGGCAAACTCCCCCAATACTGTATTTTGAAAAGCTCCTTTTGGAAAACAGAAGCTAAGACAGAGATTTGTGCAAGACATTTTGGTTGTCTGTTTGGAGGCTCAAGCCTGACTATTCCTGTCTGTTTTTTCTTTTTTCTGTTTCTTAGGCACTTTTTGAGGAAGAAAAACACTACTTAAATGAGGTGTTTTGGTGCTTCATAATACCCCTTACTATGCTTCTGTCAGTCTGACCAATCTTACCCAAGATTACACAGATTACAAAATAAACATGTTCAGAAAGAGATATTGTTCAAATTACTTTATATTTTAGCAGCTTTGTGGGCTCTCCTGCTTGCATTCCCTGGTAGGTATCAAGATTTGACTTTCTTTCTTTTTTTTTTTTTTTTAAAGTCTTGCTCCATCTTGTTACGAATGGTGACCAATCAGATAGTTAGCCAATTCAAACTTGGAGAGGCCAGTACTTCAGAGGGGTGAGTACTTGGCTGCAGCTTTAAATTTAATATGAAAATCTATATTTTATCTTGATATTTGTTTGTTTGTTTTTGTCTCATCAGCCATAGTTTCTTGTGCTTTCTTCATGATCTCAGTTATTGTATGAAATTCAGGAATGTTACAACTTACTAGAGACTTCCTATTCTTTCTCACTTGAGGCTAGTAGATTCCTAACCTTTATTCAACTATAAACAATGCAGCTCAATTGGCTCTCTCTACACTACAGAACTTGCTGTGTTCTGAAACATGGTGTTTAAAAAAATACATGTGGGGTTCCAGTTTGGAAGAGACAGAAAATTAATTTTCAAGGCTTGGTAATGTATTTGTTTTTATTGTTTTTTGTTATTTAACATTCATATTATAGTAATGCCTAGACGCTGCAGTCAGGGTCATGGCCCTATTGTTCTAGGTGCTCTACAAACACCAAAAAATGCACAGTCCCTACCCTGAAGAGCTGTGTTAGCTGTATATTAAATAATTGTTCAAAATCAGAGGTGATGGGTAATATGGTGTAAATGGAGACTCAGACTCTCTTATTAGACTAGATTTAAAGCCATTACCCATGTGTAAAGAAATCTCAGTTGGTATATCTTACACAAACAGGAGTCAAAAGAAGGTGTAAGTTTAAATAGAAGAGGGTGCCTATTTTGACTTATGTTTTCTTAAATGCTCCGATCAGTTGCTTCTTTCTGTACTCCTTTATTTTGACTATTGGGTGTGTAAATTACAAACTCTCTTGCATTCAGTTAGATTCACTGGACGAAGTTCAGAAAATATATGTATGGGAATGTGTGGGTGTATATTGCATGGTGGTAATTTGTTCTAAAACTACCTCAAGACAAGAGGGAGTCTCAGGCCTGATCTACACTTCAGAGTTACAACACTACAGCTGTGATGGTTAGAGGTGCAATTTGATTTTTTTTAAAACCAAGTTAACTATTCTAGCATAAGCCCTCGTGTGGGTGCAGTTGTTTTTACATCACGGGTATTTTTATGCATCCACATTAGGAGAGTTTTGCTGGTTTAACTATACTGATATGGATAAACCAGAAAAACTTTGTAATGTAGAGAAGGCTTTAGCTGTGTAAAGTACATATTGACGGGGAGGATGGAAGATTTAACATACATCAATTTTGACTCATTCTAGACCAGGGATCTCAAACTCAGATCACCGCGAGGGCAACATGAGGACTAGTACATTGGCCTGAGGGCTGCATCACTGACACTTTTTCATATAAAGGTACAAAAGCCTGCACCCGCCCCGCCCCCCCCCCCCGGTCCAGCCCTGCCCCCACACTAGCCCTTCCATGAGGCCCAGCACCTGCACTCCTCTTCCCACCCCTTCCCCGCCCCCATTCCAACCCCTTCCCCAAAGTCCCCACCCCAGCTCCACCCCCTCCGTGCTCCTATTCCAACCGCTTCCCCAAGTCCCCTCCCCTGCCCCGCCTCTTTGCCTCCTCCCCTGAGTGTGCAGCTACCCGCTCCTCCCTCCTGGAAAGCTCGGCGGGCCACAGCAAATAACTCGGTCGGCCACAGCAAATAACTCTGCGGGCCGCCTAGTGGTCGCGTGTTTGAGACCCCTGTTCCAGACTTAGACTCACCTCTAAATTTGGCCCACCATGTTTAAAATCCATTTCTGTAGTGTAGATGGGGCCAGTCAGATCTTGTGTCGTCAGAAGGAATGCAAGTCTTCCATAAGTAACAGCAGAGAAAACAAATTATTATATTAATGCCCAGTAATTTAGGGGAGAAAACAGGGGACTGTTTTTCAGAGATGTTCCCAATGACTTCAGTTGGTGTACTGAAAATCAGACCCTGTTTCTCTCATGTCCATTGGTAACTAACTAAATCTAAAATGAGTAATCAGAAAAAGGATACAGAAATTTGATCTTGTTTGTATACGAGAAGGTTCTTTCTGAGGTATAAAATGAACAAATAGAAACAAAATATACATATTTTAATTCAAGGGTCACTGGCACATAATTTGGGCCCAATATTTAGGTTTTGTAAGATGAAAGTCTTTAAGAAAGCCTAAAATTGACATAAATATTTTCATGACTTTAAAAAAATTTCAGTGAAAGCTGTTTTTTTGTTGAGTTTCTTTGCCCAGAAGTGATTACAGAGTTACCCAGGAAGTTGTACAAATGATATTCTTCATGTGAATGAACTAGCCATCCTGAAGCAAAGGCATAAATGGTATAAATTGGCTAAGCTCCATTGGTTCCAAAACAGTAAAGCTACTGAGTCAAAAAACATAGAACATAAGAACAGCCATACTGGCTCAGACCAAAGGTCCATCTAACCCAGTATCCTGTCCTCCGACAAAGGCCAGGTGCTTCAGAAGGAATGAACAGAACAGGTAATCCTCAAGTGAGCCACACTGATTTGCACCAGCTGAGGACATTATTGTTAGGTAATCACTTCCATTTTGTCTCTTAACCTATTTTAACAGTGTACCTTCTTAAAATGTACAAAAAAGAGGTTTTGATCCTTGTTAGCTTTAATATCCCATATTTGCTTTATGAATAACCCTTTATTACTAACACTAAAGGAGGCAGATTTTCATTTGTGTTTGCATCATGATTATTTTAAAATAGCTAGGTAGTCAATAGGTATTTCAATAGATTAAACTATCTATGCATATTAGGAATAAAGTCTCAAATTTGCAGTTTAGAAGATACCCAACTATACCTGTTCAAATGTTTTCTGTATCTGCGATAAATACATTGATTCCCTTGCCTGTAAGTTTCATTTACATATGAGTCCATATTTAACTTGTCATCATCTATATTGTTCCTCTTGTATGTTTAATTGCTTTACAGCAAGTTTTTGTTTGCTTACTATCACTGTTTGCATTATTCATTTTCATGTATTGTTTTATTGTAGGAGCATGAATTACTTCCAGTAGCAGCTAGGGGGCTCTATCAGTCCACCTTTTGAGATAATAAACAATAGAATGGTATAGATAGACTATCTGTCTAAAACATACTTTTTAGCCTATATATTAATGTACTGTATATACTAGCTAAAACTAGTGCAGCTAAAATCGTATGGTTTTTAAGATACATGCCCATATAAGTGGCTAGGATTTTTTCACGTTTTAATTTCTCTGTCAAAGTAAATAGATACCAGTTTTATGTTTTCTTCTGATTTTTACTACTCCATATTTCTGAATTCTGGTGCAGTGTTTCAGTATCGTTATCCCATATCCTGTTGAAATTCAAAACCAGCTGATGCATATTAATGGGGTCTATTCTGTCATGTATAAGATCACTGAAGAACACAGCAACTTTTGTAGTTAACTGGCCAGATAATATTTAAAGCACAGCATTTCTGGTGATTGTAGCTGGCAACTGTGAGCTTGGAAAAACTATTGGGTGAACAAGCTCACTTAAAAAAATTGTTCTGTGAATTAATAAACAGTGCAGGCTCAATTAAATCCTATGGAGGAAAAAAGCACTGAAATGGAGGATCTAGAAGCTTCATCGTCTCTTCCCATACACTCTGAAGGGTGGGGGGTGGGGAGGAAGGGTATGGCACTTAATGGTAATACTTTGAATCAGTCTTCCTGTCTTTGTGCTCCGTTTGTTCTCTGACACTTGTTGAAAGCACTAAACCCACTTAAATGACAGGTTCAGTAAAAACTCCATCTTGTTTCCAGGCCACAAAAGCCCTTTCAAGGCTTCATAAACTCCTCAAAATTGATTTTTTGGGGGGATAGTGCAGGTTTTTGTTGTTTGAAGGATGGACAGCATTGTTACTTAATCTGGCCTTTACAAAGGCTAAATGTCTTGGGCCAACTCTTTATGACTTATTCAAGCAACTACTTGTATTGCCTTCATGGAATGAAGGTAAATTCAGGACAAGTAAAGCAAACTAAACTCCCTCCCCTTAATGATTTCTGTATCTTCTTTCTTCTTCTTTGTCTCTTTCATACTGTTGGAAGAAAAGTGCCCGTAAAAATAGTGTTTTCTGGATCCTTTCCCACTAGTCTTTTGTTCTCCCTCACTCTGTATCACTCATTAATTCAGCCTCAGATTCATGCCACCTGTTCTTTCCCAAAAGAATTACATTTAAAAGTTCATGACATTGTTCTTTTCCCCAACATACTTCCGCTCAGCAGCTCTATCAGATCCACACTTAATAAAATTTATATTTCTCATGGCTCAATGGCTTTGACTTCAGTATTTTCATTCAAGTTCACTCCATGAAATGAGTCTGTGGCAGGGATGACAAACATGTGGCCTGCAGGCTGGATGCAGCCCAGTCAATGTATTAATTCAGCCCTTACGTCAATTTACCATTCCATTGTCATCGTGGACTGCTGCCAGCAATAGCAATTGACACAGTGCTCCAGCACTATAGCTTTTGCACATGGAAGCTGGCTGCAAAGCAAAGCTGACTAACATTTTAGTCAGTTTAATTTTGCAGATGACTCCTTTCTAAGTGTTTGGTGTAGAGTGACCATTCACTTACGTATGGACAGGGATACAGAAGGAAAGCCATTAAGATTCTGCATGGAACAAGTACAGAATGTGCCTTTATGTTTGTAACACTGACCCGTGGATTCCATTTGAAAATGTCCTTTGGCCCTCAGCACGGAATGAGTTTGATATCTCTCGCCTACTGAGTGCATCCAGTTTCATGCAATAAGGTGAGTCTAACCTGAAAACTAGAAAGCTAGTAAATTTTGAAGGATCTCTTTGCCTAGACTCACTTTGAAAAAAAGTTTTCTGAAGCTTCCCTTCTACAGTTGACTTAGTATGTCAAACAGTCCCCTTATCATCACTACGTTTTATCTTAGTAATAGTTGTTGTTCTTTCTTTATAGAAAAAGAAAAGAAAAATATCCTTTGAATGAAATTAGAAAATGTCTATGAAATGTAGGTGCCTGGATTAATTTTTTTTAATTGACATAGATTTAAAAGTTAGCAAACCGAATGAAAAGCTTCACTTTGTTATAAACACTTGATAAAAATGTATCAGCCATCACAGACATAGCTTTAATAAAAAACCCTTAAAAAGTGAACAGCAATGCCAATAATCAGGGCTGCAACCAGGATAGGGCGAGTGGAGCAGCTGCCCAGGGCACAAAGTTGTGGGGGTAGGAAAATGGGGCGGAAACAGAGGCAACACCCTCGATTCACTTCAGCGGGGCACCCAGTCTTTTTGGGTTGGGAGGGGCAGCCAAAAAATCTGGGGGGTACGTGACCCTACACCCCCCCACACACACATGTCGCCTCTGGGTGAAAAAATTACCAAAAAACACAAATATGCTTGCGCACCCCAGGCACTAAATGCCTAGTTACAGCTCTGGAAACAATCGACCATCCTTGAGGACCAAGAGGCAGTGGAGTCATCATCATGGAGGCTGAAGCTCACAGTGAGCTTGGTGTCTGCCTTGTTTCTAAGGGAACACCAATCCACATCTTAAAAACCAGCATTATAATTGGTAGCATTGTTGTCAGTCTCCACAGAGACAGAATAAATGTGGAGTCTGGCGAATTGCTGAATTGACAGATTGGACTGGATTCTGGTACACCAGTGTAAATCCCAGTGTATAACTGGGAGCAGAATGTAACCAGAGGACTGAATTCCCCCCTCATTTCTAGAGGCAGTCTCTGCAGAGCAATATTTTAGGCATGTTAGGAGAGCCTTGTGGTTTGACTGCCGATGCTATTCCTGTTCTGTAGATAATGGGACATCAGTGTCTAGTGTTTTCAGTCTGGTACCTAAGCACTAAAAAAGAAAAAAAGGTGACTTGAAAACATGATTTGTTGCAGCGTATATTTAAACAATACTAATAAGACATGACAGGCACTTCATTTCAGTAGGGGTGCATACTGTGAGTGCCTTCTGAGGCATGAGGCCAGTGTGCAAGTGACTTTAGGTATCCAAGAAATACAATACTCTCTTACAAAGGTTCTATAATACCTGCACTGCTGGATGGCTAATAAGAAATTAAAATTAGTTTAAAACTAAGGGGGGGAAAGTGATACCCAGAGATTTACTAAGGACAAAATTAAGTCAACAATGGTACATTAATGGCAGGTTTCAGAGTAGCAGCCGTATTAGTCTGTATTCGCAAAAAGAAAAGGAGTACTTGTGGCACCTTAGAGACTAACAAATTTATTTAAGCATAAGCTTTCGTGAGCTTCAGCTCGCTTCATCGGATGCATTCGGTGGACTGATAGTTTAGTGTCCTTTTTCTTTTGTAGAGAAGCAAAGTGTGTGTTGTAAATGGCTTGTCTAGTTTTTGTAAAGTCCAGCCATGAGGAAGTTTGTGTGGAAGGTTGGTTTTTTATGACAGTGTCCAGTTTTGAGAGCTCATTCTTAATCTTTCCCTGTTTGCTGTAGAGGATATTGATCAGGTGGTTCTGCAGTTTCTTTGAGAGCGTGTGGCACAAGCTGTCAGCATAGTCTGTGTGGTATGTAGATTGTAATGGATTTTTTACCTTCAGTCCTTTTGGTATGATGTCCATCTGTTTGCATTTGGAAAGAAAGATGATGTCTCTCTGTATCTGTACGAGTTTTTTCATGAAGAACTCTAAGTGTAGAAAGAGTTCAAAAAAGGTTTAATCATTTCTGTTACAGTGCAGAAATCCTTGTAATTTGCAACTAATTTTCTTATATACACTTATATACAAAGAGTCTATGTGAAGGGGAGCAGTTAGATAGTCAGAAAAAAAATTTATTTAGCGCTGTGGCTTCTGCCTTGGCTTTGTTTTCAAAACATAGAGTTGGGCTGTTAAATCTGTTTGAAGTAATGGGAGTTTAATCTTTTTCACCTTTCATGGGCTAGTTTTTCAGTGTTCACCAAAAAGATGTGAAAGAAAAGAACAGTACTTACAGAATATCTGTAAAACTTTGAATGCACAAATTTCTAACTGGCTTTTGGGGGTTTCATAATCATGTCAATGACCTCCTATATCTGACTTTTAACATTATTGTCAAATATAAATTCAATTTCATAATAGTAGCAAGACACTCTGGAAAAGTATTCCCTGGAGGATCATTGCTCCTCTTATGTGGTTAAGTTACTCAGACCCATATCCACAAAGGCATTTAGGCACTTAACTAACATAGAAATCAATGGGAATTAGGTGTCTAAAGACCTTTGAAGATCTGGGCCTCAGCCTTTAACTTCATGGTTTAGAACGCCATCCAAAGTAAGCGGTCATTAGCTCAGAAGAGCCCTGTTACGTTATTTCTTATATATACACCACGTAATACTGTTAAATATACTACATAACAGTAATATCATATCAAGTTGTTATATTTTTGTGGTGGTTTTGCAAAGAATGAGCCTGATTTTCTTCTCACCTGCACTTATTTTACTCTGGTGTAAAATCTCTTTATTTAAGTTATTCTTGATTTATGCCAACATAAGTGACAAGTGAATCATGTCCGCTATGCCGTAAGATATTTATACCATCTGCATCATACACATTATGTTGTGTGATAATGCCAAATTTGGAAATGAAAAGAATAAACCTCATCATCCACTCCAATTTGTACTGAAATATTTGCAAGGCCAATTTGCTCCACTGTTTTAATTATCAAGTGTTTCAAAAGCTAGAAATAATAATTTGCTGAACATGACACTGTAAATGTAATTGCTAAATTAGTGCAATGGACTCTGAGATTTAGCGATAAATTAAAATATTAAGGACTGAGATTTAAAAAATCATATGTTATGACTATTTGCTCTCAGTATCATATTATGAATATATCTTCTGTAAAGTATGCAGAAGTTAATAGATTTTTTTCCACCTTAGAATAATATACATTTCTCACCTCTGAAATGTTAATCCTTTGTGAGATACCAATTAGTTGCATTGTGGCATCACAAAGATTATGAACTCATCTATGGAATAAGCAGCAGGGATGGATGAGATTCTGGGGAATCAAGATTCCCTTTTCATGCAGATTTGCCTGTTCAAGAAAGAATGATGGAAGAAAAAAATGGGAAAACTTCCTATTTAAAAATAATTCTGCCTCTGTTATATTTTCTATATTTCCCAACATATGCCAGTGATTCTGAGCTTGTCTTAATGACAAAAAGTATCCTACAAACTTGTTATAAATGGTCAGCCTGACTCACTTTCTTATAAAAAGAAACCAACAAAATTCACCTTAAAGAAAAGAATATTCTTTAGCCAAATGGGAAACAAAGCTTGCTGTCAAAAATACATCAGGAAGTATACTTATTTTTGTTGTTGTTGGCATTTATCTCAACTCCAATGTATAAAAGTGGAGAAATATAAACACTTGAATCAGGTTTTGCTGTTTTTGAAAACCTGAGAAAATCTGGAGGCTAGCGGTATTTTAGCTTAATTACATTTTTGTTGGGTTTCTGGGGAACTCCATGTAGTAGCAACTGTGGGGAAACCACTAAATAGCTCTCTGTTTGAACCATCTGTCATGAATATGTGACATATGTTTGCTTTGTTTATTCAGGAGCCAAGTGTAAATTGATACACTGAACTAGAATTCTGTCCAAATGGTGGTATATATGGACTCATCTAATAAACCTGTGTACACACAAATATCTGTAGATCTATGAAGTTTGCTAGTAATTTGCAGTTAATTGAAAGTGCTGCTGTTTGCTTGTTTACAGACTGTGCTATAACCAAACTAAGCACATTATATACAAAGTGGGTGACTTTCTATTCTGTAAGTACCTGAGTTGTATTTGAATGTAGAACCCCAATATAAAACGGAACTAAGGCCTCTGCTCCTCTAAGTCGTCTTTGTACTATAAAGAAGAAAAGTGCATTTTTATTACTTGATGATTGCCTGTTCTGTTCATTCCCTCGGAAGCATCTGGCATCAGCCACTGTCTAAAGACAGGTTTCAGAGTAGCAGCCGTGTTAGTCTGTATCAGCAAAAAAATCAAGTACTTATGGCACTTTGGAGACTAACAAATTTATTAGAACATAAGCTTTCGTGGGCTACAGCCCACTTCATTGGATGCATAGAATGGAACATATATACACACACATACAGAGAAGGTGGAAGTTGCCATACAAACTGTAAAAGGCTAATTAATTAAGATGAGCTATTATCAGCAGGAGAAAAAAACTTTTGTAGTGATAATCAAGATGGCCCGTTTAGACAGTTGACAAGAAGGTGTTAGGATACTTAACTTAGGGAAATAGATTCAATATGTGTAATGACCCAGCCACTCCCCATCTCTATTCAAACCCAGGTTAATTGTATCTAGTTTGCATATTAACTCAAGCTCAGCAGTTTCTCATTGGAGTCTGTTTCTGAAGCTTTTCTGTTGCAAAATTAAAGGAGTCCTTGTGGCACCTTAGAGACTAACCAATTTATTTGAGCATGAGCTTTCGTGAGCTACAGCTCACTTCATCAGATGCATACCGTGGAAACTGCAGCAGACTTTATATATACACAGAGAATATGAAACAATACCTCCTCCCACCCCACTGTCCTGCTGGTAATAGCTTATCTAAAGTGAGCATCAGGTTAGGTCATTTCCAGCACAAATCCAGGTTTTCTCACCCTCCACCCCCCCACACAAATTCACTCTCCTGCTGGTGATAGCCCATCCAAAGTGACAACTCTTTACACAATGTGCATGATAATGAAGTTAGGCCATTTCCTGCACAAATCCAGGTTCTCTCACTCCCTCACCCCCCTCCAAAAACCCACCCCCATACACACACAGACTCACTCTCCTGCTGGTAATAGCTCATCCAAACTGACCACTCTCCAAGTTTAAAACCAAGTTAAACCAGAACATCTGGGGGGGGGGGGGTAGGAAAAAACAAGAGGAAATAGGCTACCTTGCATAATGACTTAGCCACTCCCAGTCTCTATTTAAGCCTAAATAATATATAAAGTCTGCTGCAGTTTCCACGGTATGCATCTGATGAAGTGAGCTGTAGCTCACGAAAGCTCATGCTCAAATAAATTGGTTAGTCTCTAAGGTGCCACAAGGACTCCTTTTCTTTTTGCGAATACAGACTAACACGGCTGTTACTCTGAAACCTGTTGCAAAATTGCTACCCTTAAATCTTTTACTGAGTGGCCAGAGAGGTTGAAGTGTTCTCCTACCGGTTTTTTAATGTTATGATTCCTGATATCAGATTTGTGTCCATTTATTCTTTTGCGTAGAGAGTGTCCGGTTTGGCCAATGTACATGGCAGAGGGGCATTGCTGGCACATGATGGCATATATCACATTGGTAGATGTGCAGGTGAATGAGCCCCTGATGGTGTGGCTAATGTGATTAGGTCCTATGATGGTGTCATTTGAATAAATATGTGGACAGAGTTGGCATCGGGCTTTGTTGCAAGGATAGGTTCCTGGGTTAATGTTTTTGTTGTGTGGTATGTGGTTGCTGGAGAGTATTTGCTTCAGGTTGGGGGGCTGTCTGTAAGCGAGGACTGGTCTGTCTCCCAAGATCTATGAGAGTGAGAGATCATTTTTCAGGATAGGTTGTAACTCTTTGATGATGTGCTGGAGAGGTTTTAGTTGGGGGCTGAAGGTGACAGCTGGTGGCGTTCTGTTATTTTCTTTGTTGGGCCTGTCCTGTAGTAGGTGGCTTCTGGGTACCCTTCTGGCTCTGTCAATCTGTTTTTTCACTTCAGCAGTTGGGTACTGTAGTTTTAAGAATGCTTGATAGAGATCTTGTCAGTGTTTGTCTCTGTCTGAGGGATTGGAGCAAATGTGGTTGTATCTTAGAGTTTGGCTGTAGACAATGGATCATGTGGTGTGTCCTGGATGGAAGCTGGAGGCATGTAGGTAAGTATAGCGGTCAATAGGTTTCCGATATAGGGTGGTGTTTATGTGACCATCGCTTATTAGCACAGTAGTGTCCAGGAAATGGACTGCTTGTGTGGATTGGTCTAGGCTGAAGTTGATGGTGGGATGGAAATTGTTGTACTCCTCGGTTTTTTTTTGTCTAAAGACAGGATACTGAGCTAGATCGACCTTTGGTCTGACCTAGTATGGCCGTTCTCATGTTAAATTTTTATATTTCATAATGAAATATTTAGTAGAGGGCCTTCTGGGTGTCTCTCTGGTCTCCCCCTATGCTTTAATTCCTACATTTGCAGTTGGAGACTGCAAAAATAAGACTGGGGTATATGAACAATCATGGCTTTCATGTGGAAACGGTATGAGGTACCTACTAAAGCATGTCCTGCTTTCCTTTGGCAACCTATTTCTCATTTCCCTGGAGCCCAGGGCACCCGAGGCTGACTGCAGGGGGGGAGTTTTCCTCCTGGACAGGAGGTGAGGAAAATAAGTTGCACGTTTTAACTTTTGAAGTAGTCAGGGTGGGAGCATGTATTTGAGGTCGCAGCAGATGCTTGTTTAAATAGGTCTGGTCCTTGCTGCATGGGTCCCTGTTTGCTTCCTCCCACCGCCCGTGGAAGGGAAGAGGGTGCGCGCCGCTCTTACATGCGCTACCCAAGTCCGGACTCCACGCTGGAGCCACGTCCAAAAGTTTCTTTTTCAAACAGCAGGGGGGAGTTGATTCGTGTGTGTGCAGAAGAAGGAGGCACCTTTCCGCAACCACCCCTCCCCCACCCCCTTTTTGGCGGTGGGGGTGGGGCGGAGGGGAAGGAGTGGGAGGAAGAGGCAGTTTGGGGTTGGGGGAGGAGGTTTCGTCTCATCAAAGCGCAATCAGGGTTCACCGAGTGACTCCCACCTTGCTGTCAGCAATTCATTAACAAGTCCGGCGGAGGGGATCCGGAGCGGAAATTGTCCCGGCGGCTCCGGATTTAGAAAACCGAGCCCTGGGGCACAGCGCCTGGCTGGCACCTTTCGGTGTGTCCCGGGAGGCGAGGAGAGCTGGTGGTGGGGACGGCCCTGCTGGGGTCAGGGCCGGAGCAGCTGCCCCCGTGGGTGCTTTGATCATCTTGGGGGCGGGGAGAGGGGGGGCAAAAAAACAACCCCCCCACCCAGCCAAACTTTCAGAGTCCCCTCCAGGCGATGCACGGCTTTGCCTCCGATGGAGCCGCCCGGCAGCTGCACCTGCCCGACTGTTATCACACCCAGCGCCGTGTGCGTGATCAATAACTCCGTCTGCTACCCGCGCAACAGAGGGGGCCCGTTGTGAGCGCATCCCAAAGCCCCGCTAACCAGCGCGCCCGCTCTGAGGGCTGCCCGGCCGGGTCCCCCCCCCTCCGCCTGCACCGCGCCCTCCGGCAAGGCAGAGACGAACCCCCAAAGCTCGCGGGTTTGGGGGGTGGCGGTAGATTCCGGGGGGGAGAGGCTCCCACTCGGGGTAGCCAGGAGCTGTGTAGACACCATGACCTGGAGGCTCTCTGTGTAAGTGGAAAATCATTTATTTTGTGTTCAGTCCGGAGCAATCTTTGATGGAAGCCAGGCTGTGGGACTGGGGTGGGGGGGGATCTCCTGGATTTTTTTTTCCCCTCCCTGTTTCCGAGTCCCTCCCTGGGAAAAAAAGCGCTGCCCACCCAAGGAAGCAACCGAATCTCCTTCTCTGCCTCTGTCTGGCTCACACGCACCGCGTGAGTGTCTCGCTCTCTCCTTGAAGCGACTGCTTGTGTTTTCAGGTTGCTCGGACCTGAAATCTAAGCGAATAATCTCAGCGTTCGCGTAGCTGCTGGTGCTGGTGATGTTATTGGTGAAGAGGAGGCGAGGGGGGTTTCTTTCCATTCAATGGGTCTGAAATCAGAGTCTCTGGACCGCCGTTGTTTTGGAATATCTACATGCTGAGCCTCTTTGGGGTGGCACATCAGCTCATCGGGGTGCACCATCCGAAGAGAACAAGATGTTTCTTGCTACCTTATACTTCGTTTTACCCTTAATGGGTAAGTTGCCGGCGTTTACATTCGCTCTCTTTACAGGGCTTCGTAACGCAGAAGGTTGCGTTTATGAGATCCGATGTCTGAGGTCTGGTTTAAGGTGAACGGGGAAGTTGCCAGTAGTTTTGACGGATTTGAATGAGCACAGATCACATTTAAAGAGCTCTGAGATTTAGCTATTGCCTGGATAGCCCGTTATTAAATTGGGCTCTAGTAAGTTAGAGGAAAACTTTTCAATAGTCGCTTTCCATCTTAATAACACTGTGGGGTGGAGGTGTCATCAGTGAGAAGAATGATTGATTGCATCGCTTACCTGAACGTGCCTCCCTGCCTGGTTGCAGATATTGTAACAATACATGTTTACTCTGTGTGCGTAGTGAGGAAGGGAAGGATTTTACTGGCGTTGGGGAGTGGAGAAGGGTGGCTCATATCATTCGCTGTTTCCTTCTGCAAAAAAGGATCCGACGTGTCGAGAAATGTGGGAACTGGGGGGGGGGGGGAATATAACAAGCAGCCTTTAAAAAGTGACTTCAGTAAAAAGAGCCAGTATCAGTCGGCTAGGAGACTTCTCCGCTCTCGGTTCCTCATGAATGTAATTGAAATCCCAGCAAAACCCTTATGGGAAGCCAGGGCAGATATTTAACCCCTCCATGGAACATAGGGAGGGAAGGGTTATTAATTAAATGAAGGCTGATGTAAGGAACAGTGAATATTTTACCATGCACATTAACCCTCTGTCTTCTCTGCGGACTTTCCGTAAAGAGATTTGAAGGCGAGCCATCCCCTTGAAACCTCATTTATCTTCCCAAACATTCAGAACAAAGCTCCTGGCTTGGCCGCGGGCTGAGTCAGCTAGGGAGCGGCTGCCTTTGGAAAGGGGTCGTGCGTTCATTTTGTAGGGCGGTGGGTTGCTCTCCCCAGGTTGGGCTGGCACGGAGCCCAGTGTCTCAAAACGAGTTTGGGTTTTTTTTGTTTGTTTGTTTTTGTTGGGTTTTGTCTCTCTCTCTCTCTAGACGTACTTTTGTCCGCAGAAGTGAGCGGGCTGCCTGGCGGGGACCGCCTGGACTGCGTGCGAGCCAGCGATCAGTGTCTCAAGGAGCAGAGCTGCAGTACTAAATACAGGACACTGAGGCAGTGTGTAGCCGGCAAAGAGAGCAACTTCAGCCGGGCGACCGGCCTGGAGGCGAAAGACGAGTGCAAAAGCGCCATGGAGGCGCTCAAGCAGAAATCTCTTTACAACTGCCGCTGCAAGAGGGGCATGAAGAAGGAGAAAAACTGCCTGCGCATTTACTGGAGCATGTACCAAAGCTTACAGGGTACGTTGCGAAACCCAGAAACAGCCCACTCCCCAAAGGCAGGGTGGTTTCCCAGCCCCTCTCAGCCGCAGCTAGCCACAACCGCGGAGACTAAACGGAGGGCCTGACCTCATAATTCACATTGTGCTCTTCAGCTGAAAAACTGAGGATCTTTCATCCGACTCAGGAACAGCTGCTGCTGCAGCCTCCCGTTGTTGGGCAATCCACAATAAGGGTTTCCTCCAGAGGACCCCGGTTGACCTTTCTAAACCAAAGTCAAAAGATTAGGGCATTAGCAAGTGCCAAAGCGCCAGGAACAATCAATCTGTGACTTCGCCCTAACTGAAGAGTTTAAACACTTGTTAACTAGATCTCACTTCACAGGGACGCAGTGGGAAACGAATTAATTAGCTCCTGGGTGTAAGATAAAAGTGTAAATATAAGAAAAGGAAGAACAAGATACAGCTATGTGAAAGCGGATTTGGTACTTTGCATAGCATGCAGAGGAGAGAACAAGAAGCAATGGTCTCAAGTTGCAGTGGGGGAGGTCTAGGTTGGATATTAGGAAACACTATTTTACTAGGAGGGTGGTGAAGCACTGGAATGGGTTACCTAAGGAGGTGGTAGAATCTCCATCCTTAGAGGTTTTTAAGGCCAAGCTTGACAAAGCCTTGGCTGGCATGATTTAGTTGGTGTTGGTCCTGTTTTGAGCAGGGGATTGGACTAGATGACCTCCTGAGGTCTCTTCCAACCCTAATATTCTATGATTCTATGAGAGAGTTGCAAATGGTATGCCAGTGTTAAATGATAGGGTTGACTTTATACCCATTAAAGTCCTTGTCAAGTCTCCCAGTGAGTCTACTTGGAACAGAATCAGGTCCTTAGGTAATATTGCTATGTATCACCCACCTGGATTTTGTATTGCTGAAGAACCCCAAATGCCCTCTGAATTCAGTGGAAGTTTAGGGCCCCATCCTACATGTCTTGTGGGCCAAGTTTGTCTCAAACATCCATTCTGAAGGTGCTTACAGCTTTATATTGCTCCCTGGAAGCCATACAGTATGTATGTATTAGCCAATGAAAATGTCAGGTGGAATATTTTAATGGATTAATATATGTCTCTTTGTTCCAACTTTCATAATAAAGTACATTTACTGGACATTTGCTACATTATAAATCAATTTCCTTCCCAACTGTTTTTTGTTAGAAGCACTTCTGCTCTTTCTCTTCCAATAATGAGTTGATGTAAGAAACTTCCTTTTCCCCTCCCCCCATCTCTTCTCCCTCTGAAGATAGGCAGTACTTGTGATGCCACAGACTGTCTCTTCTGATTTGTGACTTCATTCCATGCTGAAGGAGGGGAGGGAGTTAATGGCAAGAAATGCTTCTTTCTTTCAAGTGTTTCCATCTTCTCCCATGGGGAGAGAAAATAGCATGAGCAATAAATGGGAAGCCCCTTGTAATATTAGAGTAGTTTTCTTTTTAACCCAATCTAATTATTTTGAGAATAAAAACAATGCCATCATGTGAAGTAACAAAACCTCATCCCCAGAATAATGTGTAAAAGAAACCCAAATCTTTTGTTGTCTTTAGGAAATGACTTGCTTGAAGATTCCCCCTATGAACCAGTTAACAGCAGATTATCAGACATATTTAGGCTAGCACCAATCGTATCAGGTAAGCAGATTTAATATTCTTTAAGTGAAACGTGACTACATCACTTCTGTCAAGTTCGGTCTATGTGAGTTTTCTGAGTTTATGGAGTAATCCTCTTCTGTAAGTACAGAGCAATGTGATTGCTTTCTGGATCTGGGAAAGTCAAGATATGGTTACGGTTCCAAAATATTTGGAAAAATACTAAAATTGAAGAGGGTAATTTCCCTCCTCCCTCCCGCCCTTGTTTTAGCACTTGTTTTCAGAAATTGACCAATTTACCTGTAGGTGGCAATCTGATTCCCTGTGTTTGTAATTTACAATACAATGCCTTGTTGGAAATGTGGCTATGTAAATTACCTCCCATTAACATTAAGGGAGATGGTGGGAATGTCATATTATTTTATACCTTTGTGTTTAAAGAAGAAATTTTAGGATTAAGAATTGTCTCTTTTAGTTGGATTAACTGTCTTAGTTTTCAAAGATCCTTTCTTTCATAGCAGTTTTGCTTTTGAAAAAATCTGCTATGTAGTTGCCTTGAGCATTTTCTTGTACCATTCAGACTATACTGTTTGTATTTCCAGACTTAAATATTTTTGGTCCCAAACTAATATAATTTATTGGAACAATGGATTTTAGACAGTGAGATGTGTTACAGAAGAAGTCATTATTCTTGTTTCTAGTTTCCAAAATGTCCTGTAAGAATGAGGTCTGTATAAAATACCTTCAATTATATAGTGATATGATGTCAGCACGATGAATATAGTATCATATATCATAATTTATATACAATGTAAACAGTTAATCTTGCAGCTAACTGCCTTTTTAAGGAAAGCAGCTTTGTTAATCACACTCTGAAAGAGAAAAGGTCGAAGGAACCAGAGCAACAAGAAAGTTGGGGTGATTTTTCAAAAGAGCCTAAGTCCCATTTTCAAAGGTGACTTGGGATAAATAAAATTTTCAGCAGTGCTTAAGTAAGTTAGGAGCCCAAGTCTCATGGGAAGTGACTGGATTTTAGGTTCTTAGGTGCCTAAAGGTCAGAATTTTAAAGATATTTAGGTGCCTAAAGATGCAGATACGTACCTACGCACTTTTGAAAATCCCACTAGGAGTCTAAATTCAGATTTAGGTACCTAAATATATTTAAAATTCTAGCTCTGAGTTACTTTTGAAAATGGTATTAGGTGTCTAAATCACTTAGATGCTTTTAAAAAAAATGCTCTTGGTCTAGAAAGCTAGTAGTAGGAGAGACAGAAGGGACAGGAGACAACAGAGTCCTGCAGGAATCTATTGTCAAAAAATACAAAGCCATTTCATTTTGGTGTTCTGGTAGCAAGCCACCTAAACTCTGTTCTTAAAGTTTATGGTTGATCTACTTAAGACCACTTTTTGGTCTACCTTGAAATTCTTCTGATCTGAATGGAAAAGTCTTTTGTTATAATTTTTCTTTTTTTCAATACATTGTTTCTTTGCCAATGTAGTTTTTAAAAATGTATTAGATTCCTCAGCTGCTCTGCAACAACAAATTATATACACTGTTCCAACAGCTGTAATGATTCCTACAGCCACCATTTATGATCGTGGTGCACAGGCTGAGTCTGAATCCTTGTGTACTTAAAATTCCCATTATCTCCAGTGGAAGTTTTTGGGTGTGCAAGGATTGCAAAATTAGATCCAGAGAAGTAAACAAAATTTGAGTTGCATTGTCTTATATTTCATTACATATAGAGGAAAAATGCCAGTATTTAGTAAATGTTTAAGGAAAAATTAGTAGGAAATATTTGTATTGTTAAGATTGTGATTTCTATTGTATATTATAACTTTTTGAAGCCTTATATAACTTTTTTCATGTCTGCATTTAACCAAGGTAGCAGAATTTATACAGGATTCCCAGATCTTGATTGTTTTCTTTTTTTCTGATTTGTATTAGCAGAATTGCCTGTAGGCAAGGTTTTCATATCTCGTCTTCTGCCAAACCTGGTCAGTTTTTATGTGAAATATAATTAGGTTCATATTCACCCTCATCAGGTTTATGTGGCTATCAATTGAAGGCAGAAGTTTGGCTCCATAGCTTTTATAACTTATTTTTGTATATAAATGCATATGCTTTTTACTAAGTGTACAGTCCAGAACAAGCTTTTTAGTCACTTATCAGAAACAATTATTATGACTTTCTACATTATTTCTATTTTACAAGACATGGACAATAAACAAAAGTTTGACTGAAAATGAATGGTCCATACACTTCATCCAGCATATGCATGCCTAAGAAATGGAAGTGTGAGATTTTTTTTTAAAGCACTTGCCCTAATTGTCAGTATTAGTCTCATATTACATAACCCAGGAATGATTTTAATTTGTCCATTCTGTATTTTCTTTTCTGTAGGCAATTTCCATAGTGTTTTGTTCTCTAAACCACATGGTGTTGTCAGACAGTTAAAACTTTAAAGTAAAATGAAGAACTTCTTTTAGTAGGGTCTGTTACACTTGGATTAATTACTGTATAAATAATATTCAATCTGAAAAATGTCACTAATGTAAAAACTAAAAAATTCCAATGCTTTTTAGTAATCTATTTATTTGTTTATGGACCCAAAGGGTGTCTCATTGTGATGAAGTCCACGACAACTAAATTTTGCATTTGTACCTCTAATAAACCTGCAAAGAAAGCCTGCATTCTTGAAAAATAAAAAGGGTAAAGTGGAGAAGTGGGCTCAGTGTTAGTTGCAGCTGACTTAAATTATTTTTTTCCCCACAAGTCCCTTCCATAAAAGGAAGCCTATGACACACCATCCTCCTAACTCCAGGCCTGTGACTCTCCTCCCAGGTTAAGGCCAGGACCATCTGACCTTATAGATCCAGACCTCAGATTTGTCAGCCATTGTTGTCACAATGTGAACATGCAACAGAATCTGAGCCTTGGTGCTGGGCTCATGTAGGTTTGTTTTAGTAATCATGTCCAGTTCTGGAGCTTCTCTGTTTCAGTTGTGAAATGCATGCTAAGATTAGGGTGACCACCTGTCCCTAATTGGACGGGACAGACCCGAAATGTACATTTCCAGTCCCGGTCATGGGTTGAATGACTCCGGGTCAGCATTTGTCCTGGATTCCCTGCACGCCTGTATGAGGATCAGGGCAGTGCCAGCCTCTTCCTAATGTGGCGAGGGGAGGGGAGGCACTCAGGTGGGCCTTGCCCCCCCTGCCATGAGGCCTCCATGCTAGGCCAGAAGCCTGGCAGTAGTAAGAGCCATCCAGAGAGCCCAGGCCACTGCGGGGAGCCCTGGACTTTCCACCTGCCCTGGGCAGTGCTCCCCGGGGAATAGGGACATGGGTCGGGGCTGCTCTTGGGCATCCCAGCCTGCTGCCCAGGGCAGATGAAGGGTCCAGGGCTCCGCACAGTGGCCTGAGCCTGGGCGGCTCTTACTGCTACCTGGCTCTGACTTCCAGGCTGGCCAGAGGGTAGGGCCTGGGGGAAGAGGAGGGGTAGGGGGTTGGGCTACTGCATGTGTCTTGGTTTGCATTTTGAAAAGGTGGTTACCCTAGCTAAGACGCAACTTTGTAAATTAGCCTAAGACCTGGGTGCCTTTTTCAGATAATAGCATGTAGTTAATTTAAGGGTTTCATTAAAATTCCTGTTTTTTGGCTAAACCATAACTGCTTTTGAGAGACACCTTTTGGGACATTTATCCCCATTACAACTATAGTGAATATACAATTGATGAGGTTTTTGGAGATTAGCTTTATACTGTTAACCTCCATGCCTCAAGTGTGATCTTTCATTAGTATCTCAAATGTTTAACTTATTTAAAATTCAGTGATTTCATCTTCAACACAGAACAGTTTGGCCTCCAGCATGCAATGACTAGTAACCCACCTCTTAAAATGATATTTGATGTTGTTCCTTACAACTGGAAATATAAACTCTAAAATAAATATTATAATTTTTGTATTCATAAAAGCATAACTACGTATAGTTGAAGAAATATTTACAAAAGAGATGGTTTCTGAAATGCATCATTCACAAAGTAGAGAGCCAATGAAGCAGAACAAAACGCTTAGGGCCATTTCTGTGCAGTGGTGTAAACAAAATACATAGTGGCAAATAGAAGAATATTTAATTCTATTCCTTCAGATGACCTAATGTTATACACACACAACATTAAACTCGACTTGCGAGTTGAATGGTTAATCACAAACTCATTACTTTGTTAATCTTCGTATATCCTTTCTCATTTATGTATTACTTTTGGAAATATATACTGATTTGCTGCACGAGGCACATTCTACAACAGTGGTTCTTAAACCATTCATGGTCCAGGGAGAATTTGCTGGTGGCTTGTGGAGAATTGGTTGGTCACACACTTCTGGCTTCTTATTGTTTCCAGCTGTTAAATCACATTCAAAGATCTCTAAAAATAAATAAATACTTTCCTAATCTTCCTTTTTCATGTAACTGATCGCTGTAGTTACAACATGGATGTTACATAAGTGACAACGTGCATAAGAGCAGGGGTTCTCAAACTTCATTGCACCACGACCCCCTTCTGACAATAAAAATTACTACGTGACCCCAGGAGGGGACACTGAAGCCTGAGCCCACCCAAGCAGGGGGGCCAAAGCCTGAGCTCCACCACCCTGGGTGGGCGAGCCGGTCAAAGCTGAAGCCCAAGGGCTTCAGCCCTGGGCGGGGGGGCATGTAACCTGAGTCCAGCCACCCATGACTGAAAATCTTGGGCTTCAGCTTTGGCCCCAGGCCGCAGCAAGTCTAATGCCATCCCTGGTGACCACATTAAAATGGGGTCGCGACCCACTTTGGGGTCCCAACCACAGTCTGAGAACCGCTGCATTAGGGGGAAGGTGTCCATGAATCAATCTTTTATAAGACATGGGTCACACTGTGCAAAAGTTTGAGAACTTTCTGTTGTAAAAGATGTCTAGAAGTTTGTAATTTGACAAACATGGTGTTTTTAGAATTTATTAGAGTATTTTTTACATAAACTTATAGATTTATAAAAGCGGTATTTAGGAGACAGCACATTATGCTTCAATAAGAATCTTTAAATTCCATATCAGCAGCATAGCATGTAAAGTTTACGTTTGATTTGCAAACTGAATCAGCTGTAAGTACAAATAAATCAAATTATTTTCAGTAAGAGATGGTCTCTAATGTATTAAGAAGCATAAGGTTATAAGAAGTGCTGGAGTTATCACATTAATTATGCACATCAGTGAGATAGTTTAATAATCTCATGTACACTGTAACTGGAGAATGTTTAAGTACACCTCTACCCTGTTAGGGGAAGTTAACCTAGTTAGCATATGTGACTCCATTTTGGGTTTCCTCTCGGCCATTAACTAGAAGCGAGCACATCACGTACCAAGGGAGGATCCTTCAAGGTGGACAGCTGGACAGTTTCAAGATAAGGGAAACAAAGGAGACAAGAACCAGCCGACGTGCCTGAAATAGTTGCTAATTCAGCTTTTTTGCATGGGGAAGGTGGCTGCAGGGGATTGGTAATAGAAAAGAAGAAGGCCTGTTTATTGGTTTAGGCCCCCCCAAGGCACACAGGCAGGATGTTTTGGCAACAGTATATAATCTTTGTGTAACCTGTAATCGGGGTCCCCTTCTGCTTAACAGAGCGGTACCACGCTCAAGCGTAATAAACCTACAAACTTTGAGATACTCTGCAGTCTGTCTTTATTTGGTTGCCTCAGCCTAGAAACGAACTGTACGTGTCCTAACTGAAATAATTTGTAACAACCCTGATATAATGCTGTCCTCGGGAGTCAAAAAATCTTACCGTGTTATAGGTGAAACCACGTTATATCAAACTTGCTTTGATCCACCTGTGCATGGAGCTCCTCCCCCCCCCGCCCCCCGGAGTGCTGCTTTACCGTGTTATATTGGAATTCTTGTTATATCGGGTCGTGTTATATCGGGGTGGAGGTGTATTTTATAGTGGTAGGTTAGATTCTGGCTCTCATTCCCCCGATGCTAGCACAGGGAATCAAACACAGGAGGGACTGGGGTGTTGAGCAGAGAATAAAGAATGGGTTGGTGGCATTCTCCCTCCAATTTCATAGCTTCAGAAGCCCCTTTCTAGATATCGTGTGTGGCTGGGATTCCCAGGTGAGTAGGTCAGTGATGAGAGAGGAGAAAATACACTGCAATACACTTCCCTCAGGACCTGGTGGAATTCCATCCGGAAATCCACATGAGTTAATGCTGCTATGAGCATTAACAGCAATAAAGAGACAAGGTGGGTGAGGTAGTATTTTTTATTGGACCAACTTCCAATGGTGAGAGAGACAAGCTTTGCAGCTACATAGAGCTCTTCTCCAGGTCTGAGAAAGATACTACAGGGGTGTTAAGGGGCCACTTCCCCTTGAATGGTCCCTTAGAATTTTTGCGAACTGCTATTTAGCTGTGACACGCTTAGTGCCTTTCCCTGATCTGAAAAAGAGCTCTTTGCAGCTTGAAAACTTGTCTCTCTCACCAACGGAATTTGGTCCAGTAAAAGAGATTACCTCACCCACCTTTTCTCTCTAATATCCTGGGACCAGTACGGCTTCACACTGCATATATTAACAGCAATAACAGACAGACCCATACTCTTCTTCTCCCCAAGAGAAGAGAGGCTCTTCATATGAATTTCCTGGTGCATTAAACACAAAAGAAAACAAGTTTAAAGCTCAATAGGGTTTCTATATCTCACCCTTTCTCCCTCTGTAAAATCAGGCTTCCCTACCTATAGAGGGGAGAATTGAGAGGAAGTGCCATCAGGTGAACGCCACAGAAAGTTCAGCGTTGGTTTTCCCAAATTTTCACAGTCATGACTGATTTCTTCCTTTTTTTTTTTTTCCCTCTCAACATTTTAATATGTTTGAGTCCATTCTCCCTGACCCCACATTTCTCGGCTGTAATTCTTCTAACAATGTAAGTTAAGTGTATCCATCAAAGGAAGAAGATGCATCTTGTAATTATTGTTTTATACTTTCTCTATGAGACAATCTTCTTTCCTTTTATATAAGCCCTACATTGCCTCTTTCTTCCTTTTTGTCAAAAAAGATAAGTTAGTTTCTGTACCCTAGCCAATGTGACACTTTCTCCTTTTGGATCCTGGTGTATAATAAATTAACGGCTTTTCCTAGTGACTTAATATTGTATGACATACCCAAATCCTCCAGCCTAGGGCCTTTAATCCTGGGTCCATTTCTAAATGTGTGTGTGTGTATATATACATATCACATATTATATACTTTTTTTATTTAACATTACCTGCTCTTTTTGAGAAATCTCTATAAGAATATTTGAGATTCACTGTATTTTAAAAAGAAGTATGTTTATGGTAAATATGTATTTGCTCATATGGTAAATATTAATAAATATGTTTATTGGTTTCTCTTGACAGCTTAAGGTACACCAGTTAACTGTTATCTTTTATACTGTTGCCTTTTTAAAACATTTTAAAAGATGAGGCATTTCATATTAGAGTTACTTTCACCCAGTTTCAGATACAGTGAATCAGTTCTTATTAGGTTAATAGGAGTCTTGCAATTTACTTCAGAGAGGGAACAGGCATAGTACATCATAATATTTTAATTGATTATGTTTCCTATTGTAATTTTTTGGCTTGTGTCCTATTTTTTTGATGTGCAGAGAGGTCTTTTGGGTTTTGAGCACCATAAAAATAAGAATGCATTATTAATTATGATTGTACTTGTCTGATCACAATACATAATTGTATTTTTATGTGTGAGATGATTTTTGTATTAATCAGAGTAATAGTCCCTGAGCCAGTGTGATGTTGGTTACACTGGTATAAATCTGAACTAACTCTTTTGTCTCCAGTGAAGTTTTGTGGCTGTTTTCCCTGTCCAAGTAAAAAGCAGGAATCCATTTTAGTGGCATTTAACAAAGGAAAAACAGTTTAATAAAAAAAGCTAATATAAAAATACACAATGACATTTCGTCTGCACATTCGCTTTGCAGAGACAAGGTTTGGTTCCAGTGAGATTGCAAGGTATCGAGGGTGCATAAATACTACTTGCTGAATTCTACTTCTCCTTTCTGTAATCAGATTGGACCACATACGAAAGAAAATCATGGTGATTGTTGACTCTCTGAAGCTCTTTGAGTTTCCTATTTTGTGTTTTCCCCATAGGATGAATCTGACTCTGATAGGGGAATTAAGTATTCTTCTGAAGTACTGGCCAACATAGGGTCTACTCCTGTTCCCATTGACCTCAGTAGAAGCAGAAGGGGGCTGTCTTTCCCAGTTATTACTCACCCAGTGCTTATGGGGCAGGTAGATTCTTCTCCCTACCAAGAGTCCAGCCTAACAGCTTCATGAACCTAATACACCATAGGAGGTAACGCAAAGGCCATTAATAAGGGGAGGGAACCTCCAGTAACATAGCTGAGAGTCTGTGCAGGTAGACCCAACATCTTTATATATGCTGTGGAGAAATGTTTTGTAGGGACTGCTTTTGTAGGGCCACTAGGGAGACCATTTTGGGAGGGCCAGTTGAGAGACATAAACATAGCCAGAGGTTCTGTGTACAAGGTGGAAATCCTTGCAAAGTGCCACATCCTCTTTTTTCCATACCCAGGTATAGTAGCTGCTTGCTGGCTTCATGGAAGCATTGGGCCTTACTTCAAGGTACAGGGAAAACATCTGTCCCCTTACCACTCCACATAAATCTTCCAAGAAAAGCTTGTTTACTCAGCCTATGTATGGTGGACAAGACATCACTCTAACATGTCAGTCAGTATTCTTTTTTGCCCAGAAGACTATCAGGTACTTTATGATTATAAAATTGACATTTCAATTTAGAAAGTTTCTCTTACTGGTATGTTTTAAATTATACTGGAAAATTCGTACTCTAAATTATTCTTGTCAGCCCAATTCCAACTGAGAATTCTTCGCACGTTTTTTACACTCTCTTTTTTGTTAAGGGCTGGATTCTCTCACTTCTATTCATGTTGAATAGTACCTTCCTCCACAAGTAGTCCCACTGATTTCAACGGGATTATTTGGAGAGTGAGATTGTCAAGGTTCCTCCCCCACTCTGAACGCTAGGGTACAGATGTGGGGACCTGCCTGAAAACCTCCTAAGCTTATCTTTACCAGCTTAGGTCAAAAACTTCCCCAAGGTACAAAATATTCCACCCTTTGTCCTTGGATTGGCCGCTACCACCACCAAACAAATACTGGTTACTGGGGAAGAGCTGTTTGGAAACGTCTTTCCCCCAAATACTTCCCAAAACCTTGCACCCCACTTCCTGGACAAGGTTTGGTAAAAAGCCTCACCAATTTGCCTAGGTGACTACAGACCCAGACCCTTGGATCTTAAGAACAATGAACAATCCTCCCAACACTTGCACCCCCCCGTTTCCTGGGAAATGTTGGATAAAAAGCATCACCAATTTGCATAGGTGACCACAGACCCAAACCCTTGGATCTGAGAACAATGAAAAAGCATTCAGTTTCCTTACAAGAAGACTTTTAATAGAAATAGGAGTAAATAGAAGTAAAGAAATCCTCTCTGTAAAATCAGGATAGTAGATACCTTACAGGGTAATTAGATTAAAAACATAGAGAATCCCTCTAGGCAAAAACTTAAGTTTACAAAAAAGATACACAGACAGAAATAGTTATTCTATTCAGCACAATTCTTTTCTCAGCCATTTAAAGAAATCATAATCTAACACATACCTAGCTAGATTACTTACTAAAAGTTCTAAGACTCCATTCCTGATCTATCCCCAGCAAAGGCAGCATAAAGACAGACAGAGACCCTTTGTTTCTCTCCCTCCTCCCAGCTTTTGAAAGTATCTTGTCTCCTCATTGGTCATTTTGGTCAGGTGCCAGCGAGGTTACCTTTAGCTTCTTAACCCTTTACAGGTGAGAGGAGCTTTCCCTTGGCCAGGAGGGATTTCAAAGGGGTTTACCCTTCCCTTTATATTTATGACAGAGATAGAGGAAGGGAATAGAGAAGTCAGTGAGACAGTCATCCCAAGCTCTCTGTTCGCGGTAGCAATTTTAGATTGGCACAGGGCTTCTAGCAGCGAAGACCTCAGCAAGAAGGATGGTATGGCACAAGGTGTCTGCAGGCTGTGCTCTGTTGTGGGCACAGGCAAGCAACCACTGAAGCCCCAAAAGCAGGCAGTGCTGGTGGTTGTGGACAGGACATGTCAAGTGTGGCAAGGGGAGAGGAGGAATGAGAGAACAAACCACATCTGACAGATTTTAGTCGCATTGTTTAATTGACTACTGTAAAGCACTCAGATAACACAGTGATGAGGGTGGTATAAAAATGAGGGTGCACTGATTAGGCATATTCCTGTGGCAGCCTCCACCACAGGACTACTGTGGTGCCCTGGCAGACTTTATGCTTCGTCCCTTGATGGAACTACAAAGAGAGAATGGGCAATAGGAGCAGCACCCTGGAGTGCTGTAGCTCTGAGTGTCATAGTGAAGTGCAATTTACAGCATGTGTTTCTAGTTCTCAGTCTTTAATGTTAAAATCATTATAAAATTCATTTTAGAGCACTGTTTTTAAATGTGACTCTTAGAAATTATTTTGACAGTACTAGTAGTATCTGTCAGCTGTTGACAGTAAGTTAAAAATTCTGATGTAAAGTGCTTGTGGTTTAATGAAGACAGACAAGAATTCTTATATTGTAAGATGGAACTTATTTGTCATAGGATAAGATAATGTATGTTGGGGATTCATCTCAGTTGAGCTTCAGGAAAGAATGTGGTTACAGTATTTAACTTCAAAAGTATGATCTCAAAAGATTTTGTTTATAAAATAAAGAAATTTGCCAGTGTAAACTTGGTCATATATTTTTACATTAGTATTTTACTGACTTTTAAAAAATACGTATTTTGGCACATTCTATCATTTTCTGTGGATGAAACTCATGCAGTAACTTAAATCATTGCTGCTGACATAGTTAGCTCATTAACAAATTTTGTTATATTTTCTCAATAGTTCTCTAGTTATGACATGTAGTGCATAAAGCAATTTTTACACCTTTCAAGCTGTACAAAGTGTACTCGAACTACAAATGTAACATGAGAGATACATCACACAGTTTAATGGCACAGAGAAAGCTCATCCTATATAGAAATTTGCAGAAATGATGGGTTGTAAAGAGAGTTGGAGATATCAAACAATTTGAATAGAGCCCATAAATAAAGATGAATTTCTGCATTCACTGGCTATATGATTTTATCACTGTCTGGTGTCTGTAAAGTACATTTTTCCATTAAAGTTTTGTCATGCAACTGATGAAGTTCAAAAGTGTTCATGCTTTCACACTCTTCTTTTTAAATTTTATATCATAGGGCCCAGTGCTAAAACTCAGGATGACAAAAACAGAGCTTCTCATTTCTCCTCTCCTCTTCCATCCCAATAGATAATTCCACTATTCTGCCTTTTCCCCAGGTTCACAACTTACATATCATTGTTGATGCCTCTCTCTCCTTTACTCCTCGTATTCAGACTACTGCTAAATTTTGTAATTCTGTCCCTTTTTCCTTTACAAAATATCTAAGGCTTATTCCTTCCTTTCCATCCCTGGTTCCAGATCTCATGTCCATATGTTAGTAAACTCCTTTGACTTCATTAATGTCCTTCTCTCAGGTCTTCCTGACCCTCATCTTGCACCCGTTTGATATGTCCAAAATGCCTCAGCCAAAATTTTCTTTCTTGTGTATGACTCTAAACAGAGGTGATGTATGGGGGGATCATGTGCCCCCCAGATTTTTTGGTTGCTGGGTGGATGACCTGCGGGGCTGGTGTTGCCGCTTGTGCCCCCGAATGTTCCTCTACATCCCTCTGGGGCGTGCTCCATAATTTGAAAACCTCTCTCTGGCAGTCATGTGCCTGCTCCCATGAACCTTTAAATTGTGCTTTCCCTGTGCTATCAACAGTTAGGTGTTGTCTCTGAACATCCCACCTCTATTTTCTGTGACCCTTTGCTGGCTCCACATTCACTCTATCCTTCTTTTTTTTTTTTGTTTTTTTGTTTTTTTGTTTCTTTTCCCTTTCAAGGCTCTGCACAGCTCTGCCATTTCTTTCTTATAACTGGTCCCCCACAACTTTCCTGTTTCTTCTCCTGTGCTGGCCCTGCACCTGGATATCCTTTCTTGTCTGCCAGCCAACCCTCCCTTTCTTCCTTCAAAGCTTTCCTTGACACTGCTGTTTTCAGAACCTTTAAGTGATTCTCTGATTCTCTAGGAGCAGTTTCAAATGTAATTTAAAAAACAAAGCAAATGTGATGTGTACAGTTCTACCCAAGCAATCCCATAACTCATTCCTTCCACACACTCCCTCTTGTGCCTGTCATATGCGTTCTTCTCACACTCTTTGTATATTGCTACTATTCTTCTTTTTTTAAATCAAATCTACAAAAATATGCTAGAGATCTCAAAAACCAAGTGAGGATGCAGCTCCAGCCCCTAAGAGCATACAGTCTAAACTCAGTATGACACCACAATTGAGGGTCATAAACAAACACATGGAGACAAGGGGGAAGAGGACAGAAAATGAAAAGGTACAAACAATAAAGCCATGTGGCTATTCAGGCACATGGCCATCCTGACAACTATTTTTGGTGTTGTCGCCCTTCCTCCATCATTCCTCATACACAAAATGAAGAAGTGAATTTTTGGGACAGATGACAATGTTACATGGAAGGCAGCTGAGTGAATGGATTTCAGGAGTGTGTCTGGTGTTCATATAGGCCTTGATTCTGCAAAGACTTATGTATCTGCTTGACTTTATACACGTGAGTACTCCCATTTGAAGAGTTAAACATCTACCTTAGTATTTGCAGGATTGAGGCATTATAATCTGCCTTTTTGGGGCATGGCCTGTCTTATTCTGTGTCTGTAAAGCACCTAGCCCTTTTGGGTGTTAAATAAATAAAAATGCAATGGATTTAAAATGTATAGATAAAAAAGTACAGTTTGTAGTTAAGTGTTACTCTAGGCACTTGAGTGTCACAGGATTCCAATATATTTTAATAGATTAAAGAGAGGGGGAAACAATTTAGTTATTTGACTTAGTGAGCATAAAGATTATGCATTTGGATGTAGAAAATAAAAAAAATCCAGAAGATGTACAATTATTTATAAAACATAAATATTATAAGTAGCAAACTAGTATTTGCTAACGCCATTTCATCCAGTATGGGGATCTTATTTTCTAGATACATTATCTTGGAAGAATATTTTTAGGAGAGAAGGATAAATTTGAGATTTTTACAATTTTTGCTATTAAAGAAATTTTGAAAGCAAAGTTATGAAAGATTTTATTTGCTGTTTTGCTAGTAATCCCAATGTATTGTTCAAATATAAAGAGATCACCAGTTAGAACTTGCAAATAGATTAGGAATCTATTCTGCAGAGGAATAGCTTGTCATTATCATTTAAAAAGCAGATTAAAATGTCTGTTAATATTGTTTAGTGCAGTATAGGAACACAAGTCTTGGATGTTAATAACAATGGAGATTACTTTATTAAGCAAATTAAAAGCAATTAAATCTGAACCACAAAAGCTTTTGTAAAATAAATACCTGATCAGAAACCCAATCCTGTGGGCTTATTCACATTCCTATTGCGGGACTACTCACAGGCCTAAGTGCTGCAGGATATGAGCCTGACTACAACATCAAATTGTCATTATTATTGATGATCATTTATATGGCCTTGTAAATGTATATGATACTGTACATTAGGATCCAAACAGACAAGTTCTGTCCCCCAAAAGACCTACTATTTGCCCACACTAGTGAAAATAAAACATGACAGAAGAGCAGAAAGTGTCCCTATTATAAAAAATTCTATTATAAATTGATAAATCTACTTGTCAAATTCTTTAAAGGTCTGCATAGGTAAGGGCTGCACGTATTATTCCCTCATGAAAATTATGGGGGTTTATACATAAATTCATATAGATGGAAAAAATGTGTCACTTCTTTCACTGACAGTCACTTCACTTAATTTTAGTTTTCCAAAGAGTGAAAAGAAGACTGGAAAACTTGCAGTGTTCTAATGATGCTTAAGACCTGATGAAGTAAGCTACTTTGATATTTTGAGAGGTCAAATTGTGTGTGTTTCTAAGCAAGCATTCCCCAAGGCTGATGATGAATGAGATGTCTCTTCCTGTTTTCAAATTTCCCACCTTCACAGCAGAAAATTAAAGGGGACTCTGCAAAGAAGCCCAGCATGTTAAAATGCACTTAATCTTGTCTATAATTTGGTGTTAAAACTGTTGGAGGCTTGGGTCTTTTGCTCAATTTTAAAAAGCAGTCTAGGTTTGACAGCCTTGCAGTGCAATTAGTAGGTGAAGATCTACATACAATTATGCCTAGGCAGAAGGAAAAACAATGTTTTCAAAATGTAGGAAATGTGGACTAATTGTAATTCTGATTTGGGGAGTCATTTAGCTTTTGGTCCTGTTATTTAGTCCCTTTCTACTATAAACAAAATATAGCTTTATTTCCAATCCACCATGACCTTAAGTCTTGGAACACTACAAAAACAACAGCTGTGAGAAGAAGCATAAATGGGAAGAAATGCCTTCTCCTCAGTTCTGTTAACTTATCATTCTAGAATTGTTATAGTTTATTTAATTTGTTTTTTGCGTTTTTAAGGAAGAATGTGGTCAAGAAAAGTCTCTTCTTGACAACCCCGGAAACACTATTAAGCTATTTCTTTATAGAACAGGTATGGCAGAAGCAGAGCTGAGTAAAACTACAGTATTGCCCTGCCAACATGTCTCGTTGCGGACCTTAAGGCACAATCCTTAGGAATGGAAGGGTAGTTCAGTCTCCATGTCTATATGGTTCTTGGCTGCTTTGTTGGGACTGACAACATGGGGACTGATCATAATAGTGACTTCTGAAGCATGGACACCCATCCTCTAAGCAATGATCATCACTGACTGATTCCATGTAGATTACTACACTTCTATATAATGACTATTTTTGGTTACTGCCTACTTTGACTTTATTTGAACCAGTGACTTAGAGGTGAAAGGCTTCATATCTTTCATGATTCTTTGTTCATTTCTTGAGTAATCCAGTGCGATGAACAATGCATAATTCTGTTACATCTTTTTTATTATTTACAAAATGTGTGTTATGTGGTCATTTACATTACAATGGTAACTGTTGTGGGGAAAAGCTGTATGTCACTAATTATGTTCATCTATAATAAATCAGGAGATGTTTACAGTTGTGAAATTGTCAATTTTTGGGTTTCTTTCCATTGCTCTGTGGCAAATTTACAGTATGTAGGTAACTTTCTTTAATGATGATTGGGATTAAGCTTGTAAATTCCCTATGCTATCAATAGGAGAGTATTCCTTTTTCTTTCGTTTATTTTAGATCTTAAACTTGATAGATTATGGTAATACTTCAGAGGAAAATGTCAGGATAAAAATCTTGTATAAATCAACATGTCCAAAGCCAACAAAACAAAAATTAACGATCACTCAACTTTTCCTTGTTTCAGAATTAAATGTGTAGTGTTGCAGCTGTAAGTAGTTACAATTCAGCTTTTTAAAATGAATTTGGGAGATTTAAGCATGTGTATTTAACCCTAGACAGAACAAAACAAAAGTCACATCTGAAAGGTAATCAATAAGTGACTATACCTAGGACAGTGATTTGAGGCAAAAGAAATTGATTTGGTAAATGACAATCTTTTCTCCAAAGCTGTACTCACTGGGATCTTTGGAAAACAATCACACCTTCCTGTAATGCAAGCAGTATGCAATATCTGGCCTTGGTATAGTAAACTTAAGTGAATTAAAATGCTGTCATTTAAAGTAAACCCATTATTTACAAGATACAGAAATAATTTTTTCCACAAATGTATAAAACTGGATAAACAGCATTGTCTCCATTAATAGCTATTTGTGTTAACCAGTCGGAGAACACTTCAATCTCTCTAGTCACGCAATTACAGACATGAAGGTCACTATCTTAAAACAAAAAAACTTCAAATCCAGACTCCAGCGAGAAACTGCTGAATTGGAATTCATTTGCAAATTGGATACTATTAATTTAGGCTTAAATAGAGACTGGGAGTGGCTAAGTCATTATACAAGGTAGCCTATTTCCCCTTGTTTCCCCCCCCTCCCCCCGACGTTCTGGTTAAACTTGGATTTATGCTGGAAATGGCCCACCTTGATTATCATGCACATTGTAGGGAGAGTGGTCACTTTAGATAAGCTATTACCAGCAGGAGAGTGAGTTTGTGTGTGTGTGTTTTGGGGGAGGGGGGGTGAGAAAACCTGGATTTGTGCTGGAAATGGCCCACCTTGATTATCATACACATTGTAAAGAGAGTGGTCACTTTGGATGAGCTATTACCAGCAGGAGAGTGGGGTGGGAGGAGGTATTGTTTCATGGTCTCTGTGTATATAATGTCTTCTGCAGTTTCCACAGTATATAACTTGGTTAGTCTCTAAGGTGCTGCAAGTACTCCTTTTCTTTTTGTGAATACAGACTAACACGGCTGTTACTCTGCAACCTGTCAAATAAATTGGTTAGTCTCTAAGGTGCCACAAGTACTCCTTTTCTTTTAGCAGAAATCTTCTACACTTTCCACAGTATGCATCCAATGAAGTGAGCTGTAGCTCACGAAAGCTTATGCTCAAATAAATTGGTTAGTCTCTAAGGTGCCACAAGTACTCCTTTTCTTTTTGCGAATACAGACTAACACGGCTGTTACTCTGAAACCTGTGTTAACTGAAGGACTCAGGATTGCTTTGTAAGAATCAGAACTGAAGCATGTAGACTGCTTTAAGTGACTAGTTTCAGTCTGTAACCAGAATAAGAAATATCTGTAAATGGGCTTAGAGTTCATCAAAAGGAGCTACTTTAAACATTTCCTATTCTTATAGCTGCCATGGAAAGAATTCTTTGTAACAGATAGCTACAGTATCTGCATAATGGGTTACACTTCTTTTGTGGCAAAAGGTGTCACTGATAGATGAAGGTGACAATTCATAATGTTCCTCACAGTACATGCTGCATCTTGAGCAAGATCAGAGACTCACAGAGCATGTCTTACAGAAAGAAGTGTTGTTACTTATCCTTCTTGGTGATTTTCTACATCTTTAAAGGATTTTTCATATTTAAAATATGTTTTAACTCAAAATTTTGGAATTTGAAATTTATTTTACAAATCATCTGTTCCCTAAATCTTCGCTAATTGCAATGGTCTAATTTTTCATGACAGCTTTGTTGTGAGAGATGCTATTAAACATTGATAATTTCCTTGGTTTAGTTCTAAAAATTCCTATTTTTATTAGGAATCCTTTATGTGAAAGGGAAACTCAGTTGTGTGGTGGGGGGGTTACGTTTTTTTTTAAAATGTGGTGACTTCTTAAATGTCTCTTACTAGTGTACAGTAAATGCATTTGTTCAAACTGTTTATTTTTAGAGAAAAAAGAAAAGGAGTCCTTGTGGCACCTTAGAGACTAACCAATTTATTTGAGCATGAGCTTTCGTGGTTAGTCTCTAAGGTGCCACAAGGACTCCTTTTCTTTTTGCGAATACAGACTAACACGGCTGTTACTCTGAAACCTGTTTTTAGAGAATAGCAAAAGTATTTAAAATACACATCTCTCTGAATCTTCCTGCAGCTACTTAAAAAGGGGCCATGGCCAGCTGCCAAGTAATACTATGTAGTATATATTCAACTAGAGGAGATCTCTCTGAGGATTTTTTACCACTGTGGGGACTCCTGCTGTTCACATTACTTCTGAATAGTTTGGAATATCTTTAATTTGTTTTAACGATTTGAGTTCCAATTTGCATTAAGGGCTCAATGTGTGCTTGCACTGGGGGATACAGAGCATTTTTGTTTGATAGGAGAAATACAGGACTTCTCCATTTCAAATTTTTAATGCAGAAATTAGTATTGTTAGTATTTCTTCAAGGCAGTTTTTCTGTGCTTCTAAAATTAGCACAAAAAGTTGTACTGGTTTGTATAAATTATGACTTGAGTTCATTCTTTTGACAGCTTTGCCCTTAATTGTTTGAAGGTTTCAGTAAGAGATTGGCAGGGTTCTAACTTCATTTCCTCCCAAGTAGCTTTGTGTTCTGCTCCAGTTGAGCAGATAGGGTTACCTTCTGATTCCTGTGCATGCCAGGCCTGACTATATTCATGATTGGCTATCCTGGTGAAGGCTGGATTGCTGTGGCTAACAAAGGCTTTTGAACCCTTTATGGCTATATAAACAGGGTCATGAATTTGGCCCACAATGTTTTCAGGAATGACTATGTAGACAAGTTACATGCGTACATATGCAACTAGAACAACAGATATTCTTTTCTTAGCTTGGTCATATTTATATTTCAAAGTGGCTTTTTTAATAGTAAAGAACCAAGTCATCCAATATATAATATAGTGCAATAGCTGTAGTTTATACTATATTATTTTTGGTCAACAAATTTTTATGAAGACATTTGTAGCCATGTAAGGACAAATGTTCTCAAATCAATGTACTGTAACTGGGTCCACAAACAAAATCAAGTTCTGCTTCACGACATTGATTCTGCTGATTTTCCCGTCAGGTCACAATGGAACCAGTTTCAAAGGTTAGTTGTTGCAGAGTTTAGAACTAACTCTCTGACTTCCTTCAGTTCCTTCATTTCCACAAGCACCAGTGGAACCCAGTCTGCTTCCTGTGTTGAGCTTTGTGTTAAAATATTTAGGGCTGTGTTTTAGCTTAAAGTATTTCTTTAATGGGAAGCTTGTAGTTAGCTTTTTCTATTTTTTGTTAGGACTTGGTCTATTTGGATTGGTCAGGGTACAGCTCTTTTTTATTCCTGGGTCTCTCTGAGGCTCCCGTGAAATCTGCAGTACTGGCTTTGAGAGACTCCTTCTCTCATGTATTGTGCAGGGGAGGATCTCTCTGCAAAGTCAGAGTTGTGGTTTTCGTTGTTTTTGTAAGAGGCAAAAACTCCCACCCTGAAGCTGTCTATATATATGGCTGTGTGGAGAGTACATACACTGCATGCCTCCCTAGCTGGGGTATAAATAGAACTATAGACAAGAGGCACTGCTCAGGTGAGTACAGTAAAGACACAGCAGAACCTTAGGGTATTTACCTTGCTTGGCTCTCTACATGTCCCTCTTCGACATTGGTGAGGCCTCATCTGGAGTACTGTGTCCTGTTTGGGGCTCTACACTACAAGAAGGATGTGGAAAAATTGGAAAGAGTCCAGCGGAGGGCAACAAAAATGATTAGGGGGCTGGAGCACATGAATTATGAGGAGAAGCTGAGGGAACTGGGATTATTTATTCTGCAGAAGAGAAGAATGAGGGAGGATTTGATAGCTGCTTTCAACTACCTGAAAGGGGGTTCCAAAGAGGATGAATCTAGATTGTTCTCAGTGGTACCAGATGACAGAACGAGGAGTAATGGTCTCAAGTTGCAGTGGGGGAGGTTTAGGTTGGATATTAGGAAAAAACTTTTTCACTAGGAGGGTGGTGAAGCACTGGAATGGGTTACCTAGGGAGGTGGTGGAATCTCCTTCCTTAGAGGTTTTCAAGGTCAGGCTTGACAAAGCCCTGGCTGGGATGATTTAGTTGGGGATTGGTCTTGCTTTGAGCAGGGGGTTGGACTAGATGACCTCCTGAGGTCTCTTCCAACGCTGATATTCTATGATTCTATGATCTGCCCAAGAAGTGCTTTCCCCATTAATACTGATATTTTTAGCAGTGTAGTGTCCCATTGCTGGAGCCTTTCTCCATCAAGGGGAAAGGCTCTGGCAGGGGGGAAAGCTGCTTCATCCCTCTGCTGGAGCCTTTCCCCACTGCCTTCCCCTTCCAGAGCCTTTCCCTGTCATGTTTAGCTATACACTGCAGTGTGGACACAGCCTGCTTTTCACCATGTCATGTAGCTATACATACCCTATATGCTGCTGCCATGTAGACAAGAGTCAGTGCTTTTGGTGCAGTAAGCACTGACCTCTTTTGGGGTAGCCTTTGTTAGTGCTTCTTTGGAGAACTTATAAGACTCCTGGACCCCCCATTTCCTAAACAATTTCCTGAATGGAGTAGACTGAGAATCTGCTATTTGAACACAGAGGAGCTAGAGGGCTCATCTGATGCCGAATATTTCACGACAGAGGAAGACTGTGTCTCTGCAGGGGAGGATTCTACTTTTCTCCAGGCTTTACACGAACAATCCAGGTGAGCTAACTTTGTGTTAGAAAGTAGTCCAAAAATCTACAAGGTACGCATCTGAGGCCTGGTCTACACTACAGGGTTAGGTCGAATTTAGCCGCATTAGGTCAATTTAAAAACGACACACAACTAACCCCGTTCCGTTGACCTAAAGGGCTCTTAAAAAAGATTTCTGTACTCCTCCCCGACAAGGGGAATAACGCTAAAATCGACCTTGCTGGGTCGAATTTGGGGTAGTGTGGACGCAAATCGACGGTATTGGCCTCTGGGAGCTATCCCAGAGTGCTCCATTGTGACCGCTGTGGACAGCACTTTGAACTCTGATGCACTAGCCAGGTACACAGGAAAAGCCCCGGGAACTTTTGAATTTCATTTCCTGTTTGATCAGCGTGGCAAAATCAGCAGGACAGGTGACCATGCAGTCCCCCCAGAATCGTAGAGCGTAGAATGTTTCTACGCTCCTCCCTCATCTCCATCCCTGAGGTTATCGCAGATTGGAAGGCAAAAAAAAAAAATGCACTCGTGATGACATGTTTTCCGAGCTCATGCAGTCCTCCCACACTGATAGGGAACAGCTTAATGCATGGAGGCATTCAGTGGCAGAGGCCAGGAAAGAATTAAGTGACCGCGAAGAGCGGAGGCAGGATGCGATGCTGAGGCTAATGGGGGAGCAAATGGACATGATGAAGTGTCTGTTGGAGCTGCAGGAAAGCCAACAAGAGCACAGACCCCTGCTGCATCTAGTGTATAACTGCCTACCCTCCTCCCCATGTTCGATAGCCTCCTCACCCAGACGCCCAAGAACGCGGGGCGGGGGGCTCCGGGCACCCGGCCACTCCACTCCAGAGGATGGCCCAAGCAACAGAAGGTTGTCATTCAAACAGTTTGATTTTTAGTGTGGCTACAATAAGCAATGTGGCCTTGTCCTTCCCTCCTCCCCCATCCCACCCAGGCTACGTTGTCCGTTATCTTATTTTTTTTAATTAATAAAGAAAGAATGCATGGTTTCAAAACAATAGTTACTTTATTTCAAAGGGGAGAGGGTGGTTGGCTTACAGAGAATTAAAATCAACAGAGGGGGCGGGTTTGCATCAAGGAGAAACACACACAACTCTCACACCGAAGCCTGGTGAGTCATGAAATTGGTTTTCAAAGCCTCTCTGATGCGCAGCACGCCTTGCTGTGCTCTTCTAATCACCCTGGTGTCTGGCTGCTCAAAATCGGCCACCAGGCTATTTGCCTCAACCTCCCACCCTGCCATAAACGTCTCCCCCTTACTCTCACAGATATTATGGAGCACAGAGCAAGCAGCAATAACAATGGGAATGTTGGTTGTGCTGAGGTCTGACCAACAGTGCCAGTGAGCTTTTAAACATCCAAAGGCACATTCTACCACCTTTCTGCACTTGCTCAGCCTGTAGTTGAACTGCTCCTTACTACTGTCAGGCTTCATGAGCCATGGGAGCAAGGGGTAGGCTGGGGTAGGTGCAACCATGCAGTACTGCTGGCTGGGAGAGCAGCCTGAGGCAGCTCACAGGAGAGCAGAGTTGCGGTAGAAGTGGTGAAGCCATACACCATGCCCTGAAGGTTGCTAGGAGCTAGGCAGGGAATACGTTCCCAGAACCTCCAGCCAAGCTACATGTCTGACGAGGACAGCTACCAGTCCTACTTCACCATCTGCTGCAGAGTTGCAGGAGAGAAGGAAAGCAGGGTTGCAGCGGAAGCAGTGGAGCCGTACACCATGGACAAGGACAGCTAGCAGTCCTACTGCACCATCTGCTGAGAAGGCATCCAGGAGGACCAGAACAGATTCCCCAGCTCGTTGTTGTGGAGCAGAGTTGCAGGAGAGCAGTGGAGCTGTACAGCATGGACAAGGACAGCTAGCAGTCCTACTGCACTGTCTGCTGCAAAGGCACCCAGGAACTGCTGCTGTGTAGCAATGCCAGCTGCTGCAGGTGCTTCCGTGTCGAGTGCTTGGAGGTCCTGGTAGGGCAAGGTACCTCGGCCAAGGCAGAAGAGCAAGTGCCCTGGAGCTGTTACATGTGTCAACCACAGAAGTGCTATGGGGTGTTACAGTGACGACCGGACTGGAATGTACAGCTGCAAGACTTCTTCACCAGCGACAAAGGACAGGAAGATGATGCACCTAAAATCTAAAAAGGTCCACACATTTCCCAGAGTCACTACCCTTGATAACAGAACGTCAATGATTGCATTGGCTACTTGGATCACAGCAGCACCCCCCAGTAGACTTGCCCACAACAGCAGCTGTGACAGTGAGCTGAGCGGGCTCCATGCTTGCCGTGGTATGGTGCCTGCATGGGTAACCCAGGAAAAAAGGCACGAAACGATTGTCTGCCGTTGCTTTCACAAAGGGAGGGGCAACTGACGACATGTACCTAACACCACCCGCGACAACATTTTTGCCCCACCAGGCATTGGGAGCTTAACCCAGAATTCCAGTGGGCAGTGGAGACTGTGGGAACTGTGGGATAGCTACCCACAGTGCACTGCTCCGTAAGTTGATGCTAGCTACGGTAGTGAGGACACACTCCGCCTACTTAATGCACTTAGTGTGGACATTCGCAATCGACTGTATACAATTGAATTCTAAAAATCGACCTAATTTCATAGTGTAGGCATGCCCTGAGAAGTACATGAACCAAGAACATCTGTCCCCTAGGGATGCAGTGTCCAGGCACTCTATTCTGGACCAGCTGATGAAGGTGTGGCAGATCCTCATACAGTTGTCCTAGTCTTGGAGGTAGTGCATCATCAGTGAGTACCAAAAAAAAAAAAAAGTACATTCTCCTTGAGGATGCTGCCAGCTACATCAAAAGACAAGATTTTGGTGGCAGAATGGCCATGGCTAGAAGGAAGACCCATCCATACCTATGGTACTGTCCTGCAAAATCCTGAACAGCCATGATGGGACTCATTTGGATGACTGATTTATCAGGTGACCTTTATTGTCAAAGGTCAGGTGGAACAATGGAGTATAAGCCTTCTCATTTACAAGAGAAATGCTATAAGCTTAAAAAGTTAGTTCATGAGGATGTAGAGCTGGCTTGGGATGAGATATGGGGACTTTTAATCTGGATGAGATGATGGTGAGAGCTGCTGCTGGAGAATGGATGCCTGTAGGTACCTGTGTTCCACCAGGAGTTCCAGAGAAATCATGTAGACCTGCCTTGCACTGGAGAGAACTTGTTTGGAGAAGAGCTATAGGCTTCCTAGTGGAAGACAAAGGAGGAAAAGGCCACACTGGTTCTGGTTCTGGGGATTGTATCTCATCCACGACATCCTTCAAGGGGGTCTGCTTTAGAAGTCTACTTTCAAGTTGATTGGCTTCAGAGGATCTCATTTCCCCCCTGCATTGGGTGCTTGGCCTCAACAGCACCATAAGCTGACGGGTCTTAAGCCCCCTCTCAGCGAGGACCAAAAAAGAGTGTGTGTGTGTGTGTGTGTGTGTGTGAGGTTCCAATGTGTTTAGTGAGCCTGCCACTATCAGTAGCCTGCCAGAACTCCTCCTTGTTGAAGGGAGCCTGGGAGTCTTTTACCCTCAACTGAGACACATGCATCATGAGCCTTTTTTGATAGGGCAACAAACTCAAGATTTCAGAAAACTCACGTATTCCCCCTCTCATCCCCATTCTATTCATGCCCCTGAAGAATACTGTTGGGCTCCTTATATTAGAAAGAGATGCTGCCGTGAATCCATTCCTCCTGGCAAAGAATGACATAAATCCTCTGCCATTGGGCAAAAGAAGAGAAAAAGTGGTACTACAGATGCTTCCTGATATTCAAAAAGAAGGGAATTTAGAGCGACAAGGAAGAGAAGCTCTGTTTAAAAATTTTCTCTCTCACCAACAGAAGTTGGTCCAATAAAATTTATTACCTCACCCATCTTGTCTCTCTAATATCCTTGGACCAACACAGCTTTGTATAGATCATTTTTCTGTGTGGGCTCATTCAAGAGCATAGTGGTGGTCTGGTTTCACCCACATGGTGGTTTTGGGGGCATTTAGTGAACTGGATGAATTGTGATAGATGTGTATAAGACTCATGGATCTTGAAGGGCTGGGGGGAGCATGGATCGTCATAAGAATGGAGATGTGTTAATGTATTGCATCTGCTGTTATGGTAAGCTCTGGTGCTGCTTTGACTTGGTGTGTCCTAGTCTGTAGGGAGCTTGCTTCTGATAATGAGATTGGGGGGTTGCTTGAAGGCTAGAAGAATGGGTTCAGGAAAGATTTCTTGTTGGATGTGGTCCCCACAGAGTATGAACTGTATTTGTTTAAGGATAACTGTGTGGGTTCCAGTGTGGGGTGGTGACAATTAGGGGGTGGTGGTCAAAGTTTATTTTTTCTACATTGAAGCAGGTTGTCTTGAAGTATTTGGGTGGCCAATTCAATGGTACAATCTATTTCTCTGGTGGAGTGTCCTTGTTTGGTGAAGTTGGTTTTAAGTGTGTTTAGATGTGTTTCCTGGACTTTCTTCTTGAAGTGTATTTTGTGATATCTGAGTGCCTGGCCATAGTTAACAGATTTTTTGGTGTGTTTGGGATAGTTAATAGATCTATGCAGGTAAGTGTGGCAATCCATGGGTGTCTGTGTATAGTTGTCTGTAGGGTTCCATTGTTGAAGCTGATTGTGGTATCCAGGAAGCTGATGCTGGTGCGGAAGTCTTCTAGGGAGAGTTGGATGGTGGTTGAAGTTGTGTTGGAAGTCTAAGAGGAAGTTTAGGTCATTTGTTCAGTTGATGAAAATATTATTGGTGTATCTCAGGTATATCATTGGTTTTGCGGTGCATTTATCCAGTCTGAACAAACGGACACACCCACCCAACTCTCTCTAGAAGAGTCTTGCACTAGCATCAACTTCCTGGACAACATGATCAGCTTCAACAATGGAACCCTAGAACCCATGAAGAGGTTGGCATACCGGGGAGCCATCCTAGTACCCATGGACAAAGTGTTGTTGAATGTAAAATTGTTATAGGTTAGAATGAAATGGATAGGTTTGGGGTGGAGATCTGAGTGTTGTTCATTGTCTTATAAATATTTGTGGCTGGCAACGATGCTGTCGTTTGAGGAATGCTGGTGTATAGGGAGGTTACATCCATGGTGGCAAGAATGGTATTCTGTAGGAGGTTGTTAACTTAAAACCACTTTCACCAAACAAGGACACTCCACCAGAGAAGTAGATCGCATCATGGAACAAGCTACCCAAAGACCCCGAGAGAATCTGCTTCAGTACGGGGGGGGGAGAACCACCTCTGACTGTGTCACCTACCACCTCGCACTAGAATCCATATGGAGTATCATTAAAGAATTACAAATCATACTCAATGGGGACTACATCCTGAAAGAAATCTTTCCTAAGCCCCTTCTTCTGGCCTTCAAACAACCCCTACCCCAACTTTGTTATGCTCAACATCCGAAGCAAGCTCCCCATTGACTAGAAATACCAACTCAAAGCAGTTCCAGACCTTGCCATAATAACAGATGCAAAACCTGTAGACATATCTCCACTGCTACAATGATCAATACCCCCTGCACCACACCTTTCAAGATCCACGGGTCCTACATATGCCGATCACAACATGCGGTATACCTCAGTGCATTAAATACCCCAATAATAACTCTGTGAGTGAAACCAGGCAATCCCTATGCTCTTGAATGAACTCTCTCAGAAAAATAAGACAAAAACACCATCTCACCTGCGGTTGAACACTTTTCACAAAATGATCACTCCGTAACTGACCTCTCCGTCCTTGTCCTCAAAGGAAACCTGCACAACATCTTCAAAATATGAGTCTGGGAGCTTAAATTTATAACTTTGCTACACACTAAAAATCATGATCTTAATAAAGATACTTGATTTATGGCTTATTACAGCAATCTGTAACCTACTAACCCCCTTTTTTTGTTCTGACTGAAGAGGCTGTAATGGGCCACTTTACTTGGAATAGTTTCTTCCTATATGGGTTAACTACTTATACTAAACAATTTGATCCACCTTCTGTTTAGCTGTGATACTGAGGGCAAGTCTACACTACAAAATTAAGTCTTCTTAAGTTATGGTGACATATAGCCACCACAGTAATTAAATCAATTTTTCATGTCCACACTACCCTTCTTCTCTCAGAGGTGTGTGTCCTCACCAGGAGTGCATCCACTGATTTAGCTGAGAGCTCCCCACAATGCCCCATGCTATCAGCTGCCATGATCTGACAGCCGGAACAGTCAACGCAGTGTCTGCACTGACACTGTCTTGACCTAACTACATTGACTGAAGCACTATGCCTATCACAGTGGTGAAGTTATTACATTTGGTGGGAGCAACGTTGTAGTGTAGATGCTTTCAGTTACGTTGCTGTAACTCTGTAGTGTAGACCAGGCCTGAGTACGTTTTTCAGATCTGAAGAAGAGCTCTGTGTAGCTCACAAGCTTGTTTCTTTCACCAACAGAAGTTCGTCCAATAAATGATATTACCTCACCCACCTTTTGTCTCTAATACCCTGGGACCGACACAGCTACAAGAACACTGCAGAAAAGAAGGGAAGGCTCTTAGCTATCCTAGAACTCAGGGAACTGAATTAATATCTGGACAAAGAAAAGTTCTTAATGGTTACCTTGGGAGTTGTTCTATTTTTCTTAGTAGATAATGACAAGGTACAAGTTCTGGACCTTGCAGTTCCGGGGATACTTTCCAAGCAGTGGATGTATCTCAGATTTATCGTCGTGTACTTCCAGTTTTGTGTTTTGTTTCTTGGAGTTACATCAGTTTGGCCACCAAACTGAAAAATCAATTATTTGCCCAGCTATAGTAGCACAGACTATGCTTTATTCTAAACTGCCCATGAATGGAAAAATTACATATACCCTTGTCCCAAATGGTTACATATCTAACCTCAGTCTAGTTGCAATAACCATTTTTCTAAGCAAAATATTAGTTCTTTAAGGACACCTGAATCAGAGGAAAACAAACGATGACTTGCAAGTTTAAATCTGTAGCTTTGCCAAGCAGACACAAATAGTTGTGGGAGAGGAGAGGTGTGGGTTCAAGTATTTGTATTTATGTATCAAGTGTTGTTTTTAAGTTTGTGTGTGGTTTACAAGGCTTTTTTTTTGTTTGTTTAAACGCTTTAGTGAAGTGCAGAAAATCTTATGTGAGATCTGGTCTTTAACTGTATTTCAGTTCTTGGATGGTGGAAACACTGCAAGAAAACCAAATATCGTGCCACTCTGGCCTTATAAATTGCTCCTAGAAACAACAATAAATCCTTTTATGTAGGGAATTGGAATTCACAGCACTACATCATGATAAAATGTTTGTTATGGACTTAAGATATGGACTAAAATGACATAGATCTGAGTTTGGGTTTTATACTTAGCTACAGAAAAGAACGTAGAGAACTTATCTCCCATCCTTAAAGAGGGTCTATTATGTGTTCTGTAGGCCTTCAACTCCCATTAAGTGAATGGAAAGACTCCAATTTACTTCCATAAGAGTTGTCAGGTCACACATGCATATATAAGTCCTGTTAATTTCATTGAACCAGATTTTGTAGTCCTTATTCAGGCAATACTTCTACTTGGATCAGAATAGAGTTTTGCCTGAGTAAGGAGCGCAAAAAAATATAGTCCATTGGCAGTAGTGTGTGTGGGTGAAACAAATATAACCCATAACTAATTAACTTATCACTAATGTATAACTCATTACATTACCCCAAACTGTACATACAGATTCAAGTTAAATGTTTACAATATTTTTTCTTTGATACTTATCATTTTTATCATTGTAAAACTTGTTTTAATCACTTTTTAAAAATAAATGCTATAAAGCTTTGATAACTTTTCAGTATCTTTCAATAAGCTTTCTCGACCCTGCTTATTTCTAGAAAATGTATGCTTTATAAATACCCAGTGCACCAATATTTGAATGGCCATGTATTATCTGGGAAAACTCAAGCAGAGAATCAGCAGCTCTAACTATAGGAATCAATCAGCATAGTACTGCAAACGAGGGACCTCTTGTTACCTCTAAAAGAGCAGAACAGCATGAATTTTATAACTACTGAGTGTACTTCCAAGTTAATTACCATTCAGAGTCTAAATAAAATAATTCTCCAGAAAAAATTGGGGATGAAAGAAATTTTAGCGGCATATAAACATCCAATTTATTATTTATCAAAATATAACTAGAATTATGATCAGCATTATGTTTGAGTCATAAGTTGGGGGAAAGTGTATCTAAGTGACACTATGAGTAATAAATGTTTACAGTAACATGACTATGGGACTGTCTGGGCATTAAGCAAAAAGACATGGTTCTTCTCTAAGTGAAGTGATGGAAGCATCATTCCTTGAGAAACTTTAAAACTATGCTGGAAAACATACTAGAAAGTATATTGCAGGGAAGAATACTACACTGATGGATAACCGCACTGATTTGATCCCCACTTTTGAGTCCAAGTTGTTTCGTTGAGGAACCAAAGAATACCTCAGAGCATGGGTTCAAGTCCTTTTCTGAACGAAGCTCTGAACCAAGGTGGAGTAATTCTCTTTATGAAGCAGAAAGGGAGATATCCAGAGTACTTTACACACTATCCAGTGAGTCATTTCTTTCCACTGATTCTTATTTTTGGAATCTTCAATCCCTCCAGTGACTCTAGTTGCATTTTGGTGAGAATCAAGTGACCAAATTTTCCAAGCACAAAGACACAAGTGGACCTTTTGTGTGGAAACTGGAACATGCTTTAGTTTCCTTCATTGATTTTTTTTTTTAACTTTTTTTTCCCTGTTAATTGTGTCAATCAGTTGAGGTTTCTTATGCTAACTCCATGTGAGTCCAGGTTAAATTTTGAAACCTGAATAAAGCAGCACAATGCCAATTGTATTTTAATCAATAAGCTCATACACAACTCTTTCATAGGGTACTCAAGTTTTGTTTGTATATGTAATCATTTCTATAGAGTTGCACCAGATTTTTAATACTCTTATGTATTTCCATCTTCTCTTACTTAAACATTGACTCAGTCCCATTGTGTTTAAAAACACAATGCTTCAAAAGTATCTTTTCTTGCTTTTTAGTTTCTTTTAGCCCTGCTTTTGGAAAAATCACATTTTTCTCAAACAATTGACTTGATTGTTGTGTCAAGTACATTATATTCCATCTTGCCAAATAGTCATGAAATGTGACTGATGTGGACAAACTGAGTACATTTAGAAGCATAATCTGTAAGAAGATGAGGTGGAAAATATATTGCTTTCAACAATAAAGAATGCCCTTAAAGATTTATAAAATGGCAGTGTTTAATTATTTACTTCCAACTGGCTTTGACAAAAATGTCAATCTCTTTAAACTAGTGAGGTAGGAATTTGCAATGTATTATGTGATGCAACTTACCCCTAAAAAGGTCATGTTTTGACACGAGGAAAAAAGAAAGGGCAACGCAAGGGTACACAATTAAGTTGTGTTCCCCTAACTATCCATCTCTTTTTATTTCCAGTGTCAGAACCTCTCAATTTTTCTTTCTGTCTGAAGTTTTATGATGGTGGTATTTATTATTACAATGTACAAGGGCCTCTCTTTGAGAGAATCATATAGATGTAGGACTGGAAGGGACCTTGAGGTCTTTCAGTTCAGACCCCTGCTTTCAAGGCAGGACTAAGTATTATCTAGACAACCCCCTGACAGGCTTTTGTCTAACTTGCTCTTAAAAATCTCCAGTGATGGAGATTCCACAAGCTCCGCAGGCAGTTTATCCCAGTGCTTAACTACCCTGGCAGTTAGAAAAATTTTTCTAATGTCCAACCTAAACGGCCCTTGCTGCAGTTTAAGCCCATTGCTTCTTGTCCTATCCTCAGAGATTAAAGAGAACAATTTTTCTCTCTCCTTGTAACAGTTTTCAAGTACATAAAAGGTTATGCCCTTCCTCAGTCTTCTCTTCTTCAGACTAAACAAACCCAATTTTGTCAATCTTCCCTCACAGGTCATGTGTTCTATATCTTTAAACATTTTTGTTGCTCTTCTCTGGAATATGGAACCCAGAACTGGACACAATACTTCAGTTGAGGCCTAATCAGCACTGAGTAGAGCGGAAGAATTACTTCTCGTGTCTTGCTTACAACACTCCTGCTAATACATCCCACAATGGTATTTGTCTTTTTTTTTCCCAACAGTTTTATACTGATGACTCAGACTTAGCTTGTGATCCACTATAACCCCCAGATCCCTTTTTGCAGTACTGCTTCCTAGGCAGTCATTTCGTATCTGTGCAACTGATTGTTCCCTCCTAAGTACAGGACTTTGCATTTGTCCTTATTGAATTTCATCCTATTTATTTCAGACCATTTCTCCAGATCATTTTGAATTTTAATCCTATCCTCCAAACTCCCATCTTGGTATCATCCACAATCTCTATAAGTGTACTCTATGCCATTATCTAAATCACCAATGAAGATATTGAACAGAACCGGACCCAGAACTGATCCCTGCGGAAAGGGTATTTTATAAATGTATTGTCATTAGATATTCTAGTTTCTAGGGTTTCAGAAGCATAGTGTGCTGTAGAATATAAATACTAGGAAAACAAGGAATAGTATATAAATCCACAGTGGTAGGACCCCAATGGAGGGGAAGGTTCTTGAATCTTTCTGCCTAACTGCTGCCATCAGAAGAGGTGAATTGAGCCACCTGATACCTCTTTCCCCGAAGAAGAGCTGTGAAAAAGAAGGGAAGCAAGCTCTACAACTCCCATCAAAAGACACTGTTGGGAGACAATCACCTTTTTGCTACCAATAGCAAAAAACTTCTGAGATCAGTGAGGCAGTCACCTTTGTTCCAACTCTGATAGTCTATGAGTCCTTGTCCCAGAAGAAATCCTGCTGCAGCAATGATAGATCTTCAAGGGTAGGAAGGGCGTAGTGCACCTGTTTGGGCAGGTAGTGTTACAAAGGGAAGGAAAAATATGGGACCTGATTTAAGAAGTGGAGATCCAAACTGTCTGGACAAGACTTGGATCCAAAACTTTACAGTTTGAGGGTTTGCTTTATCGCTAAAATATTTTCCTTAGTATTCTCTGTCCCCATCTTAATTCACATTTTATTTGCTATTTTGACATCTGCTGCATATTAAGCAGACATCTTCAAAGAGCCATCCAAAGTGATGCCTAGATCTTTCCCCCAAAGGCTTAAAACTAATTCATATCCTGTCAAAGTGTTACAAGTATTTTAAACTGTTCCTTCCAATGTGCATGGTATTTGTCTACATGAATATTATTATTATTTGTACTACAGTAGTGCCTAAAGGCACCAATCATGTTTGGCATCCAGTTGTGCTGGATGATGTACAGACATATAGTAACACATGGTCCCTGCCCTGGAGGCACTGAATTTCATTGGACCTCATGATGCTTAGTTATTTAGCTTGCTTAGGATTTTTTTGAAGTTCCTCACTGTCTGCCCTTGTATTGACTAATGTCAAGTTTGTATCCTCATCAGATTTAAATAGCGTATCTCCAAACTGGAATCCATAAATATTACGGTGAGATTTCATAAGTTCTTTGTGACTTTCTCAGGGTGCCCTGGACTGAGTCATATCGTTACTCCTGAGAGAGACTGAGTTGCTGATGCTTAACTAGGTGTCATTTCCCTGACCCCTCCAGCCGGAGCTACACCAAACAGTCTCCTCTCGGCAATGCTAGCCTCAGTTTGCTGTGAAGATTAATAATAGGTACACCCTAGTTCCCCAACCCTTTTCGAGCATTCCCCTGTGATATCCAGCCCCTGTCACTGGCTTCTCAGAAATACCAGGTTTGCTATATACACTAGCTTGCTTGGTTCAAGTGAGGATCAGCTGCATAAAATCACAGCACTGAGAAATATTTATAGTGAAAACAATCATAACCTTTGATAATAAACTTAAGATTTAAGAGACAGTGAGCAAAGATAATAATGGAATCAGAAAGGTTACATATAAAACAAAATCATAACAAGTTTAATGTCTAGAAAGCATCATAACTTAATGGGCTAACATTCTGTCTAAAGCAGTCTGTTCTCACCAAAGCCTTCTCTAGCTAGAAGCACTGTAGGGCAGGTTGGGAACCCATTTTCATGAATGTAATCACAGTGTCAATTATTTCCTCAGGTGCAGGATAAAGAGGTGTCCTTTTGCCTTTCCTTATCCTCAAAACTCATGGTTGGGTCCCCAAGTTAGGATGACCCCTCTGGGTTTTATTCCCTGGTGTGCTGTTTGCATGTTGACTTGGTATGCAAATAGGGCTTCCATTGTGTTGGTTTACAATACTTAATTTACATGTGGACTGGGGCAGACAGGTGAATATACGTCCTTTGTCCAGCAGAAACCTATTTGTCAACCCTGCCTTGATTCAGACTTTAGAAACCTATTTTAATTATACATATATAACTTTTTACATAATGTCTGTATATACATTTCACAACAATATTAATGATCAGCATGATTATGGCTTTCATTTAAGATCTTACATGATATCGTTTATGGATAAATACCATGAAAGTGGGACACTAGATGTAGTGAGTTTGTCAGGCCTGTTAGGAGTCGCTGTCACAGAACAGTGAACCTCTTGCCGTTGAGGGGGTCTTAGGGTCATGTTGTGCCATGGAGGAGCCCATGGGAGTACAATGCTTAATTGGCTTTGCCTCATGACTACTGGGTATTCACATTTAATAATAACTTTTGAGGAACATTACAAATACTCCTAACACAAAAACGCAAGTGATTGCCATATATTGTTTGTAAATCTTTGGTAGCACACTTTGGGATCATTCTGGATGAAATGTGCAATATAAAAGTAAGATCATTATCAATATAATTATCAATTTTATTGATAAAGCTACTTTTTGGAGGCCATTGAGGGCTGGGACATGTCAACAGGAATTTGCTGCAGAATCAATCCAGTCAGTACTTCAGGATTTTAGGAACCGTGTCTCAGTATTTAAACTTTAATTGCCTTTGACACCCAGAGACTCTGACTAGACAGTACTTTTGTACCAAGCCATCATCAATAATGTTTATTGACATTCTTTTATATTTTTAAAATTGCACATTAAAATAAAAAAACTAATCAGGAGCAAGATACTCTGTGCAGTGAGTATCATTAGACATACAATTTGAATTCAGGCTTACAAGCTGTAAACATTAACTAACATCTTTGATATACCTCATGGGTTCTCTATAGGGAATATATAGATGTGATTTAAATTAACCAGTTGACTCATAAATACAACGAAAAGAGCATTTTTCTTGAAGTTTGAAAAATAAAAAAGGATTTGCAAAGTAGTCAGTTTCACCCTAGAGGTGATTTGAGACATAACCACTATACTGGGGAAATACTTCCCTACAGACAATAGATTTTGAACATACTTTGGAATGTCCATTTCTTACTCTGTGTGTGTGTGTGTGTGTGTGTGTGTAGGAGTAGGGGTGCCGGGTAAGGAGGAGGCTGCACATTGTGAAGATAAATGTGTTTATTAAATGCATTTTGTTGAGGGCTGTCACACTCCTGTATGTATGATATAATGAAATGCTCAACTTAGTTTGTTAAATAAACTTAGTATAGTAGTGTGTATTCTGGGAGATAGCTTAGTCACCAGACTTGCCTGTTGTTTGGACCACTGGTAGTCTGCAGAACTCTCCCAGGTAGTCTGTGGTGCTGCATCAGTCTGTTACACCAGTGTAACACCTGCCAGACTTCAAGCAATGACCGACCACCCTTCCTGCTGGTTGGTGTCCTTAGAGTTTGTTTAATGAACTAAACTAAAAAAAATCACCTTATGCCTCGTGCTTCACATCTATCTTTATTGGGTGTTTCTTTGATGTAATTGCAACGATTAAATCTGTGGGTAACACAAAAATGCATGGGCAGAGAATGGTCTTGTAGCCAGGCCAAGCTTCAGTGATTTCAAGAGATTAGAATAGTGAAAGCTGCAAGAAAGAGAAGGAAATTAGATTCTAGTAAATGTAAAATTGTACATACCCAGGGCAAAGAAATAAATAGCACAGATATTAAAATGGGAGGACCTGACCAAAGAGACTGTCATCTTAATTCTATCCCAATGTATCTTTTTATGTAAGCAAACAATTCAGACTCTATTGCAACAATAATCAGGATTGTGATTTTGGAAGGTAAAGCTGAGTAATGTGAACCAACTCTCTCATGGGCACCACATGAAAAAAATGTGTAAACCACTTCAGTAATATAGTCAGGTAGTTTACAATTCAACTTTCAATATGACCTTAGCAGGGACTTCAGAGAAAGTAATCTATGTTGCTTTGCTAAACTAAGATAAATCATCAATGGTTGTTAAGAGGGAGTGAATTTAATATATTTTTATATTCTGGAGATTTTAATAATACAGCCTAAAGTATTTGTACTTGAATTTGTTATGCTTGAATTAAACTTATATTTGCTTTAAAAGCAATTCAATTTAAAAAGTTTTAACACTACATTTTACATCCATTTAACATAGTACTACAAATTCCAAATTGAGGTTTCATGTTCTTCAGGGTATGAACAAAAAAAGAGCACTATATGTACATATATGTATTTTAAAAACATTTTAGTGGTTAATTTTGACTGTCTGTAAAGTTTCTTATGAACTATACCAATGAAACAATCATGCCTTTTTAAAAACTTACTGCTTAGAGCTGTATCATTTGTTTTATTTATGTCTATAATCTATTGACAATCAAAGTTTTGAAACAAATACAATTTAAAATGTGATTAGCACGTGTCTTGGTAGTTTGACTTTTTTCTGTTCTTTGTGATCTATTTTGTCAACATTTTCTTTGAAGCGGGGGGACGCTACCATTTGCAGGCCTTGCAGAAGGGCTGTATTTTAAAGATTTGAAGGAGGAAATCATAGAGCCCTGGCAGACTGGCCCTGCATTTTGTACTGTAGTGAAAACAAGAAATGATTGGGAGTTGATGTTCAGAAAAACACAAATTGGGAGTGATGCTAGCAAAATGTCTAGAAAATGATTCATGACAATATCAGATTGAGATGGTAGAAAAATCTTCAATTGTACATACTACTAGGAGGCAGAATGAGTACAGAAGTAAAGAAAATGGCAAGTAGAGGCTTGTTCCTAATCATAAAAAGTGAAGGGAGACCAAAAGTAGAAGAAATGGCGAAGCTGTACACAGCATGTATCAAAAACAAGAGAATTCAGTGAAGCGAAAGTAGAAGAAAACGGTCATAATTGGTTTCCATAAGACAGGAAAAAAAAAAAACAAAAACAAATTGAAGACCTAGCACTTTTCTGACCAGAATTTTTAACATTTCCAAGATGAGCAGGCTTCTCAGGAAAAAACTACTTTTGAAAACATGGAAAGTCACAGATACTGGGATTGCAACCAAGCAACCCAGTAAGCAAAAAGCTGACTGGTTTTATTACATTTTTGAAAAAATCAGTCCTGGGTTCTGTCTTGTTTTAATGTCATGCCTGGGGTTATGGTTTTCACTTTTATAGAACCTTTTATCTTAAACACTTTCATATTCTATGAGAATTAATTAAGCTTACCCAGATGTGGTAGGGAATTACCTGACTTTGGCACTCCCTTATTATATACACATGGACAAGTCATACAGCCTCGTTGCCTCAGTTTCCCAAATGGTATCATCTGGATATAAGGGTTAACCATTTGTAAAAGGTCTTTGAGATCCCCAGATGAAAAGCAAAGCATTGTTCTCTTTCTGCAGCAGTGATGGTGCTGGGCGGGGGGAGATTGAGCATCATGAATTTGTTTTTAAAAATGAAATAATCCCCTCCAATCCTATATTAAAATATTCCAGTTCATATCTTGTTTTAAAATGTATTTTATTTAGTTCCCCCCCCTTCCCAAAATAAATAATAATGGGGAGGGCAAAGACCAACAAAAAAGCAAAGGAATGGAAAAGGGAGGTGTAAATAATAAAAGGGAAGAAGGGGGGATTGGAGGGAAAAGGAGAGTGATCTGTTTCCTTCCACTAGGAATTAAAGATGTCTAAAAGGTTAGGTCAAATCTTTTCAGATTTGCCTGAGGTCCATCTTCTTCAAGATGTTACCTGCTGTTTAGCTGCCAGGTCAGTCAAGTTGCTATGTCACACTTCTGTCCTTGGAGGCAATCTGCTCTTCTCTCTAAGCAATATGAGTTGTTGGCCACAAGCACAGCTGGAGAGAGACCCAAGCTTTTCATGAGCTAGAGAGTTTCCAGGATGATGGGGATATATTCCAAAACACACGTCTGGGAAGTAACTTTAAAGGAGGTATCCTGAAAATCATACTGCCTCCTTCTAGTAAAAAGGACAGTTCCAAAATATGTTTGTCAGTGTGGCTCCAGGAGATCCACCCACATCTTTAGCGGCAGTCTGTTTTTAAGGCTCATGCATTGTAACCTATACTGGGACGAGTATGAACAAACTCTAATTTTCTGCTGAATCAACCTTAATTGTAGATAAATAATAGAGTTTTAATGCTTTGAAAGACACTTTCTCATTGGCTAGGGTTCAAGGATACACAGAAATCTTTATTCCTGGTCAGGCACAGGCAATCTAAATTAGGGAGGGTCTTTTTGGCCAGGAAGTTGTTAACCTATTCTTAGTCTAAAAGATATTTTACCCTCTTATACAAAAATATTTCCATAAAATACTTTCCTCTAGATACCTCAGTGCTAAAAGAACAATAGACACTTAAAGTTTCTTTCTGTAAAGGCAGATCCACAGTGGTGTTGAAGAATTTTGAAGCTTGATTTGTAAATTTTTTTTCGAATCCTAAAATATATTGGCCTCTGGGCGGAAGCCTTCTGTGAGAAAGCAGAGTCTTTGTGCTGGGGTGCTCTGCAAAAATTGGGGTGAGTGGAACAGAATTCAATTTCCAGGCTGCAAGTAGTGATTGAACTGCCTGTGAAGCAGTTGTTAGAGCACCTCCCTTGGGATGTGTGTGTGTGTGTGGGGAGGTGTGGGGGGGAGTTGGGTTACACTTACTTAATTTGCAAGTCATCTGACCCTGTTTTCCTGACAACCCTCCTCTGGGCTATTGCAGATGCTCTGCAAGGCACAGCCAAGGATGTACAGAGGTACAGACCCTGATTCTCTCATGACTTGTGTCTGAATTGCCTTAGTTTTGCAGAGCAGCTATTTGTTCAGCTGCCTTTCAGGCTGTAGGGGGAAGTGAGGGCAACACAGAGTGGATTTGCGGCTCTGGATCATAACCTCAAACTGCCCGTTCCTTTTCTTCTGTAATTGTGAGGTGAGGTTCAACAGCTCTTGCATCCTGGATGATACATGTGTGAAATTATTCTTTCCTTTCTTTCCTTCATAGCCCTTTTTTCTCTCCTTTAAATTAGGTAACTTTCAATGACTCCCTTTTAATGGGACTGGCTTCTTGTAGGAAGCTCAGAAATGAGTTTCTTTGTACAATGGGACTGCAGCAGCAGAGGACCTTTTTTCTAGGTTATAGTCTATTGTATTTCAACAACTTTCCATTTAATTTGTCAGTCTTAGTTTTGTGCTGATAAAATTAACAGTATAGTATCTGGCTCTTGGAGATCAGGGATTGTTTTTAAACAGAAATTGGGCAGCAATTTTCTTTGAGAGGATTACTGTGAAAATGGTTAAACTTTCAAATGAAAAAAAAACCCATTATCAATTGCATGAATTTTTCAGAATATCTAGATTCTGTGTGCTTCCCGGTAAACAAATTTTATAGACTACACACATTTTCTCACTGATTCCCATCTACTGCAAAATATTCCAATGTATGATATGCATTAGACTTGGGCTCATATGCTATTATTTTGGAATTCCTTTTTTTGTTAATAAAGCCAGACACCAGAAGAGGTGGCTTTATTTATTTATTTTTACTGTGACGTGTAGCTTTAATATTCTTGCAGTGCATGATATGTTTAAACCCCGTGTTATGTGGGCTATTTGAATGAACATGTTAAGGAACACAGTTTATTTTTTATGATATGTTTATAGAGTTATTTTGTTCCCTTAATGATTTCTCTAATCAAAGCAATCATTTTTGCATTTCCTCCTCACCACCCCCCCCCCATCTTTTTAAAGGTGAATTTACTTGTGGCACATGGTGTTTAATTTACTGAATTTGAGAATGTGGTGTTTCTATCCATCCACAGATCAGTAGAAACATCCTCCCTGATCAAGACACAGATTGTAAGAATGAGAATGGGGAGAGGGGATTGAGGGGGGATTTGATAGCTGCTTTCAACTACCTGAAAGGGGGTTCCAAAGAGGATGGCTCTAGACTGTTCTCAATGGTAGCAGATGACAGAACGAGGAGTAATGGTCTCAAGTTGCAGTGGGGGAGGTTTAGATTGGACATTAGGAAAAACTTTTTCACTAAGAGGGTGGTGAAACACTGGAATGCGTTACCTAGGGAGGTGGTAGAATCTCCTTCCTTAGAGGTTTTTAAGGTCAGGCTTGACAAAGCCCTGGCTGGGATGATTTAACTGGGAATTGGTCCTGCTTCGAGCAGGGGGTTGGACTAGATGACCTTCAGGGGTCCCTTCCAACCCTGATATTCTATGATTCTATGATTCTAGGGCCGGGGGGTGGGGGGGAGACAGAGGGATAGCTCAGTGGTTTGCGCATTGGCCTGCTAAACCCAGGGTTGTGAGTTCAATCCTTGAGGGTGCCATTTAGGGATCTGGGGCAAAACTTGGGGTTTGGTCCTGCTTTGAGAAGGGGGTTGGACTAATGACCTCCTGAGGTCCCTTCCAATCCTAATATTCTGTGAGAAGGGTGTGCAGTTTCCATACTAATTCAGTCTTTGGCCTTTCTATTGGGACTATAAATAGGGTGAGAATAACACACAGATGTAACAAATAACAGTAACTTACTAGGCAGATGTGATGCAGTAGACTCCACCATGAATAAAAGTGGGAATAGCCCTCTGGCAGAGAAAGCTAGGGATTTGTCTACACTTATCTGCGCTGCTGTAGCATTTCCGTGTAGACGCTACCTATGCCAAAAGGAGGGGTTCTCCTGTCGGTGTAGGTAATCCACCTCCCCAAGAGGCAGTAGTCCAACTGTGCTCTGGACCCAATTAAATGTGTGGTATGTGAGATAGGTGGACATATACTGTCCCAACCCAGTATTACTTTAACACTTAAAATCTATTCCAGGGCTTGACTACACAGTGTGTTAGTCTGCACCAGAAAGGTGTAAATTCTAGTGCGCACTAGTGTGTCGCGCATTAACTGGACCAGGTAGACCTTACTGGCCACACTAAAAATTTCCTAGTGCATGTTTATGTAGTCCCGTTTCAAACAGTACGATGTTAATATGCACTAGGGAACTTTTAGTGCATGCCAGCAGGGTCCAATCAGGCCAGTTACTGTGGGACACTCAATTGCACACTTGGGTTTACACCCCTCTGGTGCATGTAGACAAGCCCCCAGTGTCTCTTACACCTCCATGTCCTGAGGAATAAAGCCAGACCCTAGAAGAGGGGATATATTTTCACTTTGTGAGTGTAACTTGTTTGAAGCTGGGTGAAAGCTGTGCTGTGGACCAACTAGTACTATTTGTCAAATGGGCATTTGCCCAGTAGGAACTGGAGTAAGAAGTGGGTTCACATAAGCCATGGATATATAAAATCTCATAATCATAACTTTCAGTCATTGCTCACCTGACCCACACTTTAGCTGGTGATCTAGGACAAAATCCTCACCCTATTCAAGTCAATGGGAGTTTTGCCATTAACTTCAATGGGATCAGAATTTCACCCCAAGAAAGCAACACTTCTGCATCTCAAAAAAGAGTGAGTGTATCCCTAGAGCATCCAATGGCCCGTGGAAATTTTGGCATTTTCAAAAGACAGAAGTTTGTTAGGTGGCTTTGTCAACAAGTGAGAACTAGTCTAAAGAAAAGTCAAATGTTTGCTTTAACAGGACTTGCATGAACCCCATTAATAAGACAGTTTTATCCCTATTGGGTTCACTGTTCACTGAGTTCTTTGAAGCCATATTATTCATTGTAGTAAACACTACACCAAATAGTAAATATTTGCAGGAAAGGCTTCTTGTTATATTGAAGGGGCTGGAAGGGGAGGAAAAATGTGACTACATTGTTTGTAAACTAGTAGCTGCATCCTCTCAGAGTTTACCAGTGCCACATGCAGATTTACTGATATCTTTAGTACTGTACTATATAGCTATATTATTATCCAGAAACTCAAGTACTATAACAATACTGTGTAGACTAATACTAGTCTATGGTTATGGACTGAGATAGTAAACTGTTACACATGGATTTCAAATGCAGTCAGATTGAGTCCGTATCTTTTCTCCTTTATCTAATGAAACAAAGCAGTAGACAAATAAGGAGGAGCAGACACACTTAACTAATGTGGCTTGTACAGTATGCTAATTATTAACTTAAACACAGGCCAGGGGTTCATGGCTGTGCAGAACAGATTAAATCATATTGGAATAGGAGTCAAATTCTACTTAGAGATATGCAGATGGGACACCTAGTGGAGTGCATCTCTCTGTGGGCAGATTTTACCCATTATTGTTTTTGATGAATATCACATTTCTTGATATTTTTATTTATAACTAGCAAAATATTTATTTCACTTATTGGGATAAGTATTAGCAGGGGGAACTTTGAAAATGATGCAGAAATGTATCTGAAATTTACCTGAACATTTTTGGCTTGAAAATAGGAATAGGGATCAGAGTAAACTTGTCGTCCTGCCTCAAATCCCGAGAGAGAGAGTATGTTTTAATACTTCCTAGAAAGATATCCATTGTATCTGACCTCACAAAAAGGCTGAGACGTATTATGGCTTCTAATGACTGAGACAGCCCATACCTGAGACAGCCCAGTTTTCGCTACATAATGAGAGCTTTCCATTGTGGATCATTGGTTGTTCAATAACAGTATCTTTCCTCTAAAAACTCACTAGAACAGCCCTTCTTGAGCGATTGCCAATACATTTTGATTTTATCAGGTGCAAAAATCTTGTGATATTTCTCATATTTCCAGTCCTTGCCCCAGACAAAGCCAGAAAGTACAAGGGCATGCCATTTTAAAAAATATTCTACAGTAGGCTTTATCGATGTATATTACACATACATTACAACCACCCAATGACATACCAGAAAGGTACATACATAGTTCTTAAACATCATGCCTGCATTTGGTACTAAATTCTACCTTGTTTGGCAACCTCAGCAGAGTCTCTAAGGATTGCCATGCTTATTGGCAACATCTGCAGAGAGCTCATGTCTCTTGAGGTCTGGGTTTCATCTCAGTGATGTGGCAGTATGTGCAAAGCTTGCAATGCCACTAATACTTTCAAATTCATCATTCATTTTAAGGGATTGTATATACAAAAAGCCTTGATTTAATATTCCAAAACCAGATCTTTGCACTGGGTTAATTTGATTTTTTTTATTGGACCAGCTTTACTGTTAATGACCATTCTTTGAACAACATAATCCTAAATTATTTGCTTGATTGAGATTGATTTAGTACTTTATATAAGAACAAAGTGAAGCATATGGACTGGAGTTTATAAAGTGCCTACTTATAGTAGAGTACAAAGAAGACACTATTTTTACTTTGTTCTTGTACAGGTTCCTCTTCTTTTTTGGCCGTAGTTGATAGCTCCTCTAGCATATATGGTATTTCTGCAGTGTGAGTGGTGATTGTGCTCAAAAACTCAAATTTTGGGAAATAAATGGTTGAGTTTATATATTTGTAGATTATAATCAATGACAACATTTGGTATACATCTTGCTGGTGTGCAAGGGGAGGGAAAAACAAAAGGACCCTCTTCCACTTCTGCACTCGTGAATTTAGTCAAGTAGAATTCCCCTTTGCACACAACAGTCCACTGGAGGATATGCCTGGCTAAAAGGAAGGAAGCATACACTGTTGAAATAGGGCCATGTTCAGTCCCCCAAATGTGTTGTATAGTGTATCTCCAGACTTACTTTTTGGAATCCTGCGATACTCTGGCAGAATTCGTGTTACACTGAATGCACTGGTCAACGGCACCGCTTATCTTCCTACTAGTGCTTCTACCAAATACAGGTGTAGCACAGAGCAAACAACAGTATTTTAGAATACATTTATATTGGATCATTCTGTAATCTGTAAAAATAAACAAACCAAAATGGAGTTTTTCCTGAATAAGGACTGCTGGATTTGATGCATAGCTCTCATAATGCTATAATGATGATATTGCTGTATATTCAAATGATAGATTACATTAAAGGCTCAATTCTTCTCAGATTGAAGTGAATGGGAATTTTTCTATATACATCAGTAGGAGAAGAATAGAGTCTTTGGTTAAAAACAAATGGGCCATATTCTCTCCTGCCTTACACTTTCTGTTGTAATTACGCCTGTTTAAAGTGAGTATAAAACTCTATCAAATCTGAACAGAATACACAAGTTGCGAGGCAGTGGATACTCAAGCCCAAATGTTTTAAGTTCTGATTTCCAAGGGCATTATGGAAAAGGGGTACTGGAGAAATCTACACTCTCTGTAGCATTGACTTGAAGAAGAGGCATTCATGTTTCTCTTCCTTTTGCTGATTTACTTTGTTTTGTAAGCCTTTCTATGGAAAGAGAGATGCCTGGGCATACTACTGACCTAGATTTCACTGTCTCATCCTGATCCTATGAAATCATGATATCCATTTCTGACATTCTCATGAGATTATTCCATAGTGTTACCTAAATTTGAGGCATGCAGGTGGTGTCACCAATATCTGGGAAGCTTCTGCGTTAAGTACATGAATCAGACAATGAATACATTTTAAATTTAAATATCCATCAATAATAATGCATTTTTAAATTGTTCATTCACTTGAAAACGTGTGCATCTTTCTTTTGAACAGAAGGAAATTTCAATGATTTTGTTGGCATATAGTAGAGAAAGGAGATGTTTATTGTCTGTCAGCTATCTATTAATTTTTCTATTAGCACCCATAATGCTATGGTTTCCTCCACAGACTTGCTTTGTAAGGCATACATTCCAACATGCTATAAGTTACATTATAAGTTACATTTAGCTGAAGTCAAACAAATGAGCAAAAGAGAAAAGTTGCTGAGATTGTTCCTTTAATAAAAGAGCTTTTGTGGTGATGTATTTCTTTAGGGAACCTTTCTAGTTGATGTAAGGCATCTAGATGGCTTTAGGTGTAATATATTCTATAAATCAGCAGTAACTACTACCAAGAATATAGATTGTATTTTTATGTTAACGCGGTATACGTTCGTATTGTGAAACAATCTGTGTGTGCAAAACACATGACGGATTTATCATTTGAGATGATAAAGCACTTACATTTTATCTGATTTTTGCAAGCACTATTTGAGTACAAAGAATAGATTTAGGTTTATTACAGCTATTACTAATAGCTTGCCACACTTTGTGAGATTTGCTGCTGTATTGATAGGATTTGCCAGTCAGTAACAATGATATGCTGAATAAGCGTAATCATCTTAAAATCCCTGGCTATCAGAAACTTAATAAAAAGAAAAGGAGTACTTGTGGCACCTCAGAGACTAACAAATTTATTTGAGCATAAGCTTTCGTGAGCTACAGCTCACTTCATCGGATGCACGAAAGCTTATGCTCAAATAAATTTGTTAGTCTCTGAGGTGCCACAAGTACTCCTTTTCTTTTTGCGAATACAGACTAACACAGCTGCTACTCAGAAACTTAATAGTATATTTTAAAGACTGAAGCAGCAAGCAGTCAATTGTCACACATTATTATATGATGACAGTTTTCTTATTGGGAGATATCAGGTTTATGAACTCTAAAGAAAGTAAAAACATATTTTAAAATTATTTACTCTGCTTTTATGTAACATGATGTTTACACAGACAGGTACTGTGAAATAATTCCTGAAACTGTCTGATCACAGTCTCACTCTTCTGCTTCTGGGTATAAGGTAAAATTACTGGGCTAGATCTACCGCTGATATCAATTTGTGTATCTTAACTGAATTAATTGTATAGATTCAGTCTTTGCTTGCAATCTTAAAGATCAAACAAAGAATTTCTGTATTTAGCAAATATGATATCAAGACTACCATAATCAGTAGCTCATGATGGAATACCAGCATATTGTAAAATGAAAATATTTGCAATATTTTATTTTAATTCTCACCTAAAATCCAATCAGTTTAACTAATAAGGGCTTTGTCAAGGTTCCTTCCCCACTCTGAACTCTAGGGTACAGATGTGGGGACCTGCATGAAAAACCCCCTAAGCTTATTTTTACCAGCTTAGGTTAAAACTTCCCCAAGGTACAAACTATTTTCCCTTTTTTCCCTGGACTTTATTGCTGCCACCACCAAGCGTCTAACAAATATATCTGGGAAAGAGCCCGCTTGGAAACGTTTTTTCCCCCCAAAATTCCCCCAAGCCCTACACCCCCTTTCCTGGGGAAGGCTTGATAAGAATCCTCACCAATTTGCATATGTGAACACAGACCGAAGCCCTTGGACCTTAAGAACAATGAAAAAGCAATCAGGTTCTTAAAAGAAGAATTTTAATTTGAAGAAAAAGTAAAAGAATCACCTCTGTAAAATCAGGATGGTAAATACCTTACAGGGTAATCAGATTCAAAACATAGAGAATCCCTCTAGGCTAAACCTTAAGTTACAAAAAGGCACAAAAACCGGAATATACATTCCATTTAGCACAACTTATTTTATCAGCCATTTAAACAAAACAGAATCTAACGCATATCTAGCTAGATTGCTTATTAACCTTTTACAGGAGTTCTGACCTGCATTCCTGCTCTGGTCCCGGCAAAGGCAACACACAGACAGAGAGAACCCTTTGTTTTTTCCCCCCTCCAGCTTTGAAAATATCTTGTCTCCTCATTGGTCATTTTGATCAGGTGCCAGTGAGGTTATCGTTAGCTTCTTAACCCTTTACAGGTGAAAGGGTTTTTTCCTCTGGCCAGGAGGGATTTAAAGGTGGTTAGCCTTCCCTTTATATTTATGACAGGCTTAATTCAGAATCTTTCTTGAAGAAGACAAAAGAAAAAAATAGAAATCTACCTCTGTATATCATAAGGGCCACCCAAATTCCACCACTGCAAATACTGCTATTTGTATGTGAAGATAAGACTCAGAGATGATTATCTTGGAACTCCTTCTCCTTCTCTTGAAGTATCACTCTGATGTACAGTTAGAATTTCAGTTTGTGAACTATTTCATTATTTCAGATTGTGTAGCACATACTGTTATGCTGCATAAATTGTACAGAGTATTGTTTAGTTTCTAGACCACTTTAACCTGTGATTTTAACATCTGAAGTAAATCAACCAATTGTCAAACAGTTGGTTACAGTTAGTTTGCATACTTCATTCTCATAGTTAAAATGTTCTAATATTGTCTTTTCTGGCACTTTAGAAAAGTCATAATGTATTTCACAGTTATGACCACCTAGCCATAAAACATATCCCTTTGATGTTATCATAGATGTGAAACATGACTTATTTGCTAGCTAGAGTGTGATTTTTTATTTTATTTTTTTTATATATATACAATAAATATTGTTTTAGTTTTCTGGTAAAAAGCCTGAATTTTCATGTTTCTGTAAAACTAGCAAAAATTGAGTGAAAGAGAACCTGTGTGTGTATACTTGTGTGTATAAGTTGTTATAGTCATATTTATTCATATGTGCTGTGCAATTCTCCAGAGATATTCCTATCTCAATAGATTCCTCAAACTTGAATGCTCAGGGACGTCTATAGTTTCAAAGTTTTAACCTTAGGATACTCATAGGAGCATCTTGTGTACTCTTGACTTGGTGACATGAGATGGCCTTCTGCAGTTCAAAGTCTGTGCCTTTCCAGCATGTACAGAGGAGGACTTCCTGGGAACCATCAGTGTTTCACAAATTGTGCCTGTCAGCATCTACCTAATCTATGTATTTATGTGGCCCCCCCCCCATCACCATAATATCTGAGTCTCTGTTCTAGTTTGTAGCAGTGTTCTTTTGGCATCCAGCAGCTCTTTCCGTGGTATCTTTTTCTTTTACTGTCTTGATGAGTTTCTTGAAGAAATTTATTTCTGGTCAAAGCCCCACCATCATTAATGAAGTGCTAAAGTCCCTCTAAAGGTTATGAAATAATGGTGTAGGGACTGAAGTCTCCAAGAGCACTGGCAGCTTGTGCAGCATCCATGCTGAAATGGAGCTGATATATCAACACAAGCTCACAGTATGTGTGAACTTTACGGTGTAGTGATGGATTTTATATTAAGTATAAGAATTATGTGGTGCTGTGAAAAGCACCCTACATTCTCTTCAACAGTGGTGATCAGATTCCACCTCAGGGAGCCATGCTGTGTGACTGATGCCCTTCTGTACAAGTGGGGTGTGAAAAAATCCACCAAAATACAACTGGAGACTGTAGAAAGTTGACCCATCCTTTTGTTTTGTTTGCAATGCAATAGGTTCTGTTGTTACAGACAGACAGACATGGGTGTTTTTTTGTTATTTTTGTATGATTGCATCTCTCACTGATACAGTTTAAAATCTCTCATTGATCAGCATAGCAGAGGTGCAGTTTGAAGGTCATCTGAAAACTCTCTTTGGGGGATGAGATTTTTCAGTTCATTGGCTGCCTGAAAGAATGGGGAAATAAAATCATTTTGGGATGACCCAAAACAAAATTAAATTTTTTTTATACAACCAAAAAGTTGAAAATACTTCGGTTTGTAGTTTAAAAATTTCATTTGAGTTGAAATGAAACATTTCATTTTTATTTTTAAACTTTTTAACAGTGTAGCAATGTTGCAAAAGAAGTGAACATCATTCTAAGATGTATTAACAGGAGTGTTGTAAGCAAGACACGAGAAGTAATACTTCCTCTCTACTCCATGCTGATTAGGCCTCAACTGGAGTATTGTGTCCAGTTCTGCGTTCCACATTTCAGGAAAGATGTGGACAAATTGGAGAAAGTCCAGAGAAGAGCAACAAAAATGATTTAAGGTCTAGAAAACATGACCTATGAGGGAAGATTGAAAAAATTGGGTTTGTTTACTCTGGAAAAGAGAAGCCTGAGAGGAGATATGATAAGTTTTCAAATACATAAAATGTTACAAGGAGGAGGGAGAAAAATTGTTCTTCTTAATCTCTGATGATAGGACAAGAAGCAATGGGCTTAAATTGCAGCAAGGTTTAGGTTGGAGATAAGGAAACATTTCCTAACTCTCAGGGTGGTTAAGCGCGGGAATGAATTGCCTAGGGAGGTTGTGGAATCTTCATCATTGGAGATTTTTAAGAGCAGATTAGACAAACACCTGTCAAAAATGGGCTAGATAGATAATACTTAGTCCTGCCATGAGTGCAGGGGACTGGACTAGATGACCTCTTGAGGTCCCTTGCAGTCCTATGATTAACCTTCTTTTATAAAATGGAAGTACAATTCAAAATGAAAAGTCATTTGGTTGTTTTGGAAATGTGTGTGTGTGTGGAGGGTTTTGTTTCGTTTTTTGTTTTTTTCCAGAACAATCTGGTGAATTTGCGAACTGTTTTGTTTGACTGGCAGAAAAATTTCATCCAGCTCTACTGGACAGTGATAAAAATAACAGTCTGATGCCTGGAAATGCTGAACGCCCACAACTTCAGCTACAAAATCAGACTTTTTTTTTTAAAGAGATCAGATGTCCACTGACCTTTTAGTCACTGAGTCTGCTCTGGTGAGAGCCCTGTGTCTGTAGAGATCTGGCGACTAGATTTGTCCTTTAAAATGAATAGGAGAAGGAAATCAATTATAGAGTGAGCTCTCAGTGCAACTAAAAAACCTTCAATTAGACAGTAGTGTCAAAAAGATATGTGAAGGCCAGATAAACATACTATGATGTGCAAACTTATTTTTTCATTAGTGACCTTTTCTACAGTAGCTCTCAAGCTGAAGATAAATTGAAGATGGCATTGTGCTCTCCCTGATTCAGAACACTGTATGGAGTTCTCTTATCACTGAGAGAGACACTGTAGTAGTGGGACATGTCACTGTAATCATCTTCCTCCTCTTCCTTTTCCCCAGCTCCATAAAGAAGCACTTAGAAAGAACTGGCCCACATGATTGCCTAAAGCTATCCTGTCCTGCCCAGCTTCAAATCTTAAGGGGCCACCATTTTTTTACATTATTGCCAGAAGAATAACTTTCTGAAAGTTGTACTCCCAAGCATTCTGCTGGTATCAGTATGAACAGAAAACATTAATCTCAGTGGTACCCATTTACTGTTTCAGAGGACAGGCATGTATTCCAAATTACACACAGCGTCACAAAAACCCCATTTGGCATTAACTGGAATCTTTGTTGGCAGTCTCAGCAGAGAAGCCAAAGACTGAATGGCCACAGAGGATGATCTATCCACTTGCCACCTGAGATTGTCCTTCCAGGAAAGACTGATGATGTCTTAATTCACAGCAGAATGGTGGACCTGAAATAGTATTTTTTTCTGAAATGTATATGGAGGAAAAGAGGAGAGGTCTTAGTGATTCTTACTATAAACACATCGGAAGTTGAAGTAGAGGAGTGTTTGTTTGGGTTGGTTTCCCACATGCAATGAGTGAGAGGCAGTTTGTAGATAGTATGGAAGGTGAAGATGGTCTTTGAAACAGGGTCAGAATTTTGGTGGAACTTAAACTAACGAGTTACAACATTCACAGATAATCTTTAAACTTTATTCTTAGAATTTTTCAGTGTCAAGTTGTGTTTTAATAACTACATAGTTTCTAACAAGTTTTCTTTGAGTAGCTGATATATATTTAATGCTTTAATTTTGTCGTAAGTTTTTATTTGGGACTTCTCCAAAAGTGCAAAACCTCTCATTTTTTAAAAATCTTTTTATTTCCCCGATGTCTGTCTGATTTATATTAAACTCCATGAGGGGAAAAAACATCCTGAAGCAAGATGCCACCTCTGAGAAATTTAAGACAAAGGATTTCTTTTAGTAATTTAGAAGGCCAAATTTATGACATGCAGTATGTCCCGGCACAGAAGAGTATGAGGACATGAGCAGACTACTCGCATTGCAGATCACAGTGTAGGTGGGGAGAATAGCCACAGCAATGCAGGGCTAATACTTCCCCTTTCACACAAGGTCAGGAGTGGGCAAGCAAGGATGGAGGGGGGGCTGGAGTCTTACTTCTACCCTCCTCCCAACATACCAACCAACACAACTGAAATTGAGCCGCTGTTGTGGGGAAAGTAAATTGTGCCAGCCAGGTAAAGACTGATGCAGTTGCCTCCTCCACTGGAGGAAGAGGAAACCAGAGACTAAATTGTGCCTCTGTGAGTCTGCTGTGTAGTTGCACTGCCTGTTTTACTTAAAGCTCAGGCTAACTCCACAATCTAGCCCTTAATGGTTAGGTGAAAGTGCTTGAGCACACTGATCATGCAATGATCCAGCATTTCCATAGTACTTTTGTAAAACATGAAGGTGCAGATTCAGTGTTAATTTTAAAAAAATGATAGAAATTGGGCTCTCTATATTAAGGGTGTATGATCCAACGTGGTCTGGTTAGTCCAGGTCATCTTCTCATTCAAATCTCACTGGAAACATATTCATGGGTTTTATGTCAGTCTTTGGGTATGGGCTCTGTAGTTCTGTCACATTAAATATTGCAGCTTTTTTTTTTAAAAAAAAGATGAAATTAAACTTTCATGAGATATTACTGGTTGTTAGGAACATGACAGAATCATCTAGAAATCCGTTTGTGCTATTTGTGCCAAATTATGAAGCCGCATTGATTGCTCTTGGTGTGTGTGTGTTTATCACTTTTGGCTGGGCATAATCCTTCCATGTTTCCACAGTTTTATTTCCCTTACACATACACCCCTTCCCAGCTGCCATCACCAGCTCAGTAATCACCCTCTAGCCAGTGTGTGGAATGTGCTGTTTCTGCGGCTGCTGGTAATACCTCTCAATAGCCAACAGACAGGACACAAGCAGAAATGTTTGGCATCCACTTCCTAACACTCTAGCTAGCAAGCTTGTACCACCTGGTACCCACTGACCCAGAGTCCCCTGCTCGTTTTGAGGCCCAGTGCTCCAACAAAGAAGCTCTCTGTGGGCCAGATTCATTGCTGATGTAACTCCACTGAAGTCAGTAGAGCTACAAAAGGGAAGAATTTGGCTCTGTGCTTTATACTTTATACTGCTAGCAAAGCAAAACACTGAGTAATATTTGGTATTGCTTCACTGAGATTTTAGTCACAGCTGCAGGCAGAGTTCTCAGCTTGCGTGGAAATCTGAGATTTCATGGATTTTTTTGCTTTCAATCTGGCAGCTCCCAGATTATATGGATTTCTCTGCTCTGCCTCTTACACTTCTCATTGAAGAGGAATCTAATTTGGAGTGCATAAAAGCTCTGATTACACAGGGACTGCAAGATCTGGCTGGTGGAAGAAGGTTGTTTCTGTTCTCACAGGAGCTCCTCATCGCTCATGATGATTTTTTTTTATTGAAAGTTTGGTATTAGTTTACTTAGAAAATGTAAATGTGAATTCCCTTTTCGTGATGCCAAAGCATGTGTTTTTACCATGCCAGAGATGTTTCTCCATTATTCCATTAAGTAGTAGGCAATCAGTGTGGCTTTCATATTTAACTGTGTTTATGTAAATACCCCAAGCGGCTTCTGTGATGCATGAATATAAACAATAATAATCCAGAGGTTCTGTCATAAATATAAAGGGAAGGCTAACCACCTTTAAATCCCTCCTGGCCAGAGGAAAAAACCCTTTCACCTGTAAAGGGTTAAGAAGCTAGGATAACCTCACTGGCACCTGACCAAAATGACTAATGAGGAGACAAAATACTTTCAAAAGCTGGGAAGAGGGAGAGGATCAAAGGGTCTGAGTCTGTCTGGGTGAGGCTTTTGCTGGGGACAGAACAGGAATGGAGTCTTAGAATTTAGTAAGTAATCTAGCTAGATATGCGTTAGATTATGATTTCTTTAAATGGCTGAGAAAATAAGTTGTGCTGAATAGAATGAATATTCCTGTCTGTGTGTCTTTTTGTAACCTAAGGTTTTACCTAGAGGGATTCTCTATGTTTTGAATCTAATTACCCTGTAAGGTATTTACCATCCTGATTTTACAGAGGTGATTATTTTTTACTTCTATTAAAAATCTTCTTGTAAGAAAACTGAATGCTTTTTCATTGTTCTTAAGATCCAAGGGCTTGGGTCTGTGGTCACCTATGCAAATTGGTGAGGCTTTTTTTACCAAACCTTCCCCAGGAAGTGGGGTGGGGTTGGGAGTATTTTGGGGGGAAAGACGTTTCCAAACAACGTTTTCTCAGGAACCCAGAGAAATGTTTGGTGGTGGCAGTGGAAAACCAAGGGCAAGGGGTAAAATAGTTTGTACCTTGGGGAAGTTTTAACCTAAGCTGGTAAAAGTAAGCTTAGGAGGCTTTCATGCAGGTCCCCACATCTGTACCCTAGAGTTCAGAGTGGGGAAGGAACTTTCACAGGTTCTTGAATTTAAAATTCTTCCATCAGCTTTCCCTCTCAAAATCACCGGTGATGTTTCTCAAATGTTTCATTCTGTGGACTACTGGCAGTTCATGGATCATAATTTAGAAACTGATATACTCAATACAGGTGCCATTTTATGCTTATTGAGCAAGTGGTATCATATTTTGAACATTTTTACCCACTGTCCCATATTCTCTGTTTAGGACATTGAGAAATACATGACTGTATGACCATTTTGAGGCAATTTCCTATATTACAGAAAGGTGGTTGTAATAAATACCCTAGATTGCTAGGATGGTTGACTTGGGTGCATATATCATGACCAAAGTCTGTGTTCATCCAAAACAGTATTTGCATTAAGATAACACAGCAATCAGCACATAATCAAAAAAGGACCAGATAAGCACCTAATATGCAGTAATCAGTGGGTATTGAATTCATATTTCCAAGTATAAAGGTATGTAAGTGTCTTTCACTGACAGGTTTATAATACAGGTCAAAGTAAAACAGATAATGATGATTGCAAGACTTTTGCATTACTTACAGATGTAACATTCTCTTTGAGGCAAATCCAGTTCTTCGTTCCCCTCATGTGGAGGAGCTGAAAGCCTGTAAAACAACCTAACTTACATGGTTCTGTTGAAGAGAAAGGCGGGGAGAGGCTGCAGAATCCATTCCAGGGGAGTTGTCCAAAATACAACCCTGTGGCAAAGCACATACCTATGTGGTCAATGGGAAGTGATGATGATGTGTTCATACAGTGGCGAACGACAGACTAGAATGATAAAAACAATTATTTCAGGGTCTCAAGAGAATGATTTTAGTTATGTTTGCGTCATACTTGATTCGGGAGGAAGATTTCTCAATTTTTCTAAAAATGCACCATTTTGTCTGGAATGTTGTAGCTACTTGTCACTTGCTATGGATGGATTTGTCTGACTTCATGTCAAATCAGTGCTTATCCACAGAAATCTAATTTTGTTGGGGTTTTCTACACAGAAGGGTATATGCTGGTGAGTGTCAGCTGGCATCTCTGCCTCCACATCTATATCTATTTCAGTCCTCTCAGAGGACAAAGACACAAATTTGATGTTTTTTTTCTTTTTTCTTTTCTTTTCTGGATCTAGATGATGGTCATAGTGACTGGCTGTTGACAGGATCTGAGAGGTCAGATTTAGGGCCAAAATTAGTTCTTTTATAGATGGGTCAAACTCCATTGAATATACAGCTGTACAGGAAATGGCTGAATTTGGGCCTTGGAGTCTGGATGGATGACTTCTGAGTAGAGATGGAGGAAATTGGTTTGACTGAAAAAAGAACTGACTTGCAAAAAATATTAATGTGGGTTCAATTCAAGTGCAAAAAAGTTGAAATAGCTTTTTTCAAATTACTAATACAACAAAAACCCTCTTCTTGTCATAAACCTGGCCCAACTAGAAGTAGAATGTTCCAGAAATCTCAGAAGACAGTTCTTTATGAAAAACTTCTCAAGCACACCAAAGCAGAGTATCCTTGGATGACAGCCATCAGCTATGTTCCATCATTTGATATAGAAATAGACTTCATGTTCATCTCTAAAAGCATAGACCTCTATCAGTAGTGTTAAAGGAGAATCTTTCACTGTCAGTTACAGATACGCTTATAGCTTCTAATAAGACAGCCACTACACTCAAGAAAACCTCAAATTAATTCTACTCTATCAGGTCTGACTCTGATTCAGTATCAGGCAGTGACGTTTTGCCTTTCTGTGTTTTTTTTTTGTTTGTTTTTGTTTGTCTCTTCCCTCTCCATGGAACATGTGTGTGAGAGATTGGGAGCTGTAATTTGTTTTAACTTTAGGGCCCAATACAAATTCCATTTAAATTACTGGGATTCCTGTCATTTAGTTTAATCCGAATTGGATTGGGCCTTTATCAGTAGTGACTAGGAATAATCAAACTAATGTAAATTAATACTGTTCTGAAACCAAATAACAGCTTTTACTGGCTCATGTACTAAAATATCAGCACTGTTTATCCTTTGAATCCTTAAAGAAGACACACACGTGATGGGGGAGTCTGTAGATTTAGGAAAACACCACAGCATTGGTTTACACTTGGTTCTCTTTGAAAGATAATCTTTGCCAGAATAAGGGTTAGAATCTCTGGTGTGTGTGTCTATTTTTTTTTTTAATGAAGCTTTAATTGCACAGTAACTGATGGTATTTGCCTTGGAAGGCTTCCTACACATGCTTAAGAAGCAGGTAAATGGATTTTGAATCCCTGCAAAAACATATCCCAAAACAAAAGCAGGGTATTCCTTAAAGGAGCAAAGTAGCCTCATGATGCACCATATGGAAGGAATGTATGTGTAAACTCAACCATCTCTGACCCCCAGGTGGAATCCCTTCAAACTTGTTTCACTTGGAGATCTAGAAGTTCTAAAGCTAGCTCTTAAATACAAAAGCAAAAAATGTATGCATTTTTTCCCAACCACTAATGATGTCAAAATGTAGTAATTATTAGCTTTCATGAAAATTAGGGCTACTTATCTAATTCGTAAATCATATAGTTCTCTGGTGCAGTAGCAAAAACTAAATGACTTTAATGTAAATGAAATCATTATACAAACCAAAGTAACTGCAGAATATGTAGAAATTAATTTATTTGTTAACCATATTTTTAAAAAAATCAATGAACTGCTGGACATTTACTTCTCAATTTTTGAAACGGTTCTCAGAATTAGCTAAATGACTGCCATTATCTTGAGAGGGAGCCACATGTCTAAAATCTGTAGGCAGTGCTTTGAAAATTTGAGGGTTAGTCCTTTCTTCTGCTTGTTTCCTTCCAATTACTCTAAAATGTTTTCAGGTATTTGGAGGACTTCAGAAGACTGACATTGTGTAGTTAAAACACTACAATTTAGCACTTGTGTAAGTTACCATTTCCCGCAGAGAAAAAGGTTATAGTTAAAAATACATTGTGTATTTGATGTTGCAAGATTTAAGACTTCTGCTTGCTCACAGTGTAACCATTGAAAACTTTATTGTCCCTTGTCAAAAAGTCATTTTAATTTAATTTTTGAAACTTGAATCTAAATCTGAGAGCATGCTTCCTTTATAATTATACATACTTATCTGAACAGCATATGGTGAAAATATATAAGGCTTTCCAATATAAAAGAATAGAACAGGAACACTAGGCTTTTATGGTGATTGCACCTATATGGGGGCTTTATAAGCTTACAATTTGAATCATTTATAGATGCACACTCAACACAGTTCTAAAGTAACTAGCACTGTGTGGGTTTTTTGCTGACTAAATGATAGGCAAAGCAATTTTCAACAAATGTCTCCCAGTAGGCTGTCATCATAGAAGCCTTGTAATATTGCTTTTCAACCTTAGTCCTGGCAGCTATCCAGAAATTATTACATTTATACCAAACTGTTTTGCACCAGGCACTTGCCCTTTTACTGTATGGGAACAGAATGAACTTTAAGGTTTACCTTCCTTCCCTCCAATTGTTTTTGTTGCAAGATTTTTTTATCTGTTTTTGCTTGCTGGAACATAAACAATTATCAAACACTAAACAGATCCCTTTCTTGTTACTTTCAGGATTGTTTTAATTTGATTCTGTAGGGAGAGATTTTGAAAGGAACAAATGGGAGTTAGATGCCCTTCTTCCATTTGGGCCTTTGAAAATCTCCACTAGTTACAGTTAGTTTCAGAGTTTGAGTATTACACAAATAAACTGTACTTTGTAATATTTAAATTGTATGTTTAATTTAAATGTATTTGATTTAAAAGCCATGTTTAAACTGTAGTGGGTGGATTTCAAGTGATTGTGTGGTGACTTCTATAAAAACTCTTTTATGGTTGTTACTTAATAAATGCATTCAGTTAGCATCTGTTACTATATCACTGAAGGGTATGAAGCTTTTAAAAAGTTAAATAGAAATGACTCAAGGATGTAGGGTTTGGAGCCATATTACCTTTAAGCTATATTTCAGGGTCAAGGCCAACTCAGAAATAAATTTGGGTTCAGACTTGCTGTCACTAGAATATCACAAGCTTTTAGTGTCTCATTTAGAGCACGTTTGAAATGGAAAACCAGTTCATTACAAATTTAGATCCAACTTGGAACCCAAACCCCAAGAAATCAAAAGAATTTGGAATTGAGGTTCCCATTTTAGCCAATTTCTAAGTACAATTGTGCTTTTTTTTACTAAGTAGAAAAGCTTTTTAAAATCATACAATGAGACTATTTGACTAGATTCTGTAACCTTCCTTTTTTCATCATTATACATTGTGCTCAGTATTTTGAAGATTGGGTTTATATATGTAGTGTGTAGTAACAGACATATTTAGAAATACATAGTACTTGACATTAATTTTCTGTCCTCACATAATGAAAGCGAAATTGTAAATTCTTTCAAAACTTGCAGGAGTCAAAAATCTAAGCACTGTTCACAAATATCCACAAATTCTGCCCTATGCAAGGTATTTGAAGACAAGTAATGCTAGATATATCTTGTTTTACAGAAAGCCAGCTGCCTGGTCAGTGCCCCAGTGAATTAATTTTCTTTGTTTGTGCAAGCCTTCTCTGAAATTAACTGCAAATGGAAGAATTTGCCTTTCCATGGATCTTTAAGTTTTATTTATGTTGTGGTTTTCTTGGTGGTCCTCAGACATGAAAATAATTCTTTAGCTTAAGAGTTAGTTCATTTGAACTATTGCCATGTTGCTTCACCTACTCTCAGGCAGCCTGATTTCAAGCCTTCCCTTCTACCACCAATGAGGTTTGGGAGGTATGTTGTCCAGTGTATAGGACACTGGACTGGGAATCAAGAGACCTGGATTATGTTCCAAGCACTGTCACTGATCTGGTATGTGATTTAAATTACCTAGATTAAAAGTGCTACATATGAGCTGCTATTATTTTTAAAGAGCTGTTGGAGCACGAGAACTGGACCTGGAGTCCCCAACCTCCCAGGTGAGTGCCTAAAGCATCAACCAATAGAATTATTCTTGCTTGCTAACTCAGTCACTCACTCGCATGCACGCATTCTCTCTCTCTCTCTCTCTCTCTCTCTCTCTCTCTCACACACACACCCCACTGACCCTTTCAGTTTTTATCCAAAGTGGAACAGCTTCAGCAGAGAGATCAAGGGAGCCCCACACCACAGTATCCCATATCTCAGTGCTCAGACACTCTGCTGAGAAGTGGGAGACCCCTATTCAAATCCTTCCCCCCCCCAGCCCTTCAGGTAGAGGGGGGAAATTGAACCTTGGTTTCCCACATCCCAGATGTGTGAGCGCCCCACTAGGCTAAAAAGTATAAGGTGGGGACCACCTTCTCCTCAGTGTTTTGTATTGAATAAGGCAGGTGGCAGGCAATGGCTTGGGAACCTAACCCATCTGACTCCAGGAGAGAGGTTCCTGGTTGTGGATCACAAGCAGAGATAGGCATTTCCTTACAGCCTGGAGTTAGGTGCCAAACTCCGTGAGAAGGATGGGGCGTAGGACTCACTACTGTCATTGGCATCTCCCATTGGCTAACTTAGGTGGGTCCCCACCTAGCATGCTGACTTTTAGGTGCCTGTCTCTCCCCATTTAATGGTACAGGGAGCCTAGGCACCCAACTCAAACTTTGTGGATCTTAGTGTTGTTCCTGTGGTTTTATTTGGCATCTAAAAGTTAGTCACCATGACACCGAGCATTGCAATGCTGAAGACCCCCTTGTGGATCCAGGCCTAAGAGATTTTATGGGCAGCCAGACTCTTTAAAGGTAACCTTATAACAGACATTTATGACACAGAAGAAGGGAAGTGTTTCTTAATGTAAACAGGAGAAAATTAAGTTTCTAGAGTTAGACTTTTTTGCTCCTATAAATAACTAAATAGTAGTGTTGTTTGAAGAGTTTCATTAATTTCCCGTTTAGATGAAACAGACTAATTGTCATGTTCAGTTCCTATGCATTATTCCTATCATCTATAGGGGATAGTTAGCCAAGTATGGCTGGGAAACAAGGCAAAGTTACAACAATAAGAATTTCACATAGACTATTAACTTAAAACTTCCAAGAGGCTTTATTAGTTGCAGAGAGAAGGGTCAGGTCTCTTTGTGGATATATCTCATGCTGGCTTTTAGCCTAACAGCTTTAAGGGACATTAGCTTGGAACTGAGCAATATAAGCAGAAACACGTCTGTTGCTGCTACTCGGTGGGAGCTCACAGGTGCTTGTAATAAAATTGGTTATAAATCGTTTCATTAGTTTGCAAAAAGCAGATTTCTTAGAATACTGTACCTTCATTTGCCAGAAATACTTACTTTGTTTTAGACTGTATATATGAGTGAAAATGCTAATAGAAGTTTGCTTACAATTAATTAAGATGAGGATATATGGCACATACATTGAATATACCGCATTTTTTCCATTTGCATGCTGAATACAAAAGATAATTGGAAAGGAAACAATATGGCATTTAATGCATCTATTCTTTTTAAAAGTGGCACATTTTCCAAAAAAAAAAATAATAGATATCAGCCTTCTAGAATTATATAATACTCTAGACCCATGAGTAAAACTAATCAGATATGCCACATGCCCTCATTTTGTAAGTGCAATAGCTCATTTGGCTGTTAGCAAAGCCTTGCTTAGTGATGCATCAATAACTAGAAACTGTCATTGTCTATATATGAAATAACACTTTTCTCTCTCTTGCTATTTTGTTCCTTGGGAAAAAAAATCACATATCACATTTCATCTGTAGTGGAGTATAAACATATTTGGACACATCAAGATGGCTATAGACCATTTTTTAAACATCAGAAAGTAACTATAGAATTTTTAGGATTGTAATTATGAAAATGTATTTTTACACAATAGGCAAATATGGGGGGTTGTTCACCCTAAGGTAACTTTTTGCATTACACAGAGTACTTTATACTGTGCAATCTGAAATTAATATACGTACAGTTACCACAGAGTTGAGAATATACATTTTAGAAGCATGAGAAAGGGGTTATTTCATTATAAACAATATATTTATGCATATTACCCTGTTAGAAGAGCCTCAGCAAGCTGTTCACCAGTGAATTTAGCAAACAAGTCTTTCCAAGCTCATAGCTTTCACCCATTAGTCTGGCAATGAGGAGCAAGTTGCAGTTGGTGCCAGTCAATGGCTAAGCCTCCAGAAAGCACCAAACCACTCCCAGTACAGAAACAAACAGAGCAGAAAATGTTGCTATATCGTCCTATTTTAATATCCTTTTCTTGGCAGATCATCATAGCACAATTGAAAGACTACCTTGTTATAAATAACCTTTTATGGGAAGTTTCAGATAAGAACGAGGCAGCAAGTCATGGAGCTCAGCTGCTAGATTTTGTCCCTAGCTGCAAATGAAGTAACTAGGATAAGTTAATTGTTGTCAGCATTCACCTTCACAACAGACCCATATTAGACAGCATTCATCAAGATGGCTTCATTATTAGAGATCAAGCTGACATAGAGCTTGGCTGGCTTGTGCATCTTTCTACTGGAACAATTAATAAATTCATTTTCTGTCGGTCATTTGAAGGAATAACTTAATGTGATGAAGATTAATTTAACATATTATTTATTTGCCCCCTTATTTTTGTTAAAGTAAATTCAGTGATCGTAATAAAAGGCACTAGAGAGCCTCTGCTGGAAATGGAAGTTTTCCACACATAAGATACAGCGTGGACATTGGCAATATAAACCTCCCTCCCAGTTACCTGTTAATGTGTACCTCTGTGATACAGAGGCCTACTGGTGCCAGCTGGCAAGGGGTTCACTGTTCTGACAGCAGCTCATAACAGGCCTGACAATCTCACTAGCACCCCGCTTTCATGGTAGTTAGCCATAAATGTTTTCATGTAAGATCTTGAATAAAAGCCAGGATCACACTGTCTGTTAATATTGTTGTGAAATGTATCTACAGATACTATCTAAAAATCATATTTGTGTGATGAAAATATGTTCCTAAAGTCTGAATCAATCCAGGGTTGACAAAAAGGTTTCTGCCAAAGAATGTATATTTACCTGTCTGCATCAGATCACAAGTAAATTAAGCATTGTAACCCATCACAATGGAAGCCGAATTTACATATGAAGTCAACAGAGGAGACAAGACACCAGAGATTCAATCACACAGGGTTGTCCTGTCTCTGGGGGCAAACAATCAACTTTGTGTAAACTATAAGGAGAGTGCAAAAACACACTCCTTCATCCTGCCCCTGAGAAAGTAAATTGGACAGTGCGCTTGGATTCATGTTGTGGAAGAATCAACATGGTTTTTGTAAAGGGAAATCATGCCTCACCAATCTACTAGAAATCTCTGAAGGGGTCAACAAGCATGTGGGCAAGGGTGATCCAGTGGAAATAATGTACTTAGATTTTCAGAAAGTCTTTGACAAGGTCCCCTCAAAGGCTCTTAAGCAAAGTAAGCTGTCATGGGATAAGAGGGAAGGTCCTGTCATGGATTGGTAACTGGTTAAAAGATAGGAAACGAAGGGTAGGAATAAGTGGTCAGTTTTCAGAATGCAGAGAGGTAAATAGTGGTGTCCCTCAGGGGTCTGTACTGGGACCAATCCTATTCAACATATTCATAAAGGATCTGGAAAAAGGAGTAAACAGTGAGGTGGCAAAATTTGCAGATGATACAAAACTACTCAAGATAGTTAAGTCCCAGGCAGACTGTGAAGAGCTACAAAAAGATCTCTCAAAACTGGGTGACTGGGCAACAAAATGGCAGATGAAATTCAGTGTTGATAAATGCAAAGTAATGCACATTGGAAAACATAAACCCAACTATACATATAAGATGATGGGGTCTAAATTAGCTGTTACCACTAAAGAAAGAGATCTTGGAGTCATTGTGGATAGTTCTTTGAAAACATCCACTCAATGTGCAGCTGCAGTCAAAAATGCTAACAGAATGTTGGGAATCATTAAGAAAGGGATAGATAATAAGACAGAAAATGTCATATTGCCTCTATATAAATCCATGGTATGCCCACATCTTGAATATTGTGTGATGATCTGGTTGCCTCATCTCAAAAAAGATATACTGGAATCGGAAAAGGTATAGAAAAGGACAGCAAAAATGATTAGGGGCATAGATCAGCTTCCATTTGAGGAGAGGTTAATAAGACTGGGACTTTTCAGCTTGGAAAAGAGGTGACTAAGGGTGGGTATGATAGAGGTTTATAAAATCTTCACTGGTGTGGAGAAAGTGAATAAGGAAGTGCCATTTACTCTACTTGCCATTTACAAGAACTGGGGGTCACCCAATGAAATTAATAGACAGCAGGGTTAAAACAAAAGGAAGTATTTCTTCACACAACACACAGTCAACCTGTGGAACTCTTTGCCAGAGGATGTTGTGAAGGCCAAAACTATAACAGGGTTCAAAAAAGAACTAGATAAGTTCATGGAGGATAGGTCCATCAATGGCTACTAGCCAGAATGAGCAGGGATGCAAAACCATGCTCTGAAGTGTCCTTAGCCTCTGTTTTCCAGAAGCTGGGAATGGGTGGCACAGGACGGGTCACTTGATGATTACCTGTTCTGTTCATCCCCTCTGAAGCACCTGGCATTGGCTACTGTCGGAAGATAGGATTCTGGGCTAGATGGATGACCATTGATCTGACCCAGTATGGCTGTTCTTGTGTAAAACAGGATCTCAACCAGTCTTGGTTGAAATGCTGCAAAAGGCATTGAGATGCACTTCCTTAGACAGAAAGTTAGCCTGTTAAATTTAATCTGTAGAAAGCGGGTTGTGTTATGGTATGGTTTTATATATAATCCTTCTCTTTCCATTATCCTTACTATCCTTTTAATCTTGATCTTTGATAATAAACTATTATCATGACTGCATCTAGAGGCCCCAGGATTCCAGGCACTTTACAAAACACAGACTGTACCTTCTCCCAAGATTTTACATTTTAAAAAGAGAAGACAACCCAAGGGAGGAGTACTATCTGAATTTCACAGGAAGAACAGAAAGGTTAAGCAATTTGCCCAAGGTCACACATGGAATTCATGGCAGAGCCACAGTTTGAACTTGGGCCTCCTGAGTCCTGGTGTCGTAGATTAACCATTAGACATTAGGCTTTTTAATTGTTCTGAGACTGGAATTCCCAAATAGATTCTTGCAGTTGCAGTGCTTTTGTCTGTCACTTACGTCTTATGGGATGATTCTGTGGACAACTAAATACTGGGTAATATGTTCATCCTTTCTGATGACATAAATGGCTGGAAAGTGAGACCTAAGAAACTGTTATACTCTAGGTTAGCATTTTTAGATGGTGCTCATACGTCCAAACGCAATGGCATTTTCTTCTAAATACACCATCTCATGAAGAGGCTAGTAAGCATGCAGTTTTCTAAAACTGGCGTAATTCAGAGCTGGATTTTAGTCCGTCAGTACACACTATGAATTCATGTGTATTTTGGCAGCCATGAATGATGTGAAGAATCTTATAAATCAGAGACAAAAAGCTCTTCAAGAAGAGTTGAAGCTGTAGAACTGAAGATAGGAGTGCAAGTCTAAAACTACAAATTTTAATACCTGTTTTTGCAGTATTTTCAGAAAATATAGAACCATTGTGAAAAGAAGTTCTAACAACGGCTCTTAGATGGCTCTTAATTTCCAAGTCCTTAGTGCTGTTGTTTGCAGATTCTTTCCTGGGATCTCCAGTCCTACAGCTCCCATTATGTATGAGCAAGAGTGAGTGGAAGTTCTGATTAAAGTGATGCTATCAACTTAAAAACCACACTTCTCTCTGAAAATGTGTTACTATTGTTACAAGTAACACCCAAGATAACTATAATTGAAAGAGATTAGAGGAAAAATAATTTCTCTTGGGTTTTCCGTTTGTTGACAGCATTTTTGCGCTGTCATTTTCACTGTTTTCCCTCTCATCAGTTTCTCCTTTTGTTGTGTGGGTCTTTCACACAGCAGTGGGGAGAAGAACATTCCATAAAAATATTGGCATATGATTGTAAAATCACTGGCAGGGTGATTCAGGGCCAAGAGTAGCACCTGAATCTACTTTTTACTTATATTTTGAAGTTGACTCTGCCTCTTAAGTACCATCATATACGTAAAAGGCTCTTAACCAAAGTTCTGACAAAATGGAGAGATTTAATCCAACATTCTTTTAAACCTGTCAGCATCCTTGATACCCTTGATCATGGGTTTATTAACCTGCCCATGGGCTGTGGTTGAAGTAGTCAGGATGGTGCCTGAGTGTTTCCATTCTTTCCTCCAAGAGAGATCCAGGAGGATGGTCTTGGCTAATTGTTCATTCATTCTCTCCCTGTCTCACTTTCATGGTGTTCCTCAGGGATATATTCTGTCAGACAGTCTGTTCAACATGGACATGAAGCTGCTGGTGAGACAGTGAGACTTAGGCTGTATCATCATTATGCAGATGACATAAAGCTCTCCTCTTCCATCAAAAGCAGATGGTGCAGTGTCTTTGCTTTCCTCGTGTCTAGCCAAGATCAGAACTAGAATGACAATTAGATGATTGAGGTTGATAGAGATGATGCTGGTTGTCTGGGGGAATGGCATAGTGTTCTTCCCATTGGCGGGCGGACAAGAGGACAATTTAGGAATGGAATGCTTTTGGATACAAGAATGCATTCAGATTGTTAAGGATTGTTAAGAGACATCAGTTGCCAGAAGCACCTTTTTCATCTGTCTGATTAGGTGATTATGATCATTTCTCTCTGATATGGATTATTTATGCCTCTGATTTTATTATTGATATGTAGTGTACATGGGGCTTCTCTTAAAGGCTATTTAGAAACTACAGCTAGTATAGAATGTGACTGTTCACATTCCTTGGTGGTATTAGCTTCAGGGAGTATACATGATATCAATTCTTCAAAGAGTGCACTGGCTCCCTATTCGCTCATGTGCCATTCAAGCTGCTGATACTGATTTATAAAGCCCTGCTTGGGAGACAACGTGTCTGATGATGCACTGCTACGGAAGTTTAGTTACCTGGGGCCTTTTTTGCTGACAGTCCCTCAATTCTAATATCTGGGGACTGAAAAAAATGCAGCTAGCTACAAACTACCATTGAAAAATTTGGTTTTAATATGTAAACTACCTGCTATCACTGGAAAGAAGATGGTTCTTCTACATGGAGTGCTGAAGTGAAACAGTAATTCAAAGCAGGGATAGAAAATCTTCCCTCACTTCTATGCTCCCTAGCCCCATTCAACCTCTTCACCTGCTCCAAATTCCTACTTGCCTCAGACAAGCAGGCATATGGGATTTTGAAACCCCGATTCGGAGAGAAGCTGCCTCTGTTGATTGGAAAGGAACTGATGTGGATGATGCTATGGACTCTTTTATATAACCTAATGCAAAATGTTTGGATGCATGATAGGGTGTGGACATAAACTGCTTCGGACCCATCTTCCTGGAGGGTTCCAGGACTCTTGGTGCCGAGACTTGCACTCCCATGCATGGGGATCTTCCGGGGCAATTTGCCTTCTCCTCCAGCCGGAGGCATAAATATGAGGGGGGGGTAAACAAGATCTGCATCAGGGTTCTGTTGTTCACAGTCACTAAACATTTGTGAGTGGTAAGAAAATACACCTTCTGTTATTTGCTACTCAAAGTGAAATGAAAATATCTCCCACACACAGGCAGGAAGATATTACAACTATGGTAATGTTGAAACACATTTTATGCATTATTGATATATATTAGAACTTGATGAAGCTTTCCACTGATAGGGTTAAAAACAGAAATAAGTGTAGCTATACCAGTCTATGCCAGGTGAGGATCTGGCCCAAAGGGCTTCTCCCAGTGGAACCCATAAAGGCTGGCTAGCGCATCCAGTACTGGATGGCCATTCAGGGCAATGGATGGGTTGAGCACTGTGGTTGAATACCTTTGCGGAGACAGTAGCTCACGTTGGCATTCATGATAGATAAACCTGTCTGAGGACCCCCATTGTATTACAGGGCAAAAGTGGCGTTAATGACTAGGCTCACCTGAACTAGTCCATGTTCACTACTGAGAACAACGAGTGTTGTGTGATTCTAGTCCTTTGTGTCCCTATACTCTCAGCACAGTCATTGTGCTGACTGGAGGACAGAGAGAAAAAAATCAAGGTGCAAGAGGGCATACAGACCCCATGCTGTAGCAGCTGCTAAAGGGTTAATGGGGAGCCAAGCTGCCTTCTCAGCTGGGGCTGATTGGTGGTACTGCAGTAGCAGGGAAGATAAAAAGGCTGCAGGGTGTAAGGAAGGGGTGGCTGCCAGAGAGGCTCAGAAACCACTGAGCACAGGAGCCTTCATCAGTGAATATGCAGGAAGCCACCCAGGTAGGTAGACCTCCAGAAGAAGAGGATCACAAAAGTGAGTCTGGGAAACAACCTACAGGAGAGGCAAGATAGGAAGCAGTAAGGGATTAGGAGAAACTGGTTCCAGCTACTTCCCACAGGGTTCCTTGGACTGGAACCCATAGGAGTGGGTGGGCTTGGGTTCCCCTACCAGCCCCAGCAGTTGGGTTAATAAAGCCTGAAGAACAAAGGACCCTGAACCCCAAGATGCTGGAGACTGACGACCCTTTACTAAAGTTACCGGCCTCCTGACTTAACAGCCTGTCCCCTCTTGAGAGAGGGGAGAGACTGTTAATGATCCATCCAGAGGGCTAGAGTCACAGGAAGGAACTACCAGACATGGCATTGAACAGCGATTGGCTAAACAAAGAGGAAACTGAGGCAGATTTGCCCTAACACCCAAGTCAGTCATATGGGGGTGTCAGCAGCTGAAAGTAGCCCTGGGCACAAGGCCATATTGACACCAGGAAAAATGCATTTTTATGCTGATACCTATCTCATGTGAGCTGTTGTAAATCCCTTATATAGATAAGGGGAGTCAGAGTGAGGTAAAATTACCTCTTGCCTTGTCTGCACTGAGATTCTGCTGTGAGGTGGCTTTTTCATGTTAGGGGGTTTCAGTATAAAAAACTCTTTTCATGGATCAGAGAGGAAGTTGTTTTGCCTACAGGGCTGAACACAGTAGTGTCTTAGCTGGGATTATTGAAAATGGAGTTTCAGTTGTGCAGTTTTGGTTGTTGCCATTGCATATTTGGATATTTGTTGTTGCCATTATAGATCTGTATATTTTGTGAATAAAATAGGAAAAAATACTGAGTTTGTGTGACCAAATTTTGTTCTAGCAGGAACATGACCCACTGTCATGCCCCCAGTGTCTAGTTCTGTTTAGCAGTGGGGCAACAATATAATACTGTAATCATTTTTCTCTGCTGTGAGCCCTACAGAAACCAGTTTGAAACCTTGTTGAATTTGTCCCTTTATATTTCTTTGTTTCTAATGTTGACTGATGCAGTCTGCTAACCTTATACTAGTGCATTATAATTCAACCCACAGAGGTTCATAAGAATCTATCACACGCTGTTATAGTGGCTGAATAATGAAGGGTTGATGTTCAGTAGTCATAATCACTTCATTGTGCTTTTCTTTTCATTCTATTTGTCTATGTGCATTAGTGCTTGACTGAGCATTGATAAGGATGAAGATGTTTGGGTTAAAATATTTGTAATGTCACAGCATTTGGGGGATATACCTATGGAACAACAAAATAAGAACATCTGTTTGAAGGGCGATATACATTTCTAGATTTTATTTATTTCCTTCCCTTTGTTGCACAAGTAAGTTGTTGGGTTTTTTTGTCCAGTGTACCAGAATGTATTTTGGTACATATTACAATATAGCAAATTGAGCGGTGTGAGTTTTCTTTTGGAAATGCCATTGCTTTTTCTGAATGTTCACCTCTGCCCACTGCTTTAAAAGCTTTGGGCTAAGATGTTATTGCCTGAACTGATCAGATGTTTGATCTAAAAGAACTACTGAATACCTACAGTGGGTTACCATAAGGAATATGCATTCCTTCCTGTTCAACGAAAGGAATGCTCTGAATACAGTATTATGGCAACTAATGGTTCATGTGAGAGACAGATATTTACAGTATTAAAGTTTCATGTCATGGGCCTAATCATGCAGTCCATGTTCATGTTTCATGTGTCTTCATTTGTTTGGAAATGGCACCTACTCTGTAGCATCCTCCAGATGTGCCAATCCTCAGATTGGACGCATACATGGCCAAGAGCCTGTGTTGTTCAGACAGGCAGACTCATCTGCTGGTTAGATCATGGGATTATGCATCAGAAAACCAGAATTCAGGTTCTTGTTGTACCACTGACTTTTTTTTTATTACCTCTTTGTCTCCATTTCCCATCTGTACAATGGGAAACAATATATCTATACAGATTTATGTAAACAATTATATAGCTTAACGTACACATTCATATTTTTAATATACACATTTTTTAAAGTTAGAAAATGGTGAATGATGCATTTCTTAACTACTAGATGATTAATTTTTATTTGGATTTGTGTTAATCTCCATTCAATTAAATTAACAAAATTTAATTAAATATTGAATTAAAATAAAGAAAAATAACTTTATAAAATTGTTTTTTATTAGTTAAATAAAATTATCTTAAATGTGGAGGATACCTAAGAAATAAAAAGTAAGTTTTTAAAAACATATGTTGCATTTAAAACTGATTTATTAAAGGTAGTATTATTTGTACTTAGTGAGTTGAACTGATAGTTTTGGCCATCATATCTTTCAAGATTTTAGAACTAGTAGATTTCATCCTCTCACACTTAATTTTGATTAATAGATTGCAAGACGAAAACAATGCTTGCTTTTTTCAACTCCCAGTTGGCTTCTCAACTTTGATTGAACTAGTCATTGAATTGAACTCATTGAATAAACTGAAAGGAATAATATATTCTCTCCTGCACCTGCAGAAGAGACTATTGCTATCAAAAGTTGATTTAGCACTTCATCACTTCCACCGGTTCAGTGGTTTCATTTTTAAAAAACTTTGGAAGCAAACATGCATTGCCTGAATATAGATCTTTATTTTATTTAAGTGATTTTAATAGATTATAGTAAGTTTAGACCTTAACCTACTTCGTGATAATTTTAAATTTAATTTTAAATGTTCATTTTTAAAAAGAAAATTATATTTAATTTAAAATAAAATCAGATTTAAATCATGAAATATTTTAAAATCATTGATTTTTATCCACCCTGTATTGAGCTGTCCATGTGAACAGTTCTGGTACACTCTACTTAATGCACTTTGCAGTTTACACATGCTATCACAGTGACAGATGTGTAGTAATGTTGCTTATTGAACTACTGGAAGGTGTTCAGATACTTTGGTGATGAGTGAGGTATGAGAAGCTATACAGACTAGATTAAAATGTCTTGCGGATATGCTGTTCCTTACATTATAAGCTAAGAAAAGTTATATTTACTTGTGTTATCTAAGAATTGATCTGAATCAGATCTGCCTATGAATCCCCCTGCTGTTAGTGCAGGAATATCTGGTCAATACAAATACAAAATACCAGAAAGAAAAAACTCAAACACCTTAATGAAATCTACACAGTATTGAAGACACTTAAATTCTGATACAGCTTCCTAGAAAAAGGCAGTAAGGAACAGAAAATCAAACAGACCCTGTCTAACTCAGTGTAATATGACATTCTAACATTTCTTTTTTCATAAATCTCTCTCTGGTGGATGGGAGCATGCTGGGGGTTTTCTTTGCCAGTCTTCCTGATATATATTGAAGAACAATTTGGGAAGCTGACATGTAGTTTGTTTTTTGTTAATAGGTCATTTGACGTCTAAGGATAGTATTTTATTTAAAGGTTGAAGAATGTAGCTGCTGATCTAATGGATGCTTCTTGGTAAAATTGGTATTGTAATCTGTTTTGGCAAAGTCCCATATTTTCCTTCTGGTATCATAATCATACATTTTATTGAAGCAAATATCACAATGGGAGAAGCAGGTTGTCAGAATAATTATTTGCTGTTAAAATTTAGAGGTTCTAGGTTATATTAGTGCTGAAATTTTCTGCATATTGAATTGCATTTGGCATTTGGGTCACCAGCATGAGGTGTCAGGCAGGCAGAGATGTGCGATTGCATGGGGAGGAGGTCGAGGGTTCAGATCTGGTTGAAACTTGTCATCAGCATAGAAGTGGTGTTGGATAATGTGAGAGCAAGTGTGCTCGTAGAGAGTGGAACTGGGGAGGAGAAGCTGGTGAAATTATGCACCAAAGGAGTGATGGAGATCAAGAAGAGAACAATGACCTAGTGGAAGAATCCTAGGAAGGACAGCAGTGTCAGGAAGAATGAGTCATCACCTGTTGTAGATGCAGCAGAGTGATTAAATGGGATGAGTACAGATAATTAGATGTTATATTTTTCCAGGAAAAGGGCAATGCTGATTTTACTAAGAATATTGTCAATTGAATGTACGGATCAAAACTTGGATTGAAACTGATTTCAGGAGAGAGCTGGAGTTGAGGTGTCAAGGTTCCTCCCCCACTCTGAACTCTAGGGTACAGATGTGGGGACCTGCATGAAAAACCTCCTAAGCTTATCTTTACAAGCTTAGGTCAAAACTTCCCCCAAGGTACAAAATATTCCACCCGTTGTCCTTGGACTGGCCGCTACCACCACCAAACTAATACTGGTTACTGGGGAAGAGCTGTTTGGACGCGTCCTTCCCCCACAAAATACTTCCCAAAACCTTGCACCCCACTTCCTGGACAAGGTTTGGTAAAAAGCCTCACCAATTTGCCTAGGTGACTACAGACCCAGACCCTTGGATCTTAAGAACAATGAACAATCCTCCCAACACTTGCACCCCCCCTATCCTGGGAAGTGTTGGATAAAAAGCCTCACCAATTTGCATAGGTGACCACAGACCGAAACCCTTGGATCTGAGAACAATGAAAAAGCATTCAGTTTTTTACAAGAAGACTTTTAATAAAAAATAGAAGTAAATAGAAATAAAGAAATCCCCCCTGTAAAATCAGGATGGTAGATATCTTACAGGGTAATTAGATTCAAAAACATAGAGAACCCCTCTAGGCAAAACCTTAAGTTACAAAAAAGATACACAGACAGAAATAGTTATTCTATTCAGCACAATTCTTTTCTCAGCCATTTAAAGAAATCATAATCTAACACATACGTAGCTAGATTACTTACTAAAAGTTCTAAGACTCCATTCCTGGTCTATCCCTGGCCAAGACCAGCATACAGACAGACCCAGACCCTTTGTTTCTCTCCCTCCTCCCAGCTTTTGAAAGTATCTTGTCTCCTCATTGGTCATTTTGGTGAGGTGCCAGCGAGGTTACCTTTAGCTTCTTAACCCTTTACAGGTGAGAGGAGCTTTCCCCTGGCCAGGAGGGATTTCAAAGGGGTTTACCCTTCCCTTTATATTTATGACATGAGGTAGTAGAAATTACATGCTGAAGAAGTTTGGAGAAAAAAAGTGTGCTATAACTGAAAAGACAAGTTGGGACAAAAGAGTATTTTTTTAAGGTAGCAGACCTTACTCCTAATGTACTCAATTCCTACAACAGTTTCTGATTTGAGGAGAGGGTCCTTTAATAATTAGTGGAGCCAAAGTGGGACACAGCACCTTATCTGTTGTTGCAGTTCTCAGCGGCTTAGACATTTCCTCAGTTCCCTTTACAGATTTAATAGTTTTGACCCTACGTCTAGAATTCTTCTTCAACTTCAAACTATGTATACTTTATTGTCTTCCAATGAATAAAAAAGGGATATCAGCTGATGCTGTCAACAAACAGATAAATAACATTTTAAATAAGCATATCAACACTCAGACATTACATAACAAATATAATAACTGTCATCCAATGTTGCAGTTTAAATAAAACAAACTCAAACTGTTCTGCAATGCCATTTAGTGACATTGAGGCGGGCATGATTTTCAAAAGTGACTAGGGACTTTAGAACTCAATTTCTAGGTACCCAACTGGAAACACCCTAAAAGGGTCCGATTTTTAGAAGGAAGGTGCTCAGCACTTTCTGAAAATCAGCCTCTTTTAGAGTGTCTCAAATGGAAGACCCTTTAAAATTTAAGCACATAAAATGAATAGTTGTTTTTGAAAACCTTGGTCAAGCTTCCAAATTCATAAATGTAACTATTACAGCATTTCTCCATAATAAGTTGCTTGTGTATGTTTGTTTGTGCTCAGAGTTATCCTGTTCATATACTATTTGCTCATATTGCTTCCCTCTGAATCATAGTTTTTTTCTAATACATTATGAACTGGCACCCATTCTTTGCAGGAATTACAGTCCTTAGAGAGAAATATGCACGTCACTTTAAATTGATTAGAGGAGGACATTCTAGAGTGAGCATTTAAATGTTCAGGTTTCTCTTATATCATAATATACCCTGCAGGACTTTTGAACGTGTAAGATAAATCCATAATTCACTCAAAGACATTAAATATTATTTTTATCTTCAAATATTGGGAGAGAAATCATTTTAAAAGCTTATTAAAATGTTATGTTTTAAAATATATTCATATAATTTATATTATCACTGATGCATAACCTTTCAAATGAATAATTCACAGCCGTGACTAGTCACTTTTGATAATCTATGGTGGTATGCAGTGTTGGTGTTCTACTGAGAGATTAACACTTATGGCCCAAGGAATAAAACTGAAAAATCCAATTCATTTGTTTGCCTATTCACAGTGACAGATATTTTCTTAAATTAAAACCTATTAGTTTGAGTTCAGAATCTTAAAATTGAATCAGTTCTAGCTCATTTTAGTCTTATAAAACATTATGATATATCATGTATTGCAGCCACAAAAGCAGTCAGACTATTGATTTTCAGCAACAGTTTTGCTATCACAGACAGAGAAGAATGTTTCTAACAAATATTAAGGAAAAGAATGGTTTGAAAAGGCTATTTGGAAGATGCAGGAAATTAACTAGCCTTTGCCTGCTCGTAATTGGATATTATACTTTTTCTTTAAAGTATGTGACCTTTAAGAGGTCCTTGGTTGCAAATTAAGGTTCCACAGTTAAAATAAAAATAAGTAACAAACGTTAATGCTGCTACCACAGTATTAATTCAGACATATGCACATACTGTCTCTTTTATGGTACATTTAACTACAAATGATAACATGTTAAGATGTAATGTTTACCAGAAAAAGTAGGAATATGTCTGCAATATATGAAGTACAGCATAATTAATCCTGTTGGAAGTTTAACTTTTGCATTTCCTCTCCATTTTCTTTTAAGTGCCCAACCCTAAAACTCTATTAATGTTTGTTGTTGTTGTTTTGCACTTAGTTTCTATGTTGAGGATGGTGGGTAATGTACTGAGTGTAGAAATATCTGAGTTATTTGTGCAGTATTTACGAGAAATACAAGGGAGGCAACTGGAGAACCAGTTCCCATCAGGTTTCAGAGGAGCAGCCGTGTTAGTCTGTATTCGCAAAAAGAAAAGGAGTACTGTCAAGGTTCCTCCCCCACTCTGAACTCTAGGGTACAGATGTGGGGACCTGCATGAAAAATCTCCTAAGCTTATCTTTACCAGCTTAGGTCAAAACTTCCCCAAGGTACAAAATATTCCACCCGTTGTCCTTGGACTGGCCGCTACCACCACCAAACTAATACTGGTTACTGGGGAAGAGCTGTTTGGACGCGTCTTTCCCCCCAAAATACTTCCCAAAACCTTGCACCCCACTTCCTGGACAAGGTTTGGTAAAAAGCCTCACCAATTTGCATAGGTGACCACAGACCCAAACCCTTGGATCTGAGAACAATGAAAAAGCATTCAGTTTCTTACAAGAAGACTTTTAATAAAAATAGAAGTAAATAGAAATAAAGAAATCCCCCCTGTAAAATCAGGATGGTAGATATCTTACAGGGTAATTAGATTCAAAAACATAGAGAACCCCTCTAGGCAAAACCTTAAGTTACAAAAAAGATACACAGACAGAAATAGTTATTCTATTCAGCACAATTCTTTTCTCAGCCATTTAAAGAAATCATAATCTAACACATACCTAGCTAGATTACTTACTAAAAGTTCTAAGACTCCATTCCTGGTCTATCCCCTGCAGAAACCAGCATATAGACAGACCCAGACCCTTTGTTTCTCTCCCTCCTCCCAGCTTTTGAAAGTATCTTGTCTCCTCATTGGTCATTTTGATCAGGTGCCGGCGAGGTTACCTTTAGCTTCTTAACCCTTTACAGGTGAGAGGAGCTTTCCCCTGGCCAGGAGGGATTTCAAAGGGGTTTACCCTTCTTATATTTATGACAAGTACTTGTGGCACCTTAGAGACTAACCAATTTATTTGAGCATAAGCTTTCGTGAGCTACAGCTCACTTCATCAGGTGCATTCCCATCAGGACACTGGAGTAAAGGATAGCTTTGGGAATCCCACTTCAGCAATAGGGGAGAAGGCTCAAGGCATGCCAGAGAGAAAAGGAGGGGTCTGGGGTCCCATTTCTATATCATCTCGTTACAAATCTCCTGGACTGTGGAGGCTTTTGCCTAAGAAGAAACTTGAACTGAAGAGAAGCTATATCTTCATGGTAAAAAAAAAGAAAAAAGAAAAAAAAAGTGTGTCTTTACAGTGAGATAAAACTACCCGTTTGTGTATCACTGAAAAATCTAGTGAAAAGGAGTCTCTGTAGTTTTTACTGTGATGTAGTTAGGCAAGGTTAAATCCACTTGAGGGGGTATTGTGTTGGCCTCATCTAGGTACATCACATTAAAAACTGAAAATGCCTGAGGATTGTCTCTGCTAGGGATATAACAGCAAAATAGCTAACGTGTTAATTATCCTATTGTAACCCCCCTTCTTCCCACCCCACCCCCGCACTGCTTTTTGTCAAGGAAGACATAGCCCAAATGTGTGAAAGAATGATCTCATATTTAAAAAGACATGTCTGGTGGGAGAAAGTAAGGGGCCCAGAAGGCATGGCTAGTGGATGATAGGCTCTAGGTAAATAAAACAGTAGTCAGGCTGCTTCTTGTCTTTAGAAAGTGTGCATCTCCCCACATTGCACATGCATGCACAGTGAGTCTCTCTGGAAGCAGACAATAATTTTAGATATTTCAAATGGTGAGAACGTAGGAATTCCCATTCCAGATGAGGGATCTGGGATCAGACCTATGGTCTAGTCCAGTATCCTCTCTCTGACAATGGCCATTTCCTGAATAAGACCTATAATATTTAGCATGTTCATTTATGGTCTAAAGAAAAAAGTACAAAAATGGCATTAATCAAGTTTTTCATTAACACCAAAATCAGAATGACAACAAATATAAAGGCTAAATGACTTGGAGAAATAAAACCAGGAGGTAACTTACAAAAGGTTAGGATTCAATACTAATAATTGCAAAGAGAGGAAGTAAACCACATAGCTATACATTGGAAGGCAGCTTTATAGGAAGCAACAAGTCAGGTTTTCCACTGAATGCATCCGATGAAGTGCGCTGTAGCTCACAAAAGCTTGTGCTCAAATAAATTGGTTAATTTCTAAGGTGTCACAAGTCCTCCTTTTCTTTTTGAGAATACAGACTAACACGGCTACTCTGAAACAAGTCAGAGATAGCGAGAGATCAGGGATCAATACTAAAGATGAGTTTGCAGTGCAATACTGTTGCTTTGAAAAAACAGGCAGTACTCTTCTGGGAATTATGCTCAGAAATATATCATGTAAAAACTAACAGTTCCAATCTCCCCAATGTGGAATTTCAACTTGCAGAATTTCCTTTCAGTTTTTATATGGCGGGGTACCCCCTGTGTTTTGCCACCCCAAAGGTGAATTCTGAGACATGTAGGATGTGAGGTACACCCTCGCTGAAACTGCTGGCCTCTCTTCTGCCAAGTGGCCCCACCAGCTCTTGGAGAAGCCATTCTTCTAGAGGCTCCTCTTACAGCTGCCCCTTCAAGGTGCAGTGGGGGAAGCAGTGCCCCCTTCCAAGTGCTTGTTGGAAGAATTTCCACGGGGCTGAGGAAAAGGGGAACATTCCACAAAGATGTAACTCCCCTTCCAGAGGCACAGACCCACCCCCATGCACACACTGTGGAGGGAAGTATGGGCCTCTTAAATCCTAGTGTTGCCGTAAACAGCCCTCTAACAACCATAGTGTATCTGGAATATTTTGAACAACTGTAATCCCAGCACTTAAAACATTGAATAACAAGAGAAAATAAGAGATGATACAAGAATTGGGCAATAAAACATAAAAATCCGTGGGTCAAATTTATAGTTGAGATAACTGAATTGCAACTCATTTCCGTCAGTGGAGCTGTATCTGTTTATGTCAGATGTGAATTTGGCCATAAATGAGCCTGGTTAGGCAACTCAGAAAAATACAAAATGTGGTGCATGATCACAGTGTATAAATTACTTCAAAGATATAACGTGAATAATCCCATTTCCTTATTGACAGTGATTTGCCATTAAAAAGATGATATATTCCAATAGTAGAACAGTTTGGTATCTGGTATACAACCATTACTTCCTATTTTTATATGAAGAAATGTATTATCTGACATACATATGAGAGGTAACTTTTGGCAAATGTTGACCCTTTTTATGGGGACCTCTATACACAACGGAACAAAAAGTAGTGGCCTAAAAGTGAAGTTTGAAAAAGTTGAGGCTGTGGGTCACAATACATTCTCTAATAGAGAAACTGAGTATCAGACTAATTTTGACTGAGGGAGGTGGTCAAGACCTTCAAGAGAAAGTTAGCTGTTAGTGGGACTGATGAATAGAGTAGTCCTGCAAAAGATGTTTCCATTCTTTTATCCTTTCCTTTGTCAGATGCTCTGAAACACTTCATATTCGAGCAGGCTCCCTGGATCATGCTGAACAGCAAAAAATCTATAAAAGTAGGATTCCATAGTATATGCTGTAAATAACAATACAAGACATTGGGTAAAATGCCAAGGGTGTACTTAAGGACTGGATTCTGCTAATATTAATAAATCATTCAAAATGTGGGGTTTTCTTGTCATTTTTTCATGTCTGTTAAAACGTTTTGATTTAATTACAGCAAATTTAATAAGGGAACAAGTTTGTCTATACATAATTACTCTAATAAGTAACAAAAAGGAAACCAAATATTTTAATCTGTTTTCTGAATCTGACATGACATCCAAAGTCATTTGAAAACAAGAAGCAGAGGAGATAAAAACAGATGTTGTTATATATTTTGTGTTAAGATCTTATAATTATTCTGCCTTTCTTTTCCCCACTCCTCACCTCTCATAGATGTTATTTCTGAGTGAAGTCTCTGATCAAATGCTTTAAGTGGAATCCTCTTCCTTTTATAAAAAAAATGCTATATTATTTGTGAGTCTGGTCTAATGTACTTACATCAGAAATAAATGTATAATTAACCCTTTTTCATGATAAATTACAGTTAATTTTTTAAGGATTAGTGGAAAGTAGCATAACAAAGGGCAGATTTAGCATTCACAGTAACCATCACATGGGACCTTTAACACTCTTACAGGATTAGTGGAGGCAGTGATTCATCCTGTTACCATGCACACACAAATAGTGAGCAGCTTCTGACCATCAAAGAGGCTTTCCTAATTATCAGCTTTTACAAGTGAGCATAGAAAGATTAGAATATAAATATTAGTAAGATGGCTTTAGGGTTCTTTAGCAAACAAGATAAAATGTACTCTCCCCTCCAGCGAATAGTTGGATTTTGAATGAAATTTTGCATATTGTTTGAGATACCATATTTAGGAAGATCATTAATTAAAAGACCTGGTTTCTGAGAAAGTGTGGTAGGGTCTGTTCTCCCCCCTGCTTTTGTGAGAACATTATGTATATTCTCTAAAATCTTGATTTTTCTTCCTAAACTGAGCATTCTTCCTTTGTAGAAGAAAATGCCTGGGGCTCTGTTATGGGTTTTAAAAGAAATGGCCATTTGAGGGTGGGGAAGAGGAGTCAAACTTGAGAGGCAGTGGCTGACAGCCACTGTGCCCCTATGGTACTGGCAATTAGGTCAAATTTAGTTGGGTATTTAAATGTAGATTTGGTCCCTACATTTAGACACTCAGGAACATTCAGAAGAAGAATTCTTTTGGTTAAAGACTTCTGAATTAAAACTGAACATAATAAGTTTTTAAAAGATTATTTTAATAATCCTATTAACAATGGTAATTTTCCTCCTGGACTTTCTTTTGTGTTTCTGTAATTAGTACCTGTCTTTTAAGTTATGAAGAGAAAAGTCTTCATTTCTTATTAGAAATGAATTTACCACACTTATCTGTGTTTTGAGTTTGGGCTTTTTGTTTTTGTTGTTTTTGGTACCTCGGCACAATGATGTCATGAGACCAAAATACACAAGAGAGGAGTCCAGAATTAGGTTAATAGAAATTAAAGGTAGAGATAGAATGAACCTTTTAGACACACTGTGCTTTCCCCTTCCCTTTCTAAGTACAGGATATAAATATTAGATGAATAAGTATTAGAAAGCAAGAATTTTCAATCAGTTCATGGCACTAACACTGTAGCATTGGTAGTATAATCCATAACCTGTAATACTGTATTTCAACTCTGCTGTATTCAGTTAGGGTTATTAGGTACTGGCCCATGTTGGGGGCAGCATAGAGCTGCGTTTCCTGAGTATTGGTTAATGAGGCATCACAGAAGGAGGGAAGTGTACTCACTGCTACACCCATTAAAATGCTGAATGTTCCTTTTTCCACAGCTGGTCAGCTCTGCTGGTTACTTCAGAGATTGTTTAAGTCAGGAACATGGCTCTTCTCTGACTGAAAATCAGTATTGTCTGGAATATCAATGCTTGTGTCTATGTGGGTTGTGCCATCTGTCTTCCCCCACATACTTTTTTCTTTCTATAAAGCCCAGTCTATGCACAGTATATACAGTGTAGTATTCAGCTGTACACAAAAATGCGTACGTATATGGGTTTGAGCCATTCATGTGGTTAACCATGTACTTGAACACATCAATTGTGGTATTGTAACAAATCCTGAGTAAGAGGCTGCATGTAATTGCACTTCCCCAAGAGCAGACCAGTGACAAGATTCCAACTCTCTGAGTCACTGTCTGGTCTCTGGTTCCCCCCATGCTCCAAGAGAGGAGTGATCTCAGTCCTATACCTGGCCCAGTTTACTTCCCCGCTCCATGTTGTTCTGCTGTACTGTCTGCCATATTATGGGGGCAGAGGCAAGGTTCCACCCACTTCTGTCCCCTAGCCTCTGTACCCTTACCCTGCTGATTGTACATTCTCTGCTGGTGGTGGTACTTGACAATCTGTGAGCAAAGGGTCAAAGACCACAATCTTGATCTTCACGTGCCAGGATGAAGAACATCAATCTTAATGACACACAAGATAAACAAACATACGACTACAGAAAGTCATTAAACAGTTCCAGTTGCTCAATAGCTCTTAAAATCCCGCTAAAATATATGAATAAGCAATATGACTCAGTACTTAAGTAAAAAGGAAATCAACAACTTTGGAATTCAGCAAAAGAAACTTAAAGGAAATGAGACCTACAGGACTAGATCTGATCTTAAAGTGTCCAGAGTAACTTCACTGATGTCAATGGAATCATTCTAGACTTCCTGCTTTGTGATGGAGATTAGAATATGACCCACAGAGTTAGAATTTTGTTTTGTTTTGTATTATGCAGAATAAGTGTGTTTACTTGGCGGCGGGGCGGGTGGGGGACTGTAATGTATGCTGGATGTGCAAACTAGCCTGTTTGTGCTAAATATATCAGAGAAATTGTTGAAGAACAATTTATCCATAGGTAGTTTGCCATTATAATGTTTTCAAGGTCAGTTTCGTCTTGCGTTCTCAGCTGTATAAGTGCCAGTTGCACCAGGACATCTTTAACTTGTGCACTCAGTTTGGTTTATTTTCAATTTTTGCATTAATCAACAGGTAAAATTTGCTTATTTGCAACATATCCATCCCATTTTGCATATTACCCTTCTTCTTTTGGACTTCTACACTTCTATTATATTTCAAACAAGCATCTGATCATGAGGTAATAAGTCCGAAAGGGAAGTATGAATTGATTGTAAATTGGGACAAGCTGAGTTCCACTATTTTAAATTAAATGAAAGCTAAATTATTCAGTGTCTGTGCTCTCCTTCAGTAAGACCATACTACTATGACTCCCTAAATGGAAACTCTCCAAATCCTGCATATGGTAAAATCTGAACGAATATAAATGTGAGTCCTGCATATATTAAGCTATTCATTCAAGACAATGCTAATGCTTTTTCTTCTATCGGATTACAAATTTTAGCATCAATTCTGCAAACCTTTCTTCACATATAGAACATGTGCATAACGTTTAACACATGCATATGGTTTTGTAGGAGCAAGGCCCTTGTTTTCACCTCTGTTAGCATTGGTGAGATGCCGGACGTGTAATATCGCTAAAGCTGTTTAGTGTCAAGGGGCCATTGGTGTGCTCCCCTATGAAAATGCACTGTGCTGCTAAATGCTTCTCTTTGGATAGAAATTGTTCATCATTAATAATCTGTTTGATGGATTATTAGTGCCAGAGTAGACTGGCATCTGCACTTTGGACATGATGTACCTGATTGTGCTAGCAAACTCTAACAACATGTGTCAACTACTGTAATTATCATATTGTCACTGTTTTCTACAGATGTAAAGATACATAATTCAAGCTGACAAGCCCAAAGATTTTATTGGAATGACCTATGATACCCTAACATCTCATTAATATAGAGCCAAATGCACAATATCAATTAACTATAAGATATAACCTCAGGGCTTCTTACCATTAGTAGCAGTTAAAAATTAATAATGCAACAGAAGTTTTTATTATTTGATTTTCCCACAGTGTGAAAACTAAAAACTTCAAATTATAAAACCTTTTTTTGTAAAAGTGTGTATTTTAAAAATAATTAGTTCCTTTTGTATTTTTTATTTTACATTAGTGTAGAGCATATGAGTGAATAGCATTTAAAATGAAGCCATTGTTTATTCACAAATCAAATAAGCTACCGACAGCTGCCCTAGTGGCTTCCTCATTCAGTTAAATTAATGCCTAGGCCTTGCGGGGGAACAGTCTTCTGGGGAGAATGTGGGCATTTATTTTCGATTCCCATTCAATGTTGGGTCTTTTAATGTCAGATCCTATTTAATGTGCTCATGTTATGTTGAAGACTGTGTGCAGATTTATTCTATGGACCACTTGACAGAATTCATACTATTGAAGTAACATACTTGAAAAATAAAGTCTTTACATCTTTTTGGAGCTAGCGGAGCACAATTCTGTCTTTATTTTAATTTAAGAACTACATAGTACAGAGAATAACTTCTCTTACACAATACTGTGTAGTTTTTAACCAAGCCTGAGTCTTTTGACCTTCAGACTCAGTCCAAGTCCTGTGTATTTAATCAGGATTTTCTTGAGTCTTAAAAGTGCTCCAATAGAACAGTGTTAGATGCAGCACAAGAATCTAAAGGGGTCGTGTCAATAGGGTTCAATTTTTTTCCTTTTTGAGGTGCTACGAAATGTTAAAATATCTTTTTTGATGCTGTTATATTTGTCATGATTAGAAAAAATAACTTGAAGCCTACTCGCATGTGGAAGAACATGTAAAATTGAAGATGGGGAGAAGAACAGTACTATTGAAGTCCATCTAGGAAGAAGGCCAGTCCTCCTCACCCCACCCCCGTTAGCTGCTGGTTCTGTCCCTTGCTCATCTTAGGACTCTGTCTTTTGTAATAGCCTTTGGCTAGTAAATGATAAATTTGAAGCTTCATCCCTTCTCTCTCTCTAGCTGCTAGAAGGGAGAAGGATATTTTTCTCTTTTCTCCAGAGTATCTTATGAGCTTCAAGGGGAAGTGTCTGCTAACGTTAATTCTACCACTCCTCCTAGAACTTTGTGGCTGCTCTGACGGTGCTCCCCATAAGGCTTTATGGAAATATATTTATGAATATACATGACATAACTGGAATATGTTCTATGCTACATATGCCATGTAACATATCTATGTAAAGGTTATGATCTACTGAATCTATTAATCCCATTTGTATGCATGTATCATTTTTGTATTCGAAGTTATGAATATTGGCTGTGTGCTGGCTTGATTTCTAAATAACCTTAGTAGAGCATTTGGTCAGTTCCTGGAGAAAGGAATTCGCAAAGTTAAGTGCCCAATCAAGAAGCACTTAAGGAACAATGCATCTTGGAATGCTCCAATCCACATAAGAAGCCTTCCTGGAGACATTCAAGATACCATGCGGGCAATGGCTTCTGCCTTTAAAAACTGGGAGTCATGCATGGACATGTGACTTGCCCAGGTGACTCCAGAACTCCATCTTGGAGCTGCACTTTGCATAGGAGAGAGGAGGGGCTCTCCACCCACAAGAAAAAGTCTATTTAAGCCTGTGGGAGACCCCTCCATTTGGTCTTCAGCTGGCTAAGGAGGTAGCCTCTCCACCCCCAAGGATACCTGAAAGAAACTGGAACAAAAGACAGTAACTACAGGGGATGTGAGTGATTGCTGGACCCAGACTAAAAGGAGATTAGTCTGTAAAAGGCAGCTTACTGGAACTGGTGAGGTTCTGTCTGTATTCAGATTTATTAGACATAGACTTGCAGATTTTATTTTGTTTTGCTTGGTAATTCACTTTGTTCTGTCTGTTACTACATGGAACCACTTAAATCCTACTTTCTATATTTGATAAAATCACTTTTTTACTTATTAATTAACCCAGAGTATGTATTTATACTGGGCTGGGGGAGGGAACAGCTGTGCATATCTCTCTATCAGTGTTATAGAGGGCAAACAATTTGAGAATGGGGGGTATTTGATAGCTGCTTTCAACTACTGAAAGGGGGTTCTAGAGAGCATGGATCTAGACTGTCGTCAGTGGTAGCAGATGACAGAAGAAGGAGTAATGGTCTCAAGTTGTAGTGGGGGAGGTTTAGGTTGGATATTAGGAAAAACTTTTTCACTAGGAGGTGGTGAAACACTGGAATGGGTTACCTAGGGATGTGGTGGAATCTCCTTCCTTAGAAGTTTTTAAGGTCAGGCTTGACAAAGCCCTGGCTGGGATGATTTAGTTGGGGATTGGTCCTGCTTTGAGCAGGGGGTTGGACTAGATGACCTCCAGAGGTCCCTTCCAACCCTGATATTCTATGATTCTAAGGAGAGAGAGGACAGATCTTTGCTACTCTCCCAGAGGTGGATTTACTATGAAACAAACAGTGCATGGCACGGGGGTCCCAATGACAGGGGGCCCCCAAAATGTAGGACCAATCTCATCTGACAACCTGCCCCCAAGTCCCGGCCGGTGACTCAACAGGGCTCAGGCAGGCAGGCTGCCTGCATTCCATGGCCAGTGGCTCCATGCTGCCCCCGGAAGAGGCCGGCTGCAGGCATGTTTCTGCATGTCTCTGGTGGGGGTGGGGGAGGCAGCTCCGTGTGCTGCCCCTGCCCCAAGCAGCGCACGGAGACCTGCTGTCCCCTACCCCCAAAGGGGCACGCAGTGATGTGCCAGCAGCAGTAAAGGAGGGCTAAGGCCCATGTTGCCTCTCTACCTTCACACTGTGCCACTCCCAGAAGTGGCCAGCATGTCCCTGCAGCCCTGGGGTGTCTGTGCATTGCCCCTGCCCCTGTTGCCTCTGCAGCTGCCATTGGCCAGGAGCTGCAGCCAATGGGAGCTCCGAGGGCAGCGCCTGCGGGCAGCGGCGTGCACAGACCCCCTGGTGTCTCCCCCCGCCCTGCCTAGGAGCCGCTTCCAGAGGGGTGTGCTGGTCACTTTATGAACCGTGCCGCCCAAGGTAAGCACCACCCCCCAATCCCTCTTGCACCCTAACCCCCAGCCCAGAGCCTGCAGCCCGCACCCAAACTTCCTCCCAGAGTCTGCACCCCTCACCCGCTCCCATACCCCAAACCCCTGCCCCAGCCCAGAGCCCGTACCTCCTCCTGCACCTCAACCCCAAGCAAGGTACCTCACTTTATTTTCATTTACTTCCCGTTACTTATAGGAGGAGGAGGAAGAAAAAATGAAAAATGGGGGGCGGGGAGGGAATAAGAGAGAATGTTCTTTTTCTTGGCTGGGTCCCAAGGGGTCCCCCCCAAAATGAAGCTGCTTACAGGGCCCCACTAACTCTAAATCTGCCACTGACTTCTCCCCTAACTCCATGTTCTGGTGCATCCTCACTGAATAACCCAGTTTTTGCCTGTGCTGATAATGGTGTTCCAAAATAACAGCCGCATGACTGACATGGTTTTTTAGAAATATAACTGCCGCCCCACATGGTTCTCACTAGCAGCGATGAAAGGGACGGGGACATTGACAGTTTTATTGTTTTGCAGCTTTAGCAAAACTATGAGCAGCAGATGAGGTGCTGACGTGTTTTTCTACAGACTCAACAAGGCAATAAATATTCCATTGATTTACTTTCAGTTCACATTTGAAAGGCTAGCCTTGCAGATATAAGGCTTAGAAACCATGTTCACATTCTTTTCAATCCTGAGTGCCTAAAGTTTGATTTAGGTGCCTGCATATTAATTTAGAAACCTAAGTGGCATGGTTTTTCAAAGCACCCACTGCTACTATTGACTTCAGGAGGAGGTAGGTTTGCTGAACATTTCCAAAAATTATACCACATCTATTTAGGAAACTAACCTTAAACAGCCAAGTTTAACATTTTACCCTTTATAGATAATATGTGTGCGTGTGTGTGTGTGTTTCCCCGTTAAATCTTAAATTCTGTAGAAATTGAGGGCTCCCTCCCACTTCTACACTCGTCAAGAAAGCAGTCAGCATCCCAGAATGGATTTGTTAAACTCTTATTGGAGTATTTATTAACCTTGTTTGTTTTTTAAATATTGTAAATGTGCCCTTAGAACTGGTGACAGGTTCACCATGTAAAATAATAAATAAATATTGGCAATAAGAAAAGGCAGAGTTAATATTTTAAGATTTTTGTTCATATATATTGCAAAATTTGAGCATTTTATGAATCATATAGCACAGTTCCAATATTCTGCACATCAACTCAACATTTTGAATTTTTTAAGATTCTGCTTTGACTTTTAGGTTCTGATTTGCCCACATTTTTACTCAATAATTAAAGTGAATTTCTATCCCTAATGAAGTCAGTGGGAGTTTTGCCATTTCGACTTCAATGGACGCAGAAATTCACCCTCGTAGGATACATTTTAGAAAAATGTCATTCTTTCTCTTGCAACACAATTGTATATTTAACAGATGTTTGAATCTGCAAATCAATGATTGTAGTAAGGGTGACACAGTAACTTTTGTACCAGTTACTGAGCTTGATTCTGATCCTCATATGCTGCACACTGATGTAAATTAGGAATAACACCATTCAAGTCTTTAGAGTGATACCAGTGGAAATCAAGTATAAGTAAGCTCAAAATCAAGCCTTCTCTCTTTATCTGACTTATTTACAATAAATCAAGCTTTTTTTGTTAGATTAAAATGAACACTTCCTCTTCTAAATGTTTTTCCATGTTTCTATTCATTTACTTTGAATGAAATATATATATCCACAAATAATAATCTGATTGCTATTCTCTGTTACACAAAATTCACATTGAAATCCCTGGGACTGCATTTGAGTGAGAGTTTTATTTGTCCCAAGTTACCTGTGCATTATCTTCTACTTATTAATACTGCATACTTTCACACACACCATTTACTGCCTCCCACAACTCTTCTCTGCACCTTATTTCGAGAGACATTACTCTTTTAGTCACAAAGTTACATATATGCCACAAAAATTTGGTGTTGCTCTCTTCTGACTGTTGAAAATTGTTACATCAAAATATAGAATCATGGAGCACAGATTGCAGAAAGAGTGAATTACACCAAAGGAACAAATCCCACTTCATTTTAAGTTTCCTGCATGTATAATTATTTTGTGCCCCCCACTGTGGGTCTTTGTCACACACGGTGCCCCACATCTGGGCCTGGGCAGGCTGAGACATACGCTGCACTCCTTTGCCCGCATTCTGGCCCTTTGGTCATGCTTGCTCCGAAGGAGACCACAATCTTCTGTGGCTTTAAATGTTGATCCTTGAGTTCTGTTTCCTTCAACAGTGCCAGCCAATAATATTTCCCATCTTACATTAAACAATAGTAGACTTTTTTTCTTTTCTTTTTTTTTTTTACAGAGCAGAGAGACAATAAAAAACACAAGCTGGTTAAACACTTCAGGGTCTTGCTCCATTTCCCATTAAAGTCAGTGGGAGTCTTTGACTTTAATGAGAGTTGGATCAGACCCGAAATGCATAAGAATGGACATTGCAACAAGTTTTCTCAAGTCATCCTTGACTTTCATTACATAGGAATGAAGTAGAATGGTTTGACAGCTTCCATCATGGTAAATGCGAATGACTCAGTCTGTCTTAACATGTCACAACTGCAGTATCTTGGGGTGTGACATTTATCCAAAGAGAACATGTAACAGGCCCCTTTCCCAGTTTGGACTGGATTGTGACAGTTATATTGCAGTCCTGTATATGGATGATAAAAAACACCTTATCTCAGGAGGAGCACTGGAGAGCACCTTTGGTGCTACTGTGCACACAGGAGGTGTGTGGTCTGCTCCGTGGACCAGTGAGTGAGAGCGCATAGGTCCACCCTCCCTTGCACACTTTTGGCATTCTGCTTCCTAGTAGCAATGAGCAGTCCCCATGCCCTCTAGAGTTGTAGAAAGTGCTACTGGGAGAGGTCCCTACACCACCATGTAAGGAATGGAGGAGGGAAGAGGCTTCTTGCATATCCCTCTGTGCCTGTGCAGGGTGCCTCACAATCTGGCCCTTTATCAGCTTGCTGTAGGATACTGATATTTAAACCCCAAAAGGAGAGTTGATTACAAAAGTCAAAATTTACATTAGCCCTTGTTCCAAACACTCTTCTGTTTGCACACATATGTATAATTTTAGTCTTTCCTGTTGCCTAATGTACTGATTTCCTTTAAAAAAATATCTCTTTGGTATCTATCTTCCCACTCATTATCCCTCTTATCCACCTGTTTAAACACAACACCAGGGTCCTTACTCTTGACACATAGAAAACAAATCCCTTGAACATTTTTTTAATTAAACCCCTCAAAATAGACTGAATGGAATAAAAAAAATTTCTTGAATACATTTCCATTAACTGCTGTTTTGTAACATCAAAGATCTAAGCAATGCTTGTCTAGGAGCAGACTCAATTAGCATTTTATTCTGTGTTTCACTCAGATAGTTTGGCCATCTATTTAAGAGCATAGTCTTTTGTCTGCAGATGAATAGAGAATTAAAAATCCAATATAATAATGATATGCCAAGTAAAATTAAAGTTGGACAGGTTAGGTAATGTGTGATAAGTATGGCTATCCTGTAACTCTGCTCTTGATTGGATGAAAACTCAGACTCAAAGATGGCCACCCAGCTTTGCACAGCAATACTTGGAAGGGCATTCTCTGCCTCGAAGGCTGGAGATCACGCGGGAATAGATGTATTGTGTGACCTCAGAGGCAGAGGTGGAAGTTCAGAGTGTGATACCACACCTGAGAAAGATGGTAATGGTTGTCTGCATTCACTGAAGTGGTAGTTAAGGATGAAGGTAGGATTCCTGAACAAAGAGTTCCTATTTGGATCTTCTGTCTGAGGAATAAAGAATGAGAGAAGGACAAACCCTTAAATGGGCAGAATCACACAGGCTGTCTCCTTGGGGAAACAAGGTTAGATGCAGTGTTAGATGCAGATGCTAATACAGCTTCATGTAGAAATAGATGAAGATAAGGAAAGTATTTTTTTATTTAGTTGTGTTTGTATATCTTCTTCTTAAGAAAATAAGAACAACCATACTGGGTCAGACCAAAGGTCCACCTAGCCCAGTATTCTCTCTTCCAACAGTAGCCAATGCCAGGTGCCCCAGAGGGAATGAACAGAACAGGTAATCATCAAGTAATCTATCCCCTGTCACCCATTCCCAGCTTCTGGCAAACAGAGGCTAGGGACACCATCCCTGCCCATCCTGGCAAGTAGCCATTGATGGGCCTGTCCTCCATGAATTTATCTGGGTCTGTTTTGAACCCTATTATAGTCTTGGTCTTCACAACGTCCTCTGGCAAGAAGTTCCACAGGTTGACTGTGCATTGTGTGAAAAAATACTTCCGTTTGTTTGTTTTAAACCTGCTGCCTATTAATTTCATTTGGTGACCCCTAGTTCTTGTGTTATGAGGAGGAGTAAATAACACTTACTTATTTACTTTCTCCACACCAGTCATGATTTTATAGGCTCAATCATATCATAGTCCCGGTTTTATTAATCTCTCATATGGCAGCCATTCCATACCCCTAATAATTTTTGTTGTCCTTTTCTGAACCTTTTCCAATTCCAACATATCTTTTTTGACATGGGGTGACCACATTTGCAAGCAGTATTCCAGGTGTGGGCGTACCATGGATTTATATAGAGGGAATATGATATTTTTTGTCTTATTATCTATCCCTTTCTTAATGATTCCCAACATTCTATTAGGATTTTTGACTGCTACTGCACATTGAGTGGATGCTTTCAGAGAACTATCCACAATGACTCCAAGATCTTTCTTGAGTGGTAACAGCTAATTTAGACCCCATCATTTTATATGTATAGTTGGGATTATGTTTTCCAATGTGCATTACTTTGCATTTATCAACATTGATTTTCATCTGCCATTCTGTTGCCCAGTCACCCAGTTTTGAGAGATCTTTTTGTAGCTCTTCGCAGTCTGCCTGGGACTTAACTATCTTGAGTAGTTTTGTATCATCTGCAAATTTTGCCACCTCACTGTTCACCCCTTTTTCCAGATCCTTTATGAATATGTTGAATAGGATTGGGCCCAGTACAGACCCCTGAGGGACACCACTATTTACCTCTCTGCATTCTGAAAACTAACCATTTATTCCTACCCTTCGTTTCCTATCTTTTAACCAGTTACCAATCCATGACAGGACCTTCGCTCTTATCCCATGACAGCTTACTTTGCTTAAGAGCCTTTGAGGGGACCTTGTCAAAGACTTTCTGAAAATCTAAGTAAACTATTTCCACTGGATCACCCTTGCCCACATGCTTGTTGACCCCTTCAGAGATTTCTAGTAGATTGGTGAGGCATGATTTCCCTTTACAAAAACCATGTTGACTCTTCCTCAACAAATTATGTTCATCTATGTGTCTGACAATTTTGTTCTTTACTGTAGTTTCAACCAGTTTGCCTGGTACTGAAGTCAGTCTTACCAGCCTGTAATTGCCAGGGTCACCACTGGAGCCCTTTTTAGAAATTGGTGTTACATTAGCTATGCTCCAGTCATTTGGTACGAAAGATTTTTTAAATAATAGATTACAGACTACAGTTAGTAGTCCTGCGATTTCACATTTGAGTTCCTTCAGAACTCTTGGGTGAATACCATCTGGTCCTTGTGAATTATTACTGTTTAGTTTATCAGTTTGTTCCAAAACCTCCTCTAATGACACCTCAATCTGAGACAGTTCCTCAGATTTGTCACCTAAAAAGAATGGCTCAGGTTTGAGAATCTCCCTCACATCCTCAAACATGAAGACTGATGCAAAGAATTCATTTAGTTTCTCCACAATGGCCTTATCATCCTTGAGTTCTCCTTTAGCATCTCGATTGTCCAGTGGCCCCAATGGTTTTTTAGGAGGCTTCCTGCTTCTGATGTACTTAAAAAAATTCTTAACTATAGAATCATAGATGTGTAGGACTGGAAGGGACCTCAGTAGATCATATAGTTCAGTCCGCTACACTGAGGCAGGACTAAGTATTATCTATACCATCTTTGACAGGTGTTCGTCAAACCTGTTATTAAAAACACCAAAGACGGTGATTCCACAACCTCCCTAGGTAATTTGTTCCAGTGCTTACTATCTTTAGTTGGGAACTTTTTTCCTAATGTCTAACCTAAATCTTCCTTGCTGCAATTTAAGCCCATTACTTCTTGTCCTATAGTCAGTGGATAAGGAGAACACCATATTGCCCTCCTCTATAACAACCTTTTATGTACTTGAAGACTGTTACCATGTCCCCTTTCATCTTCTCTTCACCAGACTAAACCCAGTTTTTTCAATCTTTCTTCATAGGCCATGTTTTCTAGACCATTTATCATTTTTGTTGCTCTTCTCTGGACTTTCTCCAATTTGTCCACATCTTTTCTCCAGCTGACACCTTATCAGTTGCTGAGTAGAGTGGAAGAATTACTGCCTGTGTCTTGCTTACAGTGCTTCTGCTAATACATTCCAGAATGATGTTTGCTTTTTATGCAAAAGTAGTTTGTGATCCACAATGACTCCCAGATTATTTTCGGTAGTACTTTTTCCTAGGCAGTCATTTCCCATTTTGTATTTGTGCAAATATATTCCTTCCTAAATGTAGTACTTTGCATATATCCTTACTGAATTTCATCCCACTTATTTCAGGCCATTTCTTCAGTTTATCAAGAACATTTTAAATTCTAATCTTGTCCTCCAAGGTGCTTGTAACTCCTCCTAGCTTGGTATCATCCACAAACTTTATAAGTACGGTCTGACTTAATTTGCAATATTGCGGAAATTTCAGATCCCACAATATTAGGCTTCCAAGGCAATTTTGATTTTAATTCAGTCTGGCTGTCAGCCTTCTGTGTGGTGGGGCTCTGGCTATCAGCCACAATTAACAAAGGTCCATTATTATTTTTCTACAATTTTTCATGTCTTGTTCACAACTCAGCTGCAATTATTTGACAGTCATCCCAGGAGTGAAGTGGGGCCTTATTTATAACTGTACTCTCTCTGTCATTAACCAAGTCATTTATGAAAATATTGAATAGAACTGGATGCAGGACAGATCCCTGCAAGATCCCATCAATATGTGTATCCAGCTTTACTGTGAACCATGGATAACTATTCTCTGAGTATGGTTTTCCAAGCAGTTGTGCACCTACCTTATAGTAAATTAATCTAAGTTATATTTCCCTAGTTTGCTTATGAGAAGGTCACGTGAGACAGTATCAAAAGCCTTATTAGTGTTGAGATATATCACATCTGCTTTCCCTCTATCCGCCAGACTTGTTACTTTGTCAAAGAAGGATATTAGGTTGGTTTGACATGATTTGTTCTTGACTACTCCATGTTGCCTGTTTCTATCACCTTATTATCTACTAGGTGCTTACAAATTGATTCTTTGATTATTTATTCCATTATCTTCCTGGGTACTGAAGTTAAGTTGATGGGTCTATAATTCCCTGGGTTGTCCTTATTCCCCTTTTTATAGATAGGCACTATATTTTCCCTTTTCCAGTCCTCTGGGATCTCTCCCATCCTTCACGAGTTCTCAGAGATAATCACTATATGTGCATACAAAGTATTTATCCTGTTTTATTATGTATCTACAGTAGACGTAATTTTCAACGTTCATCTGAGACACCACAGATTTTTTTCCCCTTTCTGGTAAGGGGAAATAACTATCATTCCTGGGAAATCATTGTGCAGTATCTGTTGGTTAATTTTTCTTGTATAACGGTGATCAGTATAGTTCACAGCTGTGTTCTATATACAATTATGAATCTGATCATTTTTTGTTTCAATCTTTTCACCTTTTGTCTGCCGTTTTGTAATTTTAAAGAACAGTAATTAAATAAAGATGAAAGAAGTATTCTATATAATTCTACAGGTTCAAGGAAATAACCTAAATTCCTGCGTTTCATATTCAGACAAATTACTTGTATAGTTGGAGTGGAATACCATTTTAACTATCCCTCTAAAAAGTGAATCCACTACCATTCTTTTATTGCAGTCAGCTCTTGAGTTTGCAAGTAAAATATGGTAATACCAAATACTTGCTGCTGCTTTAGATGTTGGCAAAATTCAGTCAATTAATTGTGCATGCAGTTTTAGAAAAACTGCGTACAAAATCTATTGATAGGTGTGTCTTATTAAATATTACAGTGAATAAAAATGTACAGCACACAATGTGACCTAACATAGCCCAAAGTAGTATAGCACATGCAGTATGCTTGCAGTTATGCAGGTTGAGAAATAATGTCTGTTTGTTTGTACATTGTCTGCAGTTCTTTTTCATCTCTACTGTAACATTCATGTATAGAACAATGACGATCCAAAGTGCTTTACTAACACTGTTATAAGCTGTAGTGATTTGGTCCACTCTAAGAGGCGGCAAAGTTTTGGTTTTTTTTTTTTTTAAGGTAACAGATTTTAGTGCATATGAGCACACATGTACAGAAAGGGCCCAGTCTTGAGCTCCTCACTGAGTCAAAACCCCCATTGACTTTGAATGACTCCATTGGAATTTTTCTCTGAATAAAGACCTGAGGATTGGGGCCTGTATATTTTGCAAGGCATTTGAAAGCAAAGGCTGTCTTTTATTGATGAAGTACTTTTCACTCATCATATAATTTCAACCCCTGTCTTCTCCCATTGCTGCTGTTTTCCAGGAGCATCATCAGCCACCCACAACTACAACGGGGCATGATTAACAATATAAGAAGCCTGTAAAAGAAATACTTTGAAGTGTTACGAGTGACTCTTAGGCTGGCTATAGGCAACTGTCCTAACAATTCAAGAACTGATACTGATTCTTTGTGTTTTGGCTGATGTTAGGTTAGGTTTGGTTTTGTTCTTGTGAACATCTCCTCTGTCTGAGGCAACTGATTCTTGAGGCCATAGACATCCAGCATGCAGGTTTTCTATATTCTGGATTTTCTTTCCAAGATAAAATCCACTGCCACTATGTAAACAATTTTACATTGTGATTTAGAGCACTTCAGTTTATTTCCTCCCCCCCCCCCTTTTTTTTAAAGCAAAACTCCTTAATGATATTTAAACCTGAGTGCCAGATGTGAAGGTTACGTATACACATCCCTTGGGAAATTAGCAGTAATTTCATTTATAGCATACACTGTATTAAACTGCTATTCTCATTCTCTGCATTCCCCTCCCCGTCGTCTCTTATCCCCCTCTCTGTATTCCTCATTACTAGTGACCACAATGTTTTGGTGTTCACACTCTAATGAAGTAATGTAAGGATAACATTATCAATTTACTTGGTTTTGCAACTGAACAGTGTAAAGTCACTACAAATATCCTTAGTAATGCCACTTTATAAAAGAGCTGCAACAGCCAATCTACAGTAAGGTTGAGTCATTCCATTGTATACCCAGTGTTGTGTGCATGCATGTGTGCTCTCACACATACATGCCCTTGACAACAATAAAATACCCATTAGAAGTCCTTTTAGCTTCAGACATGATATGTTTGGTATGTGGCCAGCAGATTTTTTTTTAAAACCAAACTAGAGGTTGTTCAGACAAGCCCTCTTAAAGATAGGTCTTCATGTGACAAATGGGTCATAAGTTTGAAATTTTTTCTTGTCATGTCCTAACTACAAAACAGTTTGAGAAACTTCAAGCTAGCTTTATTTGAACAGTTTTGGTGAGAAGTGGTGCATGGGACCAAATATGAGGGATTGAAAGGCATACTAAGGATGTTCAGTGCCAAGTGAGGAATATCAGAATGTAAAATGTGAATCTGTCTGTCATAAATGTAAAGGGAAGGGTAACTGCCTTTCTGTATACAGTGCTATAAAATCCCTCCTGGCCAGAGGCAAAACTCTTTCACCTGTAAAGGGTTAAGAACCTTAGGTAACCTTGCTGGCACCTGACCCAAAATGACCAATGAGGGGACAAGATACTTTCAGATCTGGAGTGGGCGGGGAACAAAGGGTTCTGGCTGTCTGTGTGTTGCTTTTGCCGGGAACAGATCAGGAATGCAAGCCTTACCACTCCTTTAAAGTTAGTAAGTAATCTATCTAGAAAATGCGTTAGATTTTCTTTTGTTTATTGGCTTGTAAAATAAGCTGTGCTGGAGGGAATGTATATTCCTGTTTTTGTGTCTTTTTGTAACTTTAGGGTTTGCCTAGAGGGATTCTCTACATTTTGAATCTGATTATCCTGTAAGGTGTTTACCATCCTAATTTTACAGAGGTGATTCTTTTACCTTTTCTTTAATTTAAAATTCTTCTTTTAAGAACCTGATTGATTTTTCATTGTTCTTAAGATCCAAGGGTTTGGGTCTGAGTTCACCTGTACCAATTGGTGAGGATTCTTATCAAGCCTTTCCCAGGAAAGGGGGTATAGGGCTTGGAGGGGATGTTTTGGGGGAAGACGTCTCTAAGTGATCTCTTTCCCTGTTCTTTGTTTAAAATGCTTGGTGGTGGCAGCATACTGTTCAAGGACAAGGCAAAGCTTGTACCTTGGGGAAGTTTTTAACCTAATCTGGTAAGAATAAGCTTAGGGGGTCTTTCATGCAGGTCCCCATATCTGTACCCTAAAGTTTAGATTGGGGAAGGAACCTTGACACTGACGAACTACCGAGGAACTACTGGTGGGTCCAAATATCCTGAGACAGTTTCCCAGTGTGGTAATGAACTTTACAAAGCTTGATCCTGTTGTCTCAGCAGTGCACCAATGCACCCCTGTTGCAGCCTTCCTGAGACATTGCAGAATGTGTTGCACTTTCCCGGGCTCTTCAGCGCCTAATTGTTCTGAGCACCAGCACCTTTGCGGAATTCACTGGGGCAGATCTGTTTGGTCGGTGCACTGTCAGGAGACTAGGTGCTGGAGCCACTGATTTTTGGAGGTACACAAAAGAGAGCTCCTATTCCTGCAGAACTTCCTCTGGGGCAGTGCAAAGAACAGAAGCTGTGTTCTGTGTACACCCACCTCTGGCTGCTCAGATATCCCTCAACACCCACAGAGCCCCATCAGCACAGTGTTCATTTGGAAGGATTTCTGCTGTCTTGGGGGCAGAGGGAGATAGTGCCATACAGCCTCTAATTCCTCTCTTTCTGAGCTTTCTGAGCTCTACTTGTTTGACCACCTCTGTACTATGCAATGCAGGGCTGGGTCTAATTTTTCTTTCTTGCCCATTATTTTCCTTTTGTCTTTTCTAATCTACACTACAGAGAACCACATTTTAATAATAAAATACTGCCAGATACAACTTCTGTTTATCATACAAATGCAGCTACAGGCCAGGCTCAGTATTAAAATTTCTGTAAAGTAGTTGGGGCATAATTTAGACAAACTCATTTTACCAGTTTAGTAAATTAAAATTCTATAACAGAGGAGTTGTTGGTCCATTATTGCTATCGACGCGTCTTTTTGCTCTCTAAGTATTTTAGCAGACCATATTAAAATTGTTTAGAATTGAATATGGCATGTTTTTGGGTATTATCTATTTATGACTGGATGTATAGTGGTCCTTACCACTTTGGAGTGTTGTAAATGCATGATATGTTAAAGACAATATAGATACTTTCTAAAATGTATATTGGCTGTTGATCTCTAACCCGCTGGCAATGGTTATATTTACAAATAAATAAACACAACATAGTCTGTCATATTATACAATACTGTATATAGGTTTATTGCTTATGGATCATTGCGCTATCACTGACAGTTAATCCATGTTCAGTTTTTTCAGGTTAGCTTGCTGAACATCTGTCTCTTGCCAATGTAAGAAAAGGCTGAATCTAATATGGAAGTAAGGGTCTGATCCCATTATCCATACTCAAGCAAAACTATCACTGACTTCGAACAACTCATTACCATAGACTTTGATAGGAGTTTTTATCTTAGTAAGGACTGTGGAATCAGGCCTTAATAAATACTGAATACATCAATTAAAGTAAATAAACATGTAGTCCTATAAATATATTTATATCAATATTTATTTTAGTTTAAACTTGTTGACTACAACTAGTATACTTTAAAAATATTGTAAGGAAGGAGGGTCTTGTGGTCAAGACCCTGGACTGGGACTTGAGATCTCTGTTCAGTCCTCAGCTCTGCCACAGATTTCCGGTGTGATCCTGAGCAAGTCAAAACAAATCTCTCTGTGCCTGAGTTCCCTGTCTGTAAAACGGGTGGTAGAATACTTCTCTACTTCTGTGGGGTGTTCTGAGGATCCTTGTTAAAATCATTAGTGTTTGTGAGGCACTCAGACTGTGGTGAGAAGGGCCATGTAAGTACTTTGACAAGGAGTGACTGAAGCACTGAATATGAAAAAACTATGTTTAAATAATGTTTGTCTGACTCAAATCAAAGAGAAATTAGATGAAACCCCCACCTTTAATTCCATGTGCTTTTTGAGCTTTTCCAGTAGCATAAGTTAGAGAGGGCTTAATTTTGCACTAATAAAATGCTGTGGATGGCTGGGGGGCGGGGGGAGGAGGGGAAATCCTGCTGGGACAGGCCAAAATTTGGTGGAGACAGTGAGTGGTGAAGACTAAACACCCTCTTCCCCTTTCTTCCAACTCCACTGATGCCTCTCAATGAAATATGTATGCATTTGGTGATCCACAATCATGTAATGCATGGCTGGGCTGAGAGGGTGCCAGACTTGAGGAAGCCCTCTCAGCAGCAGCATTCTGTAGCAAAATGTCAGGTAGCATACGACTAGTTGGCAAATAAGTTTAATGCCATCTGAATCAGTTTTAACTTAGGATATGTCTACACTTGTAGCTGGGAGTCTGGTTCCTATTTCACATAGACATACTTGCACTAGCTGTCATGGAGCGAGCACACTAAAAATAGTAGCGTAGCTGGGGTAGCACAGACAGTAACAACAGGCGGCACAAGCTAGCCATGCCATGTCCAAAATCACTTGAAGCCCATGAGTATGTACTCAGCATGGCTAGCCCATGCTGCCGCTTTCTATGGTCCATGCTACCCGGGCTACACTACTGTTTTAGCGCACTAGCTCTAGTCAAGCTAGCATGTGTATATCTGTGCAAGCTGAGAATCACACCCCAGCTCCAAGTGTAGATGGAGCCTTTCACAGATTTCTGGTAGTGCTACGGGTTATGGATGCTTGGATTTGGTCTTGGAACCACAGCAGTCCTTTGCCATCCTGTTGTCCCTGAGGCTGAAGCAGAAAGTACTGGCCAAAAAGAGCTCTTATTGATGTATGTGAATCAGTGCCCCTCCAGCCTCCACCCGTCTTTGTCCTGTGTGGTTGCTCTGTGCGTATGCAGGTTCCTCGCCTCTCTTCTGTACATCTGTATTGTCTCCGATAGGGACTTTTCCAGCCATGCTTCATGCCACCCTCCGTAGTACTGAAAATCCCATTCCTCTCCATCCCGGATGGTTTTTATAAACTCTATAAGTAGAAGCTTGTGAAATTATCCGCATACCTCTGGCCCTTTTGCAACTTTTTCTGAGGCCATGGTTTGGCCCAGAGCATATACGTTCCTTGGCTTTTGTCAACTGTATACAGACTTCATATCCTTTCAATGACTTCCTATCTTCTGCCATATCGCATTCAAGATCCTCATCTTCATCTACAAGGCCTTATATAATCTTACCCTCACCTATGTTCCGGCTCTGATTTTCCTCTATTCCAACTCCTGCTCCCTGTATTATCCTTAATCCTCTCACATTACTGCTCGTTTTCTCTTTTTCCTACTCCTTGCTGTTTACTTTCCACGATGCTGCCTTCCCCAGAAACCTCTCTTCTTCCTTATCTGAACTGTTATGCCATGTCTTGCCTTGCATTGTTTTTTGTCTGACTTCATTTTGGGGGCGCAAGGAACTTAGTTTACAGTCTGCTCTGTAAAGGGCTGTGTAAACATATGGTGTTTGTGTGTGAATTTTATTAATAAAAGTCAGTTATTTGTTGTCCTAGATTCCAAGGTTTTTTTTCTTTTCTAACCAGCCCAGAATTAAGGTGTTTGTATAACCTGGAAAAGTATTACCAGCCAAATTGTAAAAAGAAAAGGAGTACTTGTGGCACCTTAGAGACTAACCAATTTATTTGAGCATAAGCTTTCATGAGCTACAGCTCACTTCATCGGATGCATACTGTGGAAAATACAGAAGATGTTTGTTTTTATACACACAAATCATGAAAAAATGGGTGTTTATACTACAGAAGGTATTCTCTCCCCCCACCCCATTCCTGCTGGTAATAGCTTATGTAAAGTGATCACTCTCCTTACAATGTGTATGATAATCAAGGTGGGCCATTTCCAGCACAAATTCAGGGTTTAACAAGAACGTCTGAGGAAGGGGGGGGGGTTAGGAAAACAAGGGGAAATAGGTTACATAAGCTATTACCAGCAGGAGAGTGGGGTGGGGGGAGAGAAAACGTTTTGTAGTGATAAACACCCATTTTTTCATGATTTGTGTATATAAAAACAAACATCTTCTGTATTTTCCACAGTATGCATCCGATGAAGTGAGCTGTAGCTCACGAAAGCTTATGCTCAAATAAATTCGTTAGTCTCTAAGGTGCCACAAGTACTCCTTTTCTTTTTGCGAATAGAGACTAACATGGCTGTTACTCTGAAACCAGCCAAATTGTGTTAAGCATGGTTAACTTGGAAAGAAGAATGCTTTGAGATTTTAAAACAAAACATAAACATACAAAACAAAATATTCAGTATATACGTAAGAAAATCATTCAACCCTGTAACATAATTTGAATTTACTCCTAATGACCTGTAATTTTCTTGTTCTGAAATGTGCCCCCATTACATTAATCAAATTGACATTGCCATGATATATTATCCTCATTAGAATGGTGATTCTTTTGTTGCGGTTAGTTAACAATTCAGTATCCACACAGTCTAACCAGTGACAACACTATATAGAAAATTATAATTCTGTATTTTTGTTTCAGGTGTGCCAGGAATGCCTTTGATAGAATCTGGCGTTAATATAATGCTATATTGCATTAATAGTTAAACAGAGCATATTCTAGAATAAGACCATATAACAGAGAATGTATAATAGGACATATTTTAGATAGATTGAATAGATCTAGATCAAACATTAGTTTCTTTTATTGTCTAGACTTTGTTTTCAGCTATAATGCTGGAAGCTAATTTGAATAAAGCATTTTCTCTCCCTTTTTTTCTTTTTCCTGTGGGACAGATTCATAAACCAACGTTGATCTTTTAAAACCATTAGATTTTACCAACTCAATAAGGCTTGATAGCTCTGGCCTAGTAATTCAAGTATGTATCCAGCATGATTACTGTGCCACGTGATAGCAGTACCATTTTACATTCAGGCAGCCAGGTTTTAAATATTTCACAGGGCATTAGAGAAACTATTGTTGAATCCAAAAAATTAACTTGTATATTGCTTTTGGCGCTCTAGATTTCTCCCACTTGTTATTGTGTTTCTGTGACCAAGATCATGCTGTAGTAAATATGTTATAGGAAACTAACAAAAGTTAGGGGAAACCCATAGAATCAGACTTTGATTATGTATTTATCCAAGTTTGTTTGTTTGTACATAAAAAATCCATATGATACTCAAATGCAGAATACTGGTTCTTTTAATCATCTAGAGACTTACACATACATTTGGAGCATAGGAATATAAAATTGTTATCCTGGATCAGGCCAGCATTCCATCTAGCCCATTATCCCATCTCTGAGCATGGCCAATACTAGATGCTTCAGATGACATTGCAGTCCTTTTTACTCCCATCAATGTGACAGAGTAGGTGTGTGTCCTGCCTGATGTCGAGCACAATTAATCTGTCTTTGCCAAGACTGGGAGGCAAGAAAAGAATTGGTAATTAAAGGCTAAATCCTGACTCCTGCTCAAAGGTTCAGTACCTGAGGGTTCTTTCTGAGAGCTAGGGAAGATGGTCTCCTCCCTCTGTTTAGATTTATGGATAGCAGAAATTTGTGTGCAGAAAGTGGCTACAGACATTCCCAATATTGCTCTATGTGATGCTTAAAAAGCTATCCAATTCCTGTTCTGTGCTGGAAGAGCCAATGCCAAGAAGGGAGGAGGGCATTAAATGAGCTAGATTTTGATCTCCTTGACTAAAGCAGTAGAGTTACTCTGGATTTCTACCAGGTTAATTGCAAGCAGACTTTAGCCTCCTGTATCTTCAGATTGCTGTGATGAGAGTTTTAATCTCAGCCTTCCCAAGAAGTTGATACAACTTTTAGACAACGGCAATAAAGATGAACCATTTTCTACTCTATGGCACAGGAGCACTGAATACGATTCCTCCTAAAGCTGTTCTGCTACCTCATTTTTCAGAGACATGAAGATTGTTCACACATGAATTAATCATATTTATTAAAGTAGTGCATGGAGCCACCAGAAAATCGGACTCCTTTGTGCTCAGCAATGTACAAACATAGCATATGAGACAGACCCTTCCCCAATGATTTTATAGTCCAAATAGACAAGACGACAAGGTAGGGGAAAGGGATAGAACGTACAAGCAGAGTGAACAATGTGAGGGATACAAATGGTATGTTAGCCCCACGTTCTTTTGTTTTGTTGTTTAAATCCTTACATTAGTAGAGACTTGATTTTTCCTTTTGATGTCTACAATAAACATGTTTAATCAAGGAAATATAAATGGCAAGAGAAGACAAGCATGCTTGATGCTTATAGAAAGCCTGTTTGGAGAAATTGTTCAGGAACAGTTCATCCATGTGAAAATATGATCCTTGTAAGACTGCCAAGATCAGTGAGGCCTGTGGTGATCTGATGAGTAAGTGCTGGTCATGCCTGGAGGTGCCTTTAGTCTCTGAACCCAATTCTTCAAAAAAATTAAAACATTTACACAGAAGAGAATGTTAATCATTAGCTCATTGAGGCTATTTGCTTCTTGTTTTTTTCTGTTTTCTTGGTGCCCTTTTCAACATCTATATACCCCTTTGTGTACCTGTCAGATTTTCTAAATATGTGCAGATGTCAGAAGTGACGGTATTGGTTTGCATTATATCACTCAGGAAACAAGGCAACCAACCATTGTGGGAAGTAAACCGAGGCGCACGCAGGAATAGGTTCCACGCTTTTGTTTTAATGGCAAAGCTTTAGCAGTTGGCTTCACACTCCATAACAGTTAATACACCACTGATGGGCATCCCACCAGGTTACAGCTGTGTGGCTGCCTTAAGGGGACATACCATTCTCATGTCTCACTGAAATGATGTGATAGTTTAAGAAACTCATATACCTATGTAAAAACAGACCAGAATCCTGTATGAGAAGATTCTTGGGCTGTTATAAAGATCAAATCTGTTCACTGCTGGTCCTCCGCCGTACCTTCTGATTTGTCATTACCCGTTAAAATTATGTAAATCACTGAAACATTTTAGGTGCAAATAAAAGGTACCTGCTGTTCTGCCAAACATACCAGCTGCACTCAAACAGGTAATAAAAGAATATATTTTGCACTGCAAATTATAAAATTATAATTAATTATAATTATAAATTAAATTAATTATAAATATAAATTATATTAACTATATTTTATATTAAATATAAATTAAAATTATAATTTTATAATTTTATAATTGAATTATAATTACAATTATAAAATTCCAGTCTTATTTAGTCCAAACGTGTCTTTATTCTGTAGTGTACCTTGAAGTTTGAATTTGCACACAGTTTAATATGCCTTACAGCATTCAAGTTTTCTTTGATCCCCTTGCTTATTAAAAAATGCAAATCTAAATTGCATCTTATTAATGCGTTTCTTTGTGGTAAAGCTGTGGGGGGTTAAAATCCCAGCTTCACTAATATATTTGGTGGAAAGTGCAAGGAGAGTGAGACTTTCTGCGGGCCATATTTTCTAATCAACTGTTATGAAAGATTTTTATTGTGTTTCTATGTCTTGCTCTCGTGGAATTCATGCAGATAAAGAGTAATGACATCTTTGTTATATAAAAACTATTTTCAGCCATGGGTAGAGATCCTTATTAATTTGCTGTAATTTTTCAAAAATGACAATGAGGAATCTTAGAAGGAAATTCAGAAAACATATTTCTAAATCTGAGAGAGATTTTCTGGATGGTGGTTCTTCTGTCAGCGGTAACTTTTTTTGTCATAAACGGAGAGGCTGTAATAATAAACAGTGGTCATTCATTTGTCCAGTTATATACAGTAGTTTTTAGATACAGTTTTCTCCCTTTCACAACTGGCCAAAAAACCTCTTTAAAAATACTGATATATTTACAGCTATTAAAATGTTCCTGACATTTCCTTTTATGCAACACTAGTCCTGTAACTCTATCTACCTCTGCCCTGGTAAAAGCTTTCTCTGCGTGTTTAATGTTTCTTTTTCTAAAGTTGCAGCATGTTCCTGAGTTGCATCTTATGAATCCATTTAAATTGTTTAAAAAATGTATAATGCTCTATACAATTTTTAGATAACAAATGTACTGTACTTGTGGCGTTTTTAAACATGAGGTAAGTTAGATTTTGTTGCATTAAATACCAAGTTTCTTAATTATCATAATGCATCTCAACTATAGTACATTCTACAGTTAGTGTCAGCTTTTACAGATTTCAGAGTAACAGCCATGTTAGTCTGTATTTGCAAAAAGAAAAGGAGTACTTGTGGCACCTTAGAGACTAACCAATTTATTTGAGCATGAGCTTTCGTGAGCTAAAGCTCAAAGTGAGCTGTAGCTCACGAAAGCTCATGCTCAAATAAATTGGTTAGTCTCTAAGGTGCCACAAGTACTCCTTTTCTTTTAGCTTTTACAGAGACATTCCAGCAGCTAATGAAAGCTAGAGCTTTTGAGAAATATTTTACATGTGAACCACAACCAGCAAAAGTCACCCTTTCGCTCTTTTACGAAGAGGCAAATATAACTTTCTCATGGAACAAACAGTCTAGGGAACTACTCGACTAAGATCTTGTGATAGTACTGTCAGTACTGGTGGCTTCAGTTCTAGGACATGCAGGCTCCCATCCTAACTCAGCTGTAGGTGACCATTTGCTGCATGCTGCACAGAAGCAAGGATGCCATCACCTATTCTCTTTCCCCCTCCCCCTTTTTCCTCTTGCTATCTCAGAATCCCCTGGGATTGCTTCATTTACAAGAAGCACACAGTGGTCTCAGTGGGAGGGTACCTCAATCAGATAATAGAGGGCCTTTACTACAGGGTTGGGACAACTGATGGGATGGGGTGTTACGTTCGTGGTTAGTCATACACTGCGATAAGGGTGGGCCTTGAGGTCTTCTTTGTCTAAGGACGGGTTCATCACAGCATGGAGCTCTGAACTTCTGGAAATGTGGGAGCTTTACAAGGCACTGTGCTTGCCTTAAGTGGCTTTGGTTAATTTGCATGGGAGAATGGCTGGTTCAAAAAAGTTCAAAGTTATTTATCTGACTTGTAAAATTAGTATCTGTTTCCAATATATGAGACTGAACCGAAGATCCCTCTTCTATTATGGAAAATGTGAAGTACTCCAGAATCTTGTCCTATATTAAAAATTCAGGTACATTTTATTTTGCTCAGCATTTGAACCAATTAAAGTCCCAAATTATGAAATGTTATCCTTGGGTAAAGTCTTACAAATGTCAGTGTGTCAAAAATTCAGGCAAGTTGGGTCTTGTGCTTTACATCTTCTCTTCAAAAGCTCCACTGGGATATGAAGTCATGAACTGCATTCATTGTATGCAACTGAAAAATAGGACTGTTTTGCTTTAATCTTTACTATTATAGTTGTTTCATCCTTCTTGTAAAGTAGTGAATGGGTGCACCCCATTTGGCTTAAAGTAACAGATCTATCTACAGTTAATTTGTGGATAAATATGGGTTTCTGCTATTGATGTTTCTTGATCCACACAAAGTGGTTATATTAATACTGAAACATTATTAATCAATAGTTAGCTCTTTAAAAATACATCAGTAAGACTAGCCAATAACCTTTAAGTATATATCAAAGGCCACAGAGCAATTTGACGTACACACGTGGTCCATTAGAGAGTACCAGACATTTTAATTATTTTCTGTTTTTAGCGATAGTGAAACTTACAAAGCACATTTAAATGCCTTATTTTGGCATCAACAAATTTACAAGTCTGGTTGTCTTACTAACAGAGGTCCTGATTCAGGAAAACATATAAACGCTTAAGTTCATTCTGCTTTCCTGAATTAAAGCCATTAAAAATGTATCATCTGAATAGTTTAAAGAGAGAGGCCAGATTCTACTCTCAATTGTGCAGGCAAACTGTAAAGATAGAATAACTTGACTGAAACACATAGTGGTGCTTTGGCTTCAGACCACTCTCATTAAGTCCATTGGCTTCAGCAGAGTTACTCTGTATTCACACCACTGTAGCAAAGTTAAATCTGGCCTATAATATATAATTTACTTGTAAATTCTCACAAAATTATTCTGTATTCAAAGAGTAAGTGATGTAATTTTGGGGAGGGTACACTGTTTTTCATATGTAACAAAATAGTTGAATCCTTGACCTAACTACTGATTCTTCAACAACACATGTATTGTTGTTTTTCTCTTCCCAAAAATGCTATATCGTTTTTGTTATTTAAGAAGTGTTTATTGTTGTGGAGCCCGATTCAATAAGGTAAGTTTTTCTTTTGTTACTATTATGTTCTGGGGCTCACAGTCCTTTTACAATGCAGTGTTTCTGTTCAGGATAAGTATGTGCTGTGTGAAACAGAGTATTTTTGTTTTAATTTACAGCCAGATGAGACATCTTAAATGTTGTTCAAAAGGATAAATGGTGTATTTGAGACTGCCATACCAGTCGTCCTGTGAATGTCTATACTTGAGTGGGCTTTTTTCCCCCTGGCTCCTGTCACTTGGCCATGATCCAACATAAGCAATCTGCTGAAAATAGTGTGGGGTGTAACGCATTGTCATTCAATGCCAGTGAAATCTTTAGGTGAACATTAGTCACTGTTTCAGACATGGTAGCTTGAAGTGGAACCAGTCAATTATAGACGTAGAGGTTTTATGGCTACATTATTACCATCATACTATCAGGTGTTCAGCAGTAGCGTTCTGTTTGATCAATCTCTGCCAAGACATTGATGGATAACTTTGTTCTTCAGATGTCAAATATGTGGGACTTCTATATTTTATGTATTTACTGACACACTAACCTACAGTGGAAACCTCTCCTCTCTACAGTAGTTTGCTTTAATAGATGATCATGATTTATGTTGTTTAAAATCTCTTTGTTGCTTTTAATGGCATTTTTAATCTCACTTTTTCCTCATGCTGTTGAAATGCAGGTGAAACCATACTATTTTATTGGATTTTCACTTAAAGAATGTGTGGAAAGCATCTTTGGTTTACCAAGACCTTGTAGAACAGCAGCTGGTGTTATTAATGGTGGAAATACACATACTGTGCCATGGTATAGAATGGATTTGGACAGTTAGATTTTTTTTCAGTATACTGATATGGTGCACTTTTTACACCTCTAGTACTAACACTAATTTTAAAATTCAAGGTTTAATTTGGGTCCCAAGCCTTTAAATTGGCAGCTGTTTTTGTTTTTGTTTTTTTTTTTTTTACTAAATATATGAAGTTTATATGTATAGAATGAAGTTCTCATTACTGAAGCCTAGCATTTAGAAAGGTACAGATAGAACAGACTTTAATTTCTTTTGCAAGGGGAATATGTGAATACTATGACATAATCTATTTGTAAAACATTATAATAGTGAATGTTTATTGTCATTAGACATTCTACTAGTAGGAAAACATACCTAAGTTGCTAATAATCTTATAGCAACAGCATACCTCCAGCTGGGATCTCAGTAGAACGCAGTAGATATCATCAGCTCAGCTGAGTTCCCATAAACTGAGCATGGTCAATATTTTAACGGACTTCCAGAGAAAGCCTTGTTGTTTCAAGAAAGTGTTCTGGTGATTCACCAGTTTTGCAATAGTCCCTCTAAATCAGCACTGAACCTCAATACCCCAGTTTGATGGGCACTATGTTGGTGGTGGTATCACTCAGATGAGGCATAATAATTAAAGTCCAGGCAACCTGTGATTATTAGAGCCTCAGTAGTGCTTTTCATCTGAATGGGCATGTAGGCTCACTGTCCTGAAAAAAATTCCAAATTGAATAATAATAATGTGGTAACTAAATTCTTCCCGTAGTTTAGATTGGAGAATTGCTCACTTCCCCTCCTAAAATCTCTTGGCCAGTGTTGCTGGTGCTGAGAAGTTGCAATTCTCCATTCCAAAAGTGGCTGTATTTCTGTGGTGTGTGAAATAGGATATAGAAATGTAAATTATAGTTATTTTACCTGTTGTTTTACTCATCACCAATTAAGAGGATATTTATTTTAATTTAGTGCCTGTAAACTAAAGTAATTAGCTTCAGTTTATTATTATATTAATGTTGCCTAACATGTCCCATTATTTTTTTATGACTCTTTTTATGTATAAACCACTGATGGTCCTTTATTCTTGTTCCTTGAAGACAAGGACTCTGGTCAGGAGAGTTGAATGTAAGGTCCGATTCAGGATAGCACTTAAGCACATGCTTAAGTTGATTTCAATGGGAGTTAAGCACATGCAGAATTAGGGCCAAAGGCCCTGATCCAAAGACCACTGAAGTCAATGGGAGTAAAAGTATTGTCTGCAATAGACTTTAGATCAGGCCTTAAATAGACACATACAGCTGAGGCATGAAGATGGGATACAACACCAAGTCAGCTACTGAGCAGTGAAATTAGCACGTCAGTTCCCTGATTGTTTCTATCACCTGTTTTGTTAACTATTCTCTGAGGGAAGGGCGATGTTTTATATATCTAGGAGAAGTATGTTTTAAGGAGAAACTTTGAGAGGGGGTAATGGCATACCAGTTCGGGGTCACGGAGAGCAGCCTTTGGGGATCATGTGCTGCAGGGAAGAGGGCCCAGAGCTGAGAGTTGGAGAAGGCTACAAAGGGGGCAGGAGATGTTTTGTGGAGCAAAGAGAGGAGTGAAACGAGGCTAGAGCAGAGAGATAGGCAAGCACATGGTTTAATTGATTTGAAACTAGCTTAGCAACTGCAGGTTAATGAAAAACAAGAAAAATATATACAGATGGGTAATGTGTATCATATATCCCTCCCTCCCCTTCAATTATATTTTTTTTCTATACTATTCTATCTTCAGCGTGTGCACAATAGAGCAGTGGCCATTGTTATTTCAACACTAAGTCATTAGCACAATGTAATTCAAGTAATTTACTATGTTCGAAAGTCTCTTCTTTCCCTGTCTTCCACTAAATACACCTGCATCAGTGCACCTTCTCTGCTTGACCACCGACTTTTAAGGTCCCAATACAAAGTAACTAAAGCATACTCTAGCTCACTGAAGCTTATCAGTGAGAAATCTATGAATAGACAAAAGTAACCAATATCATTGACCTCAGTGGATAACTTACAATACATTACACTGCATTTATTTATATTCAACAGGATTGCATTGGACAAATTAGCAGGGAAAAGCACAACAGCTGGTGGTAGATTAATGGAATGCAAATCTGATTGTTCAGTAAATAGGACAGATAATTGCCACGATTAGCAATAGGAAAAGGGGGGATAATGCAGAGTCTCTATAGCTGCTATGGCATTTGCTGCCATTGCTGTTCTATGACTCTATTGCTCTCACTGCTGCCATGATTGCGGTCTTAGCCCCACCTCTGCTGCTGCTGTCATGATGACAGCATCTGCTCCTGTCCCTGCTAGTGCTGCTAGAACTGCGATTTTAGACTCTCTTCTGCCCTTTACTGATATTCCTTTTGTCATGACTACTGCTGCATGTTCCTCTACCTGACAAACTGAAGAAGAATTTTAGGAAAGGTAGGGCTTTCCTGTGGGTAGTGATGGAAAGGGGATTTTTTTCTTCCTCCATGTTTAATATTTTTCATGTCTTTTTTCATCACTTTGGCTGTTATTGTCAGGTTTGATTCTTACTCATTTCCCCAAGCCTCCCTCCTCTGATTTTTTTTCTTCCAAAATGAATAATAGCACAAAGTAAGTATGACAGCGTTCCTTTTAAAGACGTTCCTACTTTGAGTATTTGCCCCAGTTAGAGACCTCAGCAATGAGCAATGGCATAGGTGAACTGATGCAAACCCCTAATGTGGACATGCAAAGCTACTATAGACCGCCATTGGACTGGTGGCAGTATTCCACAATTTCAAACTGGGGTAATGTTCCCTGGTGAAAATCAAGGCTTATTGAATTTTGCCTGTCTGCACTAGGATAACATATACAACTAAGCTAGTGGGTGTAATCCCGAGCCTAATTCAGAACAAAAGAATAAATGAGAATGATCAAACAGAAATGCCAGTTTTGCCATTTATAGTATTTTTTTTCAGTTTCCTCCGCGCCCGAACCAAGCCCTCTCCCTTCATCCTTTACTTTCTTCCCTTGTGTCTAAATGATGACTCTAAATGCTGCTGATCTCTTGGGGCTTTATTCAGACTAGAGTCCTGCACAGCTGAAGAGCCCAGGGAAGTTCCATGATTTTGCCTGACTCCAGACCTGCACAGGCTGCTTCTTGTTCCTCTCGTTTGGAAGCAACTGCATAACAGCCCTTTCCTTCCCTTGTGGAGATTGTGGGCCAGATCATGGCCCTTGGCTCCATCCCTTTTGTGCCACTTTGGTGGTGTAAGAGGGACTGAGAGCTGACCTAAAGGGTCAGTCAGGAACAATATGTGGTCTCTTTTCCAGGTGTTTGAGGCATTATGACTCAGGCATTATGACTTGGCTGGAGATGGCTGTGCTCTGGTCACCCCTGGCTGGATGAGCAGGTGCCCAAGAGGCTCATTTTAGCTGGCATAACTTAGAGCAGTCCTTAGCCTGAATGCCAATTCAACACCCCCATCACACCACAAAGGTAAGACCCTGATTTAGAAGAATGCAAAAGAGACTTTGAACCATCTCTCCACCTCCATCCCAGGTCCTCCACTGAATGCAGTTTGATCAGATTCAGGGATCTGGCCCTGTGAGTCCACTCACTTCAGCACCCTAGGGAAGTGCTGATTATACTCCATGCCACACTGAATAGGGGACTGGGTGGTTAATCCACAATTGACTGGCAGGCAGCTAGGGAGAAACTGACTGTCTAGCTCATATGTCTTATAGACTGTGTCCCAGCCAACAGCTTTGTATGAGTCTAGAGCTCTCAGAGAGCTGAGACAAGCCACTCTCCCTTGAATGGTCCCTTAGAACACAGCTACTTATTCTAAACAATCTGTTCCAATTTGTAGTTAGCTGTGATGCTCAGAGTACTTTCCCAGACCTGAAGAAGAGCTCTGTGTGGCTCAAAAGCTTGTATCTCTCACTAACAGAAGTTGTCCAGTAAAAGATATTACCTCACCCACCTTGTGTCTCTAACATCCTGGAACTGACTCAGCTCAAACTACACTGCATACATCTGGAACTCTCAGTCAGTAAGGGACCCTCCTCTGATCACCTCGCATACTCATTTCCTCCTTGCTTCAGCACAGTCATCAGATGAGCTGGGGGGAAGAAGTTCCCCCACAATCATTGTGGTAGGTTCCTGGACCTCTACTGCTCCCTTCTCTGCTCCCAAGCAGCACTTCTTCCCACATATCAGGTTCTGTTTCTACCCACCCTGCTTCATTATCAGGCAACCTTTCCCTGAATAGGTCAGCTAGTGTGTAGTTGAGGTACTTGCATTCTAACACTTAAAGCTGAGATATTAAAAAATAGGACCCAAAGTTAGGCTCATAGGGAGGGATTTTCAAAAGCACCTAACTGAGTTAGGAGCCTAAATTCCATTGGGAACTTTTGAAAATCCCATCCTGGAACTTTAAAGGAACTTCTGAAGTAACTTGGGAACTTTTTACCTCTTCCATTTTATTTTATTTTATCATTTATAAATATTTTTATTAAGGCAAAGTTACAATAAAATGCTAACATACTACATCAGACATTACTTACTATTATTTATTCAGGATAATTGTCAAATAATCTAGCTAAAGATTCTGGGTTGCTAGCTGGGGAGCCCTCCTTCCCTGAGAATGCTAAAATGACCAAAATTCTGAATAACTATCCTCTTTTTGGCTCTTTTCTTGTGTACATACTTGATGTGAAAGCTTTTCCATTACAAAGACAGTCCATCTTGTACTACAGTACAATTCCATAGGAGGAGAAGTCACATTTTTTGATCAAGTGCAATACAAAGTCTTGCTGGTAACAATAAAAAAGTTATCATTCTGTTTAAAATGTAAATCCTTTACTGGAGCATGAAGTAAGCAGGTCAGGGGATCTCTAAGAAGCTGGCATTGGGGCATAAGATGAATCTTTTTAATAATTTCTTTTCAAAACCATCTAATTCCTGAAGTCAGTGGGAACTGCTGAATGCTCAGCATTTTTGAAAATCAAGCCACCCACTTTGGTAACGAAATATGGACTTAGGAACATGTGGTTGGGGTCCTGGTTTTGAAAGGTTTAGCTTGTGTTCTCCATTCATTGTATAAATTGGAGGACTTCCCGACCTTGCCTGCTGCTGCAGGTAGAATTCATCCTTTGGACTTCAGCTTCTCTCTCCATTTTGATATGCACACTCTGCTTCCACTATAGGAAAGACAGTTTTGCTGCTGAATATAGTTTTTTCCTTTTGTGTGAAAATTAGTAAAGCTGTTTTAATTTATTTATATTTGCCCAACATTTTTAGGCATTCACTTTCCATGTGAAACTTTTCACACAGCTCTTGATACATGTTAACAGCTTTGTTGTATAATGAAATGTCAGTTTTGCCAACAAGCCGTCTTTGGAATGTCATTGTAGCATTAAAATATTTGTTTGGAAATTTCAAAATAATACAGCTCAGAGCTGGCCCTGTAGTTACATTTTATAGCAAATATGGTTGTCTAAATACAAAAAGTCAAAGAACAATAGGATAGTATCTGGCATAGTCACATAAGACATAATTAGATTATTATAATGTACTGTCTTAAGATGTCTATTACTAAATTGAAATCCAATTATAGTTTTATGGCATTACTGAAAAATGTTTGGATATTTTGCTTGTCTTTGTGAAAGATCATTTCCTTTTAGTATCTGCTCCACTCATATCAGACTAATTTTTCCAAACAAATTTGACCTTAGTTATCTTGGAATCAGTCTTATGTTAAATAAAACATATTTTAATTTTTCATATCCACTACTAAGTATGTTTCTTAGCATTTGAAAGATCGCATGAGAAAATAATTTACAAAATAATCCTTTCAATTATAAACATTTGTACATATAATATAGTTATGCCATCTTAATAAAATAAGAACATACTCTGTTTCACTGGTGTAAATCTGGTGAAACTCAGTTGAGCTCAGTGGAGTTCTGTGGATTTACGCCACTGTAAGTGAGAGAAGAATTTGATCCCTGATGTTCATATATAGTGAACATTAAGCTAGCTTGTCTAGAAAAAAATATCTGGGGCCAAATTCTGGTCTCAGTTGAAGTCCATGGAGTTATTCCAGATTTACACTGAGAGCAGGTCTGGCCCCTACTTTACAGTAATGGGCACCACTACAGATATAAAGCGGTTGTTAGTGTGCAAAGAGAAGGGCTTAGGTATTTCCTGTACTCCTACCGTGAGAATTCAAATGCTAAGTTTAAATAATGTATGAACCTCAGATTTTTATAATTGATCATTGTATGATTTATACAGAGTAATTAGAATTAGGTTGAGAGAGAATTTTCAAAAGCCAGTTTCCTGTTAGCCAAAGCCATTAAATAACAGTAAGCTGCCAAAACAAAAATTAGGTGGGAACATAGCCACAAAGTTCAGAGTGTCTGCCCTGTATCTGATTTATAACAATCCTCATTACATCAACGTTTACAATACCTTCTTATTTGTAACCATAAGAACTGCTTGACTAAATCTAAAGTTTATTTTTCATGTGATTGTTTAAAATCTAATCAAACGTAACTGAAAAACTGCAAAGATTTAGTGTATAACAAAAGTAAAAGGTGCAGAAGGTTGAAAAGGTTAATTAAAAATATAATGATTGCATTTGCTGAGAGAGAACTATTAATTACTTCACATCATGTGACTTGGAAACCGTTGATGATAGATATAAATTTTCAGTGGTGTAATATGGTCTGTGTTTTTTTTTAAAGCATACCTGTAACAGGAAAGGATAGGTATGGTTCATAGCTGATCTTGGAACCATTTTTGATTAGGGTTCATTTTTTAAAGAATTAGCAAGGATTTAGCCCCATATTTAGAAGAGCCTACTCAAGTGTTACAGCAACAAAATTCCCACTGAAGAGAATGGGAGCTTTGATTGAAAAAGGATGTCAGGATTTGGCTCTTCAATATTTCTAGTCTTCCAATTTTGCCCCAGCGGAGGTTTGCTTACAGCTTAATGCTTAATGGGGTTGTAGGTATGGGAGAAAAAGGGACAGTAGAAAATTCACATTGTGTAATATAATCTTTCTGAAACAGTGTGTATGATCAACAAAGTGAATTCTCATGTGTCAACAAGCACATTTAAAGGTACCACATCACTGGGAAAAGGAAAAAGAAGCTTGAAGGATCATTTACAAGGGTCACAACCTTGTATTATCTGATTTGCTATTATATTCATGCATGCTTTATTGGATTGGAACATAAATTTGAAAAATAGTGAGATCAAAAAGGATTGCAATACTAGAGCAAAGAGCTGGAAGCTTTTTCCTGTTTTATTTTGCTGGGGCAGCACTTTAGAGCGAGCCCATTATAAGAGGGAGAACAGTAGTTATGTTAACATGGTAATTAATCAAGGCTGAGGAAAAGAGGAAACAAGTTGTGAATTCAATTCTGCAGTAATAAAAAGAAATGTTGAAAGTTACCCTGTAAATTGGCAAGACTTTGGTAAATGGTCTCGCACTGTGTCTTGTGAACTTTGTGTGCAGTAAATCTCTTATCATGCAGACAATGTACATTGTAATATTTTCACATTTTATTCTGTATAACTGCATGCACAATTTCAGTCTTAATTCTGTCCACTTAGTATCTGACTAAATCAAATAATATATTGAATGGAATAGCTGGGCAGCATATGCAGTAACATCGGGTCACTTTGAATAGTCCAGGGGAAATTAATTAGAAGAGCTCAGCTGAAGCCTTGGGTCTGAGCATTCCACACCACAAAACCAGCCCCTGATTCAGTACAGTGCATGAATTGTATATGGAATGACCGGAGATCTCTTCTCCAGAGGGATTTATTTTGTATAAGGTCCTTCTGATGCATAATTCATTCCAGATGCTAGTGTTGTGTTACACATTAGGAGGAACTTCACATCCTAAATCCCTCTAGGTTAGGGTTGAAATCATTGGTGCGATACGTGAGAAACCATGACTGGATCAGTTAGCAGCTTCTACAAGTTTCTTTGTTTAGCAGCTTCTAACTCTGGGCAGGTCTACACTACAGAATTACTTTGGGGTTACTATGTTGCTGGGGGGTGCAAAAAAATCCACACCCTGAGCGATGTAGTTATACTGACCTAAATGCCAGTGTAGACAGCTTTATGTTGGCAGGAGAGCTTCTCTCACTGACACAGGTACCAGTTTTCGCAGAGGTGGCTTAGGTACGCTGATGGGAGAGCTCTCTCTCATCAGCGTAGAGTGTCTTCATTAAAGCGCTGCAGCTATACCGATGCAGCGTTTTAAGTGTAGAGCTGCCCTTTATCACTGTATCTCTCCCTCTCTGTATAAGACACCTTGGGGGAAAGAGGTAAAACTAGGAATAATGGGCCAAATTCTTCTTTCAGTTACACGGTTGTAAATCCAGACTAATTTCTAGTGAATCTAATGGATTTAACCAAGCTTTACTCTGGTGTGACTAAAGTCAAAATTTGGTTCAAAACCTGTATTCTTCAATAGTGCAAAGAGAATTATGTTTCCATATAAACCTTCATTCTGTTCATAGCAGGGACTAAAAGGTGATCGTGCTCCAATGGAAATATGAACAAAGGCTTTATGGACTTGTCCCGAATCTTTCAGGACAGTGGGAATTTTTGCATTGACTTTAATTGGAGTACAGTCAAGACCTAAATGAGCACAGGTAACTTTTAAGCATTAGCTATGTTGGGATTCCTCCCCAGACCTTTTCCACTTGGCATATCCAGAATACTTCATCCGGTCCTGGGAGAACACTTTATCCAGTTTTCTGTAATCCAATAAATCAGTTCCACGTTGGATTTGTTGCTGAGATTCTTTGACATACAGTCAAACTACTCTTGAGTTTATCAGGTTCAAGTGTAGGGGATGGGTACAGGGTACAAATCCAAAGTACAAAATCATTAATCAGCTTATATACACATTGTAAAACAAACTGCCGCATGCGCCTTCGACTCCACATCATGTCCTGCACTCTGTGATTGGCTCATTAGGTTTTGTAGCCAAGCCCCATTCTAGAGCATGAGCTGTTCATGTGTTGCGTTACATTCTAGCCACAGATGCAAGCTATCACATATTGCTTACCATCCTATAATCCCTTTTTTCTACTAGCTACATCTTTTACAAATTTACAGGGCTACAAAGCTATTGTAAATTCATGCCTTGTTCATTATTCTGGGCCAAGCACATGAAACAGAGTTAAAAACTATATTCAACTTCATTGTGCAGTGATAAGTTTCCAGACCCTTGTTTCCTCTGCTTCCTTACCCTCCAGATTGCAGGCTAAAACAAAGGGGGCATTATGTAGACCATGGGCTTATCCGGTGTTGCCAACTCCTACAGTTTTAACATGAGTCTGGTGACATTTGGTGCTTTTCTTAAAGCCCGGCTCCAAGAGACCAGTGATTGTGTGAGAATCTCAGCTTTATTTTTTAAGGTAAGTTTCTAGCCCTCAGGGTTGCAGAAAAAGCATGAAAATGTGACCTGCATGTGTATCTAAAGGCTGAGAAACGAGAAGACAAATAGAATCCCAAAATTCTAACATCCCATGATTTTTAAAGCCAGTCTCGTGATTTTTGGAGACTTGACCCATTATTTCTGCGCACTTGGGATTGGCAGTACATTATGTCCGAAGAGATGATGGTTTATTTGCCACCCTTGCATGCCACTGACAAGTGTCCTTTCACACTCCCTTCTCCGTCCTTATTCCTTCTACAAAATATGAGTAAATTGGTGCTGCGGTAGCAGCACCTTAATTAATGCAGGATCAGATTCTGCTCCTTTACTTATCCTGTTGGACAGTTTCAACCTTTGGCTTCTACATGCAGAGCTGTGCCACTCTTCTATGCAGGAACAAGCCCAAGGTAGTCACCAATAACATTTCACAATGTTCCCTTTCACCTAATTAACATTTACCGCAAAGATCGCAGTATTCCCTGTGCTAAGTACACTGAATAGCCTCATAATGCTAATTACTTGCAAAGAGCAATTGTAATTTTAATGGCAACCACTGTAAATTGCTGTTTATGTACTGTAAGAAAATTAAAATCTAAGTTTTGTTTATTCTAAAATTAATTTTGATACTTAGATTATCTGTTTTTTTTTTTGCAAAATACATCTATCAAAGGCAGGGAAATGATCTCAAATGTCCTTTGAGTTTGGTGGCAAAAATTTTAATAAGGGGCTCCCAGGATCTATGGAGCTCCTCTTCAAGTACATCACTGAGTTAATGGGCATTCTAGAGTCAACACCTTCCTGGACAGCCACAAAGCTTCACTATACACAGACTGAAAACTAGATGCAAGAAGGATGAAAGACGGACAACATAGGGAAAAGGGAAGGATTTTCTGGCCCGAGTCTGTGATACCTGTAATAATGATAAAGAAAGTAAGATGTAAACTATTTGTCTTTTAAACCTAAAATGTATTACATAGTTAATATCCGACAAGAGTCAGATTACTGCTTGTCTTCATAATTTGCATTTCATAAAACAGAGACTAGCTGAAATTGTGGCCTTAAATGTTACTACCATGCAAATAAACTGCAAGAACTTTTACAGTAAGTACTGTGCTAACTGTTTGTACCTACCAAAGGAGTTAAGAATAATTACATGATACTTTCACAATGTAAAATAACACATAAGTAGGCTCAGTTTGTAAATTTTAAATTAAATGTACATGATTTAAAGGCTCAGGAAAATCTGGCATTCATGAGCATGTTTGATTTATATGTTCATATTCAATGCAAACACTGTTGATTCTGATTGCATACCAGTGTATGACTCTAGTGTAAGTATTCATTTCAAAAAAGTTGACTATGTACAATATTGTGATAAATATACTCTAGCTGGGTTCACAAGTAGCAAAATAGAAAGGGCAAAAGGCAATTGGCAAAATTCAGACTGTTGCAGCCTTAAAGTAAAAAAGTAATCTCTGTGCTATATTGAGAGGTGACACAGAGTAGCGTAAGTTACATGTTGGATATAAAATGTATAATGCATATGAGTGAGTGTAAATATCACAGTAGCTTTCTGAACAATTTCTGCCAAGTACGACTTTCACTCAGCATAACTTTCACCACCGTTTTATTATCACTGCATTTGGCTTATGTACTTTAAGAAAATCATTAAAAATGTCACTTTTGATTTTTTTTTTGTCCCCCGAGATCCTAATCTTTAAAGCACTTTTTAATTTCATAGCAGCATTTACCATATTTTGGACCCTTAATAAAATCATATACATGATTGTAAACAAAGATGTGAACATACTGCTCTATTGTATCTTGCTTATTTTTAAATAATTCTTTAGACTATAGTGAATTATATGTTTGTGTTGGCATGTATCAGTTCCGAACTCATCCACAAATTCATACCAACTGATTATCCTAAGACATCCTAATTTAAACAGTTTGGTATAACATTTGCCTTCCAGGCACAAATAAGCATGTAATTACTCTGTAATCACGTCGTAATTAGTATGTACTATGCATATATTGCATAATTATATGCCCTACAGATGATGTGGTAATTATACTTGGATTTAGCATATAATTCTATATGCAGTATCACAGAGAAAAAACTTTGAGTTTAGAGTAAAGGTTATAATTATATGCTAATGTAGTACAATATTTTAACATTATTATAATGTTAAGATTATCCAAAAACCAAACATTTGAAAGTGATGAAAATCATTCTTATAGTTAGACATGCAACCTGAACTCTGTGGTGCTGGCTACTGTCTCCTCCATGGCAATATTGGCATATTTTGGTTTAGTATCTGTTCCAAGGACTTTGGAATAATTAAAATTATGTCCTTTTAATTAAAATATTATATATTCTATGGACCTGTCACAACTTGCTTCATCTGCATATGGAATTAGCTTTTCAAAAAACTATAATCTCTTGCTATTTATATAATTTTATGGCTCCATCCCCGTAGTATCTGAGCACCTCAAAAACATTAGTTTATCCTCACATATCCATCAGATAGGGAGCTATGTTATCCCCATTTTACAGATGGGAAAGTGAGACACAAAAAGATTTAGGTGACTTGCCCAAGGTCTCACTGTAAGCCTGTCAGAAAGTTGGGAATCAACTTCAGATCTCCTAAGATCCACTCCAGTATCAAACAAAAAACCTCCCTTCCTCTCTGAACTAAGTATACATGGTCTGGTGTAATATGATTTGAGTGATAGGGCCTGATTCTAATCTCACTTGCACTAGATCAACACTCTTTTGTTTCCAGTGAGTGTAAGTCAGATCAGAATCAGGCTAGTGATGCTGAAGGCCAATTTCCAGTCCAGTGGTATAAATCCAGAATAACTCCAATGAAATCACTGCAGTTCTGGATTTACACTACTGTAAGGGAGATCTGAAGTTGGTCTCTGTGGTCTGTATCTTGTGTTATGTTTTGACTATACGATCTCTCATCTAGATCTAGTGTTTAAACTTCAGACATTGAATGTAAGACCTGATTGGTCCCTCTGGTTTATAGTGGAATGTTGTATCTGTCCAGCTTTTGTATTTTATGAGGAGGATAAGACACAAACAATGGTAATCTATTTACTAAACAGGAAAGTGGGATGAAGAAAGGCTTGGAATGTGCAATGTAAAATTATTCTTCTGTGACTAGAACATATAGCTGGACTGGAAATAGATCAAGTGTTTGCTACTTTTGTGTTGGATCAGGCTTCAGAGATGTAGGTATGGGAGATTGTAGTATAATGCGTTGTTTATTTGAATCATACTGCCACTGAGTGACTGACCCTATAAAGGCTGATGAGTCTCAGCCCCACTTGTGCCACAGTCAACGCTCCTCCCCTGGTGCGGGGAAATGAAGAGGGTCATAAAAACAACAAGGAGTCTGGTGACACCTTAAAGACTAAAAGATTTATTTGGGCATAAACTGGTAAAAAACAACAACACTTCTTCAGGTGCCACCAGACTCCTTATTTTTTATGTGGATACAGACTAACACAACTACCCCCTGAAGAGGGTCATGTGACCCAATCATGCATTTGGAGTAGAAAAGGCTCTGATAGAGGAGAGATTTCAGCAGCAGCCTGGAGAAGGCTGCTGTGGGTTTCAGGAGCAGGAAGGCTCCTCTTCCAAAGTGGAATGAAAGCAAATTCATAAATATCCCAGAATTTTGGCCAGCTCTACCTCGGAGTAGCTTGAAAGACTCCAGGCAGTAAGACCCGGGGAGGATGAATATATGAACTCTTGAGTATTTTATTCTGGAACTACGTATGGTAATAAACCAGTCCAAGCTATTGGCTACAAGAAAGCCTTTGTGAATTACTGAGGAGCCCTGAAACTGAGGCAGGGATGCTGCAGGCCACGCATGCTCTGGATGCAGTGACCCTATTACAGTTTAAGAACTTGCAACATTGTTTTGCTGTTCATGCTTGCAATTGAAATGATGCATAATGGGGAGTTATGACTGTTTCTTGGATCTGCAATGTTGGGTGGGTCCTGACTATTTATGGCAATTAAAATTATTTGTCGACCCCTAACTCCAATTTTCTTCTTTGTCAAATGGTTGGGTTTTTGAAAATTTTAATATTCAGATAAATTCTACTAAATTTGCATAATTCCTTACAACTTTCACACTTACCTTAATGAAGTTTTTAGTCTGTACTTTTGCATAGTTTTGTATCCTTGTGTTAGCCTGTGTCTTTAACGCTGATTGTAACCTCCATAGAGTTTGTAAGGTTCAGGGTGCACCTATGGTCCTTTTAAGATTATCTTGCTTGTCCTGTAGAGGTGAGCATGGAGTTTACAAGATGTGTAGGATGGGCTTACAGAGCTCATACGTGGTTCACTGCACATGCTAACCTTTCAAGTTCTGTGGACTGTGTACCTTGTAAACAATGTATTAGTAAGCATGTAGTCTGTAAATTCTGCAGAATGAGCATATAAACTTTTTACAGGTTGGGAAGTATGGTTGTTGATATGGTTATTGAATGGTATTTATAGAGTTTTTGGAGAACTGACTAAACAGTAACCTGTGTCTTCACTGTCTTCTTTCACAGTCGACAGTTTTTCCATGTTGCAACTCCATTGATTTTAATGGAGTTACACCAGGGATTAATTAGCCCAATATGCTTTTACTGTATTTGTTTTACAGAGAAGATAAAGTGCAATGCTACTGACTTTAGTCATCCTTCATTTTCCACCATTATAATTTTAACATATGCTCATGCACTTTCTCTCTCATTGAATTATGAGCCAAAGAAGCATAAGAGGTGGACACGTTTTCTGGCAGCCAAGATTTCTTAGCTGACAAATATATGCTCAAGGTCTCATTAACCGTGAAATAGATACAAACATTGTAACGCAATATAAACCTGATATATTTCTTATTTTTTACAGTGGAGCCAGCACTTTCAAAGGGGAACAATTGTTTGGATGCAGCAAAAGCCTGTAACCTAAATGATACTTGCAAGAGGTTCAGATCTGCTTATATAACCCCCTGCACCAGCAGTACATCTAATGAAATCTGCAACAAGAGGAAGTGTCATAAGGCTCTCCGTCTATTTTTTGACAAAGTTCCCCCAAAGCACAGCTATGGGATGCTCTTCTGCTCCTGTCGAGACATAGCCTGTACAGAAAGGAGACGGCAGACTATTGTTCCTGTGTGTTCGTATGAAGACAAGGAGAAACCAAACTGCTTGAATTTACAAGATTCCTGCAAGAAGAATTACATCTGCAGGTAAGATAGTACATGGCAGGGAAGTGATTAATGAGGTAGCAGGGAGAACCTTTGGAGCTGCTGAAATTGCCAAGACTCCAAATCAGAATTTCCACTGGGGAACAGGACAGTTGGGGCCGGGGGGACTTGACATCTTCAACTGAACAACAAAAGTCTGCATCTGGTTACAGTATATGTCTTCTCAGAAACTGTAACTACTCACTACATGATGGAATGATCTTTTACCCCCCTAGGAAAGATATAAAAACAGAAAGCTGTTTCCTACAAAATTTTGTTGGAAACCTTTCCTTTACGTGTCTTCATGAAGTGATGACTTAGAATATTTTTTTCATAACTGACAAGCTGCAAGAGCTGATGGGAAATCTTAATAATAATTGAACACTCTAACACTGCTTATGAATATTAGTGTAACTGTTAGTGGATAAAAGCCATAGCCAGGACCTTATTCACAGCCCTAGCATGCAGGTTGCTCACAGGGTTTTTCTGCACTGTCTGGGAATCCTCCCTCTCAGGCTTTCAGAGCTGCAGTAGGCTTGGGACTGTTTTGTCCCACCTCGGTATCCCCACAGATATTTGTGTTTGACTGATGTATTCGTAGTTGTTGATTCACTGGTCCAGCTCCCAGCCCTCTTCCTCCTCTGTGTACCTGGGCAGTGGGTGCCCCCAGAGGACATAGGTTTCCTGGGCAGAAGGGGTCCTCATGCCCTGAGCAAGCTCCCTGCCCTGGTTCTGCTGCACACAGGACCTTCTATACCTCTAGGAAACCTCGTACTCCCAGTTACATTCTGTATGTTTATATTAGAAAGCCATTGTACTAATGCCGTATTTTAAAAGTTATAAAAGTTAGATTCTCATTAATTGCCAGTGGATAGGTCCCAATGTGTATTACCCAAATGTTGTGTATTAGCAATGAAAACAAACATTTTAAGAAGTCAAGGATACTGTAGTAAATTATTTGAGTGTGTTTCATATATATTTTGACTGCCCTGGAGTATATTTTGTAGAAATAATTAAGATTTAATATGATTATGTGGCCTCACTGTAGTATTCTACTATTAAACCTTTGGGCTGGATCCTAAAGTGTGCCTGAGCTCTGCTCTGTGCACCTTGCCTGAGCTCTGCTCTGTGCACCTGAGAAGGTGGCATAAATAGCCTTCTTCCCTCTCTGTCCTTGGAGAGGCATAGGGGCCAAATTGGAATAGCCTATGGTCTGCTCTAAGTTGTGTCAGTTGCAGTTGGAGTCATTGTGGATAGTTCTCTGAAAACATCCACTCAGTGTGCAGGGGCAGTCAAAAAAGCTAACAAAATGTTGGGAATCATTAAGAAAGGGATAGGTAATAAGACAGGAAATATCATATTGCCCCTGTATACATGCATGATATGCCCACATCTTGAATACTACTTGTAAATGTGGTTGCCCCATCTCAAAAAAGATATATTGGATTTGGAAAAGGTTCAGAAAAGGGCAACAAAAATGATTAGGGATATGGAACGGCTGCCGTATGAGGAGAAATTAATAAGACTGGGACTCTTCCACTTGGAAAAGAGACGACGAAGGGGGGGATATGATAGAGGTCTATAAAATCATGACTGGTGTGGAGAAAGTAAATAAGGAAGTGCTATTTACTCCTCCTCATAACACAAGAACTACTTCATAGGCAGCAGGTTTAAAACAAACAAAAGGAAGTATTTTTTCACACGACACACAGTCAACCTGTGGAACTCCTTTCCAAAGGATGTTGTGAAGCTCAAGACTGTAATAGGGTTCAAAAAAGAACTAGATAAATTCATGGAGGATAGGTCCATCAGTGGCTATTAGCCAGAATGGACAGGGATGGTGTCCCTAGCCACTGTTTGCCAGAAGCTGGAAATGGGTGATAGGGGATAGATCACTTGATGATTACCTGTTCTGTTTATTCCCCCTGGGGCACCTGGCATTGGCCACTGCTGAAAGACAGGGTACTGGGCTAGATGGATCTTTGGTCTGACCCAGTATGGCTTTCTTATGTTGTAATGCCCCCCACAGAGCCATTCCAGCAGCTCACCGTCCCCAGAATGCAGCACACACTCTTCATCACGGGAGCAGGGAGTGAGTGGCATAGAGCAGGCTACATCAGCTTTTCAACACCCAAGGATTCCTATGCAAGGAAAATCCCCAGCTGCCTGTTAAGGTTAAGGTAGCTTTTGGCCCCTCTGCCATACTACTGGAGCCAAGGTTCTGGCCTCTACTGGAAAATGGGGCAAGGCCACTGATTCTGAGAATTATGATCTGTAGGGACTAATGGACTAAGAAGTAGAGAGGGTTCTCTATTCTAGTTATAATAACTATTTGCATTCAGAAAGTACATGTTCACCAGGTTCTCAAAATGCTTTCCCAAGGTTATTTGCCCTGATCTTAACCCTGGGTAATAGGGTTATATTATACCCATTATACTGATGGATAAAATAAGGAACAGTTAAATGACTTGCCCCAGGTTACATAGTAAATCACCAGTGGAACCAGGAATAGAATCCAAGAGTCTTGACTTTCAGGCATCACCACACAAACACATTGCTTCCCGTTAGGAATATGTACTTACAATACAGTATGTGCAAAGGGAGTGGAAAATTGTGGGGGGAAAAAAGGTTACGTTTCACTGGCCTCTAGCATATCCCATTAATGGGAGACTCAAATCCACAGACTTCTTCTTGAGCTCTTGTCACCGTTGAGTGGACAGTATCATACTTGAGTAAATGTACAGTGAACCTCTTCAAAAGTTGCACCATTTTTGATTGATTCTAGAGTTTTCAGTGACATGGTACCCATCTAGAGGAGACTAAAACTAGAAATGGTAATGTCTTTCAGAACGGTCTGAGTCCTTATGGGCATCCACTGTAATTTGCTCCACTGCCCATATATGTTCTGTTTTACATCTTAATATTTAATTTTGTTTTTACTATTTTGATAAGCAGAACAGTTATTTTTGTTAGGATGAAATGTCCATCTCATAAATTGATTTGGATTTGATGAGATTAATGTGGTGATTTAGTCTACCCGCCATATTGCCAGGCAGAATTGATTTTTTTATTATTATTATTTATTACTATTCATAAGCCATCCCTGATAAATGTGATTCAAGGCTTGATCTGATTCCTGTCCCCAGGGACTTATTCCAAAGCCTCTCTTGGCAGCTACTTCCACTGCCCAAACTGTTCTCAGTTATGGGGCCAAATGCTACCCACACTTAGTCCCTGAGCTGAATGTCTCAGACAGGGTCAGGGAAGAGTTCTTTCTCCAACCCAGTGGCTTGACACTGTGCACTGCTACTATACCTTACAAACTGTGTTTCCGTGCATCCTGTATGTTTAGGCTTGTGGATGCACATAGTCCTAGAACACCTGGCTTCCTGTCCTCTACCTCAATCCCAAGCCCCTTCTTCCTTGTGCATGGCTTCTCTAGAGTTCCATCCTGCCTGCCATACCTCCCTGAGCAGCAGAGCAATGGTATTTCCACAGGTTTCAGAGTAACAGCCGTGTTAGTCTGTATTCGCAAAAAGAAAAGGAGTACTTGTGGCACCTTAGAGACTAGCAAATTTATTTGAGCATGAGCTTTCGTGAGCTACAGCTCACTTCATCGGATGCATACAGTATTTTCAGCCAAGGTTCCACTGCATTCAGTGCCCGTGGGGTGGATTTATCCCATAAAGATTTTCCTATTACTTACGCTGCAGCCGGGAATATTTAGTGTAAGTGCTGCCATTACTACTTCTGTGTTTGTTGTCAGCTCTGGTCAAATGTCGTCTCAGCAGCTAAGTTGTTCAATAGTATTTTATTTAATCAGATTTCATTAATCTTGCCCTGATTTTATGCCTTTTATATTACATCACTGCACAATCCAGCTTGGTAAAAATTGCAATTACCATTGCCCAAAGCTACAACCAGCGCTAAAATGAAAATTGATTTCTTACCAGGTTTCCTATTGCGTTCGTTTGCATACAAATGTCAGTTCAGAAAGTTTGGGCTCTTTTCTGGCTCAGGGACCCATTGTTTCGTGGGTGTGGGTATGCAGAGGTACAGCACTAGTGTGGAGCACACTGATGGCATTGTGGGAGCATACCAATGTGCAGCAGCACTTCTGTCTCCTTTCTGGAGGTACAAAATGTCTCCTCCCTTCCCAGTTGCAGATGACCAACTGGTGAAGACAGTCATGCTTGACCCACCCTCCCAGGCATTGTGGGGACTGATACTGACATTGTGTCATTCCCTGACCATGGACTCATGGAGAGCAATACCCAGTCTTATGGCTGCTCCATATGTATGTGGTGGAGTACTCTTCTATCCCTCCTTCTCTGGCCCCTCTATACAGAGCCAGCCATAACTGTCCCCATGTCTAGTGAAATGGTAGTAGCAGGCTTTTTCAAGTACCTTCACGTTTCTTTCTTCTCCCAGCAGACTGGGAAGAAAGGCAACAGCTAGTGTTGAGATCCAGAAATACCCAGTCCATGTAGTGGTACCAGAGCCTAAATTAAAATAATTTAAACCCATGGCCTTTAAGCACTTTTTTCTGACTCCAAGGTTTTTTTTTTGTTTTGTTTTATTTTGAAGGTAGAAGGAAAAAATAAATGAAGTAATACTTACAAGCACATATTTTAACCACAGTGAAATCCTCATTTGCGAAGAGTTGTTTATTTGCGTGTATATCACGCATATTTAAGCACTTTCAGTATTATTCAGGACACTGGCACATCCTTTTCTCAAAGGCCTCCTAAAATGCTCTCAGACTGTTTACATGGACAGCATTTGTTAATACAAATGTTTGGGCCTGCAAACACTGATGCACAAAATATCTAGTTACTATACACAAATATCTATTTACATGCTTAGTTTTGGACGTCTTTGAAAATTTCACCCTAGCTATGCAGAACACTGAATCTGTCATAAAAACAGGATAAGTACAGGAAAACAACTGGGCCAAACTACAGATACTGTCAACCCATTACTGAGATGATAGGTTAATTAACTTAATTTCCTTCTTCATTGTTCAGAAATGTACATAATCAGCTAGACAAAATAAACTTTTGAACCATGGAAAGAGGGACCAGAAATGTCAGTAAATGCAGATAAGTTCTGGTTTATGTAAAGAATCCTAATTTTCGGTAAATGGCCATGATGTCTTAAAAAAAAATGATCAGGATATCAAATAATTTTTTTTGTTACCACCTACCTAACTGCTACCTCTCCTTGCACTACAGCTCATGTACAAGTTTGAAACCCAGTCTTTCAGGCATGCATTAAAAATGTTAATACTAAAAATGAGCATTGGTAACTTCTTATTCATGTTGATAAACAGATCTTCTAAAGACAGTCATCATGCTGTCTGAAGCTGTCTAAAACAGTGTGTGGTCCTGGCACAGTTAAAACATCAAAGGAACCCTATTTTATGACTGCTTGAATCACAAATTGAAACTAGTATGTTTTAGGACATCATTTTGCTTAGCCAAGAACGGCCATACTGGGTCAGACCAAAGGTTGATATAGCCGAGTATCCTGTCAGCTGACAGTGGCCAATGCCAGTGCCCCAGAGGGAATGAACAGAACAGGCAATCAGCAAGTGATTCATCCCCTGTAGCCCATTCCCAGCTTCTGCCAAACAGGCTAGGGACACCAACTCTGCCCATCCTGGCTAATAGCCATTGATGGTAGGGTTGTCAGGTGTCTGATTTTGAACTGGAACACCCAGTTGAAGGTTCCCTGGCGGCTCCAGTCAGCACTGCCGACTAGGCCATTAAAAGTGCAGTTTGCAGTGCTGCAGGTCTAAAGCAGGCTAATGCCTATCTGTCCTGGCACCGTGCTGTGCCCTGAAAGCAGCCAGCAGGTCCGGCTCCTAGGCAGGGGGGCCACAGGGCTCCATGCACTGCCCCCGCCCTGAGTTCCGGCTCCGCACTCCCATTGGCTGGAAACTGTGATCAGTGGGAGCTGGGGGGCAGTGCCTGCAGGGGTTGGGGAGAGAAGCAGTGTCTGTGGGCAAGTGCAGCGCGCGGAGCCTCCTCCTCCCTCCCACCTAGGAGCTGGAACTGCTGACCACTTCCAGGGCACAGCGTGATGCCAGGACAGGCAGGAAGCCTGCCTTAGACCTGCTGCGCCACTGACCAGGAGCTGCCCGAGATAAGCCTGCTCCCCAAACCCCTACCTCAACCCGCAGCACCCTCTCACATGCCAAATCCCTCTGCCTCACAACCCCTACTGCACCCCAACCTCCTCATCCCCAGCCCCACCCAAGAGCCCTCACCCACTCCCACACCCCTGCCCCAGCCCAGTGAAAGTGAGGGTGTGGGAGAGTGAACCACCAAGGGAGGGGAAATATAGTGAATGGAGGGCGGGGAAGGGGCGGGGCTAGGGTATTTGGTTTTGTGCGATTAGAAAGTTGGCAACTCTAATTGATGGACCTGTCCTCCATGAATTTATTTAGTTCTAGCTGAAGGACGCTATGCCACATTTCTGCTGCAGTTATAATCTACAGTATCTCAAGACATTGTTTTCCTTATATAATGAAAGTATCTCTATTACTTGGGCTTTTTGAATAATATAGGTTTTGATTAGGTGCACCTTCCAAATCATTAATAAGGTTCTAAGCAGAGTAAAAGTGAATTGGACACATAATTTATTAAAAGAACAGAAAAGTCGCACAATATTAATCCATTCATACTGTACAATAAAGATCTGAAGAGAATTGGGAATATAGTAGAACAAAATAAGTCAACTCTTGTTAAAATAAGAATAAATTAAAGAATGTACGTTTCTTATCCTCTACACCTACCATACTCAAAATGGTCAAAGAAAGCAGTTTGGCTGATTTTTAATTGGAAGCAGCCAAAAAATAATTCTTGACTTGTTTCAGAAACTAGATGCTTTTTTCCCCCCCTTAAAATAAATGAATTATACATCATATTTAAAGATCAGGTTTTGCAGTATTGTAATTAGCACCTCAGTGGTGATTAGGACTATTTGGTGTTATAAAAAATAAAATAGCCAAGTAATTTATATGCCCATGCAGCACCTAATTTAAACAGTATTTTTCCCTGATATGCATTGCATATTGTGGTACCGTTTTAATGACTATAAACAAATGTCCCATTGCATATCTATGGACTGGTCCTTTCACATATAGGAAAAACTTTCCTCTCTGAACTCGCCTGTGTGGAACAGCTTCAGAATATGCAATAAAAAATATGCAGAGAGGATCAGAGAAGAGAAATATTTCCTAAATGTATAGTATATCTACACTATGTCCATGCACAATAAATACTTTACAGCTTTCATATATTTGGTGCAAGATATACTAATGGGGCTTGATGCTCAGACATCTGCTCCCAGTTGTAGATGAACATACCTGCACGCACTGTTTGGTGTACCAATGTCTGCAGTTGCAGGTCACGATTCTGTGGTGTAGAAGCATAAGTCTTAAAATTTAGGTTTCAACAACCCATTCATGCAAATTAAATTTTGCATGTGACAGCTCTGTGATCTGTACACACAAGTATACAAATTTTAACTGCAGATGTGCAAGTGTGTGTTTGTGTGTGCGTGTTTGCATGCATAAAACTGTGCACACAAAATGGAGTCTGGAATCACTAAAAATCAGATGTTATATTTCTTAGAAGTCTGAAAAAGTTAACACAGACTGTAATGATTATTTTTAAGTCCTTTACAGACTTAAGAAGTATTATTTACCCAATAAAGGAGCTACTACATCTATACCCAGCTTCTACAAGACATGTGCAAAACTGCAAGTGCATTTTGCATGCACTGTTTGAAAATGTGGGCTTTAATATGTAAAGTGACATTGAGGGTTTGTTTCTGTAGTACTTGGCATTCAGAACTCCTATTCCAGTAATCTGAGCGATCTCAGTGCGTATGAAAGGATCAGACATTTAGCAAACTAGGAAATTTCCTGCAGACCATGTCCCCTCATGAATATGGTGCCCTGGGCAGCATTGTCTTCTAGTGGCTTCTTAAGCACTGTGGAGATGTTTGTGTGTAGACGTTATGGTGGTAGGGAATCTTTAGTTCCATCCTGTCCCTTTTATTCTCCTGGTGCAAGGGTAATGGAGTCTAGCAGCTTGAGCGTTCTTAGGGTACAGCTTTAATGAGAATCAGGGATGTGCGCTCTGGTGGATTTTGATAGCTTCAGGGGAGGGAAAAAGGGGTGCTTATTCTTTCCTCATATTTTCTGTGCTTTAGAAGCAAAATGGGAAAATGAAAGAATCTGTTTCTTTCTCAGTTCTCCTACCCTTTATCTTTCCTCTTCCCTTTCTAGATTTCCCCATAACTATTAAGCCGCCTCATATCTCACTATTGCTATCTATCTGCCACGTTATTCATTCTCTCGTATATACTCTCAAGTCCTCCCCCAGCTGTACACCATTTCCTGTATTTTCTTTTCGCCCTCCCCCAGAATCCTGCCAAGTCCATCCCTCACTTATAGTGGAAGGGAGGAGAGCAGAAGCATGGATGTCAGCATCCCGTCTGGGCTGGTATCCCATGCTGGTATGGGTGCAGCTGGTTTGCTAGGCTGACCAAATGCCCACTGTCTCAGACTCCATATGGATCTAACTCTGTGTGGGAGGGGTCGCTTACGAGGGTGCTCATTGGGAGTTTTCATGGAGGACAAGGTAACAGCAGATTGTCACTGTGAAGTCTAGAAAGTCAGAGTCAGCACGAAGCAATGGAAAAAGCTCACTAACGTGGCTAAGAGCTCTCTTTGTTTCGAATATCACCAGGTTGACTCATCACTGAATTTTGTGGTCTGTTACCATCCAGTTTTTAAGTTCTCAGCTATTTTTGGCTTTTTTACACACACTGCTTTACAAATTACAACCAGGTGACAGCAGAGGCATTCAGTTACTGGTGATTGTATTATAGACCCGGAGTGGTCTCTGCAATGCATATATATATATATGTCCATTTTTCACTCGCAGCTGGCTGGCAGCTGTTTCAGGTGGTTAGTCTGCTTTGGGTTTTGCAAACTGGGACCCCACAGTAGTTTATGTAAAATTGTCTGGGACCAGACCTGAAAAAAAGGACATTCCTGATTATCTTACACATCAATTCCTGATTATCCTACCCTACTTAATACAAAAAAAAAAAAAGATTGTTTTCAGGGGGACCAGAAGCTAGTATGTTTTGTGGGGGAAATAGGGTGGGTTTCCAGAAAATTTTTTTGCTAGCCTGGCAAAAAGTGCTAATGCAGGTTCTGCAAAATAATCAAAAACCCACTAAATTAATGAGAAGTTAAGACTGAGCTATTTAATAGTGCAAAAGTCAGGAAACAGTCAGAGAGGTAAGGTCACCACTGTAATGTCAATTTTACCCACTTGCACATATTCATTACAGCAACGTCTTTAATGAGCAGCCTATAATAGGCTTAGGATTACTTTGTTTTTAGTAAACATAGTGTGTTTTACATTTCTTGCCTTTGAATGTCATTCGTGCAAGCTTCAAAACTAATCGACCGATTTTCAGTTGTTCTCTCATTTGTATATAATTCAACATAGACATGAACAATCCTTTCCTAAAGCGTGGCCAGAAATCCCTTTGGAATTTAACAACAAACATCCAGCAAAACAAAAGAAAACAAAACATCCTCCTTCCCTAAGTGCACAGAACTGTTTTTGAGGTGCTAAAATCTGGCTAACCATTCCTCATTTATACTTTCTATGTTCTGCACAAGAGGGTATTGAGGATTAGAAGCCTGTTGGATGATTGACAGTCTGGAGTGATGGAGCCCCTCTAAACAGCAAACAAGAATATAGTAATTATACAAATAGCTCAGATCTGTCTTGCTGCCAAAACTTTCATACAACTCCTTGCTTTACAGCCAGGAGATCCTCTCTCAGATTCGTTTCGTGCTTTAAGAAGCAGCAACTAGATAGTATCTTCCAATTGAGGTCTTTTGTCAAACAATTCTGAAATTTCGGAGCAAAAGACTGTTCAGTCAAGTAGAACTTTTCAGGGATTCCTGAAACCCTCAGTAACCAAGGGAAATGAGTGTAGTTCTCCTCTCCCTGTACTATAAAAAATAAAAGTTATATGTCTTAACATGGTCAAAGAACTATTTGATTTCTGCCAACTTCTGTTTTGTAAGATGTAGCTTTGGTGATGTCTCTGATACTGCTCAAGTCCTGCTATGACTTTTAGATTATTTTTCAGTATAAAAGCTAACAGTAGCATTCAGTATTCATTGTTACCTGTCTGCAGTGTCCCCACAAAATGGAAAGAAGGACTGAACTGAGTGGACAAACATACAGTGATCGTCAAATGATTTGGGATACAAAAGATTGTACTTAGTATCCCTAGTATATCACTGTGTCTGAAAAGGTCACTTTTTTGTTTAAATCGGTGATGCAAGAATACTGCCTTTTTATTACTTCTACATGGAGTAAAATAGGAATGTAGACTGTAGGTTAGAATCTTAATTAAAGGAAGTGGAGTTGCAACAGTTTGAATTTGGCCCATTTTGTTTTGTTTCCTCATCACAGTAGGAACATTAAGCTGCTTTTTAACGTTACATACTGCGACATAGAAATCATAAAAAGAAAAGGAGTACTTGTGGCACCTTAGAGACTAACCAATTTATTTGAGCATGAGCTTTCGAAAGCTCATGCTCAAATAAATTGGTTAGTCTCTAAGGTGCCACAAGTACTCCTTTTCTTTTTGCAAATACAGACTAACACGGCTGTTACTCTGAAACCTGTCATAGAAATCATAGAATATCAGGGTTGGAAGGGACTTCAGGAGGTCATCTAGTCCACCCCCCTGCTCAAAGCAGGACCAATCCCTAATTTTTGCCCCAGATCCCTAAATGGCCTCCTCAAAGATTGAACTCACAACCCTGGGTTTAGCAGGCCAATGCTCAAACCACTGAGCTATCCCTCCCCAAGCTTAGTCAGAAATACCAGACTACTGCCCTAAACCAGGAAAGTGTAACTTTAAGCAACACAAGCTATTACATCAAATTCATCCTTGGTGTAACTCCACTGAAATCAGTGGAGTTATACCGAAGGTGAATTTGGCCATTATATAGGCAAATCTGCAGGCAGTGTTAAGTAAAAGAATGTCAACTGATTCTACTATTACACTATATTGGACTTAGTAAAGGTTATTTATATCACTCTACATCAGACCACAGTGAGAATATTTCTAATTGCAGCTCATATTTTAAAACAGCTCAATGACAATGTAAGCACTGGAACTAGTAGATGATTATCTGTTTCTCATCAGAGCTCTTTGACATGCACTTGCATATTTGTGAATTTCAGATATTTAAATTTTTATTCTACAACTTCACTTTCATTAATTTTAAATACTGCCATCTTTGTGTTCCTTCTACTGTTGAATAAAATCCAGATTTGAAGTAAGGTACTGATATCTACAGAGAATACAAAGCAAAGTTAGAACTGAGCTAGTTATGTGTGATTTTTTGATTTTCTTCTAGCTCTGAAATAAGTAACATAGAGAAAGTTTCATGCTGTATGTTCACTGTTCAGTATAGATTTACTGTACCATTTGACTGTGACCTTGCCTCGGATTAATATATGATTTACATTCATATATTCTTGGCCATAGTTGCCATTATGGATATTTTCAGCTGAGACAAAAGACTAGATGAGACAAGACTGTTATATTTTCAAGTCTCTACTTTTAAGTATTTTCTCATGGTAATAGGTAGAAATAATACAAACACAAGGATAGTATGCATAGATGGCAAATGCCTGGAGACCTAGACTTTGTTGATGATATTGAGAAACACCCATGCAAAGCTATAAAATAGATACTTTTGCAAAAACAGAATGAGAAGTATAGCTCAAAATCAGTTATCCCAAAACTTCCTTGTAACCCGACATGGAACAGTAATATCATACTAGAAGGCAAAAACATCAAAAAAGTAGAACAGTTCCTTTATCTGGGCAGCACCAAGCTAGCCAATGGAGACCTCAAGAAAGATGTGACATCAAGGATAGGAAAGGCATCCACAACATTCACTAAGCTCAACAATGTATGGAAATCAAAGATATAGAGAATCAAACCTAAATTGATAATTTTCAACTCAAACATAATCTCAGTGCTAACATACATCTGTGAGAGCTGGAGATCTATTAAAATGTTAGAAAAATAAGTGTCTACAAAATAAATACCTATGTAAGTGTGATGGGTCCCCGGGGTGCAACACAGACAATGGGACCGCTGAGCTCTTCAAACCCACCAACCTGGGCTGCCTCTCACACTGTTGTGATGCTGACGTCAAACTACAAGCCTCTGACAGGCACTGTACTCACACAGACATCCACAGGCAGGGACACACCCAACTGAGTTGTATGAATGGTCCCCCAGCCACTCATGAACAATCAATAGGGAGGCTCCAGCCAATTCCCCATCCCCTCAGTCTTTAACCCCTGAACTGAACTGTCTTCCACTGGTCAAAAGCCTGACCAGTGTAAGTTCATTACCTAGTTCACCACTTCATCAAAGGAAAGTGGACATGCACCAGCCATTGTTAGCCTAAGCTGAGATTTCCCAAGCACTTTAGACAAACTCACTGGCAAGCATAAAGCATTAAAATAAGTGTATTAACTATAGAACGGTAGATTTTAAGTACATATAAATGGTAGGCATAAAGGTCAGCGATAGTTACCTTAAGAAAATAAAAAGTAAACATTCTGTTTACATTCTGGGTTTGGTCACAGAGACCCCCTTGGGACTGTCACCTGATGTGCTGAAACTACCTCTGAGCCCATTTTCCCTGCCAGCTTGGGACTTCAGAACCCTGCCTTGTTGAGCCAGACACACTAGCCTGCTGCAAACACAGACCCAGGTCTGAACCACGTCCCCCAGAGCTGCAGACTTAACTGAAAACGGCTTAGCAAGTGCTCCTGTCTCTAGCACCCAGACACCCAGCTCCCAATGGGATCCAAACCCCAAATGAATCTGTTTTACTTTGTATAAAATTTATACAGGCTAAACTCATAAATTGTCCGCTCTCTGTAACACTGATAGAGAGATATGCCCAGCTGTTTGCTCCCCTAGGTATTAATTACTTAACTCTGGGTTCATTAATAAACAAAAGTGATTTTATTAAGTATAACAAGTAGAATTTAAGTGGTTCCAAGTAAGAACAAAGTAAGTTACCAAGCAAAATAAAACAAAACACGCAAGTCTAAGCCTAATACATTAAGAAACTGATCACAGATGAAGTCTCACCCCCAGAGATCTTCCAGTAAGCTTCTTTCACAGACTGTACTCCTTCCTAGTCTGGGTCCAGCAATGACTCCCTCCCCTGTAGTTACTGTCCTTTGTTCCAGTTTCTTTCAGGCATCTCTTTGGGGTGGAGAGGCCATCTCTTGAGCCAACTGAAGACAAAATGGAGAAGGTTCCAGGGCCTTTTATATTCTCTTTAGTGAAAGGACACCCCTTTGTTCTTACTGTGGAAAATCACAGCAGCAAGGTGGAGTTTGTAGCCACCTAGGCAAGTCACATGTCCATGAATGATTCAGCTTTTTGCAGGCCCACGGCACTGTTTACATGTTAGTTTGAACGTTCCCAGGAAAGCTCAGATGTGGACTGGCATCTCCCAAAGTCCATTGTTAGTTAAGTACTCCCAATTACTTGAGTAACCTCTTCACAACATGTTGGCCAGACTTTCTTATGTGTTCCTTACAGCAAACACTTTAAATACAAGCAGAGAGCCAACGCTCATAACTTCAGATATAAAAATGATACATGCATTTAAATCGGATGAATATATTCATTCGATCATAACCTTTGCAAAGATATGTTAACTGGCATATCTAGCATAAAACATATTCCACTTACATCATATTTACACTCATAAGCGTATTTTTATAAAGCATTACGGGGTGCAGCATCACACACTCATTCTAAATCTCAAACTTTTAGTCTAAACAGGAGTTGAATCAAACAGCTTTTCTCAGCCTGACAGATAGTACAAGCAGGTTACAGTTCTTCAATACACCAGGTGGGACTACCTTCCAGCCTGGAACCAAACTTCCCCAATTCAAAATCTTTGTCCTCCAGACATTCTTCCAGGTGTTGAGTTGCTGGGAAAGAGAGATCAAATGATGTCACTTTCTCTCTCTTTATATATCTTCCAACTGCTAGAAAGATTTTTTCTGTGGTGTGGGAGTCAATCAGTCCCCACTGGTCAAGCAGTCTCCATAGTGTATGTGCCTTCTTCAAGAAGACTCTGGGATCATGGATTCAGTGTTGATGAGCCATTAACAACCATCTGGCTATTAATGGCTACTCTTTTGTTGTAACTGACAGGCTGGTTGTGGGTGGTCCCAACAATACAACATATTTAAGTATCACATATAGCAATACTTCATAACTTCACATACAGCAATAGTACATGCAATCCAACAGGTTATTAGTGTTCAAGGAGATCAAGATTTACAGAATGATACCTCACAAGACATACTTTGTACAAAACATATATCACAGTGGTGAGTATTGCAGTTTCAGGGTGCTCCTTTGAGGTACAGAGTGTCCCAATAAGATTCTGGGCATTAGATGGAGAGACTTCATTGCCAACGAAGCAATCAGAGAAAATGCGAATGAGCAGCTTGTCTCCACTAGAATTAGAAGAAAGCATCAGGCATATTTTGGGAATGTACTCTGGATGTCAGCACACATACTCCTGCATGACGCTGTCAAGTGGAAACCAACTGGTTTGAGGAAATGAGGGAGCCGAAGAGAAATCTTAAGAACTACCCTTGGCAGGAGGACAGAACAATCTATCTCAAGTCCATAAAGCAGATGGAAGCAACAGCTAAATACAGAGAGGGATGGAAGAGACTGGTTTCTGCTCTGTATGCCCAACATTGGTGCAAAAAGTATTTTGTAATATATGGGTACAAAATACATTGATTATTTCTTTTATTACATTAAATGCTCATGTATCTGTTAAAAGTAAAAAGAAAAGGAGTACTTGTGGCACCTTAGAGACTAACCAATTTATTTGAGCATGAGCTTTCGTGAGCTACAGCTCACTTCATCGGATGCATACCGTGGAAATTCCACGGTATGCATCCGATGAAGTGAGCTGTAGCTCACGAAAGCTCATGCTCAAATAAATTGGTTAGTCTCTAAGGTGCCACAAGTACTCCTTTTCTTTTTGCGAATACAGACTAACACGGCTGTTACTCTGAAACCTGTTAAAAGTAAGTAAAACATTTTGAGTGAGATCAGTTCTGAGTTAGCTAGTTTAGTAGTTCCAGATGTTTAGTTCTGGTTGTTTGGCTCACTCGTTGGCTTCCGGGAAAGTGGGACCCACAAAGGTGACAATAAGCAGCCTTTATGCCCCGGTGATCCTTGGACTGATAATTGCTGGATCAGTCCTGAAGAACATCCTAGAGCAGCTTCAGGACTAGTTCAAGGTGTACTAGTTTCCTACAGTCCCGCAGGGATAGCCAGAGTGCAAGAGCACTCTGGCCACCCTCCCTTTTCCCCAGTCACACCTGCTTTGCCAAAAGAGGATGACAGAACTATGTATGGCAGTCCAGTGACACAAGGGATTTCCATATAGCAAGGGAATCCCTAATTGGCTAGTTATGCCAGCTTTCAGGCCTGTGCACAACCAGAGTGACATAAAACAGCCTTAACAGAGCTGAGGATCTACCCCACTATGTTTTCACCAATAGATTTCTCGGTAGACAGTCAGAAGTACAAGTCAGAAGAGACCATAAATAGGTTTTAAGAAGGTTTGCACAGTATCCAAACCATATAATAGTTTCCTGCGGGTCAGCTGCATTGCATTATAATTTACTCTAGTGTTTACAGATGATATTGCCACAGTCTTCTCTCCCAGGTGCTTTGATATTGCATCCATTCAGTGCTCACTTGTGATCCAGCCTTAGATAAATATGTAAGGTCCAGTGGTACACCCAAAGTACTGCAATTGCATCAATATCCCTGGCTACTTTTTGAAAGAGACAATGGATTCCCTAGGTTCCCAGCCTGTAATTCATAGACACTCCTGGTTGCCCATCTAATGAAGTGAGAACAGCTGCATCCATAAAGGACTAGTTCTTTCTTAAGTAAAATTATTTCAAGAGACACTCTGAAAAGTGGACACCCGTAAACATGATGTAGTCATTTATATTACAAGCCACAGATTAAATAGCATAAAGAAATGAAATGAAAATATACAAAAGCTGCTTTATTAAAAGTTTTATCTAGTGGATTTGTTCATGTTATTGGAAAGCTTTGTTGCAGAGACAGGCTATAAAACTTACAGGCACCCTTTGTCAGGTAAACATAGCCTGAATGCAGTGCCAGATGTATTGGGAGACTTGAGAATGCTGCTTATTTTCAGTGCTTTCATTTCAGATGTTGTACCCTTTTGCTTCAGTCAATTTTGAAATGAACATATTGTTGCCTTAACTATAAAGCTGAAAAAAAATCTTTCTAACCTATAAAGTTTAACTCATAATTTTGTAGAAGATTCTCAAGCAAGTGTTTTGTTTGCAGTTGGGGAAACAGAAACACATTATATATGTTTAAAGTCAATGCAAGGAAACAGAACTCCACAACACATATTTAATATAGGTTTGATTTCCTGTGGAATGCTTTCCAGATGTTCTCTCAAACAGGCCTCTAGAAAGTATCGTCTGGGGTAATTTTTTGAAAACAGAAAGAAAATTCTGTTTTGTGTCACTGTACCAGAAAATTACTGTTCTAATGCTTTATTACTTTATCCTGTGTCCATAATTTGCACCATATTTTTGAAAATTGTTTTATTATACAGAAAGGTCAGTAGTATAAAATATATGTATTAACCTATTGCAAATAAATCATATTAATTTAGACTCGCATCTGAGAGTGGTAGTTTCTCTTAAGACCCAGTGGAGACATAGTTACCTTAAATTAAAATTTCACTAATACATGATCTGATGGTACTTAGAGGCTTAAACTAACACTGACAATCATTGGATTACAGTTCTGGTGAGTTCTTTTGTCTCGTTGTACCAGACATTGAGTATAAGGATATGTTGTGTCCCAAGTGATTAACCCATGCAAGAGAAGAGGAAATAAAGAAAAATTCCTACACTGCTGACTTGGCTTATCTTGCTTTGCTTAAAATGCAGTAGCAAAACATACCAGGAGACAGGGAGTATGTTTGTTGTTTTAGACCAGGGGTTCTCAAACTTCATTGCACTGCGACCCCCTTCTGACAACAAAAATTACTTCACGACCCTAGGAGGGGGGACCGAAGCCTGAGCCCGCCCAAGCCCCACTGTCCTGAGTGGGGTTGGGGGGGCACCAAAGCCTGAGCCCCACCACTCTGGGCAGGGGGGCCAAAGCTGAAGCTCAAAGGCTTCAGCCCCAGGCAGGGGGCCTGCAACCTGAGTCCTGCTGCCCAGGGCTGATGCCCTCGGGCTTTGGCTTCGGCCTCGGGTAGTGGGGCTTGGGCTTTGGTTTCGGCCCTGGGTAGTGGGGCTCAGGCTTCAGCCTCGGGCCCCAGCAAATCTAAGTCAGCCCTGGTGACCCCATTCAAAGGGAGTCCTGACCCACTTCGCGGTCCCAACCCACAGTTTGCGAACCCCTGTTTTAGACTAATTGTTACTTAGGAAAAGAAGTATAGCTAATGCAAAAACAGAAAAACACATTTAAATGAATGTAGATATTGTCAATTTTAAAAGTGTATTTTGTATATATGTGTGTTTATGGAAATATTTGTGTTCTAATTGACTTTTTCACTGATATTTATTTTACATAAGATGAAGTAACTTTTTTTTTAAGATAAATTAAATCAGGAATGGGATATCTGTGTGTGTGACTTAATACATTAAATAAATAATAAGAAAATAGTTGAAAATCAGCTCCTGAAGTCCAAGGTTCTGTATGTTACTTGAAGAGTAGGCGACTGCCTGTCATCAGCTAATGTGGAGAAACAGCATTCTGTACTCAGCTCAGGGAGGGAAAATATAAATTAATTTAATCTTCACTGTTTGGCTTTTCTCCCCTCCCCAAAAAAGAAAAACACAAGTAAATATTTGAAGGGGACTCCCTTCCCCCCCTCCCCCAAGTCCCCCCAGAAAAACAAACACTAATTTCTTCTGTAAAGTTAATAGAGCTGCTGGTTAATTAATGTATATAAAGATATTTCATAAGTTTTTAAAAACTACTTAAGACCTGTTAAAATTCATAGTTGTGCCCAACTACCCAGTAGTGTGTGTTTTTAAATAAGTAAATATAAGACCAGTTAAAAGCATGGAAGTTTAGAAGTACTGAAGGAAAAAAGTCAGCACAGATGGGTCAAAATAGAAACCACAGGTGCCACTGTAACCCCCCTTTTCTGTCTTTCCTTCTTTCTCCCTCCCCCACTTTTTTCTGGTGTTCAGTCAAAAACTTAATTGCTGTAATTACAGCTGCTGTTTCTACTTGCTCTGAGTTGACCAAACATTCCCTGATAAGGTGGCAGTAGAGAGGCTTTAGTCACTGTAAGTAAGTAGTTGCTATTTCAGCAGAATAGAGGGAGTGCAGGAAGATATTAACCATGTTCAGTAGCTGTTTTGAAGCTAGTTGGGAAATCTTTAAGGGCAATCATTCCTGTAAACTCATGCACGGGCGCACACAGCCTTAATTCGAAGCTGAAAGCCCTGACCAATCAATAGTGAGGTCTATTAGGGGTGCAAAACTGGCATGCATTTTGAGCACCAATCAGATGCTCCAACTCAGCCCTGTAGGGAGAGGATAAGGCTGCCAGCAGTAACCCAGAATGAATCTGTGGGTTGGATCTCAATACACTTTCCTGTAATTTTACAGGTTAATTGGACCTTACTGGTGTGAAGCAGTTACATGTTAAGGTATCTGTAAACTCCTTAGTCCCAAGAAGGAAAATAAGTATTTTTTTTTTTATATAGCATAGGCTTATAGTTAAAGGGATAGGGAAGTTTGCTACTTGCCTAAAAGGCTGCTGCCTTACTCTTGTTATTCTAACAAGAATTAGAATTACTTAGAATTAAGTAAGATATTTGTGTGAATATCTATATTGTTGAGACACAAAGTACGACCTTGTGCCCTGACAAGTAAAGCACCAGTCAGAACCAACCGAGCCCTGCAGAGAGAAGCTAGAGCTACCCGGTTAACCCAGACTGAATTGGTGGGTTGGCTCTCAATATGTAATTCAGACTGTAATTTTATAGTCAGTTTGACTGAGACTGGGAAAATACCATAAAGGAGGAATTGTAGACTAAGGGCCAAATGTCTTCATTAATTGTATTAAATCATTGAACCAAAGACACTGTGTGAGCCTAACTGCAACAGTAATTGTCAGTTTTTCTCATTTGAAATTGTGTATGTGCTCAATATTGTTGATGCTGAAGCAGTTGGTTATGTGGTACACCTAGCTGACTGGAGTGGGGGGCACTGAAGCCCCAGAGGTCTGACTGCTGTGAGGCCCCGCCACCCTGGGGCATGCGGCAGAAGCTGAAGGAGTCGCAGAGGTCTCTTAAAGTCACAGAATCTGTGACCCCGTGGTAAAATCATATCCTTAGTTATAAGTTACAGACATACAAAGAGAGAGTCTGTGCACTGGCCAATGCCATATCCATACTCACATACCCAAAGATTTCATCGTTGGGTGGATCTCTCAACAAGTGGTCATCAATAGAGGGTTCCTGATGGGACCTTCCCAGTGAAGTCTTCCCACTCTAGCCCAATCAGGGGACCTCATTTATCGCATTGTTCTGACCACATCTAACACCTTATGCATATGCATGAGGGTGCCAACCCTCCTTTTTCTTATCTGTACTTCCACACCCCATAAGTTTTGGGGTGCTCTGATTTTCATAGGTTGTTCTCTTAGTTCCCTTTTTCCTTATTAGCATCTTATTAACATTTATGTCAACCTGTTTCCAGGGTAACCTATGTTCAGAACAGAACTTTCTGTGATGTTACAATCAGGTGCCTTGAGGTGTTGACTTTCTGGATGGATACATTACAACATATATATTGAAACATCACCTATCGGCCCATTCTTTACTTATGTATCTAATTCACACTCATCACTCCTAAATACTTGTTAATCTTATACTCACATAGTCCTATCCTATTTATCTGTTCCTCACACGTTCATTATATACAACGTAACCTATGAGTTCACCATGACAATAAAACACCTCAATGATCAAATGAACTAAGTGGCTAGATGTTGCACAGCGCCACAGAAGAGGCCACTTGATGAGGGATAGCTCAGTGGTTTGAGCATTGGCCTGCTAAACCCACAGTTGTGAGTTCAATCCTTGAGGGGGCCATTTAGGGATCCAGGGCAAAAATTGGGGCTTGGTCCTGCTTTGAGCAGGGGGTTGGACTAGATGACCTCCTGAGGTCCCTTCCAACCCTGATATTCTATGATTTGCTTCGTACAAGAGAGGAATGGTATATTTCAGCTTGGCTTTTCTAGTTTGATGTAACTGAAATCACTGTATACACATGTTCATGTACTTAGCCTGAAATTTTCCAGTATCAGAGGTATGCTATTCTTCTGTTTGAATTTTAATCCAGCACATCCCTTAAAGTGACTGTGTTGTGCCTGCCAAATGGTGTCTAGACACTAGAGCAGGTTTGGCTAATTAGTGTAGTCACCCGGATGGCTTGACAGATGTCTGTGCACTCTGTACATTTCTGCAGCTGAGACAGAAATGGAAATGTAATCCATAGGCAATATCTCTGCTAAATCCAAATGGGAACCTATCGAGTATCCTTGCTAAGCTTGTCACATCTGGAAATTGCTCTTTACCTCATTTACTGACCAAACTTATGGACTTTGGGGAAATATTATCTACCTGCTATAACAAGTGAATAAATCATGTTTTTAGTAGTGTACACTCAAATCCACCACGGACTCCTGTATGGTCTCATGCACTTACGCAGTTTTGAAATTCTGTCCAAAGGAGGTCAGTGGTACACTCCCAGTTTGCAAAAGGGAAGACACTAGTGGAGTTAGGCACTTATGGTGTGGTTCACAAAAGACCCATTTTTAGGTACCTCTGCAATCCATAAAAGTCCCACTTGGGTGCCACCTGTGTGTGCAGGTGCCTAAGTATTTTGCAATAAAAGTTCTCTAGGTGTCTATATTTCTGCCTCTCTGCATGCCTACTGCTGCCTCCCTCTCAGTGCCTATCTCCTGCCTAAGTCCTAGAGCAATTCACAAACCAGGGATGGTAGGTATTCAGCCACTTAAGTCTCATGTGGGGGCTCGATTTGGTAGCCATACTCAGAGGCTGCCTACTGGGTCAGGTCCCTCACTCCAGTTCATACTCAACAGCTGGGCAGGGAAGACAGCATCCCTTAGCCTAGTAGATAGATTGTTCATCCAGGGTGTGGGAGACCTGTGGTTCAAGGTTCCCCTCCTGAGGGAGAGAAGGGATTTGAACAGGGATCATCCACCTCTTAGGTGAGTGCCCTAACCACTAGGCTATGGGATAGTCTGATGTAAGTCTGCCACAGTCTCTCTTATTGAAGTTCTTTCACTTCAGTTAAATAATTAAATATCAATTGGGCCTATGAAAGAGCTAGAATGACTCTATAGCCCAGTGGTTAGGGCACTCACCTAAGAGGTTTCAAATCCCTTCTCTGCCTCAGGAGGAGGGGGACTTATACCAGGGGGCACCCATATCCTGAATGAGTACCCTATCAATAAGTTATTATGCTAAAGGTTATAAGGGAGGTCTTTCTCCTCCGCTATTTTGTTTTGCCCCCTCCCCCCCCCAATTTAGATAGCTGAACACCTCTCTTCCCCCAATTCATGGTTCAGAAGAAGAGATAGACATGTCCCTGCAGCCCAGACATAGGTGCTGAACTCTGAGACGTACCCTCTGGTCGGTATCTTCCATTGGCTAGCACAGACAATTGTTCCTGTGATTTTTCCAAAGCACCTCAAAGTAGGGAACTCAGCCTTGCAATGTTTAAATCTATTTGTGGATCCCACCCCACATACTTTTGAAAATCCCACTAGGTGCCTATCTGCATCTTTAGGCATCTAGGACCAGATTTTTAAAGGACCAGATGAAAGGTATCTGTGGTTCTTATTCAGGAAAGCATTTAAGACTTATTTTGCTTTAAACTTAATTTTAAGTCTGTTCTCAACTGTTCTTCTGAATTAGGGATGCTTTCCTGAATCAGGGCTGTGACATGGTCAGGCCAGATGGCTACAAAAGAGTGGTTGAAGGTAGATACATTAGTTCCAGGTTAAGCAGGTCCCTTTTCCCTGGGTAAAATAACAGGGACTATTCCAGAACACTCAGGAACTTTCTAGAACTAATTAAGGCAGGCAGGCTAATTAGGACACCTGTAGCCAATTGGGAAGCTGCTAGAATTAATTAAGGCTAATCAGGACACCTGGTTTAAAAAGGCTCTCACTCCAGTTAGTGAGGTGCGTGCAAGGAGCTGAGAGGGAGAGGGCGTGCGTGTGCTGCAGGAGGACCGAGGAGTACAAACGCTATCTGGCATCAGGAGGAAGGGTCCTGTGGTGAGGATACAGAAGGTGTTGGGAGGAGGCCATGGGGAAGTAGCCCAGGCAGTTGTATCTGTCACACAGGTGTTACACAAAACACTATAGACAGCTGTGATCCACAGGGCCCTGGGCTGGAACCCGGAGTAGAGGGTGGGCCCGGGTTCCCCATCCCCCCAACTCCCTATTGGATACAGGAGGAGTTGACTTGGACTGTGGGTCCCACCAGAGGGGAAGGTCCCTGGCCTGTCCCCGACCCAGTAGGTGGACCAGCAGAGACTGTGGGGATTGTTCTCCTTCCTTTTCCCCATGCTGGCCAGTGATAAGGTTATCTGAGTGAAAGGCAGTTTTAAGCCATAAAAGTGGCCAAACTGAGGGCTACTGTGAATCTCTGAGGCGAGCAAAATCCACCAATAAGCACAGGACCCACCAAGGTAGAGGAGGAACTTTGTCACAGGGCCTATATCCTATAGCTTCTTAATACAGTGAGTTATAGAAGAAACTGAAAATAGACAATGGCAACTGAATATGTGTGTTTAGTAAAGTACACACTAATCATTTGTACTCGCAGGTACCAAAAAAATTACTCTCTTCGTGGAGATATGACCTGCTAATTCTCCACCAGAATCTGGGTTGTAGCGTGTTTAATCCCATATAATTTTTAAAGTCTCAGTATTTCCTTTAAAACAGCATCACAGTTGGTACAATTTATGCGCTTTCTTCATGTGTGAACATACTCCTGATAATGCCGCTGTCAAGGTTCCTCCCCCACTCTGAACTCTAGGGTACAGATGTGGGGACCTGCATGAAAAACCTCCTAAGCTTATCTTTACCAGCTTAGGTCAAAACTTCCCCAAGGTACAAAATATTCCACCCTTTGTCCTTGGACTGGCCGCTACCATCACCAAACTAATACTGGTTACTGGGGAAGAGCTGTTTGGACACGTCTTTCCCCCCAAAATACTTCCCAAAACCTTGCACCCCACTTCCTGGACAAGGTTTGGTAAAAAGCCTCACCAATTTGCCAAGGTGACTACAGACCCAGACCCTTGGGTCTTAAGAACAATGAACAATCCTCCCAACACTTGCACCCCCCCTTTCCTGGGAAATGTTGGATAAAAAGCCTCACCAATTTGCATAGGTGACCACAGACCCAAACCCTTGGATCTGAGAACAAGAAAAAGCATTCAGTTTTCTTACAAGAAGACTTTTAATAAAAATAGAAGTAAATAGAAATAAAGAAATCCCCCCTGTAAAATCAGGATGGTGGATACCTTACAGGGTAATTAGATTCAAAACGTAGAGAACCCCTCTAGGCAAAACCTTAAGTTACAAAAAAGATACACAGACAGAAATAGTTATTCTATTCAGCACAGTTCTTTTCTCAGCCATTTAAAGAAATCATAATCTAACACATACCTACCTAGATTACTTACTAAAAGTTCTAAGACTCCATTCCTGGTCTATCCCTGGCAAAGACAGAATATAGACAGACACACAGACCCTTTGTTTCTCTCCCTCCTCCCAGCTTTTGAAAGTATCTTGTCTCCTCATTGGTCATTTTGGTCAGGTGCCAGCGAGGTTACCTTTAGCTTCTTAACCCTTTACAGGTGAGAGGAGCTTTCCCCTGGCCAGGAGGGATTTCAAAGGGGTTTACCCTTCCCTTTATATTTATGACAGCCTCATGTTGTCATTTAAAGATGTAAGCGTTAAAGCATGAGAGAGGAAGGTTTTGTAGTTTGGAAGCTGGACTAGGACTCAGGAGCTCTGTGTTTAATTCTCTGCTCTGCAACAGACACTGTGTATGGCTTTAGGCAAGGCAGTGAATTTCTCAGTTCCGCATCTGTACAATGAGATAGTACTTCCTTTCCCCAGTCTTTGTTTTGTTTACTTCAAAAGTAAATTCTTTGTGGAGGAAGGGCAGTCTCTTGCTTTGTGTATGTATGGTGCCTAGCATAATTAGACTATAGTCTGGGTTAGGATCTCTAGGAGCTACTGTAGTAGAAATACATTAGCTGCAATAAAGAATTTTCCTATGCTGGGTGAAAATAATTCACTAGAATTAAAACTAAAGTGATAAATTTCCAGTGCCAGGAAGTGTTCCTCCCTCTCTTTTACTATGCAGCACCAAGCACCATGATGGACATTTACTAAATGCTGAATAATAATTAGTAATTAAGTCCTTTGGAGACTTAATAGTATCCTGTTCTGGTCAGTTCCTCCTATTCAGATATTTGATTTCATCAAAGCACAAATAATCGGATAAAGGTCTCCTTTAGGATGTCCCTCCCCCACAAAAAAGTATAGAAAACCATGTTAGTTAATGGATAATTGAAAAAGTTTATTCCTCATCCATATAATACATTAAAGGGGAAAACTGAGAAAACATTACTATCTTCTAAGTGGGTGTCTGAAACATATCTAAACATATATAATATACACTCAAGGTTAGAGCCTTCAACAGTCCATTTTGGTCATGAAGACCCTCCCTTTTTCTTCACAACCTCTCCATGCATCTCTTTGAGCAACCAGCTAGTGCCTTGCGTTTCTTTAGTTCCTACTTCCATGAGACTTCATGGTCCCTTCTCCAAATCTCTCTCCTTTTGGGGATGAAACTCTGGTCCCATTTAAGTCAATGGAAAAGCTCTCATTAACTTCACTGGGGCACGATTTCACCTCAGGTTTATTCCTTCTGTTATTTTTTTCCTATATCATTCCTCCAAACCCTTTGGGTGACATCCTGGGCTCAGTGAAGTCACTGGGAGTTTTTCCCTGAGTTTAAAAACTGCTAGACAATAGCTGTCCCTTTGATCACCAGTATGCATTGCCATACTTTTTCTTACTGCCACTCATGACTGTCCCTGCTTTATTACAGAGAGTATTGCTTCTGATGATCAACTGTGACAGCTTTTGAATATTTTAAGTAGTCACATCAACAGTTTTAAGAACTTTTCAAATGGTTCATTTCCATAAGCGTATTTCTAACCCACAAATTTCAAGTGCCTTGGACCTTCTTTCATCAGTGCTCTATTCACGTGTAGGCCGAGGTTTGCCTCCAAAAAATGAAATACGCAGAGAAGTTTTACATAACTCACTGAATACAGCGAAAACCTTACTGCTTTTAAATGTACAGTATTCATTTTATAAATGGCATACATATCCACAGCTGTGCAAACAATGCCATAGTTCAATTAACCAGCCTTAAAAAGGGGTGAAGTGGCAATTGCCTCAGATAATTTCAAAACATCAAAGAGCTTTTTAAAAATACTCCAAAAAGAAATGTATAAAGGTGTAATTAATATTGCTTAAAGCAACAGGGCATGCTAATATGAGGTGAGTCCATGTGAAGAATTTGTTTTTATGTACAAGACTAATTTTAAAAAATCCTTGGGGTCTTTTTTTTGAACAATATTTCAAAGCTTATTCATTTATCCCTCAGAATATTTGAAAGATCAAGATCATAAAGGAAAAATTGAACTTGTGTTCTTTCTATATTTTTGGCTGCTCCAAATATTTTTACTAGTGCTATTACTAGTACCACGTTTGGGGGAATTTTTTCTTCAAAAGACTGTTTTGAGCAGATTTGTATAGGATTTATCAATAGGATCATTCTTATTTTATTTGGTTAGTAATATGCACAATATTTAAGGTATACTTTTCTGAAGATCTGCAGTTTACTTTGAGGAGATTTCATATGGCTACAATAGGACCATTTAATTTATTTTTTTCCCCCACAAAAAGGAGAGATTATTTTCCTTCCTTGGAAGGTGATTTTTTTGGTGGCGTGCTCAATTCCTTTTTTACGCCAAAGGAGAGGAAAAAATCATTAATACAGGCATGCACATGGAGGATTTGTGATTTGGACGCTGGAAATTAATTCATTGTTTTGAATGTAGTTGTGTTATATATTTTACATTATACATGTGACTGCCTATGTACACTATACATATATACACACACATCCTGCATGAATATAGTCATGTACACTAAAACACAAACACTCATATTACAAATGTCACTCACTATCCAAATTATCAAAATTCTCAGCTAGATACTAGAGAATTAGCAAGACACTTAACCAAATAGTGTCCCTACTCAAAAACTGGTTAGAACTGCCACACTGAAGGAATATGAAATTAACATAATATTCAGAGTACCTGTTGTCAAACATCTTTTGTATTAACCCATTGCTTATTATTAACATTTCCAAAAGGGTTGTTATCTCTGCTAAAGGAGTTTTAATATGATGTACTATGCTTTAGGCAGGGCTTTGGTTGTCATCGAATAGGTTATTTTTGTATCTCAGTTTATTTAAAGAGCTGTATCACTGGTTTGGGCTGGCTGGTGACCATGCTGTCAGCTGTCTTACAGTGATGAGAACATTTTGGGCCAGATCCTCAATTAGTGTAAATCAGCATTGATCAACTGAAATGAATGGAGTTACAATAATTTTCCCCAGTTGAGGATCTGGGCTTCAGTTTTAATTTCACACGTCACAGGACTTTTCTTTCCTCCGTAGACTCAGGTTTAAATAATCCGTAAATTTAGAGACTAAATATGTGTCAAAGCTAAGATCATAAGTAAAACGAGTTTGGTGGCTTAAGCTTAGTTTCCATTGGAAAGTAATCCACATCAGTATTTGGTACAATTAGTTGTCTGTTCAAGAGCGTTTAAGAACTAAGGCAGCATGGAAACTCAATTACTTTTGTCTCTAGAGAGAGACAGAAAGATCCTGCAGGTCAGGGAGAACATTTATTGGCAATCTAGTGCAGTGGTGCTCGAACCACAGCTGTCTGAACTATAATTGGCCTTTGAAAACTTAGACGTGCGATGCTTCTAGATTGTTAACTTTCATGACCACAAATATTCTCCAGAAATTAACATGAATTCAAGCTGTATGCACTAGGGATCAGTTGAGCACTTCTGAGCCTCCTCAACGGTTTACTACAATAAATAAATTCTTTAAACAGGCTGTGCAGTAAATGACCAGTGTCGCTACATCCGGGGGGTTAGTTATGGGAGCTTAAAAACATTTGGCAATGACAGAGCATGTTAAGTGAGTTGTGGAGCCATGCACCTTGTAGTCCAAGGGAAAACTGGACTATTCTAAACATTGTGGCACCTGCCAATGTTTTTCAAGACTCTAATCTGTGCTCCTGCAGCTCAAAAAAAGCCTTTGTTTAGGGGTTTTGCCTACTTACATAAATAATGACATTTAAATCTGTGGAGGTATTTTAACACCCAGCTACTACTCGTGGAATAATCTTTGTTCCCTGCCCACATTGTGAAGATTTTGTGCCACACGGACTCAGTATGCTTTCCTTACCCACAAGAGTTTAGTCTATATCCTGAAACATAATTTATAAAAATATCCTTATATGTAATAACCTAAGAAACTCCCAGTGGACTATCCTTCCCCTCCCAGAGTGGCAAAGTGAGGGTCTCATGGTAGTTCAGTAGCAGGTCTATGAACAGAACTCAGGTTTCCTTACTCTAAGCCCTCAGCTCAATCCAGTAGACTTCTGCTAAGTGCACATTTTACAAGGGCAAAATGTTTTCTCCAGTACTGTTACTCCATACATAATCAATGAACCACTTGTTCTAGCAGATACTGTGTTCTCTTAATACAAGATTTTCTTCCAGATGTCATACTCCTGCTCTCTAATCAGAGTTCGGAATCACAAAACATGAACCCTTTCATGATGGATTCTCTTGTTTGCTTGTGTTTGGTGGGAAATGCAGAGCACTCATTTTGGTATAAAGTGTATATTTCTGCATGCAGTGTCCTTCGCTGACGGCATACCTTAACCCTTCTCAGATCTACACTCCAAAAGCAGACAGGGACATATTTAAAAAGGGAGTCTTACCAGTTTAAATGTGTTCTATGTATGTATTTAAGAAGATGAAATATTGACAAAAAAAGAAAAGTGCAAAAGGTAAGGCTGCCTGGAGGCTTGATTTTTAAAGATATGCATTTTTTTTCTTACCATGTTGCAGATCTCGCCTTGCAGATTTTTTCACAAACTGCCAGCCTGAGTCACGGTCTATTAGTAGCTGTCTGAAGGAAAACTATGCTGACTGCCTCCTCGCTTACTCGGGGCTTATTGGTAAGAGCTTTGCGCGGAGTGGGTGCTCTCTGAGTGTTGCTTGCAAATGGAACAAAAGAATGACATCTTGAAGGCCTGCTGAAAACAAAAAATAAAGTTAAATATTACACCATGAGATTGTAGGCAGAATCCCCCAATTAAATCAGCAGCCCTTTGTTTTGACTCTAAGATTCTTCTGGAGTAAATTAAGCTGTATAGTAGCAAGCAAAAGAAGGGCAGAGGATGAGGGAAAGAAATGTGCTTGACTGTGAAGAAAATTGGTATGGAAGCAAGTAGAAGTAAAGCTCGAAAACAAAGTGGTCAATATTGGACAGGCCCATTGAGTAAAAAAGTGAATAGAGTAAAAAGAGTAGGTGACACTAAAACTTGCCAGTGTTTGCTGTTATTAGAAAATCAGGTGGTATTGACATGTTTAGGGAACGCTTACCATGAACTGAAAAATGAGGCAGCAATAGACCAGATCAGTCTCATTTCACTTCCATCAGCTGTAGTTTTCACGATCTTCCTATGGCCCTTCAAACTGTTTTCTGAGATGCCTCTCCGTGGAGGTGAACTTATCTCCTGAAATCCTCTCCTTCTCCAATAATTCATTTTGCTCACTGCTACCTGCCTGACTCTCAACCTGGGGACGCTTATATGCAAGTCAAATTTCGTATCCCACCCATGCTGATTGATTCCTGATTGGGAGAACTCATCTCGGGCAAGGGAACTTTCCACAGACATGTCATGGCTGGACAATAAAGAAAAAGGGGAGTGTTAAGACTGTAAAACAAACAAATTACAAAAATGGTCACTAGGTAAGGGATTTTTTTCAAGCTCACAGCCTGCACCTGCCATGATGCATTCATAGCCCCTTTTGTTAGGAGTGAAGGCCCCAGCCGAACCCCTGAAGCAGATCCTGCTGTTAAATGAATGTCTTCTGAAATACCGTCCAGAACAAAAACATGTACAGAATGGTCTGATCTTGCTGGAAAATTAAATTAAAAGCAAGTCCTTAAAATGAATAAGGTAAATTATACCTGGTGACTACTAAGAAAAGACACGGTAGTTTTAAAGACTGCAGTCCAAGATTTATCAGAAAAAATAATATACAGAAAGCAAGCCATGGGAGCAGTGACTGATAAAAATTCATTTGATTCGAGAACAAAGAACTGAGTAGTGAAGAAATCAGATCCAGTCAATGAAATTAAGGGTGTAGCTGCTGGCAAGGAGTAATTCTTGTACTAATGGATAACTCTGGATAAGAGCTGTTGGCAAATTGTTACTGGGCCTAGTGACTTTTGTAGAGGATTTTATTGGATCCATTTTGCAATTTAACCTTAAGGATGACCCAGTTCATATAGAGAGGTGCTTTTGTGTTCCTGTAGGCAATGATATTGCACGAATAGTATAACACTGCATAAACACTTTCTGACACCAGGGATGTGGAATGGGTCCCTAAGGAAGTGAAATCAAAAGGAGATCTAACTTCTGAAGGGGAAAATAAACATTCTTCTTCTCTCCTAACAGCCCCCAGACACGTGCATGAAGATCGGAACTGACTAGTGTTATAGCAGTTTACACTTCTCAGCTGTAGTTCAGATAAACAAAGGAATGTACTAAAACAAACCTTCCTTGTTGTGGAATAACAAGATCCTGATTCTGATCTCAGTCAGACCAGTGTAGATCTGGAGTAAATTCATTAGCTTCAGTACAGAAACTCCAAATTTACAGCAGTCTAGATTAGATCAAAATCAGGGCCAGAGTCGTCCTACTGATATTGTAAAATATATGGGAAGCAGACCCATTTTGGTTAACTTTGTAGCAAGCTATTCCAGGTTCGTTCATCTAAATACCAGGCATCTCCAGCTAGCATGGTGAAGATAAAATACTGTTCATTAAAATAGAATGCTGTTTCATTTAGTTACTTCATAAGAGGTTGCGTACAATTCTAAAGAGATGGCAGCAAGGTTTTGTAACCTCTGCACTGTTTGTTTCAGGAGCATGAAGGTTCTCTATGGAATGTACAGTGGGTCTGCCTCTGCTTTCATGTACACTGATGTAAACTAGAGGCAACTCCACTGAAGTCAGTGGAATTAGAAGTAGAAGAAAGCTGGTGTAAATGAGCGTAGAGTCATGTCTATTGGCAGTAGGTGAGATGTTATACCAGTTAAATGGAAAACAGGTTGCATGGAGTGGTGGTTTTGGATTGTATTGGTATGATATACACAGTCTGAAAGTATATTTTAGAGGAAGGGATTTTTGGTTTTGTGTGGGAGCTAATGAAAATCAATAAATACAGGGTTTTTTTTTTTAAAAAGTGATAACCTGTAAAGAAAAAAGACGTGATTGTTTGGTGTAAAAAAAGGTTGGAGATAGACGGATGTGAAACCCAACATATTGGTCATTCCTAAGTTAAGCACACTGGTCCCGTCTCTGCTCCCACACTGGTTTCATACAAGTGTAACTCTATTGAATTCAATATAAGATTTTCCATACATTTTCTGAAGCATTTTTCCTTATTTGTTTTCCACATCCTGTCCTTTTAATTTCCTTATGTCTCCCTGAAATTCCATAGGATTTTGTGTTCGTGAACGAGGATTGCAGGATCAAACACTGTAACATATTGCTAGGGATACCCAGAGCTAAGAGCCACTCCGTTACCTCTCTCACCATGGTCCTAACTGTCTTACGTATGAATAATTTAAAACCAGTTTATCAGTGCTAGAAGTGTGAATCTCAGTTACCCAATAAATTGTGTGTAAATCCTGCCAACTACACCACTGTAACATGCTGCTTATGAGCCACTTGTGCTAGCTCTCTGCCTCAGCAAGAGTGAGTTTCGTTGGCAGTTGCACTTTGTATCAGTTTCTGCCCCAGCAGTCTGTCTTCCTCACGAGCAAGACAGCCTTGCAGGTCAGAATCAGTAAATTCCTGCCTCCAAGCTCCTCAGAGATGTTTCTCTGCAGTGTATGGCCACTATCACTGTATATTCACAGAAGATACTAAGATGGCTGTTCTGTTAAAGAGTCAGTACATCACAGCTTATTCATTTACTGGGGTAAATACACCCTTCTGCTCAAACACAGCACAGAATTTGTTTATAGTAAAAGTAAAACAAGTTTATTAACAAAAGAGAATTGATTAAGTGATACCAAGTAAAAGAGCTAAGTGTAGAAATGGTTACAAGCAAATAAAAGTGGAAACATGCATTTAAAAGTCAAAAACTTAATCTATCAAGATACAGTTTTGTTCAAGATGGCCTCTCTCACCCACAGTCTCCTTTCCAGCTTTTCACTTGTGGGGTTTGCCAGGACCTATCACAGAAATCAAACCACTTGGTTTCTTTGTCTCGTTAAGGTGAAGGACAAAGCGGGGGTGGGGGTGTCTCTCTCTGTTTCTTATATCCCAAAAGGGATTTCTTTGTCGTACAAGTCAGGAAGCCCTCTTGGGAATTCAGTCTTCTGTGATTCCTTGGGGTGCAGGAGCCATGTTAATTCTCTGTCATAACCCCAATTGGTTTAGCTGGATAGCTTTGTTTACTGCTAATATTTAAAACGAGGTTAAACCCATATTCCGTTGTCTTGGGCAGGCAGACCTATGTATCACCTTTACCTAGGCTGTCTTGTCTTAAACATGTTTTAGTAACATCTTACAGAGGGAGTTTATAACTTCATACATAAGGTTAACACATGCATTTTACAATGATATTAATAACCAGCATGTTGTTAGCTTTCATATGATCCCTCACAAGGCATATTTTGTGCAGATATTGTTGCAGTAGTGTGTGTATACGGGAGAGCCTGGAGTCACAAGCACGTAATTCTGGATCTTGTTACAATTAGCTGATCTTTTGGCCTGGGCCCAATGACTCCTGTCATTCTGCATTCTTGCTGAGCTTCTCTTCCTTCTACCTTGCTGACAGTCCTGTTGTAAAGCATACGTGCTTAGCAATTTTAACAATCTCTGCTAAGCCTGGGCCAATTCCTGTAGTCAAATTTCACATGTTCAGGGTCACACCTTGGTTGGAGGAACTTAGTTAAACTTTTTTTCATTCTTAAAAGATATTCTCATTCGAGCTGGAAGATATGCTGAGGTTCAGGCCAGTTTTGCCTCTGCCTAATGCATGACTTTGATGCCTGCTCCAAATAACATGATACAACAATTGGAAATAGTGACCACAACAGAGCTATTATGACCTATTTTACTCCCAACTGCCATGATTACCCTGCTTGCTTAATGTCCTTAGCAGAATTTTCAAGAGGCCATCTTACAACAAAGAAAAAATTCCACACACACAGGGGATAAAGGAATCCACCCCAGGAAACCAAACATATAATCTACTTGGGTTCACATCTGCCCTCAGGTTTGAATGACAGACTTATTTTCTGCTAGCTGCTTTTTCAGCCACTCTGTTTTTTCCAGTATATACAGTGTATATGCTGTATGTATACCTTCCTCATCCTGTTTTTCCTATAGTCACTGACTCTGATCATAGCTTGTCACATTTTACACTTTCACCTGCTCTTTACACCCACTTTTATGGCCTTATTACCTCTTCTTCTTGAAAGTCTTACCTTAGTGGCCCTTCCAACTTCCTTCATACCCTATTGTTTCTATTTCTTTATCAAGTATTTTTATCATCAGTTTTTCTGATACTCGTCTATTTTCTTTCCATTAAAAAACTCTGTTTTTTCGTATTCTCTCTACATTACTTTCTTCTTTCCGGATCATAAATATCACATATTTGAAACAGTGGGCTGAAATCATCAAAGAAATAATGGGTAGATATTTTTCATTGCTTTATTTTAATTTAATAACATTCCTATTCTTATTTATCTACTGTTACATTTTCATAGTGCAAGTGATATTTGCTGATTTTGCTCTATTCCCCACCTTCATTTCATAAAAAATTTGAACGGTTCTTCTTACACATATGCTGATTTTATGTAGACATTGGGTAATTATCACTACAACTTTTAGTTACAAATTGAGAGTAGATAAAGTGATTGCATTCAACTTCAAAAAGAAGGTGGGGGGGTGAGTCTTATAATTTGCAGCTAACTTCAGTTCTGCATAACTTCAGGATTTCTTTAAGACCGCTTATAATGTTTGTTTTTCTTTGTCTTCCATTTCATTTGTGAAACAATTTAAATATTCCTGTCAATGCCTAAGTATGACTGAAAGGCACTCACATAGTGCTGCACACATTGATGTGGTATTTGTCAGCCCCCCTTTTTTTGAGGATTATAAATTCTAGGCTCTATGGACCAAGCTGGCTCTTTCAATCTGCACTGTGGGTCTCTAATATGTATCTTCATCCATTCCACATGCCTGGCTACCACTGACAATACATTTGCTCTAGTTGGGAGCAGAGAGAAGTTTGCCCTAAATCTCCAGGCTACTGGGTGTGGAATGTAGGTGCTGAAAAACTTATTCAGCCAACAGCTGCCCTCATTAGTGCAATTCTAAAGTAATTCTGTTGACTTTTGGGGTTGGAATCAATGGAGTTATTTCAGATTTACACCAAGTTAACTAAAAGCAGAAGGGGAATATAAACTTTTAAAAATACTTGAAGAATGAGCCATTTAAAATAATTAAGGGGATGATTGGTCAACCCTTACTCAAGTTTGTGAACGCTTACTTAGACTGGGAATGACTTCAATGAGTCTACTCATTTAACTAAGTGCTCACCAAAATGAATAAGGGCTGCATAATCTAGATCAATGGAGGGCATTTTCAGTGTTTCCTTTAGGACATGTAATGCATTCTTTATTTTGGTTTAGTTGTTGCTTTACCTGAGCCTGAAATGTAAATATTAGAATACTTATCCAATAATTTGTGCAAAAAAAAATTAAAATGGAAGCACAGATACAAGATCATAGGTTGTTGGCAATGTTTAAGAAATGCAGTCATAAAAACATAGACATTTAGGGCTGCTCAAAAGGTCATTTGGTCCAGCCCCTTGCCCTGAGGCAGGACCAAATATAGCTAGACCATCCCTGACAGGTGTTTTGTCCAACTTGTTCCTAAAAACCTCCAATTACGGGGATTCAACAATCTCCTTTGGAAGCCTAGTCCAGTGCTTAACTATTCTTATGGTTAGAAAGGTTTTCCTAATAGCTAACCTAAATCTGCCTTGCTGCAGAGTTATTAATAACTTCTTGTCCTATCTTCAGTGGACCTGGAGAACAATTGATCACTGGCCTTTATAATAGCCCTTAACATATTTTAGGACTGTGTAACGATGCTGGTTCTGTTGGGACCCAACTGAGAGTGCCAATTCAGGACAAATTGCTTCAAGCAGGGCAGTTACAGGCCAAGGCTGGGGTTTCTATGCACACCAAGGCAAACCAAACCAGTCAAACAGAGAAGACTTTGGTTCTACCCTACTGGCTAACCACAAGTCACACAAACAATTCCCTTAGACACTCCAGTTTCCCAGTATCATCACCCGTGCCACTCGTTATGGGGACAAATGGTCATGAAAACCAATACCCCAGTAAAAGAAAAAAGGCTCTCTCAATCCCAAAGGACCAAGCCCCAGACCCAGGTCAATATACAAATCAGATCTTACCCACAAATCACACTGTTGCCAATCCTTTAGAATCTAAAATCTAAAGGTTTATTCATAAAAGGAAAAAGATATATATGAGAGCAAGAATTGGTTAAATGGAATCAATTACATACAGTGCTGGCAAAGTTCTTGGTTCAGGCTTGCAGCACTGATAGAATAAACTGCAGGTTCAAATCAAGTCTCTAGAGTATATCCACAGCTGGGATGGATCAACAGTCCTTCGTTCAAAGCTTCAGTGTAGCAAAGTTCCTCCAGAGGTAGGAAGCAGGACTTAAGACCAGATGGAGGAGCTGCAGCAGTTTTTTATATTCTTTAGCCATGTGGTCTTTCTTTCTTTGTTCCAAAGACAAGCTGTCCATCACATGGCATGGAAAAATCTCAGAGTTCTGTCCATTGGCATGTCCCTGCATACCTGCTGAGTCACAAGGCATGTCTGCCTTCTCTCAATGGGTCAGTTGTATAGCTGATGGTCCTTAATGGGCCATCAAGCAGGCTGGGCAGAGCTGACACCAACTTGTCTGGAGTGTTCCCCAGAAGCATAGCACAAGTTTGAAATACAGACAGTACAGAGCCAATATTCATAACTTTAACTACAAAAATGATACACACATATAGACAACATAATCATAATCAGCAAACCATAACCTTGTCTTAGACACCTCATTTGACCCCCTTTATACAAGATTTGGTGCCACTACAGGACTTTGGTTGCAACAATGATCTATACGGTCGCAGCTTATGTCAATAACATGTCAGACTGTTATTAGGTTCCCTGCTCAGTCTTTCTTTTTTCAACACTAAACATGCACAGTTTTATCTTTCCTCATAGGTCAGATTTTCTAAACCTTTCATCATTTTTGATTCTCTCCCCTGGACTCTCTAATACTTGTGCACATCTTTCTTAGAATATGACACCAGGATCTGGACACAGTACTCCAGCTGAGGCCTCACCAGTGCTGAGTAGAGTGGGACAGTTAGCTCTCGTGTTGTATATGCAACACTCCTATTACTACACCCCAGAATTATATTAGCCTGTTTTGCAACTCCATCACACTGTTGACTCGTGTTCAATTTGTGATCCACTATAAACCAGCTCTTTTTCAGGAGTACTACCATTTAGCCAGTGATTCCCCATTTAATAGTTGTCCATTTGATTTATCCTTCCTAAGTATAGTACTTTGCAATTGTCTTTTTATTAGATTTCCTCTTGTTGATTTCAGACCAATTTTCCAATTTGTCAATGTTATTGTGAATTCTGATCCTGTCCTCCAAAGTACTAGCTACCTTGGCCAGTTTGGTATCATCCTCAGATTTTTATAAACATACACCCCACTACAGTATCCAAGTCACTAATGGCATTGACACTAAAAGCAGAGTTATTAGTAAATTGAAAGCTGCAGGAAATAAATTCTAGCTAGTTATGAAGATTAATTATATTGTTTCTGTGTTCCTCTCCTACCACACTGTGGGCAGAACCTTTCAGAACAGTGGAGTCTTGGTGTTAGCACCCCATTGAGATGTATGAGGAAGTTCAGATCTCTCATAGTTATTGTTTCAGACTGTCTGCAAACTCATGTGGACATCTCAGCATCAATTACACTACAGTCAAGTTTTCACACATTTCTTCACAACCATACCAGCTAGAATCTTTTTTTAAAAATAAAATAAAAATGAAAGCTGAGATTCTGCACTCCACACGTGATTCTGAGAGCTAGGGCCTTATGCACCAGGCCTATAGTGTTTATGTGTTAGTGTTAATGTTAATCCATCCCTGTTTCTGTCTTCCACTAGATGATGTTTGTCACTTCTTTGGGTAATATATATAAGGGTAGGACATTACAAAGATTACTGATGGTACAGTGTGTTGCTCTTTGTTAATAGGCACAGTTATGACACCAAACTACATAGACTCCAACAGTCTCAGTGTTGCCCCATGGTGTGACTGCAGCAACAGCGGTAACGACATAGAAGAATGCTTGAAATTTCTGAATTTCTTCCAGGACAATACATGCCTTAGTGAGTACAATATTATAAAATGTCTTCAAACATACATTTATTCATGTTGCAACATGTGCTGTATGGGGTTGTTTCACCTAGTTTTTAAGTACATTGTGATACTTCAAGGCCACTTCTATGCATTTTGATAGATTGGATATGTAGTAGGTTTAGAAACTAGAACTAAAGGTAGTTGAGCAAATCTACCTGATGTTCAAGCTTGTAAACATGAGAAATTGTGGGAGATAATTCCAAATAATAGTGGTACATAATGTGGAAAAATTCATCTACCAACAGATTATATTTTGGGTGGCCATCAAGGAAGGTCTCTACCAGAAAATTGCAAGATCTAAGTGGCTTGTGTATAATGTGAGAAATAGGCTATGAAGGGTTTTATACAGATATACATGAATTGGGATTTTATTATCAGTACTCTCTCAGATACTTGAAATTTGGTCACAAACTTCTCTCAAATGATTTTTTTCACAATGAGATCCTGATACAGCAATTTAATTGAGATTGTTACATTATGGTTTTAATAGCCCAACTTACTTCCAGTTGAGGGCCTCTGAGAAGTCAGTTTTGGTAGACTTCCTTTCCAAACTTCCTTTTGCCAGCACACTTATAACTCAATGATAGGGAGCGCACACCAGAATTTCAGAGAAACGGTTTATTGCTGTTGTAGGGCAATACAATATTTAAGGTAGTCAGGGGAGTCATACAGCACACAAACTTGGTCACCTCTTTTTAAAAAAAAACAACCAGAAAGTTATATTAGCAGTGGGTCTGAAGTAGGGCATTCTCTAGTTGGGGATAGGGGAGTGATAGTGAAATTCCATCACTGGGCTATCAGAGACCTTGCACTTCTCTAAGACCTTGTCTCTAAGAATCTTGCAGTGGTTTGTAGGGTATGTGTAGCTACATGCCTCAGTGAAAAGCTCCAAAAGCTCCCCACTGCCAGAGCCTTTCCCCACCTGTATTACACCCGTCAGCCTTTCAGCACTGCTTGCTTCTTTCAGTGCAGTGGGAAAAGGCTCTGGAGATGGGAAGGCAGCAGGACACTACAGTGCTAAAAATAGCAGTGTGGATGAGTGAGGCACTTCTTGAACATATGGAGAGCTGTGTAAGATGTATACCCTTGTGTTCAGATGTATAGGGCACTCTGCTCTATTCACTACTACGCTACTCACTTAAGCAGTGCCTCATTGCATACACTGTTATTTATGCCTGTTCTAGCTGGGCATGTAGTGTTAGTACTCTACACACCATCAAAGGTGTTGACTGCCCTAAGACCATTTTTATCTTTTGCCTCTACCCAACAATCTCTCAACATGAAATACTTCCATTAAGCATCAGTTCTGTGTGCAGAACGATGACAGGGTTGAGCCCTATTTGTTAAAAGCCTTGGAAGGATTGCTAGTCAGGAAAGGTTAATGTAGATCATTGGTTAAGCAATCAATTCCAAGTGGGATTCTAAACGAGACAGGGGAACTGTATAGCATCCATACTTTCTCCAAGCTGCCTCTCACACATATAACATTTCATATTTTATAACATTTCACATTTTGCTAATTTGTAAGTGTGTTCATTAGTCATTACTATCATTTTACAAGTTCCTTTTAGACTTTAAGTGTACACCAATCCCTTTGTCCCTGCTGGAATAAAAAGTTTAATGACAATAAAGCAGTGACATTAGAGGTCACTATGAGAAAAATTATACTTACCCTCACAGGGAAACCTCTTCTTTGTGAAAAAAATTTAAATTAAAGGTGTTCCTGGTTTAGTAACATTTCACAGAGGGAGAAAAAGTGTTCTCGTGTCTTTTCATAAATGGCCTTTCAACATGGGAGAAAAAAGCATTTGTTTCAGAACAGAGACTAAAGAAATCAGTTTTAATTTTTAAGTATAGTATTATTTACATGTATTCTGCTGTTGGAAAATGAAGAATTATAGGTCCTGGTCCTTCAAACACCACATGCATAACTGTATGAATGTGAGTAGTCCTGCTGAAGTAAAAAGAAATACTCACATGTGTAAAGTAAAGTGCATGTGTGTTTGCAGAATCTGGGCCTTACCTGAAAATGGCCAGCCTTTAAAAAGCCAGAATCCCACATTTCTAAGGCCTAAATGATAGTACATTTTGAAATCCCAACCAGTATTCCTTTAATTCTGTTATAACTCCCAACTGTGGCACCTTTAAAAAGAGGTTGGCCCATTTCAAATCCTAAAGTCCTTTATTAAACTTTATTTTTATTAATATTTTAAATGTTCTTCTAATACACACAGTATTGCTTATTCTGCATACTATGACCTTGATCCTGCATACACTTGTGCACTGGATAATTGCACTGGGTTGAATGGGACTCAGGTTACCCAGGGGTATAAGTGTTTTGGAGGGTTTGGGCATACATACCAGATAGTGGAGTAGAGGGGAAGAACTGGTAAGCAAAGGGAAAAGACAGAGCAAAAGTGAGTTAATACAGATGATTGAAACAGTCAGCCAACTACTAGAGCAGTTAAGCGTTTGCCGTGGCATCTTACTCTTATTATGTTCATCTGCTATGTTATAGTTATAAAATTCATGCACATTGTTACAAAAACATAGATACACAGAAGGAGGAAAAAAGAAAAGAGAGAGTTATAAGAGTAATTATAAGAATTATAATTTTATTTTAAATTATAAGAGTAATTTTATTTTAAAAACTAGAGGGTGCCTCCATATTCTCCTGTAGCTTCTCCTACAGCACTGAAAACAAGAAGCTGGCGCACTACTTACTTTAGGTAATTGTCTGGTCTCCTATGACATTTACTGTGTGAAAAATACTGCAGCTTACCTTGTTTAAGAGAGAATACTGGACAGGAAAAACCTTTTGTACTATTCTCACTTTGCCCCCCATCAATCCAACCAATTGTAATGCCTTTTTTATGAATCAATCTCTGTTTGGTGGAACGCTAAGATCAGATTCTAGAATAAACTGCATCTTTCTAAGATGAGGGCTAAATGTAAATTAATTTATAGTGAGATGGATGCCAGTGAAGAGTATTGTTAATAACTTCCCCATTCAAGTCCCATGTGAAATTGTTTGGTTTCTTATACAGTGAGGTGGAATAAGAAATCCCTAAATCCATGCTGAATCCCCAAGGACCTGATTAAAAACTGTTTTTCTATTCATTTGTATAAAAAAAACCCACACACAACCAATTTACCCTTGCCATAAACACACTCTTTAATCCCATGAAATTGATAAACTTTCTAACCTTTATATTCTAAACTTTTAGTTTAAACACACTTCTCTCACTTTGTTTTGTAGATTTTGTTTGGAAACTGGTCATCTTAGTTAAACAGTCCCTTGTTTATGGGAACATTGGTTTTAAAAGCAAGCTGTGGAAATAAGTCAATATATTGCTTGCTATTTATGTTTGGCTTGTTGCATAACATAATTTATCAGAATTAGGACACAACATACATATTGTACTTTAAGTCTCACCAGTTAAGTTTTTTGAAGCTTTTGAATGCTAATTTGCTCACAGAAGATTTAGGGTTTTGAGCTTCCATAAAGAATGGCTGAAAATATTTCAGGGAGAATTTAGCAGTAGATAAACCTGTGGCCCCAAAATTCACATTTCTGACATGTATTCAAAATAAATTGAAACTAGCTTTTCAATATAAATAAGTGAGTTTGAACAAACAAGGACAAGATTTTGCATGGGAGAGCATTTTTGGAGTTATTTCTGTTCTATGGCATCAGGTTATTTTTAATGCCAATTCTGCTGTTTGTGACATTGGTTTATATGCAGAATTTTCTCTATACTTGTTTTCTACAGAAAATGCAATTCAAGCCTTCGGCAATGGTACAGATGTGACTGTGTGGCAGCCAATCCTACCAGTACAAACCACCACAGCGACAACTACGACAGCTTCCAGATTTAAAAACATGGGTTCAGAGAGCACCAACAATGAAATATCCACCCACAATGATTTACCAGCATGTGCAAATCTGCAGGTAAGATTGTTTCGTAAGTGCTACATCGAGACAGCAATATAAATGTGCAAAATGGAAAGAAGGAAATTGTTATCGATATAGAATCTGTCACCCCTGCCTGCTGCATATGCAGATACCCAGATAGGCTTGAATTAATCTGTATTCTGCTCTGTTGGTTCTAATGTTGAAGTTATTTATCCCATATTTTGTAATATGTTAAACACTCTTATTTTAAATAAGAAACATAAATAAGAATAGGTTGTACTGGTACAGTAACCCAGGAACAGGACATAGTTATTTAGTGGAACCGCAGCTTTGAATATGAAATTGGCATTCCTGCTACCCAGCCAATATAGACCAAATAGAGATGATGCAATCAATCATTCAAATTCAAAGGTTCCACTGAGTGTGAACTAGTGTACCTTGAATCTTCTTCTTGGCCCTTCATCATGTTAGTTACACCAACTTAGACTCATTTAGATTAAAAAGTGAATGTGAACATAAGAGTGTACATTGGTATAACTGACATGGGAAAGGGGGAAACGATCTAGGTTACACACTCCCCTCTGAACTGGGCCCAGTGTCCTGCTTCAGTTAGTCAATTCATGGTGTGGCATTGAATCTAAATTTTAAAGAGGCTAAACACTTGCCCAAGGCCATAAATGCAGCTATCAGAAGATTACAGAATTTGGGCAGGAAAGAAACACAGAATTTTGGCAGGGAAGAACATGAGGTGAAAGAAAATTTAAACTGAAAACATCTCTGAGCCAGAGGATTTTAGAAATCCTGTATTATAAAGATTTCTGGTTGTTTAAAGATACTGACTTTGCTCAAGGACAGATCTGCTTGGCCCACTTTTAGTTTTGTCTTCATAGTGGGACAATAGCAATATTACACAAATTAACTGCTTTCAGCTTTGTTATTAAAGTTTCTATCTGACATGAATTTGGTTTTACACTGGACATCCAAACTATTGATCATAGGGTTAGAAGGGACCGCAAGGATCATCTAGTCTAACCCCTTGCCAAAATGCAGGATTTGTTGTATCTATACCAGCCAAGATCTGAAAGTCATTCTTTCCCTGTGAGATAGCTTTTACATTTTTCTTACTTATAAAATATTTGATTGTTGTATTCTTACTGTCAGAAAATATCAGTGTCCACATTTATTTCCAGGGACAATTTGTATATCTCAAGATTTTTCCAGCCTTTATTCTGCTTCCTCATTTTTCCTAACCATTTCCCCATCACCAACTCCTTTTAGTTTCTCCCTTTATTTGGCATGTCAAGTGGGCACATTTCATATAAACCTAATACATTGCACAGGTGTCATTTACTTGGAAGATATATTGGGGTTAATGACGGTGATAACTTCTCTTCTTTACTTTTTACTGTGATTTTGCATATCTATTTTCATTATTAGTCAAGTTTTGTAAGTAATTGCTAATTAACAAGGGATGTATTTACATAGGCATTAGTGACTTGATTTGAAAAAAATATTCATGTTAAAAAAGAAACACAACTATTAAAAAATGGACCTCTGAATTCTTGTGTTTAAAAACAAAAAAATCATGGAGAAAACATTAATTCACTTCATATTATATTTAATAAGTTGCATTGATGAACTGAGTATTTCTTCCTTAGAGCAGGGATCATGTCTATATTCCCTGTTTGTACTGCCCCTAGCAGATCAGGGCCTCTCGTACACAAGTACCAAAGTACACATAATAAATATTGGATTGGAAATGGCAGACTATCTTAAATCCCATTGATTTCAGTTGGAGTTCTGAATGTTCAACACGTTTGAAAATCAAGCCGTTTTTCCAAGTAACTGAATTAGCCTCCACTGTCTTCCCTCCCTCCCTGCCCCAGTCCTCTAGCATTTTAAAAGTCACATTATCATCTCAGTCAATCAGCACTGTTTGGGGCAATATCTTCACTTCACAAGTACCGCTGATACAGTAGGTCAGGAGTGACATAGGCGTAAATGTCTCTGTGGAGAACAGTCAACCTCACAGAACTGACCTGCTAGTGTTTAGGAATGTAGCTATATCCGTTTTCAGAAGTACCTGAAGTTATCTGAACCAAACAGCTTTATCTTTTATGAGATGTAACATTCCAGTATCAGCACCTTCCTTGCCTCATAACTGAAGCCAAGCATTTAATAATGGAAAGTTTAAAGCAATCAAATGAAGGTTACTCTGTTGGTTTTTATTGAACATACATTTGTCAGACAATGTGGTGCTACTTTGAATATGACACTTAAAATTAAACGCTAAAATATCATAAAGGAACCAAGCTCGTGGAGACATGTGTAGTACATTTCGACAAGCTGTATTGTTCGTATGATCGCCTCCCAGGAGACGTGTTCCCTTGTAACATTTTCAGAACCTGCACTAGCACTACCGAGAGCATTCTGAGGGGCTTTGTTATCGTCTTCGTGTGGGAGATCAAAGACTCTTTTCAAAAAAAGAGAACACAGCATAAAAATTACGAAACGAAGAATTAAAGGCAAAAGTATCAATACAACAAGACAATTACATTTTAAGCGAAAATGAAAATGATCATTCAGATGATGTTAAGTCTTCAGATCATGATAGGTACAGGGTTGGGTTTTTTTATACAACACAAAGGGGGGGTGGGGTGAGGAATGGATTGATTAGTATAAAATGTCATAGAAATGACTAAGTATTAACCTCCTGAAGTTGTAGAATATAGGGCATTAGATAGCCTGCCAAACTGCCATGTCAGAAATAATTGGCAGTCATATTAGTAACAAGAATGACACTGGCTGAGCTATTGTTGGTACATTTTTTCTGACTTCTTCAAAGAGGTCATATGGAAAAGACATTAATGGTTTAATCAATTTGTATGATCTCTGGTACACACACGTTTTCAAGGTGCTAGAAATGCTGGGGATGTTTAAACAAGCTATTTGATACTTGCTGCTTATCTAAAGTCAGTATTTACTTCAAATATTTGTTGGAGGTTTAAAATCATTTTTTGCTATAGTGATATCATTTTAAAATTGTTCTTCATGTAAAATTACCACTTACAGAAACTCTCCAGGTTCTTGAATTATAATATTCTTGTCATTTCTTTTTCAAACTGAAATACTGAAGTGTTGACTTCTGATGGAAGCTTTTGCTTTAGGTTTTCTGCTAGTTTGCAAGTGAATTACTTTATTAGCATAATGTACTCTATTATGTCCCAAAATTATCTCAGTACTTCATGTTTATCAGGTGGATGCCTGACTTCAACAATACTTATAGGCACTTCAATATACCCTGCTTCTAGGGAAGTTCCCCAATGCATGCAAAAAAAAAAAAAAAAAAGTGACCAGTGGCTAGATCTATGTAAAGTGCTCAGCACTTTATAATTGTTGCTCAGCACTCAAAGGATCAGGCCATAAAATATTGTGTACAAAACACACATGAAAAGAAGAAAAAAGAATGTTAGTATTAGTAGCTGGAGCCTTGTGTGCACAAACTGTTTTCAAGTAATACTTAAAAAAAGCTTTCTCATGGCTTTGCTCCGTGTTTAGTTCTCTTTCACTGCCATCTTTGGCACCTAGTCTAGTTCTTCTGCATAACCTGTTTGCAGCCCTTGGTATGATCAGTTAGCAAATGTGAAAAATCGGGCCGGGGGCAGAAGAATAATAGGCACCTACATGAGACAAAGTCCAGAATATCAGAACTGTCCCTATAAAATCAGGACATCTGTTCACCCGAGCAGCACTCCAATCCAGAAATGTACCTTGCACTCCACCCAGCATATCTCCATTGGTGCTGTGAGTCTGCTCAAGATTTAGTATCAAATCACTTTCCCCCAATGTCTTTGGATGTATAGAGGGCCAAGGTGAGGCCAATAATGAAGTTTGGTAGGACAACCACCTCGAAATAAATGGCCATAGTAATATGATATTTAAATGCTATATGAATTATTGTATACATCTGATCTATGATATGAGTAAATACAGAACAAGAAGAATTAATAATGACTCTCGTGGAGAGAGGTGGAATGTTTTAGTAAATATTTTGTAACTGAAGATTGTGTTAATTTAACAGAAATTGCTTTGTTTTCACCGAAATTTTGCACAACAAACGCCAGCTACTTCCTAATCAGTTGCAGGTTCCCTTAGGGCATTCATTATAAAGGCCTTGATCCTTCAAGCCTTTGTACAGCATGCTGAAGGGAGTGTGAGATTTTTGAGCTCCTGTACAAATGTGGACAGTGGATGTAAATATAATTCAGTACAAAGCATGGTCCTTCAGACTGAGGGCAAATAACTGTGGGGCCACTTGTGCACTTGTTCTTGTACTCTCAAAAGCATATATTAAAAAAAGGCAGAAGGAAATGGGAATATTTCAGTAATGTCAACTTCAAGCGTTCAAAGATTGTCAGAAACAAACAATCATGATATTTGCTTAAAATAATGAAATTTAAAAAATAATAATGGGGGTCTTTTTATTTGCCTTCTAGTTTTTGAGACTTTAAAATACACGTGAGTCACATTTTCAAGCTTTTCTCCTCAGCAAATGAGGGATGCAAGCAACTTTTTTTTAAAAATGAAAGCTGAGATTTGCATGTATTCCCATGACTCCAGGAGCTGAGGCTTTAAGAAAATCACCAAATATTGCAAGACTTGTGATAAAATCACAAGATTTGGCAACACCGGTGTTTGAGGAGACTGGGCCCTATGCACAATCTACATCATGCAAATGAAGCACTTAACTATACTCGTAGGCCAGAGTGTTGCAGGTGCTCATCACCAATCAGTTTCTGCCCAGTGCTTGCAGGCAGAATCCTGTCTATAATTATTTAATGTTTGCAAGTACATAAATGTTAAATAATGTTGCTATAAAATAGGTATTGGTAGAGGGTTTAAAGCTATAATGTAGTGCTCTGAATATCAAACTACAACAGGTGTGCAGCTTCATGGATTGGTAATTGGGTGGTGGGTGAACATAAATAGGAAGCATAGTGAGCATGTAGGTGTTTTGTTGATGTGGGAACAATACAAATGCTGAGGCTGTGCTCTGAATAAAGACACACTGAACTTTATTCCTCTGTGCTGAAGTACTTGCTACTTTGTCTGGCTGCTACCCTCACCTTCCAGCCCTTCTGTGTAGTTTCCTATTTTTTCTGCTTCTTTGCCATTCTGCAAAGAACAACCAAGGGGTGACTGTCTCTGTTCAAATGGCCTTCCAACTCTGTCCCTCAAGAAAACACTTTTTTGGCATTATAACCATTCAGAAAGTTCTAATCTGTGGCAAAAGATTAACAGCATGGTAATGGTCCAATTGCTCTGCCAGAATAAATTGTAAGAAAAACATTTAGAATATTGATTAAAAGTTTCATACTAGAAGATTTAAATTTACCTTCTGTATTTCCAGGATTAGCTGACGTAATGGGGTCAGCGTGCTGGCACAAATGATTTATAGAACACGTATTGGCAGCTTTTCTTCTCAAAAGGAGCATCTTTTAATGTGGCTCAGCAGCAATTCTGCTTTACCTAAAGAAGCCTTGTGTGCTTTGCATTTTCACATTAGTATCTGACAGTCGGAGATAATCTAAAATTTCATCATTAATCTAATTTGGACAGTATTGATCTGAATTCTGTGTTTTCCCAACAAAGAGGCTGATTTCCTACTCCCAACACATTGACCTCAATGAAGTTTTCTCCTGATTTACCTCAGTGTGAACAGAAGAATCAGAACTCAAGAGTTTCCCCCAATAGTTAAAATAGGTCCTATTTAGTTTCACACTTGCTTACTGTAGTGGTTTGATGTCTTCCTCTGAAGCGCCTGGTGCTTGCCACCAGCAAAGACAGAAAATTAGACTAGATGGACCTTGTGTCTGATGCAGGATGACAATTTCCTTGTTCCTAGGTGTGAAAGCAGGTACATTGATACTTGAGACTAAATAATGCATCATGATTTCCAAAAAAGAAGGTAGTTTGGCGTAGACTTGCTCTTAACTGTAGCAGCCACAATTGTACAGAAGTACACAAAATAGACCATCTTAGCATAACTCTATCGAAGTCAGCATAATTAATCCATGCATGAATTTGGCCTCATGAGGCTGGTGGATAAATATTGATTTCTCAGTATGCAATTTACTTTGCCACGGTCTATTGATTTCAACAGACCAATTTACACCAGCTGAGGATCTAGCCTGATATTACTCTGCATAGGAATTGATGTAATATATGTATGTTTGTGTGTCCATGTCAGGAGGATATTTAAAGGGGTGCTGGTTTTGTCATTAATGGTGCTGTATATTCTTATCTGGGAGTTATATATTATGAGAGAGTAGCAATTGGTGGGGTTCACGTGACAAACGCAATTTGTTCCCAATTTCACCTCTCCAGACTAACCTGCTGTGTTTTAATAGAGGGCCCATCAACATATAGCCAATACCATTTTTACAGCAGTACATAGATAAATATCTAGACCCTTAGCTGGTTTAAACTGGCACAGCTCCATTGACTTCAGTGGAGCTACATTGGTTTACCTCAGCTGAGGATCAGTGCCCTAGAGCTCTTTTGAAAATCTGGCCCCTATATTTAATTATTAGTCCCAAAATGCATGAAACATTTTTAATTATATACTGAAAGTCAGGTTCAAGGAACTTCTGTTATAGAAAGAAATCGAGATGTTCGATTTTGCATAGTTCAATCGCAATTTAAATTATGTTTTTGTGAATCGTATGCTTTTTATTGTACCCAAATATGATACATATATATTATTGGAGTGCATAATAGTTTAGAGTTATTTCATCAGCAATAAAAGATTTTACAGTTCATTTTTTTTAAAAGTTTTAATAGTCTCAGCATCTTTAGTATATTATAATAATACAGCCTTTTATAGCTGACTGTAAAACTTCAGATTACAGTTTTAGGAATCATGCAATTTTGTTTTATAGTTTAATAATTGTTCAAATGTGAGGTTCCTAAAAACCAATTTAATGACTTATAAAAATACCATTTTACCAAAATCTACTGCACACCTTTAAAGAATACTGAAATTTCAACTGCTAGATATGGACAGATTATAGTTTCTATTCTCAGAAAGCAAATTACTCCCACTAAAAACAGATGTAACATTTGCAGCATTCCCTTAAGCCATAGTTGTTTCACCGTTTTACAGCAAAGTCTCCTCTTATAGGAATAATTGTAGAAATACGAAGCACAAGACTAACTGTGGATCAGAAAATCAGAACATTTCCAATCATGCCAAATGTGCCTATGCATAATTAGTGCTATTGCTTTATAAGGTGGTTCATCATATTAAGGGTACTCTTAATAATAGGTGACTTAATTTCTGTCTCCAAATTCAAATCAATCATATTCTTTCCCTTTAAAATACATCACTTACTATAACATGCAAAAAATGGCCTTAAAGATGGTGCACAGTATTATAATTTAATTTTAGGGCATAACTACAAGTAATAACAATTCTAATGTATCACCCTGTAATAGAAGACATATTATCATTGTACTATGAACTGCAATTCTAATGTCCTATATTTGTGGAATATGTCAAAGTGTTTACTATAAAGAATATTATTTGCTATTTGCTAAATAGTTTAACATTGGTTACAAGGTGTTGGACATGATTCTGATCTCACTTACACCAATGTAAATCAGAACTAATTCCAGTGACCTCAGTGGAGTTATATCAATGTAAAATGACAGGTTTCAGAGTAACAGCCATGTTAGTCTGTATTCGCAAAAAGAAAAGGAGTACTTGTGGCACCTTAGAGACTAACCAATTTATTTGAGCATAAGCTTTCGTGAGCTAGAGCTCACTTCATCGGATGCATACTCGATGAGGTGAGCTGTAGCTCACGAAAGCTTATGCTCAAATAAATTGGTTAGTCTCTAAGGTGCCACAAGTCCTCCTTTTCTTTTTATCAATGTAAAACTAGTTCAGGCAAATGGAGTTCACCTATCTAGTGTTCTAGTGGGATGGGGATGCTGGATAAAATCCTGGTTCCGTTGAAGTCATTATTATTTGTATTACAGTACAGTAGTGCCCAGGAGACCAAGTCATGGGCGAGGGCTTCATTGTGCTGGGTAGTGTAACCAACAGAACAAAAAGATAGGCCTTGCACCAAAAGAGCTAAGTAAACTCCAGTTGACTTCAATGGGGCCAAGATTTCACCCTATGTATTATTTGTTCAGTAAACCACTTGGCACATTTTGAGTGCCACGTACATAATAAATATTTTACCACGATGAACTAAGTTAATTTAATATATTCCCACAGAAAGCATATCAAATAGAAAGAGAAACACACACACATATACACAAAGTAAGGGAAGTGTATGCCTCAGGAGATTAGTAATTGGATATAGAGACATTCACGTCTAAGACTTTTAAGTTTGAAAATGACAAGTTTGGTAGTTACCAGAGCTGGTTGAAATTTTACAAAGTATTTCTCCACTCAAAAAAACCCTGCCTTTTTTTAGAAAGGATTTTTATGTGAAAAACTAACTTTTCCTAATTTTTCATTACATTTTTTATTGAAAAATAATGTGATTTTTAAATTTATTTTTAAATCAAGAGTTTATTGAAGTTTTTTATTTGCTGACCGTTTATTAAACCAATAGTTTCATTAAGCATTTTGATCATTATTTTGACTTATCAATCAGGAAAAAAATTGTAAGTAAACCAAATTAAGTGTCTATTTGGAACCCCGCATTATTATTATTACTATTTATGGTTGGTATTGTAGTAGCTTCTAGAAGCCGCAGCCCCACTGTGGTAGGTAGTGTACAAATATAGCGCAGGGAAACCCTTCCCCAAAGAACTTACAGTCTAAGACCTCAAGCCTGCAAAGACTTAAGCCCATGCTTAATTTTGTGCACTGTGAGCTGTCCATTCATGTCTAACTTTAGACACCACATTTGGCCGTTTCTGTTGTTGGCTGAATGAATGTTAAGAATATTATGGAGTTGAAAAGTCCTCCATTCAGGTATATGATGTTTTGTATTTCTTTTTTTTTTTTTTCCTAGAAAAATGGGACAAATGACCTAATCTTACCTTCTCAAATGAAAATTGGTTTAGGATACAGCAACTCTCAAACATGCATCTTCATCACCTGTTCTCCACATACTCCAAAGCAAAACCTAATGAGCTATTAATGGCTTTGATTACAGTCCTCTTACCTAAACTGACAGATTCTGCAAAGTGATGGATGTTTTAACAGTGATCAGCATCTCTATCATATTACATCCTGGTCCCATGACCACATTTCCCCCTCCAGCACAAAGTTTGTAATCTTACTTCTGGAGCTCGAAATGTCCCCATCATACTGGCAGCCATAATGTGCCAAGTACTAGAATGCCAGCCCTGAACAGTAATGTCCCTTTTTAAAGTGCTCTCTTATGCTATTGAAAAGATCCTCCCTTTTGAATAAAATGGAAGCAGAAGAAATCTCAACAGTAGTCATGGGGAAAATTACACTCTCAAGAAACAATAACCTGGATGAATCCTGTCTCTGTCTACGTGTTATCATTGCTTACCCATTAATTTCACCTTCCAATGACATGTACATCACCTCTCAATCCCAGATATTCTGCAACTCCCTTTTATCCCTTTTATCATTTCTACCCTTTCTCTATCTTTCTATCTCTTCAGCTGTTCTTCTCTTCTCCTTTCTCCTTGCAGCTCTCTTACTTTACCTTTGCATATCAACTTAAGAAATCCGCCAGATCACACTATTATGAAATTCACTCCAGTGTTGAGGCTGGGTGCAGGACTCTTTGTACGCATGCCCCAAATGGGAGCTATGTGTAAGGGTGGGTTGCTTGCTGAGTGGAAGCAGTGCTGTACCTGTGTAACACAGGAAGGGTCTCCACACCAGTGCGGGCTAGGCAAGCCTGGAGAACTAATCCCCTTGGGTCCAATCCTGCGCTGTTACACTGGTGTAGATTTGGACTAACTCCATTATTACAGTGATGTAAATTCTCTTTGGGTGTACTTTATAACAGAATGTTATTGTTTATAGACATGATATTTTGTATCTGTCCTTATTGCACCTATACGTAGCTTATTATAAAATAAACTTTAGAAAACAAAAGCCCTTGGTATTATACAGAGGATAAGATGAAAATTCTTTCATTAAACACAATAACAACATGGGAATAGTTTCCTTCCCATAACCAGCAGTAAATGAAAGAAATAGAGAGGAATCCATAAATGACTAAAATATAATAAAAACTTAAAAACAGTCATTCTAAGCTATACATTGAAATTATTGTATCACACGCTGTAAAGGTAGCAGGGATAGATGCCTATATCTTCTTAGTAGTTGAGCCAGGTTTATAGGAAAGAAAATGAAACACAGCTTTTTAACCAAATTGGCTAACATACACTCTTAATAAAAAGCATTAATGCTAACAAAGATGTGAACATAAATATATTTTTATTCTGCTTTTAACCTGTCTGCTCATTTTACTCATTTGTATAAGTAGGGGCATAGCGAGCAGATCGAGGGACGTGATCGTCCCCCTCTATTCGACATTGGTGAGGCCTCATCTGGAGTACTGTGTCCAGTTTTGGGCCCCACACTACAAGAAGGATGTGGATAAATTGGAGAGAGTCCAGCGAAGGGCAACAAAAATGATTAGGGGTCTAGAACACATGACTTATGAGGAGAGGCTGAGGGAGCTGGGATTGTTTAGCCTGCAGAAGAGAAGAATGAGGGGGGATTTGATAGCTGCTTTCAACTACCTGAAAGGGGGTTCCAAAGAGGATGGCTCTAGACTGTTCTCAATGGTAGCAGATGACAGAACGAGGAGTAATGGTCTCAAGTTGCAGTGGGGGAGGTTTAGATTGGATATTAGGAAAAACTTTTTCACTAAGAGGGTGGTGAAACACTGGAATGCGTTGCCTAGGGAGGTGGTGGAATCTCCTTCCTTGGAAGTTTTTAAGGTCAGGCTTGACAAAGCCCTGGCTGGGATGATTTAACTGGGAATTGGTCCTGCTTCGAGCAGGGGGTGGGACTAGATGACCTTCAGGGGTCCCTTCCAACCCTGATATTCTATGATTCTATGATTCTATACCTATAGTCTTCAGTGCACATTTACAATCAAGAACTGGAAATAAATCAATCTCTGTTATTCCCTACTGACCTTTTCTCCTATGACTTCTAATCAGCTGCCTCACCTGAATAATAGATCTCTGCATTGCCCTTAAACCATTCCACTCAACCACTTTTTTCAATCTGTTATTCAGTTCTGGAACGTAAGATGCTGTCCCCCATTTTAGTCCCTCACCTTCAAAATCAATGGGAGTCCGAAGTGTTGTTTATTTTATTCTTTACTTTGGAGAATAAGATCCTAAATATTTCATACAGGATCCTAGTACTAATCAGTGGACTGGCCTCAACCTATTCTACCACATGTTAAACCCTCCTGTGTGAGCCACAAGTAAACAGACTGTTGTGCATCATGCAGGCTTTTTTTGTAATAGGTTCACACAGCGTGCATATCCTGAAGAATTATAGGATTATCCTTCCCTATAGGTTTTTGAAAACAACATTAGGTAGTCAGGGCACTAATTTACTAAGTGCTGTATTTTACTGTGTATTTCTTCTGTTAGAGAGTTGTTACCTTTTCAGAAGGCTCAACTTTGTGCTAATGGCCAGAAATTCCAAGTTAGAGGAGCAGAGTTACACGCACATACGTTTGTGTGCGCCTAATTGAGGCACGCCAATCTTTGATGTATGTGTTTCAGAGTAGCAGCCGTGTTAGTCTGTATTCGCAAAAAGAAAAGGAGTCCTTGTGGCACCTTAGAGACTAACCAATTTATTTGAGCATGAGCTTTCGTGAGCTACAGCTCACTTCATCAGATGCATACCGTGGAAACTGCAGCAGACTTTATATATACACAGAGAATATGAAACAATACCTCCTCCCACCCCACTGTCCTGCTGGTAATAGCTTATCTAAAGTGAGCAACAGGTTAGGCCATTTCCAGCACAAATCCAGGTTTTCTCACCCTCCACCCCCCACACAAATTCACTCTCTGAATCAGGTATGTGCATATGGTGAGTTAGATGCCTAGATGATCATGTGCCATGACAAATAGCTGATTTGTGCAAGCATGTTGGGTAATTGAGCTTATAAACTAAGCATGCACAGATGAATGCAACACAGTTACAAGCATCTAACTCTGAAAACCTAACCCTAAAGTTGTGTCTTCAATTTGTATATACATGCAAAAATTTACAATAATCATATGCTAAACAAATGTTATTGTTCATTGTACTCTTTACTATTGGCCAAAATGTGATGGCATAAAAAAAAAAATGTTGAATGTGTATAAGTTAAATTCTTTAGGGTCTTTTGGGATTAATTGTTCTATATAAATGTAAATCTTATTTGTGCACTCGACTCATGTACACCCTTAATGATCCAATTTTGCATAGATTTGCATTCTTTTGCAGCAGGTTTGTGCGTGCAAGAAGCTATAGATGCAAATTTAGAGGGCATTTTTGAAAATTTAGCTTTTTTTTTTTTTTTTGGATACAGATATGAACCCTGATCAGCCTGTGGTATACTTGTCCCTGTTGCAGAATCATGTACTTATCAGGAGTCATCTGGCCCACAGATCATTGTAATGAAGATTTTGTTTGTGATTAGATGTGAGGATATAGTCATGATTATTGCAGATGAGGAATGAAGGTCATTATTTATAAATAGACAAAAGTGAACTGGTTCAGTTAAAATCAGCTCCACTCTATACCCAAAATGTGAGTTTAATGAGGGTAGTATACGGCTCAGGGATTGCTAATGGGCAAGGTCCTTTCACCGTTAGATTGCTGGTCAAAATCCAGTCTAAACTGGTAATTAGCAACAGTTAGCATCTGAAGGCAGTTTGCTGGGTGGTCTGTGAGAGATGAATTTTGCTCCCTGGCAACTGAATTTGTGGTCAAGATCAGGATTCATAACGGGCCTTAAGTATGCCAGTGCCTAACTTTTAGGCACCTAGACAATCACAGGAACAACACCGCGATCCACAAAGCCTCGGCTAGGTCTGTAGACTCCCTCTATGATGAATGGTGAGAGAGAGGCACCTGAGAATGTGGATCCACAAACTCAACATGATAGGCAGGAAACGGCTTATGCTAACCAATGGGAGAAGCCGGGGAAGATAGGCACTCCCCCACCTAATTTGTGTGCAGGGCCCAATCCAGTAGGCGTGCTCAGATTCCACCTAAATCTACAGAAAATGGTTTGTGGGGAGTGCCTCCCTTATAACCTGTAGCCCAGTGGTTAGTGCACTCACCTGGAATATGGGAGACCTCTGGGTTGAGTCCCTACTCTGCCTGATGTGAAAAAGAGATCTGAGCAGGACTCTGCCACCTTTCAGCTGAGTGCTCTAACCACTGGGATACAGTCATCTCTCTTGCACATTTCATATTTAACTATTCAATTATTTAATTGAAATGGAACACCGTCACACGGAGAGATTGAGGAAGACCCCCATCAGAATATTTCATAAACTAGTGATTAGGACACTCCCCTGAGAGGTGCCAGATCCCTGCTGAAATCCCTTCACCTTATCAGGAGGAATGGGTCTCCCACATGCTGAGTGAGTGCTCTAACCATTGGGCTAAACATTATAAGGAAGATGGTCCTCCTTTCCCACAGCTGTTTAGTGTGAGTTAGGCAACCTCTGAGCACACCTACTGGACTGGGTCCCTTCTGTGAATTAGGCAGACGAATGCCTGTCTTTCCCTGGTCCATGGATTGCTTTGGGTCTTAGGTAGGAGATAGGTGCATGGGCACCTAAAGGGAGGCAGCAATTTGCATGCTGAGAGGCAGAAACATAGACACCTAGGAAACTTTTACTGCAAAAATGTAATCACCGAGCAAGTTTAGGTGCCTAAAGGGGTAGCCGGCAGGCAGGCAGGAGTGCTGTGGAGTGCAGTGGCACCTGAAACTGGGACTCCACCTCACCCCCAGATTTAGTAACCTAAGTACCTTTGTGGATCCAGGCCCAAGTGTCCACACTACAAAAACCACTGCTACACTTAGTAGTGCTTTTTTGGTAGTTTCAACAAAGAGGCCAAGGACTAAGCAGAGTACAGAGATTTGAACTACCAGCTGCACCCTCCGGCTCTGGGTCGAGACAGTTGTGCTGACTGTGGTGTACTTGACTCATGAATAAATTGAAGAGTTCATTCTCCACAGCTGTCAGTCAAACACTTACACGCACATACACACACACATACGTCTATACACCTAAAGCAAACACAAACAAATGCCTTAAAGTGAATTTTTTGGAAGATACAGAAATATGAGTTTCAGAGTAGCAGCCGTGTTAGTCTGTATCCGCGAAAAGAACAGGAGGACTTGTGGCACCTTAGAGACTAACAAATTTATTAGCGCATAAGCTTTCGTGGGCATCCAATGAAGTGGGCTGTAGCCCACAAAAGCTTATGCTCTAATAAATTTCTTAGTCTCTAAGGTGTCACAAGTCCTCCTGTTCTTTCTGAGAAATATTAGTGTAGGTCCTGCACATTCAGGAAAACATTTGCCCCAACCATCCTTTAAACAAGGTCCTCTTCAGGTAGTCCACTCAAGTCTCCACTGCAGCATGTATGTGCTTGTAGAACTTTATAATTTCTACCTAAGCCTCACAAAAAGGTGTTAAAATTTGATGGTATATTGCACCTTCAAAGATTTACCTCCTAGAGGCCACCAAGGAATTACAAAATCTCTGAGCACATGAGATCTTTCCTGTCCTGCAAGAGCAGCAAATCTCAAAGACAGAGAAAGGAAGCTGGAAAGAAATATCCGAAACACTATGGGATTTTATAATCATATGCTCATAAATCCTTGGCCTCTCTGATGAGACTCACTGCCAGAAGTGACAATTAGTGCCATTTTTATACATGTCAAGTATCAGGGGGTAGCCGTGTTAGTCTGTATTCACAAAAACAACAAGGAGTCCGGTGGCACCTTAAAGACTAGCAGATATATTTGAGCATAAGCTTTTGTGGGTAAAAACCTCACTTCTTCAGATAAAGACTAACAGATATATTTGAGCATAAGCTTTTGTGGGTAAAAATCTCACTTCTTCAGATGCATCTGGAGAAGTGAGGTTTTTACCCACGAAAGCTTATGCTCAAATATATCTGTTAGTCTTTAAGGTGCCACCGGACTCCTTGTTATATTTATACATGGAACCTATGCAATATATTAGGATTTCTTGATTTACAATACTTATATTTTTCTGCATTACATTATTCTGCTTTAATACAAGCCTTCCATCGTTTCTCTGGATGATTTGGGCAATGAAACAAAACAGAATTATTTGCTGTGAACATAATTTTGCATAATCTGATAATTATTTGCATAATCTGATTATTATGGACTCATAATTTTCCAAAATGTGATGCATAATTGCTAAGAATTTAAAATGCCCATTCATTTTGATTGTATGCATGCATGTGTGTGTGCAGTGAGCGTTTTAGTTGTGGCAAAAAGTTAACTATGTTGTTAACTATGCACTTTTTTCCCCACAGCAAATTTGAGTAATAAACATAGCAGATACAGGTAGATGTTAGAAAGTTATAGAGGGTTTTATCCTGCTCCCGTATAAGTCAATGTAAAAACTCCTATTGACTTGCATGGTGTAAGATCAAACTCATAAAGAATATGGGAAATAGAAAATCAGAGTATAATTGTGCAAACTCCTACTCTCACAAATATTTCCCACTCACTCAAATAGCTCCATTGACTTCAGTGAGGCTGTTAGTATGAGAGAGGATTGTTCATGTGTAATAATGGATACAAAGTCCTTGGGGCGAAATCCTGGCCCACTGAAGTGAATAGAAGTGTTGCCATTTACTTCCATGGGCCCAGGATTTCATCCCTGACTAAGGGCTCAGTCCTGCTCCCATTCAGGTAAAATGATCAAAGTCCTATTGACTCCAATGCGGGTAGGGTGATGCATATGTATGCATATAAGGCCACTTCACTGCCTGGCATTAGTATGAAATTACAAACTCCAAATACTGCAGGCATCCATTTTATAGTTTGTTACAAAGCTGACAGGGCAGCTCAAGGGACAGCTTAACTAATGGGAGGGCAGTTGATAGGACGTATTGGACTGATTTAACATTTTATTTTGTCCTCACTTAAATCCTTTGGAACATGAGTATATAGTAGAAAATAAAATGTTCACAAAGAGTATTAGCATGATATTAGTTTTACTTTCACGAATTAAAGTGAGCTAGGAATTTAATAACCCAGAACGCCAATGGTAAGTATGAATGCCTCGCCGGAAAATGATGCGGAAAGATTCACTGAAGGTAGCATTATTCTAATGAAAATAAGAACAAATTATTATAGTCAGCGCTGGTAACCTAACACCTCCCATTTATAAGACCCTGTTTTCAACGGCTTATAACTTTGCCAAAACCTTACCTGCTTGGGCTGAAATTTTCTATGTTGGATTTTTGCTTCTGGCTGATTTTTTGTAATGTCTATTGCCTTCTCACTGTCAGAAAGTGCAGGTTGTTCCTGTTTGTCTTACCTGGATAAGTTTTATTTCATTCTTTAAAAAGTTAATGTCCCCTCCTCCTCTATAATGAGTGATTTTATTCTGAATGGTATTTTCAATGCTAAAAAGCAGTTTAAGTACCTAGCAAGTGCAACATGTTCACTAAGGCCCCAGCCCCGTAGTTGTCTGTGCCTAATTGCAGGCTTAGGGCCTTAAAGCTGGATGGAGAAAAAGTGCTTTAAATAAAAAAAAGCATTTCTATGTCACCTCATGGGAGTAGATTGCTTGGGACCATAAATGCAAAATTCAACAGTTGTTCTAAATCATAGTTGCTCAAGATTGAATTCTTTTTATAAAGCAATCCCTAAATCATGTTGGTGATGTAATAAAACTTCACAACAGGGATAGTCACATAAGTACAGATGTAGCAAAACAAATATACTTGCATTCAGGTGTGTGCGCATTCACAGTTGCCAATTTTACCATATAGATAAGATTACCTTACTATCTGCAGTTTTCCCATATACTTCCCTATACTTACTATAGAAAATATCTTGAATGCTTTCATTTAATTATCTCAGGTTTTCTCCAAGGGAATTGTCAAGTTTTTAAAGTTGACCACTATATTCTATGTGTGCGCACGCGTGCTCACATTACGTACTCATGCACATACACGGTTTACTATATGGTTAATAAATGCAAATATCCTCAATAATTTAGTCTGTTAAAAAAGACTCGGTCAGGAGGTTCTCTAGACAAATGTTTTTGACAATTCTTTTCCCTCTAACATTTCTGAGTGAATGTAGCGCTCAAGAAAGAAGCGCTAATATCCATTGCGTAAGCCTGGCATCATGCTGGAGAACAGCATCTTGCAGAAGCACGCCAAGAGCTGCTCAGCTCCCTCCACAGACAGATGTTCAAACAAGCCAGCTTGCTTTCTCCTCCTGGCTGCAGAAATGCAAGGTGCCTCGCCTCTGGTCCTGCTGCTGGAGGGTGGAGGCAACTCCCTGCCTCATTTTCCCACTCTGCCTCTCCCTCCATTGGCAGTGTACATATCCTATAGCCAGCCTTGGCAGGCAACCGGCGTGCTTCCCGACCCTGCTCTCTCAATGCAGCTGAATCCTGACCTGCTATGCCACTCCTAGGTTTTTCTTAAGCAGAGACTCCCAATTGTGAACAATCATATCAAACTGTGCAGAGATTCTGTGATAAATGTGAATGGGACCTTGCTTGTGCGTAGCACATTTAATGTGTAATCTCTCACAGGATATGTGGGTACCTTATGGGTTTACTGAAAGCAGGAGTATCACTAGTGCTTAGACATGTGGGGTGAAATCCTAGCCCTCAGTAAAGTCAATGGGTTCAGGATTTCAACCATGGAGTTTTTTATTTGTAATTAAAATACGACTGTGGCTTTTAAACAGGACTTTAATAGCTTTATATTCACTTTTGTTTTCTTTAACTGAATTACAGTGCACAATATCTAGATGCTACTTATAACTGGTATATAAGTCACTGAGTTGGTGGCGGTAGAGAATCACTGGGAAGATGGGTTTTAATAATAAAATCCCAAAGTACTAGATTTTGGATTACATGGTTTTCGGTGTTATAGCTGGGGGACAAAACACCCAAGCAGCCTAAGTTGTTAGGCTATTAGGCTAGCAAAAGTTATTCTCCTTATGCTTTTTAGTATTCTCTTTTCTTCTCTGCCTTTCTTAATGCAAACATGTTTGCTTGAGGCATATCCGTAAAAAGACAATATTAGGAATGTTCCATACTATCCCCTAAAAATAGGAAACAAGAATCTAGGGCTATATGAAGCCATTTAACTCAGATAAATGAGTGAGTGAAAAGGGAAGCAAACCCAGAACTAGTTACTATACCACCATGTAAGGTTAGATGTTCATGGTAAGTCATTTTTTGCAGACTAGTCTGTGTATTGCATTCTGTACTGTGCTCACTCAAAAACTAACTGCTTGAAAAGGTGTTTGAAGATCTGTGTACCTGGCCATGCACAGTCAGGAAGGATTTGTTTTCCACAGAATCCTGAGACAGATATCTATCCTGTGGTCGCACAGCTCTTAGTTGCCTTACTCCTAAAACTTGAGCACACAAATTTCACTCAAACATAAACAGCACGATGCCCTGTGTGGAGGGGGAAAGGGAACTTTGCAGGTAATCTGCCTTCCCTGGCCTTTATGAACATTCTGTGCCCAAATAAGAGAAGGTTATAGAAATAAGCCATGTTTCAGCTGCCTATTGGCATGGGAATGCACACACATATAAAAAGACTCCCTATGTATTTTGTAAGATACTTACCATGTATTTTGCTCCTAGCATTGAAAACTGATACCAAAAATGTTTTGGTAATATCTACCATTAAAATGTACTTACTATACAAAATGGGATGATACTGTTAGGCAAAATGACCACACATGAATTCATGCTCCGAGGTAGCATCTTTGGGGCTGATTCAGCAAAAAAAAAAAAGTCTGACTTCTTCATGGTGAGAGGTTTCAGAGTAGCAGCCGTGTTAGTCTGTATTCGCAAAAAGAAAAGGAGTACCTGTGGCACCTTAGAGACTAACAAATTTATTTCAGCATAAGCTTTCGTGAGCTACAGCTCACTTCATCATCCTGAAGTGAGCTGTAGCTCACGAAAGCTTATGCTGAAATAAATTTGTTAGTCTCTAAGGTGCCACAGGTACTCCTTTTCTTTTCATGGTGAGAATCTACAAAGCTTAAATAGCATTACACCAGGCTGTGAGGCACAGAATTCAGAATTATTGTATGCTGAATTAGATCCTTATTTTAGTATACTCTGCTTCTGACATGCACTTTGCTTGTTTTCCCCACTGAAAGTAATTTATATTGCAGCATACTATTGTATCACTGTACTAATAAGAAAATACTATTGACAAGTGTGATAGATGCAGCTAGCAGTTAGTGAGTGCAGAAGAGTTAAACTGATTGCATTTTTACACTCCGTGCATTTTTCTGTTTATTGTTTGTGTCCTGCTGTTAGGAAAATAGGTTGGTTGCATAGTAAATCTCTAATCAACACTAGAAAAGAACAAAAAGAACATGTAATGTCATTTGTTATGAATATTTCAGGAGTGGGGTCAGCCAGAGGATGTTTGAGGAGATTTCTTCTGCTCTTTTTTTTTTTTAAAACCTTGTTAATATGCTTATCGCTAGCCAAGAATTTGAAAGGATGGCAAAGCCACGCCCATTAAAATGACCTGAAAACAAGCATGAAATATATGTATCTGTCTTAGTTATAGCTACATTGCTTATCACCATAGTATCTAAGAAATGTGGCCCGTAAAGTACATATTCCCTCACGAAACCTGAAGACCAGACTATCAGAGAGGTACTGGTTTGCCGGATCAGCTGCTCATTCTGTGCCTCTGACTTTTCAGGCTGAGTACTCCATTGCTCCCTTCTTTTCCCAAATTAAAACTCACTTTGATTTGGAACAGTCCACCAGTGGATCTCTAGCGCACGTTGAATACCCTATATGAACACTACATTGTATGTGAAACAAAATCACTGCACTGCAAGCCATAAAATAGGTGGCCTCCCAAGCTCAGACCCATGGGGTTGGGGGGGGCTTGGGGAGCCCAAGCCACACCATCCACACTATTGTTTTCAGTGTGCTAACTCAAGCTGAGCTAGCGCAAGTCTGTCTGCCAGGCTGGGAGGCTTGCTCCCAGCTGTAATGTAGACATAGGCTACGTAGCAATGCCGCGTGCCTTTCAGGGAAACAGCTAGCTGCTCTGCTAGCTCTGGTTCTCCTTCCCCTCCAGGAAGAGCATCTATCAGCTCTCTGCTGGGCATGAGGTACTAGTTCTTTTCTGAAATGGCCTGAGAAGCTTTCCGTACCAACCAGATGTCTCAGGACATTGGCTTGGGCACAGTGCCTTAGAGGAAGCAGGGGAGTGGTTTAAAACCCTGAGACTGCCCAAGCTAAACTAAGACTCCTGATAGATGTGCAGCATGATGAAAATTTCATCAGACAGAGTTCACGGGTGTTCAAATTCTTAAATATGAATCTTTGCTTTTCTACCATAGTAACTAGGTTCTTTACAGAATTAAGGGGCACGTTTTACAAAATATAAAAGGGTAACTCAGCACAAGACTGATGACAAAGACAAAACTGAGGCAGCTTCTTAAGACTGGCCAGCATTTCTGAGTCCAACCAAACAGGAGTTTCTTACAAAGCCACAGTTATCAGTCAACCCATCTCAAACCTTCTTAATCGTTCCTTGTGGGATGGGCTTTAAGAACTGTAGTTAAAGTTACTGCTTGTTTTTATAGTAACAAAAGGAAAAGGTGTACAGTAATTTGGAGGGGTTTTAGATCAGTGAGTCAATTACTTGTAACTATTCATTCTACAGTCCGCAATAGATTACAGCTGAATGCATGAATTGTTAGCAGATTTGATTTTAGCCGGTAACACAGATCCCAGACCTCTTTTCTTGAGAATTTTTTTTAAACTTCATTTCCATTGATTTTTTTACGAGCCGAATCCTGCTCTCATTTCAGTCAGTGAAAAAAATCTCATGAACATTCTTATGGCAGGCTCAGGCCTTATATGAAGCCTGAAAATAAGTCTAATTTTGAAATATGCAGGAGAACCTCAGAGTTACAAACCCCTCAGGAATGGAGGTTGTTCGTAACTCTGAAATGTTCATAACTCTGAACTAAATGTTCTTTCAAAAGTTTACAACTGAACATCAACTTAATACAGCTTTGAAACTTTACGATGCAGAAGAAAAATTCTGCTTTTAAACTATCTTGATTTAAATAAAACAAGCACAGAAACAATTTCCTACCTAGTCAAATCCATTTTTAAAATGTTCCCTTTATTTTTTGTTGTTAGTTTACATTTAACACAGCACTGTATTGTATTTGCTTTTGTCTCTGCTGCCTGACTGTGTATTTCCGATCCAAATGGGGTGAGTGGATGACTGATCAGTTTGTAACTCTGGTGTTTGTAGCTCCGAAGTTCTACTGTAGCCTTATTAGCAAAAACAACAAGGAGTCCTTGTGGCACCTTAGAGACTAACAAATTTATTTGGGCATAAGTTTTTGTGGGCTATAACCCACTTCTTCAGATGTATGGAGTGAAAAATACAGTAGGCAGGTATAAATATACAGCACATGAAAAGATGGGAGTTGCCTTACCAAGTGAGGACTCGGTGCTAACGAGGCCAATTCAATCAGGTTGGATGTGGCCCATTCCCAATAGCTGACAAGAAGGTGAGAGTATCAACAGAGGGAAAATTATTTTTTATAGTGACCCAGCCACTCCCAGTATCTATTCAGGCCTAATTTGATGGTGTCAAGTTTGCAAATTAATGTGTTTTATTTTATCTTTACTCTGACTGAAAGGCTGCTTTTAATACCTTAGGGACAAACCCTGTTACCGGTGTACCAGGCATGGAATTACACTGTCCTGAGGGGTTTTTTGAGACTTGGGCTTGGGATGGCATCTACAGTAGCCTATATAAGACACACCTGTATTCCCCCAAATCCTCCTGCATCTTAAGGTACAGAATTTCCCCTGCCAGAACTTCACTCTACAGCGTGCAAGGGATGCGAGCCTCTTTATCTTGTATAAGATTTGGGGCTATTTTATAGATAAACAGATAATGGGGCTCCACATCATTTTTCATTTTTGTGTGTGAGTGCGTGTGCATCAAGACCATCAGTAGTGTCTGAGTCCTGACTTGGCTCCCCAGGTGAAGCACTCCTTTCCTGTGAAGCACAGCACCATCCATTGTTTTGTGTTCTCTGCTCTTTGTGCCTAAGAGTCGGGCAGGAAGGATTTTCCCTTTAGGATGTAATTACTGATATAAGCTTCCCATAGTGCACTCTTCTGCCTACAGGTTCTTTCCCTACTTCTCCTCCCCCCAAAAATTACTTGTGATTTAGTGATACACTATTGTATTATAGTAGTGCAGCCTATGCCAGTATTTCCATTAGAACCCATTTTTTCAGGTTTATAATTCAGCAGTAAAAATCTACTCTTCCAGTTTGAAACTTGGCAGATAATGTCTCAGCCTGGAAGCTAATTTTTTTCCTGCAAATCCCCCTCTCCCTCCTCCCCAAAAAAGAAGGTGTAGTGTTGTTTTATTTTGAATTACAGACACTATCCCTTACACTTTGAAGGGAGAAAAGGCCACTTTAAAATACTTTTTTAAAATCCAAAGGAAGAAGGAACATCTGTTCTATTTGAAGCAGGTGAATAAATGTATTAATTGTTGTTAAAATGGTCCTCATTAAATATATAGATAACTGTTCCCAAATTAAAGCTAGTGAATGATGATCAAAATTATTGAAAAGCTTTTGTTGATTTTGGATTCTACCTGATAATTGTTGATTTCACCTAAAAACAGTTGTTTTCTAAAATGCAGGTATACTTTCGGTGCTGCACTGGTTATGTTGCTTTTCAAGATGAATGTAATGGAAGAGGAACACGACCTTGTTCTCTCTTTTCATTTTGAGAGCTATATTAAGTCTTAAGAAAAGATAAAATGTAATCCTTGGTATACAGCAGCAGCTAATTAGAAATAGTAATGTCCTAAATGGTACAGTATTCTGTAACCCAAGCCAGGCATAGCTACTAGGAAACACACATGGGCAGTAGACAGAAGCTTGTATAAGGACTTGGATATCTAGCACATAGCAAGGAGGTAGGAAATATCAACGAAGGCCTTCCACAATTTATACTGTAAAAACCAAAGATGATATCCTTTGTTCTTTGGATCTCCACTTTCCCATTTGACTCAGTGGAAGGATGTGCTGAAAAAGAAATGCAAGATTAGGCTTTACTTTGGTTTCTCCTTGCTTGTCATGTTTCCCCTTGCGGCAAGCCAAAGAGGAGTGAAATCAGAATTGCTGTCACCAGAGAAAGTAATTTCTAATCTGGCCAAGTAGTACTCAAAATTCACTGCCAGAGTTTTATTTTTTCATCTAGAGGCTAGACTCACAAAAGGACTTAGGTGCCTACCTGCCACTTTCGGTGCCTGAATCCCAGAATCGGGCCCCACTGGGATTCACAAAAACCTCAGCTGCTGCTGCTGAACCCTGTAGGTGCCAAAACTTGCTCTGCACTGAAATTTTTGAGGTAAAAGTTCAGTAGGTGCCTGTGTTTCTGCCTCCACACATATGCACTGCAACCCCACACCTAAGCCCCAGAACAATGCATGGACAGGGGATCTTCTCTGTAACGCCCCTATGGGACCCGAGCCAGTAACCATGCTCAGAACTCACCTATTGAATTGGGCCCCTACAGACAAGTTAACAGAAAATGAGAAGGAGGATGACGTCCCTAATAACTTTTAGCCTGGTGGTTAGGATACACACCTGAGACGTTGGAGACCTCTGATTCCAGTCCCCTCTCTGCCTGACGGGGAAACAGGATTTGAACAGGGATCTGCCACCTCACGGGTGAGTGCCCTAACTACTGGGCCATAGGATATTCTGATGAGGGGCCCCCTCAGGTTCTCCTGTTGAAGCTCTTCCAGTGTAGATAAATTGAGGAGGGGAAAGGAGAGAGAGAGAATGACTATATCATTTGGTGATTGGAGCACTCACTTGTGAGGTGGGGCACCTGGATTCAGTCCCCCGATCATCTGACTTCAGGTTGATTTATAGTTACATTCCTTAAAGGAAATAAATGTTGTTCTGTTTGCATAATCTGGGAACTTTCCAGAACAGGCTTTGTGGCTGTAGCACAACACAGAAATTAATATATTTTTATTTTAAAATATTTTTATTGGTCATCTTAACATCTAGGTAAAATTCTATTAGCAGAAGTAAAACACTTCAAAATACAGTATATTTTTTCCTAACTGTTAAGAATACACTGGTCAAAGTCCATATTTTCTAGTTAAGATGTACTAGTGTTAGTTAATATTAACAAAAAGCATGATCATACTCCATTTTTCTCTACTAGGATCATATGTGTCTTTTACATAGACCCTTGATTACTGACTTAATTTATATGTAAAAAGAAAAGGAGTACTTGTGGCACCTTAGAGACTAACCAGTTTATTTGAGCATAAGCTTTCGAGAGCTACAGCTCACTTCATCGGATGCATACTGTGGAAATACAGAAGATGTTCTTATACATACAAACCATGAAAAAACGGGTGTTTATCACTACAAAAGGTTTTCTCTCCCCCCACCCCTCTCTCCTGCCGGTAATAGCTTATCTAAAGTGATCACTCTCCTTACAATGTGTATGACAATCGAGATGGGCCATTTCCAGCACAAATCCAGGTTTTCTCCCTCCCCCGCCCCTTTTCCACACACACAAACCCACTCTCCTGTTGTTAATAGCTTATCTAAAGTGATCATTCTCCTTACAATGTGTATGATAGTCAAGGTGGGCCATTTCCAGCACAAATCCAGGGTTTAACAAGAACGTCTGAGGAACGGGGGGCGGGGGAGGGGTGTAGGAAAAAACAAGGGGAAATAGGTTACCTTGCATAATGACTTAGCCACTCCCAGTCTCTATTCAAGCCTAAGTTAATTGTATCCAATTTGCAAATGAATTCCAATTCGGCAGTCTCTCGCTGGAGTCTGGATTTGAAGTTTTTCTGTTGTAATATCGCAACGTTCATGTCTGTAATCGCGTGACCAGAGAGATTGAAGTGTTCTCCGACTGGTTTGTGAATGTTATAATTCTTGACATCTGATTTGTGTCCATTTATTCTTTTACGTAGAGACTGTCCAGTTTGACCAATGTACATGGCAGAGGGGCATTGCTGGCACATGATGGCATATATCACATTGGTAGATGTGCAGGTGAACGAGCCTCTGATAGTGTGGCTGATGTTATTAGGCCCTGTGATGGTGTCCCCTGAATAGATATGCGGGCACAGTTGGCAATGGGCTTTGTTGCAAGGATAGGTTCCTGGGTTAGTGGTTCTGTTGTGTGGTATGTGGTTGCTGGTGAGTATTCGCTTCAGGTTGGGGGGCTGTCTGTAGGCAAGGACTGGCCTGTCTCCCAAGATTTGTGAGAGTGTTGGGTCATCCTTCAGAATAGGTTGTAGAGCCTTAATAATTCGTTGGAGGGGTTTTAGTTGGGGGCTGAAGGTGACGGCTAGTGGCGTTCTGTTATTTCCTTTGTTAGGCCTGTCCTGTAGTAGGTGACTTCTGGGAACTCTTCTGGCTCTATGAGCTGTAGCTCACGAAAGCTTATGCTTAAATAAATTGGTTAGTCTCTAAGGTGCCACAAGTACTCCTTTTCTTTTTGCGAATACAGACTAACACGGCTGTTACTCTGAAACCTGTCATTATGCAAGGCACTGCATTTAGCCATATGGAGTGGAAATCTATCAACTGCATGAAAAAACTTGTACAGATACAGACAGACATCATCTTCCTTTCCAAATGCAAACAGATGGACATCGTACCAAAAGGGCTGAAGATAAAAAATCCATTACAATCTACATACCACACAGACTATGCTGACAGCTTGTGCCACATGCTCTCAAAGAAACTGCGGAACCACCTGATCAACATCCTATACAGCAAACAGGGAAAGATTAAGAATGAGCTCTCAAAAATGGATAGTCTCATAAAAAAACAACCTTCCACACAAACTTCCTCGTGGCTGGACTTTACGAAAACTAGACAAGCCATTTACAACACACACTTTGCTTCTCTACAAAAGAAAAAGGACACTAAACTTTCTAAACTACTACATGCCACGAGGGGCCACAGCAATGGTTCCCTCAACCCACCCAGCAATATTATTAACCTATCCAACTATACTCTTAGCCCAGCAGAAGCAGCTGTCCTATCTTGGGGCCTCTCCTTCTGCCCCTCCACCCCCACGAACATGATACAGTTCTGTGGTGACCTAGAATCCTATTTTCGACATCTCCGGCTCAAGGAATATTTCCAACACACTTCTGAACAACATACTAATCCACAGAGACCTTCCTACCAACACTACAAAAAGAAGGATTCTAGATGGACTCCTCCTGAAAGTCGAGACAGCAGACTGGACTTCTACATAGAGTGCTTCCACCGACATGCACGGGCTGAAATTGTGGAAAAGCAGCATCACTTGCCCCACAACCTCAGCTGTGCAGAACACAATGCCATCCACAGCCTCAGAAACAACTCTGACATCATAATCAAAAAGGCTGACAAAGGAGGTGCTGTCGTCATCATGAATAGGTCGGAATATGAACAAGAGGCTGCTCGGCAGCTCTCCAACACCACTTTCTACAAGCCATTACCCTCTGATCCCACTGAGAGTTACCAAAAGAAACTACAGCATTTGCTCAAGAAACTCCCTGAAAAAGCACAAGATCAAATCCGCACAGACACATCCCTGGAACCTCGACCTGGGATATTCTATCTACTACCCAAGATCCATAAATCTGGAAATCCTGGGCGCCCCATCATCTCAGGCATTGGCACCCTGACAGCAGGATTGTCTGGCTATGTAGACTCCCTCCTCAGGCCCTACGATACCAGCACTCCCAGCTACCTTCGAGACACCACTGACTTCCTGAGGAAACTACAATCCATCGGTGATCTTCCTGATAACACCATCCTGGCCACTATGGATGTAAAAGCCCTCTACACCAACATTCCACACAAAGATGGACTACAAGCCATCAAGAACACTATCCCCGATAATGTCACAGCTAACCTGGTGGCTGAACTTTGTGACTTTGTCCTTACCCATAACTATTTTACATTTGGGGACAATGTATACCTTCAAATCAGCAGCACTGCTATGGGTACCCGCATGGTCCCACAGTATGCCAACATTTTTTTATGGCTGACTTAGAACAACGCTTCCTCAGCTCTCGTCCCCTAACGCCCCTACTCTACTTGTGCTATATTGATGACATCTTCATCATCTGGACCCATGGAAAAGAAGCCCTTGAGGAATTCCACCATGATTTCAACGATTTCCATCCCACCATCAACCTCAGCCTGGTCCAGTCCACACAAGAGATTCACTTCCTGGACACTACAGTGCTAATAAACGATGCTCACATAAACACCACCCTATACCGGAAACCTACTGACCGCTATTCCTACCTACATTCCTCCAGCTTTCACCCTGACCACCCCCACTCTGAACTCTAGGGTACAGATGTGGGGACCTGCATGAAAAACCTCCTAAGCTTATCTTTACCAGCTTAGGTCAAAACTTCCCCAAGGTACAAAATATTCCACCCTTTGTCCTTGGACTGGCCGCTACCACCACCAAACTAATACTGGTTACTGGGGAAGAGCTGTTTGGACGCATCTTTCCCCCCAAAATACTTCCCAAAACCTTGCACCCCACTTCCTGGACAAGGTTTGGTAAAAAGCCTCACCAATTTGCCTAGGTGACTACAGACCCAGACCCTTGGATCTTAAGAACAATGAACAATCCTCCCAACACTTGCACCCCCCCTTTCCTGGGAAATGTTGGATAAAAAGCCTCACCAATTTGCATAGGTGACCACAGACCCAAACCCTTGGATCTGAGAACAATGAAAAAGCATTCAGTTTTCTTACAAGAAGACTTTTAATAAAAATAGAAGTAAATAGAAATAAAGAAATCCCCCCTGTAAAATCAGGATGGTAGATACCTTACAGGGTAATTAGATTCAAAACATAGAGAACCCCTCTAGGCAAAACCTTAAGTTACAAAAAAGATACACAGACAGAAATAGTTATTCTATTCAGCACAGTTCTTTTCTCAGCCATTTAAAGAAATCATAATCTAACACATACCTAGCTAGATTACTTACTAAAAGTTCTAAGACTCCATTCCTGGTCTATCCCCGGCCAAGACAGAATGTAGACAGACACACAGACCCTTTGTTTTTCTCCCTCCTCCCAGCTTTTGAAAGTATCTTGTCTCCTCATTGGTCATTTTGGTCAGGTGCCAGCGAGGTTACCTTTAGCTTCTTAACCCTTTACAGGTGAGAGGAGCTTTCCCCTGGCCAGGAGGGATTTCAAAGGAGTTTACCTTTCCCTTTATATTTATGACACTACAGTGCTAATAAACGATGCTCACGTAAACACCACCCTATACCGGAAACCTACTGACCACTATTCCTACCTCCATGCCTCCAGCTTTCACCCTGACCACACCACACGATCCATCATCTACAGCCAAGCTCTGCAATACAACCGCATTTGCTCCAACCCCTCAGACAGAGACAAACACCTACAAGATCTCTATCAAGCATCCTTACAACTACAGTACCCACCTGCGGAAGTGAAGAAACAGATTGATAGAGCCAGAAGAGTTCCCAGAAGTCACCTACTACAGGCCAGGCCTAACAAAGGAAATAACAGAACACCACTAGCCGTCACCTTCAGCCCCCAACTAAAACCCCTCCAACGCATTATTAAGGATCTACAACCTATCCTGAAGGATGACCCAACACTCTCACAAATCTTGGGAGACAGGCCAGTCCTTGCCTACAGACAGCCCCCTAACCTGAAGCGAAAACTCACCAGCAACCACATACCACACAACAGAACCACTAACCCAGGAACCTATCCTTGCAACAAAGCCCGTTGCCAACTGTGCCCACATATCTATTCAGGGGACACCATCACAGGGCCTAATAACATCAGCCACACTATCAGAGGCTCGTTCACCTGCACATCTACCAATGTGATATATGCCATCATGTGCCAGCAATGCCCCTCTGCCATGTACATTGGTCAAACTGGACAGTCTCTACGTAAAAGAATAAATGGACACAAATCAGATGTCAAGAATTATAACATTCATAAACCAGTCGGAGAACACTTCAATCTCTCTGGTCACGCGATTACAGACATGAACGTTGCGATATTACAACAGAAAAACTTCAAAACCAGACTCCAGAGAGAGACTGTTGAATTGGAATTCATTTGCAAATTGGATACGATTAACTTAGGCTTGAATAGAGACTAGGAGTGGCTAAGTCATTATGCAAGGTAACCTATTTCCCCTTGTTTTTTCCTACACCCCTCCCCTGCCCCCCATTCCTCAGACGTTCTTGTTAAACCCTGGATTTGTGCTGGAAATGGCCCACCTTGACTATCATACACATTGTAAAGAGAGTGATCACTTTAGATAAGCTTTTACCAACAGGAGAGTGGGTTTGTGGGAGGTGGTGGGGAGAAAACCTGGATTTGTGGTGGAAATGGCCCACCTTGATTATCATACACATTGTAAGGAGAGTGATCACTTTAGATAAGCTATTACCAGCAGGAGAATGGGGTGGGGGGAGATAAAACCTTTTGTAGTGGTAAACACCCATTTTTTCATGGTTTGTATGTATAAGAACATCTTCTGTATTTTCCACAGTATGCATCTGATGAAGTGAGCTGTAGCTCACGAAAGCTTATGCTCAAATAAATTGGTTAGTCTCTAAGGTGCCACAAGTACTCCTTTTCTTTTTGCGAATACAGACTAACACGGCTGTTACTCTGAAACCAGTTTATATGTAGGCATTTCTGTGGCCCTCATCACAGTATTAGCTGAGTGCCTTATGCCCTTATTCTTACTGGCTTTTTCAAAATCTGTATTTTAAATTCACAGCGGGGATTAAAACTGCAAGGGCTTGTCTACGCGGAGATTTAATGCGCTGTAAACCAGGCTGTAAATCTGCAGTGCACTAGTTTGCCACGCACTCACTGGGCATGTGGACCCGTCTACTGCACATTAAAAGTTCCTTTGTGTGTTTTGATGAACTACCATTTGAAATATAATGGCTAGCTATTGGGCTGTAGAGTCACACCCCGTCTTGCCAACCACTAAGGCTCTATGTAGACAAGCACTGAGATTATATTGTTACTTCAAGACTGTTGTTTTACTATTTGCTCTTCATTCCTACTCATTTATTATAGAGGCATGTTAACATGAAACAGAACAATCAAGAAAAGATTATTCAAACAGAAATATCCATATTACATGTATAAATATAGATATATACTGTGTAACTTCTGCATTTGTCTATATAGGCACAGAAGCGGAAATCCAATGAATCTGTAGACACAGAACTCTGTCTTAATGAGGTAAGAATGTGGACCGTATCACAGTAGCACTTTATTTTTCATAATACAAATATCAATCTGAAATGTAATAATCCAGGACCCAATCCTGTAACTCTTTCCTCAGACAAAATTCCCATCAATATCATCATGGCTGGGTACCAAGTTATCATAATAAAGGGAGTTTTGCCTGAGTGAGGAGCTCAGGATTGGGTGCAAAGTGGCTGCTACCCTGGTACCATGCAGTGGTGAGATAATTACATTTTAATTCCTACATAGTTGTTGGGATTCCCTCCGAGACCTCTTTCCACTTGGCTTCCCAAAAACTGATTTTGCAGGTCAAATAGTAATTAGTGTTGCACCTAGGAAGTGTAATTAGCTAGTAATCTGCAGGAACATGTAATCATATGGCATTTACCAAGTCCCAGAAATACAGCAGATTTCATTTTATGGCTGACAGAATACTGATTTAGGATAAATGAAATGACAGTTATATAATACATTAGGAGCTAGATTGACAGTCCCTGGAGACTTGGAACCTTTCCCTATGCTGTTCCACCAGCCTGCTTCAAACCTGACCAATAAGGACCATCCCTAGAGGTGGAAGATTGACTCTCATGGAAACTAAACTAATCTGTAACCTTTCTGCTGGCTCAGGGGTTAAAGAATATTCCTTGTGTACTGTCCCGTGTACCTGCACATAAACTGCCAATCTGCCCCTAATATTATCCTGTTATTTTACTGCGTATAATGTATAGCTGCATATTGTATGTAGCATTAGTACTTTTTGATCATGAAAACACATGGGCATATAACAATGCAGCAACTGGGAAAAGAAACTAAATGGACATTGCTCCTGTTGCTAGGCCAACCCATAAACCTACTCTGATGGTGGTTCTTACCTATAGGAATCCAACAATACTTCATTTTCAAGCAATGCTTGCTGTTGGCTTCACAAGACAAATTTCATAGCAAGTCCTGCATCTGCTTTTTAAAAATGAATTTCCAAGTTGAACACAGATCGCTTTAAAACAGTGCTTGATTTTAGAAGGTTAGATCTTCCAACTGGGTTCGCTCTCAAAGTGTGTTATTTTTATTTATTCTTTTTTTCCCTACCTGATTACTTTGATGGTGTCCCTTAAATGTGTTTTGATAGTTACAGTCAAATTGTATTTTAATACCACTGTCTTTTTGACATCCTGTTTTATCCTTCTCATATACTTAAATTCATAATGGTGAAATACATGAAATTGGAGGGGGAGAAACTGGCAGGATGAATTTTATTAAGTGCATCTAAATATATTACAGTATAATGAAAATGCTTAACAATGACCAAAGAAAGTGTTGTCTCTTGCAGAATGCTATTGGGAAGGACAACACAGTCAGAGTCTCCACAAGTCACATATCATCAGAGAATTCATCTGCTCTTCCTACAAGCTTCAGTCTAAGCACACTGCTCATATTGATGACAATTGCACTCTCAATCTCTTTGTTCTTAAGTTCATCAGAAACCTTGTAGCTGCATTACAAAAGGACACGTTAAAAAAAAAAATTCTGTTCCTGTCCTCTGTTGTTTATCTGAAATTCCAGTTCTAGGAGCTGAGTTGAAGCACTCTGCTAAAACAGTTTCATTCAACTGGAATTTTTCTTTTTCTTTCTTTTTTTTTTTTTTTTAAGCTTCTTGTGATATTTAGGGGCTTTGTGAAATACTTGATGCAGTGCTACATTCCGAACCCAAAAGGCTTTTGGGCATGCAGTGTTATAAAGAGACAGTATGTAAATTTGCCTGTTAAACAATCTGTTTGGATTTTTTATTATTATTTCAATTCTGGCCTTTACCTGAGAAGGAAGATGTCAGTTTTCTTAAGATCCTATTTATCTCATTTAACTATTTTGATTTTAAAATTAAATGAACATCAGACTAACGAGGATGCCAGGCTTTTGTCACATGGTGAATGTTCTCCCAGAGAGTGGACTTCATGAAATGTCTTCATTTGATAGATTGCTACTGATGTTTAACTTTTTCAATGTATTAGCATTCTCCTCTTTAAATGTTTATGTAATGTAAGTGGTTCTGCATTCCCTGCTGAGAAGCCATTATAAGTCACATACAGGTGTAACGTACATCTTTTAGTTAAAATCTCATAAAAAACAGAGTGTAATAAACTTTTACCAGTACTTCTAAATTTTAATTACATTTAGCCTTAACAAGGGGTGAAAATTCCTTAAATTAACAAGAAGCAAACATTGTGAACACTTCATAATGCTAAATTTATTTACATTTACAAGGATATACATAATAGAAACAAATTTTGCTAAAGAGTTTCAATTGTACAATTGTTGGTCTTCTATACTTCTATTGTAATAATACAGTCTAGTTATTTTATTGTTGGTTTAATAAAAATGACATACAATTTATTTCATCTACTAAAACAGCATTAACTGCTTATATTTACATAGTATAACAACTCTAAAAGTTAAGGGAGCTTTATGCCTTAGCTCTCCAATCACACCATTATAGACTGAAAATAGGACATAAAACAGAAATGTGAAATTTAAATTGTGTATCATTTCTTATACTGCTAAAATCAACACGTAAAGGGATCATTGCTTCAGTTATGGGCACAGTCATGCAAACCTCATCTATGTAAGTAGTTTTTACTCACATTAGTACTCCCACTCAAGCCCATGGGACTGCTGATATGAGTAAGGGTTTGCAATATTGGACCCATACATGGTTTAATGGCAATATTTCCAGTGCACATGATTTAAACACTTTTGTTTCATTTGGTGACACCAACATCCTATGCTGAACCATGATGATTTTCTGTAGTATCTAGAAGGGATTTTTTAAAGCTTTAAATGTCATCAGATAGGCAGCATGTCTCCTAAGGGCTGTCTATATACCTGACTGTAGTGGCTTGGTGACTGTTACAAGCAGTTATGTTTAAATGATCAACTGTAATCTGTTTTTGTTTTTATTGAAAGTAGACGATCACTTTACTAGGTGTAGAGTTCATCACTCTGAATTTATAGTTTTACGCTGAAACCTACATGATCTATTCAGGTTTGGTTGAAATGTCCAGATCAGCTATTTGCAATAAAAATATAAACTAGAGATCATTGACTTCAGTGCTGCTAGCAATGTGAAAAATATACATCTCACTAACCAATTGTTAAACTATTGGCTGATCCATATTTGGGATTTTTCTTTTTACCAGGCTAATAAAAGCAGTGCAAAAAATTCTAAAAATCACTTTTGTAGTTTTGGTTATAGTCACATAACATACGATTCAAAGCATTCTCTGACAAACATCTAGAGTACTGCATTCCACTAAACATAGCAAAGTAGACAACATTACTCCTTAATTCTGCACTGATTAAAAAAACTTCACATTATTTTCAAAGGCATAGGAGCTGCTTTTGGAGAAGAAATATATAGTCTATCGTTACTACAAAATCCCCTGTGGTTGCTGTTGTTTTTCTTCTAAAAGCTAATCAAATTATTGAAAAATAGTTGCAACAAGAAAAAAAGATAACTAGATCCAAGATTTAAAAATAAATTCTTTTATGTCAAAAAGAGTTGGAAGTATAATCTATTGACATGCTAATGCATACAGAATTATAATAGGAAAGTTTGACATTACCCAATTAAAAATATTTTCAAAACAAATCCATAAACATTAAAATGGTTAAACCCTTCTTTGATCAACAAAGGTTTCTTTTCAATATCATTTATATTCAGCCCATTAAATGTTAAATAATATCTGGAGCTTTAATAATCTGCTAGCACAGTGCATACATTTTTTGAAGATTTTTATACATTTGTTTTTACTACAATATCTCTATGTTATCCTGATTATTATAGCTCTGAATCAGTGCGATTCAGAATAAAAGCAATTGATCACTTAACACTGTAAACAACAAGTCTCATTAGCATCTGATAACAAAAGGAATTGTTATTTGGCTTAACAAGAGTCATGTGTATAACACAGAAATAGACTACATTTTGAGAAGCTGGCCATGTCTACCACAAGCAAGAAATAGCACTCTGTTTTTTTCCTGGATAAATTTAAAGCACACTGGATTCTTAATTTAAAAATAAATTGCTTATTAAACAAGCCAGAGGAAAAAATTATGAGTCTGACACTTTAAAGAGGTTCTTACAGACATCACCATGCAAATATTGGTGGATTTTTAGCAGTTGGATATGGTGCTGACGATGTCAATTTAGCACGGTGACCTTGTCAACACAGTTATTTGCTACAGTACTAAAGTAAGCAAATCGTTTCATTTTTTCTTTCCCCTTACAGCTATCATAATTGCATGTACTGAGTGCTAGGCAAACACACAAAGACTGGATTTCACACATTCATTCAGTGCATTTCTATTACCAGTATATCTACAGCAGTGCGAGCAGCCATCCAAATACAGGATGCACCTATTGATGACACCTAGGCTTTAAATTGGAAATGTAATCATCTCAGTTCTTTTTAAGTAAGCTATATGTTTAAATTAAATCATGAGTTAAAATAAAGATACACACGCCATCCTTTTTCATTTATCGTAATGGAACAGGTAGTTTCATTAGAATGATTAGAAACACATCTCCACTTTTCATGTTAAATGTATCTGATCGTTGTCTTTGTTTCTTTTTTTAAAAACAGCATGTTAAAGCGCTAATGCAGAATGTGTTGCTATATGGTCAGCATTTTGCACTATTTAACATATGTCTGACTTTCTCAAGTTATTAATATACAAAAGATACAAGACTATGAGCTGCAGTAGATACTTGCAATTACTAGTAACAAAAACATAAAATATATGGAGGCAAATTTCACTCTGTCAAGTACAGAGGTCCTGCAGAAGGCCCTGTGCACCACTTTGGTCATATACTAAGAGTCTGATCTAAAAACTTGCTGCCAGGGCCCCTTACATCCCATTAAAGTCAGTGATTGCGGAGGGCACTCAGCACCTCGCAAGACTGTGTCCATGAGCCTTCCTTGGCGCATGGGCCCTCTTCCCTTGAGGAAGATTCACCTATATCGTGTCATTCAGAAGAGGCAGGTGATCTTAATAATTTGTAACATATTTTATAGGCTCTATCTGGATCATTTTTTCCAGTAATTTTTTATTCAGTGACATCCTGATAAGACCCATCCTTTTTGAAAATGAGTCCATTCATAACCTGAGGACTGTTGCCCTTTGAATCAGTGAACTAAGAATATGAAAAACCACCAGGCCTGATAGGAAAATACTTTTACATTAGTTCATGGTCATTTTGCCTTTGCCCCTCCCTGTTTCTCCTTAGAAGTATTGCTATTTTTCCTCAAACTTGTGGTGTATCCTACTGCCCATAAAATTGTATGAGACATGACCAATATTATGGAGTGTAAACACCAGGAAGTAGATATGCCTTGAGTACATGCTAGGGGTAACAGTAGGCCAGGTCTAGAGATGGTTGAATTAAAAGTGACATATCCAGAGAGGAAAGGTAGATATAAATAGTAAGGAAGAAGAATGATGCTTAAAACACTTGCTGAGGGAAGTCAGTCACAGATCCGTCACGTGATAGGCCTGTCTCATGCTGCCCGTTGGAATTCTTTATTGCTGACAGAGCAGAACACTAAAAGTAGGTGGATTGAGCCAGGGATTGTTATTCTGGGGAATAGCTCCTTTTAAAATAGCAAAAGCTGGGCAAGTGAGAGGCCCTAATCTGGCATGTATTATTTCTTTATTATAAACTATCTATGCCAAACAGTTCCACTTTATTTGCCTGTTCAAAAAATGCAACTATTTTGCTTTACTACATTGGTGGGATCTGACCCACTGAATGATACACATTTACTTACAAGAGCCCTGCATTAAAAACTGAAGCAGGGTTCCCTGTGATGTCTCCCAGATTCCAACGGCTTTATGCATACTCTCCACTTTGCATCGCATGAGCCCAAATAGAAGTGTGTTTGCTTCCAATGAAATTGGCAGGAAAATTAATCCAAAGATTTCTCATCTTTAAATATATGTTCTGTTTTGCCAGCTCACTTCCTTCGGTGATGTTTCACTTTATGGCCATTTCAGGCTCTCTTCAGTTCGGAACGTCATTCTCCCCTGTTCGCCACATGACATTTTTTCTCTAAAGATTTGCCTCAGCATTTTCTTTGAGTATATCCTTTGCTTCTGTGAAATGTAAACTTGGTTGAGAGCAAGATGTTCCATGTCTCTGTTAAACCTCTTCATGCAAGAGCACTCAACTTTTTCTCTCCAGCTTTGTGGGAGAGACTCACCTCTACCAAAAGAGTCTGTGGTTTGTATAATCCTCTTGGCACTGTTTGTTTTGGGTAGAACATCTTAAAATAAAAAGCGGAATTTCTGTCCTCCAGGAAATTTTGAGATTTTAAAATTTGGATTCATCCTGAATTAGGGAAAAAGTCAAAATTTTGGAATTTTTTAGGAAGTGAAATAGCTTGTTTTGATCTTATAGAAAGATTTCATTTCAATAAAGTTGCTCTTTTGATAAAGTCAAAATGTTTCAATTTTGACTTTAATATTGTCTTCAAAACATTTTGACTATTATAATTTAAATATAATATAAATGTCAAAATGAGAGTTATAATGAAATGTTTTGACCTTATCAAAATGAAACATTATGATAATTTCCAGCAGAAAATTTCAACAAAATCAATACAGTCCCATGAAATGTTTCAATTTTGTAAAATCAGCCTTTTATGATGACAAACGTTACATCAGAAACATTTTAACCAGCTCTAGTTTTGAGGCTAAGGGTTGGAGGTTTTTTTAAGCACATTCTTCAGCTTAGTATAGTATCTGTCCATCACACAACTTAATTCTCTGTCTTTACTTGGCTATATTTTGTCTTTAGGGGAAGTTTTTTCTTCATAGATTATGTATTAAAAGTGGTGACCTTGGTAACCATCAGGCCAAATCCTGAAATCCTTCTGCAGTGTTTTTTTAATAGCTTGCCTAGGTAAAATGTCATTGATTAAACTTAGAAAGAACTTCCAAGATTTGGCCGAGAGAGTTTGTAACTTACAGGAAAAAGAGCAGGGAGTCAACCAATTTCTCAGTGGCATTTATCAACATAGAGTGTGGTATCTAGTGTCATGTGATACCATTCAGCCGAGGTCTTAGCTCCTAATGGTATGTCTACACTTCAGTAAAGATCTGTGGCATAGCCACAGCTGGTCCATGTCAGTTGACTCAGGGCTCAGACTGCTAAAAATTGCAGTGTAGACGTTCGGGCTCAGGCTGGAGCCATGGCTCTGAAATCCCATGACAGGGGGAGCGGAGGGGAGAGTCTGAGAGCTTCAGCTACAGCCCGAGCCCAGACTTCTACACTGCTCCTTTTAGGGCCGCAACCCCCACTAACCCAAGTCAATTGCCTTGTGCTCTGACACTTAGTACTTCACGGTTTTTTTTTATTGTAGTGTAGGTCTCTGTGCCCATTTGACCAGAGCAGCTGCAGCTTCTGCTGTTTTCCTTTGCCCAGGTATCAGTAGCTGAATTTTGTCATTGAGTCACTCATTGTTTATTACTGACCAGATAAAGCAGCCAAACCTGATACGCACTTGAGCACAGTTTTTGTCCAGTTTTCCCCTTTCGTAAAAACTCCAAAATACCTGAATTTTTCTGCACTGCCTTCTAATTCTCGTAGAAGGGAGAATTTGTAGAAATAGGGAGAAACTGGGTCATGTATTTAACTGTAAATGGATTTCTTCAAGTCACTCCCACCAAGGTGTCTCACTAATCCACCCTTCTCCCTATAGACCTCCATCCTGTGAAGTCCTGAGCATCTCCTGCAACGTGCTGAGCTCCTTCAATTCCTACACAAGTGAATGGGAGTTGAGGGGGCTGAGCACTTGATGGAATCAGGCCATATTTATCTTCAGGCCCTCTCCAAGCCGGTGGATTTAGGCATTGACATGGTAGATTAATGTAGGTAATTAGAGATGGTATCCTGGCATGACATGACTGTCCATGTTTGCTGGCTTGTGTTCAGTGGTTTTGAATGTGAGCGCTAATAATACGCAGGTCTGTATGGCTCTATGATCAAACATGCTAGACAGCTGGAGAAGTCATTCAAAGACCTGCGGGTATAAGTACAATAAATAGCCAATTTTATTCTTGTCGTTCATCTCCTACTGTGTACATTAGTTGTGGTTGAATCCTTTGTTTACTCCTAATTTTCTCCTCTTTGTAGCGGGTGACGCCTGAGATTTTTTGGCTAATCTTTGAATGGTAAAGAGGGGCTTAAAAGGATTTAATAATGGGATACAGAGCCATTCACCTCTGCCACTGGTTTGAATCAGTTCAGTTCCTAGTGGACATCTGGCCACGTTACATAAACAGGCAGTTGTCAAAGGTCTCGCTTGAGAAGCTATACCCTGACTGGGCCGCGGAGCCTGAATTAACATGTCCCCCCTAGATGCAGGGCTAGTACAGTAACAGGCTAAGGGTGGGATAACTGGCATTGCCACTATCTGTGCTGTATGGTGCCTGTTCTGTGCCTTTACAAAAGACTTTGGCCTCCAGGGCTGCCAAGCCAGCCCTAAATTAACTTACAAACATGCTCGCATACTGTTTTTCCAGATATTCAAACTGACAAATTAGCCCATACAAGCTTGCAGGCTCATTGGCACTCACCCATTATGCTCATGATACAGAGTAAGCTTATTAACCTGATGTTTAGTTTGCCCATCACGCTTGCCCTTCATTGTGAACCTTAAAAAATAAATCTACTGAGCCACAGGGAAATGTAGACTTCTTCAAGCACAGGAGCCATAAAGCAATTTTCAGAACAAAATCAAAGAGTTGGGCTTTTATCCTGGGTGTCTGAGTGAGCTAGAAGGAGTGAGGAGTCTCAAAGCCTTGGTGCAAGATCTCAGAAAGACACAAAAGTGTTGGCTGATGACCACAATGCTTAATTTAACTACAAATACTGCAAACTGTAAGGGGCCAAGAAAAAGATGTTAATACCCTGAAGCCTTAGGCTGGTAGAAAAAGAGACCCAAATCCTGCTTGTTTGACTCTTGTCTGTAGCCCCAGTGAGACCAGTGTGGGAATTACTCCCATGACAATGGCAAGCAGGAATTAGTGGCTGAGGAACCAACAGTTTCCAATAGCATGAAGAGAGGGGAAAGGGATTATTTTTTTCACATCTGATTTCTAAGGTGCTATGTTCCCTCTACACAATATTAGGTTATACACCTTATCCCTAACTAAATTAATCTGAGAAGACCCCTGTGTGCTAGAGATGAAATTCCATCATGCAACGTGCAGTTAAATATGAGTGCATCTTTCAGGGGGTCCAGACTCTTGTTTTATATGATCTGTAATCTGTTTATCACCATCTTCCCACCCTTCAAAAAAAAGCATGATGGGTAACAAAGTAATGAAAACAATGGTCCTAAACAGCACACTGCCATGACTTGTTAGGCTGACAGTTCACTGTAGTCATTAGGTATATATACAACATGTCTTATCTTTCCCATGGACACGAAGCAGACTAAAGCCAAACAGTGGAAGAAATGGCTTCACAGCACTATGACATGGAAGACAACTGTTGCCAATTTGCCTTTGTTTCCCCGCCCCACCCAACGGTTATCGCCACTGAGTTTGCTTAATGGGGTTTATACGATGTTATGTGTATCATCAACTTGATATTGATATAATTAGCTGTGATTAATCCTCATGCTGGGAAGCTGAGGGAGTGTTTCTTTTAGCTGAGGGTATGTCTAAGTTTGTGTTCTTTTTATATAATACAAGTTGACAAGAACTACAGCAGAGGGGGAATAGAATGAAGTTTGGATTTAAAGAATTTTTATTATTTGAGGTCGATAAAGGAATTGAGTGGGGATGGGAGGAGGGATGCAGGCTGAGGTAACTGGCAGCATTTGGAGCTAGAAGGATTGATTTTCACTGTGATTATAGTCTATACATTGAGAACAGCCCAGGTTATTTTTTCCTTTCCCTCCTCCTGCCTCCCTCCCCGCCAAAAAACCCCATCCAGTTATCCCTACTTCCCTTTTTGGAGGAGATTCTTACATAATTATTTACCTTATTATCGTGTGTAAATTCTCTATATGGTGTCTTATGGCTTTCCGTACGTCCCACTGTAGGTTATTATGTGTCAGGTCCTCTCACAGTCATTCTGCCAGGTACTTTGTTGTGTAAAAAACAAAAAACCAAAATCAACCCCACTGTTGACTGTTCCTGTTGACTTAGACTTGAGCTAAGGACAATGCTGTTTGGACTGTCTGGACTTTGGAAGTAACTTCTTGATGTTTGGATTTTTCTGTTGGCATAATGCTCACGCATGACTATTGTACATAGGCGAAAGAAAATCTCACCCAATAAACATTGGTTTCTCTTTTTATTAAAAAAAACCCCTGTTTTTGTGGTTTTGTACTGGTCATTTGTTTTGGCATGGCTGACTCCACAGAGGGACAGTTTTGACTCTAAAAGAAAAGCATTAAGGGTTTTTTTTCATTCCTCGTGTTCTACATTTGACTATGATCTAGGAGACAATGTAATAAAAGATTTGCCCTTTTAAAGTCAGTGCATTTCCTGGCTCAAAAGTCCTCTGTGATACTGATATATGGTGGCCCACCAAAATGCAATGAGCAGGGAACATCAAATGCAAATGGTTGAGAGACAGGAGCAACAGCAGTCCTCTGTCCATGAGGCCTCTCTTTCACAAACACACAGACAGGATTAGGCCAGAAAAAAGGACATTTGATATTTTGACATAAAACAAGTAGAAGCCCGGAGATAGTCCTCTAGACACTCGGGACTCTGAAAAAGAATAAGAAGAGCATAGATGTCACTCCAAAAAATGGAAAAATAAAATATTTCCAGAATGAGGAGTGTCCTGAATTGGTAGAAGGAAGGAAGAAAACAAGTTGTAGGATACCACATTGCACATCCAGGTACAATCAGTGACCCAGTTAGAAAACGGCACCATTATCGCCTCAATCATCCATTTTCAAACTGTGCTTTAACATACCAATTTAAAAATATGCTGCAGGCCTCTCTATATTGCATCTGCACATGCCAGTATCCAAGTTAAAACAAAAGGGTTACTTCAGAGTGTCAGAGTTTAAGGCCAGAAGGGACCATTAAATCGTTGAGGGAGACCTCCTGTATATCACAGGCCTTTGAATCTCACCTGATCATCCTTGTATTGAGTTCAATAACTTGCATTCGACTAAATCCTATTTTCCAGAAAGGCATCCTGACTTGATATGAAGACTTCAAGAGATGGAGAATCCACCACTTCTCTTGGTAGTTTGTTCAATGGTTAATCACCCTCACTATTTACAAATTGTATCTAATTTCCAATTTGAATTTATCTGGCTTCAGTGTCCAGTTATTGGTCCTTGTTCTGCCTTTTTCCACTACATTAAAGAGCCCTTCAGTATCTGGTGTTTTTCCCCCCATGGAAGTACTTATACACTGTAATCAAGTCCCCTCTTAGTCTGCTTTTTCATAAAGTGCTCAATCTGTTTAACTTAAGTCTCTCATTGTCAGACATTTTCTCTATGCCTTGAATAATTTTTCTGGCTCTTTTCCTCACCACTCCATTTTTTGACATCCTTTAAAAAATGTTGACACCAGAACTGTATGAAATTTCCCAGTACTGGTTTCACCACTTGCATATACAGAGGTAAAATCACCTCCCTACAGCTACTCACTTCTCCCTTGTTCATTCATCAAAAGATTGCAGGAGCCATTTTTGCTGCAGCATCACACTGGACGAGCTGGAACTTTCATATCAGTTATGGGAATGCTCAACTGATGCTCAACTGTGCTGTCAAGCATGTAATGCTTAGATACTTTACCAGACAGAGGACAAGGTCTCTATCTCAACGAGTTTTTAAAATTTAAATTAATATAATTTGTGGAGACAGAGGCTGGGGAATGGGATGCAACAAAAAATATATCAACAGCAACGGTTAGCACCTGTCCTATTAATGCCATACCCTTTGTTTTAATTTTCCCCCTATTATCCCCAACAACAATCTCTGTTTTGTGTCAGTCCCTGGAAAGTAGAGGCTAGAGATCACTTGGAAGACATTTGTTTTAAAGAAGAGGGAATGGGAATATGCAGTGATGAGCTGCCAAAATCTTAACAACGGGTTCCCTCCTCACCCCACGAGGGGGTTGTTGTCCACCCCCGCCCCCCGGGACTCCTGCCCCATCCAACCCCACCACGTTCCTTGAAGCCCCCCTCCAGCCCCATTCACCCCCCTCCCCTGACCCCTGACTGCCCCCAGAACTGGGTAGGAGGGTCTCGTGGGCCACCGTAGTGGGTGCCCACCCCACCCCTAAGAGCCAGAGGGACCTGCTGGGGGGCGAGGTGGGGAGTCCTGGTGGTGCATACCTGGGGCAGCTCCCAGGAAGCATCTGGCAGGTCTCTCTGGCTCCTAGGGGAGGGAGACAGTAGCTTGGGGGGAGCAGGGGGAGCGGCTGCTCCCCCACTGATCACATCAAAAGTGGCGCCTTAGGCACCGACTCCCTGGGTGCTCCGGGGCTGGAGCCCCCACAGGGAGAATTTGGTGGGTGCAGAGCACCCACTGGCAGCTCCCTGCCCCGCGCCTGGCCCCAGATCACCTCACCTCCGCTCAGCCTCCTCCCCTGAATGCACCACCCCGCTCTGCTTCTCTGCCTCACCCCCCCCCCGCCCCCGGCTTCCCGCGAATCAGCTGTTTGGCTGGGGTTGGGGCGGGGAGGGGAGGGGACCTGCCGGTGGGTGCTCTGCACCCACCAAATTTTCCTCTTGGGTGCTCCAGGGCTGGAGCACCCATGGAGTCGACACCTAAGGCGCCACTTTGGGCCGGTTAAATTTAAAAGCCCTTTTAGAACCGGTTGTCCCTTGCGGAACAACCGGTTCTGAAAGGGCTTCTAAATTTAACAACCGGTTCTAGTGAACCAGTGGGAACCGGCTCCAGCTCACCACTGGGAATATGTCAGTCGGGGTTAGAGATGGGCTTCTGCGTCGAAAGATGCAGACACAATGGAGGGGAAGAGGACACAGAGGACTTAACAAGAATGAAGGGTGAAGGGTGGCACATCTCAGTGCCTGGCATGCTGAGCAACATCCACTCCAGAGGTAAGTGAAAACAAGCTTATTTTAGATCACGGAACAGCTGGATCAGTTTAAGTACCACTGATAGCCTCCCTCTCAAATCTTCTCTCTGGTTTTATTGACCCTGAGGTTGGGGATTAAACACCCATTGAAAAATTATCTTGTCAACATCTTAAAATAAAATAAAATAAAAAATTTACAGCAGAGGCTAAAAAAATCATTGAATCATAGGACCAGTTGCAGCACTTAGTAGAATCGTACTCAATTATGACAGGTTAAAAAAATCTCTCCATTGGCAGTATTTTAGACAGGACTTCAAAAGAGAATTATCTCTTGATCCCTACATTCACAAACAACTAGGGATTTAAATGAAAGTTATAAATGGGCAGAGGAGGAGTTTGCAGTCTGTTGGTGACGATGCTTTTTGGAAGGCAACTAGACAGTCTAGTTGTTTCTGGGCAAAGACAGAAGACTGCATACTGCCCGCTAAAAATAAGGCTATGAGAATGGAGAGGAAAATAGCGGAAGGATGCGCTAACTTGGATGTAGGGAGTTCTTCTGTTTCTTGGAGACTTGGTCTCCAATGTGCTACAAAACCAGAAGGGGATTCTTAGATGCCTGTGACTTGGATGTATAAAAGTGTCCCTCCTCCCCCTCCACCCACACAAAATGCCCAACCCAAGCTATCTACCAGTCCTGATTCTTGCATAGGTTTTGGCAAGGAAGGCCTTTCTGCATTACAGTCAGCTTCATATTGGTTCAGTTTCATGTTCAGAGAGAGGAGTGCTATTTCCAAAAACAATTTTTGGTAAAAATAAATGCAATTTTTTTGGCACTACGCACGTGTATTTGGACCTGAAAATTAAGCACAACATCATCCAGCATGGCCATAAACTTTTAACGATATTAATTACAGAAAATTACACAAGCCCAATCAGGAATGACCTAAAATAGTGCAGGTGTGGGGGAGGAATCCAATGTTATTGACGAAAGCTTCTTTTGTGTTAGCATGCTACAGGTTCTGTTTGATGTGGATGTGTAATTCACAAAACCTTTCATAAAAACACATTTATGCTTTGTACCATTATGAAATAAAGGCCGGTAGTCAATTGCTTTTGAAGTGACTGGGATACAATCTTCTGAACAGCTATTACAAATAAAAACCACCATAAGTGGGGTTGGCTAAACAGGAAATATTTATTCCCAGGTTTGCAAGTGCAGCACTTTACTCTTCAGATGGAAATTTAAGAAAATGCTAAAAAGAGTGAGCTAGAAAAGTATGCCACAGAGTGAGAAAAAGGAAACTATCATCTCCAAGCTAGTGCAAGCTTTTTGTAGTGTCATTGGTTGTAAATATATTACTAATCTAACTGATTTATGCTAATCTCTCCTTTGTTGAATGCTGAAATCGGGTTACAATTAATAAGGCCTAGTTTACATCTGAGTCCAAAATTATTTGTGCACATAGAAGCTCTCTGATTTTTGGATGTTTTAACTGTTGAAAAAATGCACAATGCCGTAGGCTCTTAGTATTAATAAAAATTTAGATGACTTAAGTATTTAGAGTAGGTTATTAAGAATTGATTTTGCCATAACCCTTTATCATGAAGATAATGAACACTGATTGATTTCAAAAGAAGACAGGTGTCTCCTCTCAGATCCTCACTGTTACGTCAGTATTCTGATCTCCCTACCTACATGAAGGCCCCAGTGAGAGCTCTATGGGTGTGAAGAGAACAGAATTTGGGCACTGATGCCCACTGGCCCTCAGAGCACATGCCTTGAAAAAGAAGTTGTCTTCTTAAAGCCACAGGGTCATGGTTGCTCACTTATTCATTGTCAGGGGGCCTGCATGGGTGTAAGTTATGGAGGAATTTGTCCCTCATCCTTTGACAACTTTAGAATTAGCACGTGGGGCTATAGAAACCTATCCCAGGGACATCAGTTTTAGAATTAATTTGTTTCTTCAATCATGTAAAATGTAAAAAAATAAGTTCTACAGTGAATAGGAAGACATTTTTTTCCTAACACACTTAACGTGTTGTTTTATAATTCTTTGATTTCATTAAACAACATTTTAACATTAGCACTTATACTGCCCTGTTTTTGAGATCTCCAATTATACCATTAGCAGACCAGCTCAGTGCATTCTTCCTCCCCATTGTCTTCAAATGCCACCAGTTGGTACAGCCCAAGTGGGCACTGGAGGCATGCAATGCTTAACTGGGGGAGATGCTCTTACAGGTATACATCTGGCACCAGGAACAGTTGTCCTGTCAGTTTTGGAGCTGCTTATGTATCTGACATGTGGTTAGGCTACAGATAGACTCTCTGTGCTGTATTATTCTCTTGGATGATCTTTTACCTTGACATAAAAATATTCATCACTACTAAAAAGAAGAGAAAGAGAGAGGAGGAAAAAAGAAACATATACTATAGTCCCTAAAATGCCTCTGTTTTCTGGCACATCAAGTATTGTTTTGAGATTAATCCCCAAAGGGAGATTGTAATTACATTTTTTCCAATAGTGACTATCAATGAGATATGCATGTACTCATTTGCAACACATCAATGAGTTCATTAAACATGGTGCAAACTAGCATAGAAGAGTAAAACTGAAACAATATTCTTCCACTGTTGAACTTGTATACTTGGACTTTTTTGTGATTATGGAGACCACCTACACTTGAAAATAACCTCACATTCAACACCCAATGATATTAATTTCACTTGATTTCATGTCCTAAGGTCAAAAACGTTAATCAGAGCTGCTATCATTAGCTCAGTTTCCTTTTCTATTAAGCGATTATAATCACTTATTAATGAGTCATGAAGTTTTAATAATTTTTCACTAGGATGAAATTGCTAAACATTAGTTATGATGCACACTGTATGGATGCTTTGTTTCACAATGTAAATTTTGCCTGATGTTGCTTTAAAAAAATCCCCAGAAAAAATTAACTGGTTACAAATGAGCATTTGAAATGGCCTTTTTCATCATATTTATAAACAATACAAAGACAAAGCAGGTCATTTTGTCTCATGTCTAGACTTGTTGCATCTCTGGGTCTTGTGACTTCTGCAGTCCTTCATCAAAAAAGATACCCACCAAGACTGCTTACTTAACAGGAGATAGAAGAAAATATCACAGCTTTTGGTTTTCCTTATTTTGATTGTTATAGCATTGGACCATCAAGGTTCAAAAGCACGAGCCAGGGTCTTTGAGCTAATGTAGAAGAGAAGCGGCACAGCACTTCAGGTTGCCAAAAAGGAATGTCTGAATTCTGGGTTGGATTTTCCTTAGCTTGCTATTATTCATGGACACAACTAAACCAATGCCAGACACGCAGCTCAGCTTTGGCTAAGGCTTTTATTGGTTAACTGACTTTTTACATGCAACAACCAGAACTCCTTAAGAAGAGGACCAGAACATAAGAAGAATTGACAGGAGCATAATAATAGGTAGGTAAATCAGGACATCAGAAATATCAGGGGGGTATGTTAAAGAAAGCTAAGTTAGCCCTGCAGTGATAACAGCTTCTTGGTATACTGCCCCCCCTACACCCACACTAGTTTACTGACATAAGCGATATGTTTGATGAGGAGAACACATCTGATTAGACCCATTACAGAAGTAAGTACTCCATGCTGCACAGAAGCCAAATGGTCTTGAGTACCCAATTGAAGGAAGAGAATAAACTGAGTCCAGATGGAATCACTGTTAACTTGTATGATACCCACCTACTGCACAGCTTGCAGGTCTTAAAACAAATGGTCAATCTTTTTAGGTGCCTTGCTGCACTGATAACAAAGAGACCACATGGAACGGAGGCTCTTTATGTTGCATGTTTTCAAAGACCTGGACGAGGAGCTCTCTGGCCTATTAACGATGATTTTCCAAAACGTCTCGGGCACTGGGGAAGTTTCAGAGGACTGGAAGAAAGCAAATGTTGTGCCAATGGCTTTAACAGGGTAAATGGGGTGATCTGGGTAATTATAGGCCTATAAACCAGATGCTGATCCTGGGCAAAATAATGGAATGGCTGACACAGAACTGGATTAATAACAAATGGTGAGTAATTAATGCCAATCGACGTGAGTTTATGGCAGATAGGTCTTGTCAAACTAACAATATCTTTATGGATGAAATTCCAAATTCGGCTGATAAAGGAAATAGGGCTAATCTAATATACTCAGACTACTTCTTCGAGTGCTTGCTCGTGTCGATTCCATTCTAGGTGTGTGTGCGCCTACGTGCACAGTTGTCGAAGACTTTTGCCCTAGCAATATCCGGAGGGTCAGCTGTGGCGCCCTCTGGTGTGCCGTGCTCATGCTTCAGTATATGAGGCGCTGCAGGCCCTATGCCCTCTCAGTTCCTTCTTACCGCCCAGGGTGGCTGGTCGGAGCGCCTCTCTCTCTCTTGCATCGCAAGTGGTCAGCAGTTTCTCTCCCTTTTGACTTCGTGTTCCTGTAAATAGCTTTGTTTATTGTAGATTAGTTAGTAAGTAGCTGTTAAGTACTGTAGTTAGTCAATTAGGATCCCAGCGGGGACTTTGCCGAAGGCGGGGCATGCCCCGGTCCCTGGGTTTTAAGCCCTGCACTGACTCTAATAGACGTATGCCTATTAGTGACCCGCATGGTAGCTGTGTGAAGTGCCTGGGGGAATCCCACATCCAAGAGGTGTCGCATCTGTAGGAACTTTTGTCCCAGGACACAGAAAGAACATGACATTTGCTTGAGGGCCCTCCTCATGGAGGCTCCTCTCCGCCCAGCCTTGGAGCCGTCCCAGCCAGATGCAACACCCAGCACTTTGACGTCGGTGCAGAGAGCACCTCCGGCATCGATCCCCTTTGTCAGTGCCCAAGAAGAAGTGGGACCCAGCACTGAGGAAGAGGGACCAAGGGGCATTGGGTAAAGGACCTGTTTGGGCTGCCCACCCACAGTGGAGCTGCAAGGGGACACATCTCCTAAGGGACCTCCTACCCTCACAAGGGATCTGCCACCAACTCAGGGAGAGCAGTAGGGGACCCAGACTGCTGGTGGAGTCAATGCCTTCCCAGCTCATGGCACACAGAGAGCAAAGGACTCTCCCACCACAGCCAGCACCATATGTGGCAATGGACCCAGCAAAGGCTCCCTGCGAAGGCAAGCCAGCCATGAAAGCCTTACAGAAGGCGAGTGAGCACCGCTAGTCACTGGAGCCGAGGCATAGCCCTTCGTTGCCATGTCCCTGGTCTCTGCATCAGCCCAGGTTACCGGTTCACTGCTACAGATCGTCGGCACCATGCTCCCGGTCTCTGCTCTCATGCCGGTCTCACACAGAGAGAAGTGCCGGTCACTATATGATCGGCACCAGTCATCTTCACACCACCCCTCTCCACGCTCATGGTCACCGTCACCAGGACCTGGGGACGCTCCCCAACACAGCGCCGTTCCCCCTACTCCTGGCACTGATCACCCACGGTGACAGTTAGCCACCGGACTCAGGTGTTGACCGCCCTGCCATGGTGACAGGACGAGGATTCCTCAGGCATGAAGAGGGAGTTCTGCCACTGGTTGAGACAGCACCATTGTGACTGGGCTCCTGAGGCTGTGTTCACCTCAGTGATGCTGTCCTGGCAGCAGAGCCCGTGGCCAGTGCAATGGCCTTAGTGGAATGCCTGGGGCATGCTGGTTATGCTGATGCCCCTCTCACCAAATGGCACTGACCGCCCCAGGCTTGGTGCGCAAAGCGCAAGCAGATGCTGAGGTGGAGGGACAGGTGCCTACCCCATGATCCCCTTCCCCACGGAGGATGATGCCCCGGGCCCTCCCCCAACAGTTCAGTCATCCTCATCCTCTCCAGATGAGCCTGTGGCAGGGCCCTCTTGTGCTCGCCCATTGGATGACTTTAAGGAGTACCAAGCCCTGCTCCGAAAGGTGGCCACTAATTTGGGCCTAGAGTCGGAAGAGATGGTGGAGCAATCAGACACTTTGTTTAATATGCTCTCAGCATCCACCCCTGCACTTGTCACGCTCCTGGTGTACAAAGGGATCCTAAAGATTGTCAAAGCCCTCTGGCAAACCCTGTCCACCCACTCCCAAGAGGGCTGAGAAAAAGTATTTCATCCCCACCAAGGGGTTCAAATACTCATACCTGCCTCTGGGGTTATGACCAGGGTCCCAATGGGGGCCAGATCAGTTAGGGTGAACTGCAAAGAATGAGGCAGATGATCCCCAAAACTGGTGGATATTTCAATACTTAGATTTATCAAACCAGCATAAAACAGCTTCTTTATTACCTCACTGGTTCCCCAGAAGCCAGCAACACAGTTCCCTTGAAGTAACCCAGCCCTAGGCCTCCTTCCGGGTACCCAGGTCAAATATGAAGAAGATTTCTGAAAATCTTATTTCATCATATAAAAGAAAAGGTTCTACCAATCCCAAAAGATGGGACACATTACCTCCCAGGTTAATGAATATTCCAGATCTTACCCAAGATACATGCTTATAGCCAATTCTTATTAACTAAACTAAAATTTATTTAAAAAGAAAAGAGAGAGTGGCTTGGTGGTTGGACCCCGCATCGGTATTTCAGGGAGTTTCCTTCGTGGTCCCAGCCCCATCGCTAACTCTGGTTTCTGTTGCCTTGGACTTGGGCTGGGGAGACCACCTGTGCAAGCTCAGTCCACAAGGTCGCTGGTCGGGAGTCAACCACTCTCTCCACATAAATGTCAGGGAGCTCAGGGCGGTTCGCTTGGCCTGTCAGGCTTTTTGGTTCCACCTACAAGGCAAAGTGGTTCAAGTCCTGACGGACAACATCGCCCTGATATTTTATATCAACAAAGAAGGTGGAGCCAGGTCGCCTGCCTTCTGCCAGGAAGCCCTCCGGCTCTGGGACTTCTGTGTGCAGCATGCCATTCATCTCATGGCAGTGCACCCACCTGGAACCAGGAACATATTAGCATATTACCTCAGCAGAGCCTTCTCGTCTCACCACGAATGGTCACCCCGAGGTGGTCAGTGGGCTCTTCCGAAAGTGGGGATCTCCCCAGGCGGACTTGTTCACGACGCATCAGAACAGGAAATGTCACCTGTTCTGCTCATTTTGGGGGATTGACAGAGACTTCTTGCCAGGCGCCTTCCTATTCACGTGGTCGGGGGCTCTGATGTATGCTTTCTCACCGGAGCTGTTGCTTCACAAAATCCTCATGAAGATCAAGCAGGACAAGGCCAAGGTTATCCTGATAGCCCCAGTTTGGCCTCACCAACACTGCTTCATCACGCTGATGGACTTGTCAGTGACGACCCCCGATGCAGCTGTCCCTATGGCCTGATCTCCTGTCCCAGAATTATGGCAGGCTCCTGCACCCGAAGTGAGCAGTGCTGCACCTAACAGTTTGGTGGCTGCATGGTTAACTGCAAAAGAGCAGGAGTGTTTGGCCCACATCCAGCAGGTCCTGCTGGGTAGTAGAAAGTCCTCCACTAGAGCAACCTGCCTGGCCAAATGGAAACGATTCACATTCTGGGCCTTGGCCCAAGGGGTTAGGCCTGAGCAGCCTCGCTGCAGTAGATCCTGGACTACCTTATGCATCTCAAGCTCCAGGGCTTGTCCCTTTCATAAATTAAGGTCCACTTGGCTGTCATATCAGCCTTTCACCCTCCATTCCAGGGCAGGTCAGTCTTCGCTCATAACATGATGGTCCAGTTCTTGAAAGGTCTGGAGTGACTCTACCCCCAGGTTCAGTACCCGGTCCCTCCGTGGGACCTGAATTTGGCACTCACACGACTCATGAAAGCCCCCTTTGAGCCTTTGGGATCCTGTTCCCTTCTTTTGTTCTCCTGGAAGGTGTCATTCCTGGTGGTGATAACTTCTGCCCCAAGGGTCTCCGAGATTAGGGCACTTACCTCGGAGCCACCCTATATGGTGGTCTTCAAGGACAAGGTCCAGCTGTGGCCCCATCCGGCTTTCCTACCCAAGGTGGTTTCGCAATTTCACATGAGTCAGGACATATTTTTGCCAGTCTTCTTCCCAAAGTCTCATAAGTCTGAGGAAGAACATACGTTGCACTTTCTGGATGTCAGGAGAGCCCTAGCCTTCTATATCAAGAGGACCAAGCCATTTCGCAAGTCAACACAGTTGTTTGTCACGGTGGCAGATAGGATGAAAGATTGTCCAATGTCCACCCAGAGAATCCCATCTTGGGTCATCGCCTGCATCCAATTTTGCTATGATCAGGCAAAGGTGCCTCCACCAGTGATTGCAACCGTCCACTCAACTAGAGCGCAAGCCTCGTTGGAGGCCTTCCTGGCCCATGTGCCAATGCCAGATATCTGCAGGGCTGCCACACGTTCACGTCTCGCTATGCGCTTACCGAGCAAACCCGAGACAATGCTGGCTTCGGTAGACCAGTATTACAAGCTGCACTTCTGTGGACTCTGAGCCCACCTCCAGGGATACTGCTTGTGAGTCACCTAGAATGGAATTGACATGAGCAAGCATTCGAAGAAGGAAAAACAGTTATCTACTTTTCGTAACTGTTGTTCTTCGAGATGTGTTGCTCATGTCCGTTCCATTACCCACCCTCCTGCCTCTCTGTCAGCGTTGCCGGCAAGAAGGAACTGAGAGGGTGTAGGGCTGGTGGCGCCTGATATACCGACGCATGAGCGCAGCACTGCAGAGGGTGCCAGAGCCGACCCTACAGGTACCTCTAAGGCAAAAGTCTCTGACAACTGTACACTTGGGTTTTCACGCACCTAGAATGGTATGGAAATAAGCAACACATCTCAAAGAACAACAGTTACAAAAGGTAGGTAACCATTTTTTCTATAAAGCATTTGATTTGGTACAGCCTGTCATTTTGATTAAGAAACTAGAGTGATACAAAAGCAATATGGCACAAACCAACTTGGTTAAAACTAGCTAACAAATGTAATTGTAAATGGGGAATCATTGTTAAACAGGTGGGTTTCTAGTGGGATCCTGCAAAGATCAGTTCTTGGCTGTACACCAGGGGTAGACAATGGGCGAAACGTAAGCCAAATCCAGACTGCCAGATTCTTTTGAACGGACCCCAAAATCTTTTTATGTAATTATTATTATCATTATTGATTTTTATTATTATTATTATTATTTTATCTGGAGTCTGGACCTTGACCAATAAATTTGGACCCTGACAAAAATGAATCGACTACCCCGCTCTATACTATTTGACATTTTTAGCAATGATCTAGAAGAAAACATAAATTCATTACTGATAATGTTTGCAGGTGTCACAAAGACTGGGGGAAGGGTAAATAATGAGAAGAACAGGTTACTCTCATAGAGCAATCTGGATCACTTGGTAACTTGGATGCACACATACAATATGTGTTTCAATACAACCAAGTATAAAATCGTACATCTGAGAACAAAGAATATAGGCCATACTTACAGGATGGGGGACTCTAGCCTGGGAAGCAGTGACTCTGAAAAAGATTTGGAAGTTATTGTGGATAATCAGCTGAACATGAGATCCTAGTGCAACACTGTAGCCAAAAAGACTATTGTAATACTTAGATGGACAAACAGGAGAATATCACATGTGAGTAGCAAGTTTACATTATCTCTGCATTTAGCTTAGGTATGACCACTGCTGGAATACCACGTCCAGTCCTGGTGTCCACAATTCATGAAGGCTGTTGATCGATTGGAGAGGAATCAGAGAAGAGCCATGAGAATGATTAAAGATTGAAAAAAACATACAGTGAGAAACACAAGGAGCTCAATCTCTTTAGCTTATCAGAGAGATGGTTAAGTGGTGACTTAATCACAGTCTATAAAGGCAGGATCCATGAAGGGACTTAGGCATTGCAATGCTGAGTGTCCCAGTGCCTAACTTTTAGGCACCTAGAAAATCAGAGGAACACCCCTGCAAGCCACAAAGCTGAGTTAGGCACTTAGGCTCCCTATACAGTGAATGAAGAGCGAGAGGCACCTAAGAACGTAAGCCACAAAAGCAAGCATGCTAGGTGGCGAGCCACTTAAGCTAGCCAATGGGAGATGCCAACCAAAGTGGTGTGCACTCTGCCCTGCACCTCTCTCAGATAGGTGCCTATGTCTGCTTAGCAAGCCATGAATGGGAACCCACTGCCTGGTGGGAGGCAACTTAGGTGTGTAAGCAGCTTTTTGAGGGAATGCGTTAGGCACCCGCCTCACTTCATATACAAAATGTCAGTGGTGGAGGACCCTCCTTGGGGAGCCTAGCCCAGCGGCTAGAGCTCTCACCTGGGTCTCCCACCTCCCAGGCAGCTGCCCTAAACACATTCCCAGTCACCCTCTCCCTGGCCCAATGGCTGTTCCATGGTGGATAAAGACTTAAACAGTCATTGGGCCAAAGAATGAGCAACAGCAAACAGGAATGATGCTGTAGCCCACTGGTTAGGGCATGGAGATGGGAGATCCTGGGCCCAGTCCCCCTGCTCCAATCACACTCATTATTTATCCAGCTTCAACAGGAGAGACAGAGGGAGCCCCCACATGAGCCTTGACCATAGCTCATTGGTTAGCACATGCTACTCAGCGGTGCGCTGTCTGTTCAAATACTTTTTCCTCGTCTGGCAGAGAGGAGAAAATTGAACTTGGGCCTCCAACAGCCCAAGCCGGTGTTCTAACCACTCAGCTGAAAGTTCTCAGGGGAGCACCACCACTACCTCCTCGCCTGCTCAGGATTGGTACTTGCCCGTGACTTAGGCAGCCTAATGCCTGTCTCTTCCTTGTTCATGGGGCGCTCTGGGGCTTAGGCATGAGATCAGTGCCTTGATGCCTAGGGGGCGGCAGCAGTGCACGTACCCAGAGGCAGGAGTTTAGGTACCTCAAGAACCATTATCCTGAAAAACTTAGGTGCCAAGTAAGTTTAGATGCCTGTGGGGTTTTGTGGCTCTCAGTGCAGCCAATGTTAGCACATAGGCAGCTAAGTCTGGGGTTTAGGTACTTAAGAACTTTTGTGGATCCCACCTTAAGTACCTACATAGGAATTTGATATGAGAAAGTTCTTCAGTCTAGCAGACAAAGGTATAACCAGAGTCAATGGTTGGAAGTTGCAGCTAGACAACTTTAGACTAGCACATGTTTTAAACTGTAAGGTAATTAACCATTGGAATAACTTACCAAGGTTTGTGGTGGATTCTCCATCAATGACCATTTTTAAATCAAGAGTGGATGTTTTTCTAAAATATCCAAACTGGAATTAATTCAGGGAAGTCCTATGACCTGTGTTATGCAGGAGCTTGAACTAGATGGCCACAATGGTCCCTTTTGGCTTTATAATCTAATTATGCATTTTTTAATGTGTCCAATATTGCAATTTTGTGGCTTCTGCTTCAAGTCTAAGCACTGAACTTGGGTGGGTTTTCCTGGATGTTGAAAAGCAAGAACCAAATACCACTCTTTAGCCATGTAGCAGTTACAGAAACTATGACATTTACTGCAGTTCTGCATAACGCCTCTTGCTGGTTGGGTTCAGTACAAAATGTTGACACTACGATGGATCAGTCCGGGACAATTCTCCAAAGAGTATCCCACCATCAAGACAATAGGCCTGATTCAAAGCTGTGTTATTCCAGTCCTAAGCCAGTCGCTCGCCACTGAAAATTGCAATAATTCTAGGTGCTCACTTCCATTTGAAAAAGAAAATTGAAAAAGCTTACGCAGAGTTCTTCTTAGGTTCCTGAAGAAGAGCTCTGTGTAAGCTCAGAAGCTTGTCTCTCTCACACCAACAGACATTGCTCTAGCAAAAGATATTACCGCACCCACCTTGTCTCTGAACTGTCCCTTGACAGGCATTAAGGAGTCATATCCTTTACAGTTTCCTATTAAAAAAGCACTGTTCTCATTCCATAGTGGAGAAGTTGCGGTCCTCTCCAGCAGTTACTGGGAGCCTGGCCTGCAGTGACTTACACTAATCTAAGCAAGATTATTAAAACATAAATTCATATCGCTTGTCTTCATCTTGCTGGGCTTGACTCTCACTATGTTCATTACACGGTAACATGAGGTTATATAATCTAAGTTTTATAACTCTCTGAGGACACTTTGGGTCAAAAATGAGCAAGCCTTGATATTCCAAGGCACACAAGAAATATCATTTTTATTTGAAGAAACAACAAAGTGCTGTGAGAGTTATGGCCAGGACAAGTCATAATAACCAAGACTGTACCAAAGGTAATTTTACATTAATTGCGTCTGAAATTGATGACTAATTAACAAGAAGAAAGGCCACTCATTATTTCACGTGGAGTGGCAAGGTCCATCTGAATAGCGCCTTGGGCATATGCACTATATAACATTGCTGTGCAAGACGTCTTGTATTTAAGAATGCCAGTTAATTTATAATATATAGTAATGCCCATAATCCAATGCACTGCATGAAGATTACACAAGGTGAAGAACAAGTGGGTGATCTGATCATTAAGGATCACCTCTTCCCTGGTTCACTGAGTAGTACCATGAATGTTTAGCTGGCGTGACCGGGGTTTTGCAGATATTACAACAGAGGTTCCTCACTGCAGGAGTGAGGTGCATGAAAATGATCAGCACAGAAAGAACTACAGTGCATGACATGTCTGTGTTGCTTAAGGATATTCAGGACAAACAGCTAGAATATTTCCTTGTGTACCTAAACAACTCAAAAAAGTCTGGGCACCAACAAATGTGGGGCGAAATGCTGACCCCAGCATGCAGAAAGTGACTTACTACCCTTGCAGAAGATCACCAGCACAAAGCCCATGCACCAGTTAAATCTCACTTAAGCTCTCAGGCCTTCACTGACCTCCTGCACAAGGTTGGATTTCAACAAGTCTGGGTAGCTAGGCTGTAAACTGGGGCAATCTGTTGGGGCTTGTGGGAGGTAGTTCCTTCATGCATAAAGTAGCCGCTCAGTGCCTGCTTTGGCAGGTGAGGTAGGGCACTGGAAACCTCCCGACTTCAGCACTAAGCTCCAGAAGAGCAGTAAACAGAGCAGCCATGTACTGACAGCAGAGGTGAAAGTAAGCCAGTATGTCCCGGTATGGTGTACCGGTAAGAGCCAGTGCACCGTACCGGTGACCGGCTTTCCCAGACAGCAATTTAAAGCCCTGGGGTAGCGGCGGCAGGGCTGTGGCAGGGATTTAAAGGGCCCCGGAGCTCCAGCTGCCGCTACCGCCCCGGGCCTTTAAATCCCCGCCAGAGCCCTGCTGCCGAAGCCCTGGGGTAGCGGCGGCCGGGCTCCAGAGCGGATTTAAAGGGCCGGGGTCGTAGCAGCCGCTGGAGCCCCGGGGCCCTTTAAATCCCCGACAGAGTCCGGCTGCTGCTGCCCCAGGACTCAGACAGCAGGGCTCAGGTGGGGATTTAAAGGGCTTGGGGCTCCAGCAGCTGCTACCACAGAGGAGCCCAAGGCCCTTTAAAGCTCTGCCAGAGCCCAGAGCCCAGAGCCCTGGGGTAGCAGTGGCAACCGGGAGCCCCCAGGGCTCCTCAGTGATTTAAAGGGCCCAGGGCTCTGCTACGGTAGTGGCAGCTGGAGCCCTGGGCCCTTTAACTCGCCCCTGAGCCCCGGGGCTCCCAGCCACCTCTGCAGCTGGTAGCTCGGGGGGTGATTTACAGGGCCCTGGGCTCCCAGCCACCACTACCACAGCTGGAGCCCTAGCCCAGGGATTTAAGGCCCTGCCTCTTCTGGTTGAGGCCACGCCCCCTACCCAGGACTCCGGCATACCAGTAAGTCCTCTAACTTACTTTCACCCTGAGTGATAGCCTGTCCTTCCCATCGAGCAGCCTGCACCATGGAATACAGGCCCAAGTACAGCAAGTGGGGACCCATAAGCCTCTTCCCTATCTCACAATGGAACACCTCTGGTTCCAATGGAGCGAAAGCTCTCCCAGCCTGGGAAATGGGGCAGGGGTGAGGGGTTTACCGGAGTGCTGTACATCAGCACTTAATGGATTTCGGGGGGGGCGGGTAGGGGGATTGGATCAGGGACATTTCTCTGATAGAGAATAGCCATCTACCCATATGCATAGGATTATCAGTGGCTGGTGAGCTGAGTAGTTTGATCACCCAACCAACTATCGAAAGGCCAAATCTGGGGCTGATTTAACAGTTTGCTTTGTGAAAAGTCAGTTTTAATGTTTCCTCTGTGTAAATTAGTTTCCCTAGATGGATTGTTTGGATCTTTCACTCAGCAACTAGATGAGAGGGAAAATATCGTTTTTTTTTTTTTTTAAAGTAGTAGAATGTAATTGTAAAACCAAATTTTAAAAAACATGACAAGATGAAGCTAATGGCGTCTCACTAGCTGCTCTGAAAAGCTCTTGTGTTTTAATTTTCATCCATAGCCATTTTGAAACACTTTCAATCCATTAGAACTGTGCAACCATGAGGCTCAAAAGGTATATTTGCTACAAATCAGCACAGTTGCACAGCAAAACAATATGTAAATATGGTCTGATCAGAAAGCAGTTATAATAGTCCAAAGGTTTCCAAAACAAAATACTCATTACTGAATAACTTCCAACTGTACCCCCAAAAGGCCTTCTCCTAATACATCTTATCAACCGATACAACCTGATACTGTACATTAAAAAGGTGTTGTCCAACAAGCAAGGCAATTCAGAGATTAAGCATAATAGAGCAGATTACAAATTACTAGAACGTCAGTCACCCCATTTTAGGATTGGGCAATGCATACAGTGTAATTCGGGGAAATACGTTAGCACAGCACTTAGAATGGTAAAGTACCTGTAAAATAAAGTGAACTGTAGTCATCCCTGATGTAAGCCGGTGTCACTCCACTGATTCCAGTGGCGTTAAGCACTATGCACACCTAGGACATTGTATAAATAATAAGGATGTATAACTTGCATCAAAAAACCCCTAGCTTTAATGTTAGATTAGAAAGTTTACACACATTAGACGATAAACTTAGGAAATCTGTAGTGAATGATAAACTATAGCCAGTGAGCATTTCTACTCAAGTTTTGCCTCCTTCCCTGTTCCAGCTCTGCAGCTGGTTTAGTAATAAACAGCACAGCTCTGCTTCAAAAGATGGTGCAATCAAAAGATTAGACTTCAAACACCTGGGGAAAAAAGGACAGCATTTCACTCAGTTTCAAACTGTAAACAATAAAGTCTGCTCAGCTCAGCCTCGATTTGAAGTCCAAGTCATTTTACACCCATATATGCCAGTCTTTTTCCCCGCGCCCTGCCTCCCCCATTGCAAATTAACATTTTATTGCATTAACAAGCAGCACAAGAATATAAAGGGATGTGCAGGTGGACTAAAGCAGCCAGTAAAAGCAGACACCAGAGGGACAACCCTTCAGTGACAACTTGCAAAACACCAGGTTACAAACTGTTGTTTTATATATATATATATATATATGCAGTTCAACTCCATGTTAGTCCAGCTTTCTGTACAATAAAAACTCATCTGTGACTGAGTAACTGTGACCATATTTTCACATTATGCTAACAATTCATGCAGCCATGAATCGAGCTATAACATACATTGTAATAATTGGTGCCGCATTCAAACAAGATTATTTAAAAAATAGATTTTGCTCCTCCCATCCTAACTCCATTTCACAAAAATAAAGGGGCCCTGAACATCTGACGTGCTCTGTACGTGAGCCCTCATGCTGAAGATTCATGGTTGGGCTACATGGCGCTCTACAGTGTGTCATTGCTCAAGCACACTAACATGCTGTGCAGCAATTGGGCTGTGTACAAGCTGTTAGTGTGCTTTAACATAGTGCTGTTTGCAAGCGTATGAAGTGAAAGCACATTAGGGAGCCTTTAGTTCCCTACAGGGGCTACAAACGTCTATTAATGCTCAATGTGTCAGTGCACATTAGAACGCACACACTCACTGAGCACATTCCCTCACCGTATAGATGAGCCCTAAGTGGCCATAGGCAGCTCTCGGCATTATCAGCTCTTGCCACTGCCAGGAACAGCTACCAGTCAAGTTTGTGCCTATGTATTATTCAATGGGATTTTTTAGGTAGGAAGCCCCAACCTGCTCCTGCTGCCCTGCCTACATATGAGCATAACACTTGCCTCAGAGGGTTTCTTTTCCCTCTATTGCCTAGGCAGAGTGTAGAGGAGTCCTCATGGCATCATTCCCAGTGCAGACCCATCACACAACAAAAATAATGCCCCTCCCTTGTAAGGCAAAGCCTCACCAGACATGCGCCTGTGTGATTTAGCCAAACAAACAGGCTAGTCAATAGACCCTGGCTCTTGCTTTACTGAACTCCCCTGTATCCCATTGAAATCAGTGTGAGCAGGCTGCACAAGGGGCGAGTCAGAACACTATTTGGTTCCTAAGTTGTGTGTAATGCTGCAAGAAAGCAAACGCTTCCTTCAATGTCCAGTCAACTGCCACCTCCACAGGCTCTAGCTGAAACCCCAAGTCAAGACCTTTTACCCCTGCAGTTTGCTTTCAGCTGGGAGTGTCTCAATAATACTCTACAGGTCTGGACCAAGGAAGGTACAATGCCAGTGTGGCTCTGTGACAGAGACAAGCATGCTGCCATAAAGAAGCTGGTCAGTTCCCAGAGACAGCTGAGGAATGGCTAATGGCCAGGGATCTAGAAGGCCACACGGAGTGCTCATGGCCAGCTGGGAACTCATTCAGGCTTTCTCCAGCCACCTGCATCTATTTCTGATACTTAAGGCCCTGCTAAGTACCCGTGATTGAGTACTTTACACTCATTAATGTATTTATCCTCCCAACACCCCAGTGAGGTAGGGATATGCTATTATGCCCATTTTACAGATGAGGAGCTGAGCAGAGACTAAGGGCTTGGCTACACTTGTGAGTTAGAGCGCATTAAAGGAGTCCCAGGGTGCACTAGCTCACTACCCGTCCACACTGGCAAGGCATGTAGAGCGCTCTGACTCCATGGCTAGAGCGCTCCCGGTACTCCACCTCGGCGAGTGGAATAACGTTTTGTGCGCCCCCGCTGGAGTGCTGTGGCACCAGTGTGGCTGCCCTGGTCTGTTAGTGCGCTCTGATAGGCCTCCGGAAGTGTCCCACATTGCCTGTTCTAGCCACTCTGGTCATCACTTTGAACTCTACTGCCCTGCCCTCAGGTGACCAACCGTCAGACCCGCCCTTTAAATTCTCTGGGAATTTTGAAAATCCCCTTCCTGTTTGCTCAGCCAGGTGTGGAGTGCTCTCAGCGCATCTTTCCAGGTGACCATGCCTCCAAGCGTCAGGCAATCCCTAGTATGGAGCAATGGTGAGGCGCTGGACCACATCAGTGTTTGGGGGGAGGAAGCTGTCCAGTCCCAGCTGAGCTCCAGCTGTAGGAATTATGATACCTTCGGACAGATATCAAGGGACATGATGGAAAGGGGCCATGACCAGGACACATTGCAGTGCAGGGTTAACGTGAAGGAGCTGCGGAATGCCTACCACAATGCCCGCAAGGCAAACCGCCGCTCCGGTGCTGCCCCCGCGACCTGCTGTTTTTACAGAGAGTGGAATGCAATACTTGGGGGCAACCCCACCATGGAAACTTTAGAGCCCAGTTCAACAAGGCAGGAGGAGGAGCAAAAGCGGGAGCGAGGGTGCTGAGGCGGAGGAAGACACCCCAGCATCCCTAGATGCATGCAGCCAGGAGCTGTTCTCAAGCCAGGAGGAAGGTAGCCAGTCGCTTGGGGAAGGGCAAACACCAGAGGAGGTTCCCAGTAAGTGGCTTTTATTTTGGGAAGGAAGTTGTTCAGTGCGGGCTCTTGGGGTGAGGAGGGTTAGGGCTGCATACATGCCTAAATGCGGAATAGGGTTTTGATGTGCTCTCTCACATCGTGGTAATTGGCCTCAGTGGTCTCTTCAAAGGTCTCATCCAGAACTTGGGCAATGCACTTCACTGTGGGCCTTGTCCCAGTCAGGCTAACTTGCCACTGTGCTGTGCGGAGCTGGGGAGGGACCATTGCTGCACACAGGCAAGCTGCATATGGGCCAGGGTAGAATCCACATTGCAGTAGAAGACCCTCTCTTGCGTCCCAGGTCAACCTCAGCAGCGAGATATCTTCCAGGACAAACTCCTGTGGAAAATTTGGGGACAATGTTCAGTGTAGGGGGGCCCCTGCTGCTGTTGGCTCTCTCCAAGGCACAGAAACCCAGAGGACAGTACAGCCATGAAACAATCAGTCCCCCTTGCCCCTGTGCTTACTCTGTGCTTACCATTTTGGGGCTCCCGTGGGTTATGGGTGCTCGCTTTGGGACGGGCTAATTATGCTATTGTGTAGACTATGCTTGCCCTTGAGTATGGGGGAATCATTGCTCTGTCTGGTGTGAACAATGCTGCCTCTGTTAAGTGTTGCATTTTGCCTTTACAGATGCAACCTTGAGCTCTCAGCCGTCCGTGTTATCACCGACCGAAAGACTCCAAAGAATCAGAAAGAGGCCACGTAGAAGCAAGGAAGACATGTTGCACGAAAAAAGAACAGGAGTACCTGTGGCACCTTAGAGACTAACAAATTTATTTGAGCATAAGCTTTCGTGGGCTACAGCCCACTTCATCGGATGCATTCAGTGGAAAATACAGTGGGGAGATTTATATACATAGAGAACATGAAACAATGGGTGTTACCATACAGACTATACCGAGAGTGATCAGTTCAGGTGAGCTATTACCAGCAGGAGCGAGGAAAACAAACAAACAAAAAAACCTTTTGTAGTGATAATCAAGATGGGCCATTTCCAGCAGTTGACAAGAACATGAGAGGAACAGTGGGGGGTGGGGGAGGAATAAACATGGGGAAATAGTTTTACTTTGTGTAATGACCCATCCACTCCCAGTCTTTATTCAAGCCTAATTTAATGGCATCCAGTTTGCAAATTAATTCCAATTCAGCAGTCTCTGGAGTCTGTTTCTGAAGTTTTTGTTGTTGTAATATTGCGACTTTTAGGTCTGTAATCGAGTGACCAGAGAGATTGAAGTGTTCTCCGACTGGTTTTTGAATGTTATAATTCTTGACGTCTGATAGTAATTCAGCATTCAAGTAATGAAAATCAAAAAGCGCAGGAGTGGCGGGACAGTGAAAGGAGGCTCCAGCAGCAGAATGAGCAGCGCCCGCACAAAAGCGCGGTGCTCTGGCAGCAAAGCACAGGTCGTCTGATAAGCATAATGGAGCACCAAGCGGACTCTATACAGGTGCTCGTAGCCATGCAGGTGGAGACCTACCACGACCCCCCTTTCCCTGCCCCCACCCCCGCAGCCCTTGTCCCAGAACTCTGTCCCTAGTGCCCTCATGTCGCCTCCAACCCACTTTCCCCAGCATCCGGGTTCTTATCACCACCAGCTGCCTCCAACACCTGTAGCTTCACCACCCAGCCCTGAAAACTACGACCCTTACCCACTGCACTCAACCCCCATCACCATGCAGTATAGCCATCCTGAAGTGCAGCACTCATTGCACAGCACTCCACACAGGAAGGCTGAGTATGATAACAGGACATACGCAAACCTGTGATTGTACCATTCCCCACTCCACCCCCTTGCCCTTTGTGTTTCCCAAGCAGTTGTGTTTCTTTTCAATAAATTAATTTTCTTTTCAATAAATGGATTTTTTGGCTTTGAAAACATTCTTTATTATTGCATAAAGTAAAAGAGAGCTTAGCCCAGGAAAGCAACAGGCACTGCAAATCAGCGTAGCAAACACAGATTCCTACTAACATTGGAACCATGGCACTTCACGCCAGTGCAGGGCACCAGACATTAGTGTGGCTTTCAGCCTCAAATTGCTCCCTCAAGGAATCCCTAATCCCTGCCCCTCTAATACCACAATATATACTTTACCCCTCTAACAGCCCTGCTCGCTGGTTCTTCAAATTCAGCCTCCAGGTGTTGAACCTCCGAGTTCCATGCCTGAGTGAATCCTTCACCCTTCCCTTCACAAATGTTATGGAGGGTACAGCATGCAGATATAACCGCGGGGATGCTGTCATCGGCCAGGTCCAGCTTCCCATACAGAGAGCACCAGTGGCCCTTTAAATGGCCAAAAGCACACTCCACAGTCATTCTGCACCAGCTCAGCCTGTTGTTGAACTTGACTTGCTGCTGTCAAGGCTCCCTGTGTAGGGTTTCATGAGCCATGACATTAAAGGGTAAGTGGGGTCTCCAATGATCACAATGGGCATTTCAACTTCCCCTACAGTGATCTTCTGGTCTGGGAAAAAAGTCCCGGCTTGCAGCTTCCTGAACAGGCCAGTGTTCCAAAAGATGCGTGCATCATGCACCTTTCCGGGCCAGCCTGCGTTAATGTCAGTGAAACGCCCACAGTGATCCACAAGCACCTGGAGAACCACAGGGAAATAGCCCTTCCGATTTATGTACTTGGAGGCTAGGTGGGCTGGTGCCAGAATTGGAATATGCATCCCATCTATTGTCCCTCCATAGTTAGGGAAACCCATTTGCACAAAGCCATCCACAACGTCATGCACGTTACCCAGAGTCACGGTTCTTCTGAGCAGGATGCAATTAACGGCCCTGCAAACTTGCATCAACATGATGCCAACGGTCGACTTTCCCACTCCAAGGTGGTTAGCAACCGATCGGTAGCTGTCTGGAGTTGCCAGCTTCCAGATTGCAATAGCCACCCGCTTCTCCACCATCAGGGCCGCTCTCAATCTCATGTTCTTGCACAGCCGGGGTCGTGGGTGGGGGGAGCTCCTCACACAGTCCCATGAAAGAGGCTTTTCTCATCCGAACGTTCTACAGCCACTGCTCGTCATCCCAGACTTGCATGACAATGTGATCCCACCACTCAGTGCTTGTTTTCTGAGCCCAAAAGTGGCGTTCCATGGTGGTGAGCATGTCCGTGAATGCCAAAAGCAAACTCATGTCATATGTGTTACTTGAGTCAATATCATCGTCGGAGCCCTCACTGTCACTTTGGATCTTAAGGAGCAACTCGACTGCCAAGCTTGATGTGCTGGCGAGACTCGTCAGCATACTCCTCAGCAGTTCGGGCTCAATTCCCGCAGACCGAAAGGGAAGACAGGGCGCGCACTACAAAAAACATTGAAAGATGGCACCAAATGTGGGCGGAAGCACAGGGATTGCTGGGATGCGAACTGATGCCTCACAGGACGTTGGGACGGGACCCAGAATGCCCCACCCCCTTCCCATAAGCCACAGCGCCAGAATGGGAAGAGGTGCTCTGTGGGATAGCTGCCCATAATGCACCGCTCCCAATGCCGCTGCAAGTGCCGCAAATGTGGCCACGCCAGTGCGCTTGCAGCTGTCAGTGTGGACAGACTGCAGCGCTTTCCCTGCTGCGCTCTCCGAAGGCGGGTCTGACTCAAAGCGCTCTACATCTGCAAGTGTAGCCAGGCCCTAAGGGACTTGCCCATAGGCCAGAAGGAATTGGACCCATGTCTTTGAGGTCCCATATTAGTACCCTACCCACCCTTCCTTCCACTGCAATTGGATTCCTGATGCTGCCTGACCGTCATGCTCTTCCTCACTCCCTTAGCCCAAGTGAAGCAGAGGCCAGGCAGCACAAGAGGCTGAGTTTGGGAAGAAGCTGGCGAAGCGTGCAGACAAGCTGTGCGCTGAAGGGACAGCCAGCTGGAGGGGACAGGTGGGGTTGGGGAGAGAGTCTCACAAACTCACGCAGAGGTGGGTGGGAGGCCTTCTGTTCCAATGGTCCTGGCTGGGAGGTGACTAAGGACGTGGTGGAGGCTAAAGAGGGGCAGTTGAGTCACTTGCGGAGACGCAGAGGTCAGCCCCGTTGCTCAGGACATAGTCTACATGTTCTGACTCCTGAGTGCAGCCAATCATCTCACCCTTACAGTCACCAGGGCAATGCAATACCTATCTCACACACTAATACTGAGTGGCAGACATGATAGCACACTGCCATGCCGCTTGTGCCCGATTCCGCACCCACGCCAAGCTGTACCCGTTAGCTACCCAGGGGCACAGGTGACTGAGCCATAGGTGAGTGGGCGGGCACTGCAGCTAAGTCAAAGTCCAGTGTGGTTTTTTGCTCTGCAGTTTCATACCACACACTTGGCAGTCAAGAGGTTTTTTTAAGAAATTTGTTAAAGGCTCCTTGAGGCTATATTCAGCACATACCCATTCAATGGAGCCTGGTTCATGCCTTGATCTTCTGGGTAGGCTCATCACAGTCAATACGCATGTTTGCACAAATGGATGCTTGCCAGCATAGGCAAGTGTCAGGGCTAGCCCCAGGGAAAACGGCACCCTGGGTGAACTTGTATTTTGGCGCCTCTGGCCCCCATGGGCATAGTGCCCCCCCCCATTGCCCCTGGCCCCTGTGGGCATCTCTCCATTGCTCCTGCCCCTCTCCCGGGCTCCCCACCCCACTTTGCCCGAACACCTGCATTGTGCTCTCCTCCTGAACCCCTATCCCTGCACTGTGCCCTCTTTGCCCCTAACCCCTGCACTCGCCTTCTGTGCCCCTAATGCCTGCATCCCCCTCCTGCGCCTACATGGGGACACTGACCTAGATGCACAGAGCAGCTGGCATTGCTACTCGCTCCCCCCTTCCAACACTGCTCCTCGGCACACCCCTTAGGGGGCTGTCAGAGGAGGATTGACATCAGGGCTCCCTGCATTTCCCCACCTGGATGCACGGAGCACTTGGTGCTGCTCCTCACAGACCCGTAGTGGAACGTGGAGGAATACTTTTGGGGGGGGGCGGGGGGGGGCAGTATCTATGCATCACCACTTGTTCCCCACCCCCATATTCCTCCACCAGGAGGAAGCACGGAAAAATCTGGGCACCCGCTGGGAGCAGTTTCTGACTCTACACCAGCAGCGTGCACCTCGGTGCTGCCACACAGCATCCCCTTGACCATGGTGCCCCTGGGTATTTGCCCGGGTGGCCCACTCCTAAGACCAGCCCGGAAGCGTTGCACAATCTAGAACAAGGTTAGCCCCACAACAGTACTGTCTTCCCAGCTTGTCTTGGCAGGGAGAAAGGCATCAAGTGCACACAAAAAGCACCAGAATCTAGGTTCCACAAGTTCATTTTTACCCAGTTAATTTAGGCAAATCAGCCACCATAATGGAGTGTTCCTTTCGCCAGTCAGTGTTTTTTTAGCGACACAGTGCCCCACAACACTATTCAAGATACTGTTTAAGCACATTATAAATGTGCATTTTCTAATGCTGTTGACAAGGCAAACTACACACAGCATGCACTACAAGCAGAATATACGGTAACCACATTAGTAAGACTATCTGATAACACTGCTCCTGTTACGGGAGAGAGTTGTGCTAAAAGTTTACCTACAAACACTCCTAGCCTGAACTCTGTCACAGGAGCTCACAGGCATGCTGGAGGCTGTGTGAATTATGGAAAGTAAGAAGGTATCACCCTTTGGTCTCATTTTTTACCTCCACAGACCCTCCCCATCCGTCACCCTCACTCTCTGAGTAAGGTAGGCCAAATCCCTGACTCACCAGCCTAATAGTCATTTGAAACTCCTAATCGCTTGGTATATACATATCTATAGGAGAGCCCATAGCATCATGCCCTTAGGAAGTCCCTTAAGGACTGGAGTCTGCAAGAGGCTTAATCCGAACAAAGACCCAATGTTGGTCTTTAGGCTTCTTGGCAACTGATTTGTCTATGGCCTTGTCTAAATGGGAGGCTTACTCCAGTTCCAGCAATTAATGGCCAACCACTACAGGTAGATAAGGAGGTAGAGAAGGTCATTTGCATTGGTGGAGCTTACCCTGGCTTCAAGCTGGGGGAATTGGGACAAACTCCCAATGTAGACAAAGCCATAGACTGTTGCCAAGAAGCCTAAAGAGCCACATTGGACCTTTTTGGTGCTCAAGCCTCTTTGGGTATATCTACACAAGGGTTAAAAAGAAAAGTGACTGGCCCACATTAGCTGACTCGGGCTTGGGCTGAAAAAATTGCTGCGTCGATGTTTGAGCTTGGGCAGGAGCCTGAGCTCTGGGATCCTGTGAGGGTCCAGCAATTTTTCAGCCTGGCTCCCAAGCCCCGCAAGCCTGAGTCAGGTGACCCAGGCCAGCCATGGGTTTTCTAGCCCTGTGCAGACGTACCCTTTGAGGCGCCTGTAACTGATGGCGTTTTTGGCTTTTCGTCAGTAACTGCAAATTCCCTGTGCCTCTAGCCTAAATCTCAGAGGGCCATTAGAACTAGTTCTCTTCTGTTCATTTAGTGAAACCATTGCCTGGGAGTAGATAATTTAAAAATCCACCTTTTGACCTCCCAAACACACAAAGGGTTCCAAGATGTTTAACTCTCACAGGCAATGAAATAAAATTAAAAGAGGCCAGAGAGCATGTCATGCCAGACCCATTTACTGTTGAACGTGATGAGGAATACATAAAGTTACCTGATCTATTAGATGAGGTTCCTTATGCCCAGTGAGAGCACTAGTGTTGCTGTGAGCAAATCCTTGGGTCAAGATTTGGAAAAGTAATTAGCAGGTTTGTGTGTATCAATTTTGGGTCCTCCAATTTGACACCTTGTCCTGGTCAGGTCGGGTGCTCAGAGCTTTCTGAAAATCAGGTCTTCTTTACAGCATCTCAAGATGGGCTCAAAATTATTAGTCATGTTTGAAAATCTTGGACTTGTTCTTTTCGCTTTAGCCTTATATGTCTCCTGTGGCTCTGTCGTTCTAGGCTTACGCATTTAATAAATGAGCAGTGGCATCACTAGGATACGCAGATCATTTTTCAGCATGCATGCTGGCTTCTTCCAAAAAAAACATGCATGCAAGTGGGTGTGATAATTTTTCAAACAGTCTGTGGAAGGGACTCTGTTGGAGGTCAAATTAGGTTTTGAAACATAGCTATGGTAATTGAAGGGAAGTTCTTTTTACCTTGCTAATGCAAGGAAACACAAATTCTGTGCCAAGCCCCATGTAGAATTTATGACTTAATTCTATGTTAAATTTTGCTGTTGACAGAAAAGCAATGTCAAGGGAAGCTTGAAAACACTTTTTATGGAATCTAGCTTTCCTCTTGTCTTTGTGCTTAAACTTAATAGAATTCTTCCTGTGATGTTCATTGCCCCTCTCTGACCCCCTTCCAATCCTCCCAATGACACATATCCTGAAGTATGGATTTTCGTCATTAAGAAAGTGTTCCTGGCATGGCCCAGTCTGTTAATGGCAGAGCTAGCCTCAGTACAGTTGGTAGCTATCCTCGTAACACGTAAGTGTATCCTGCTGAGGACAGAGGACCCATCATGCAGGGCTTTGTCTTGATTCAGGTGGCCCCAAATCTCAATCCAGCAAGTTGCTGATGAGGGAAAGCATAAATGTCAAGAAGTGCTATCTGTCTAGCTATCAAGCCTCCCCACCCAATCATCTTGCCATCCAGGCACTAATGTCATGCTGAAGGCAAACCACACATTTTGCAACCTTATGAAGCATAATAAACTCATAGGCAAATGTGCAAAATAAAATATCTTAGGCACACTTAGGCTCTTTCAGGTCTAATGAGGTTCAAGAGAGTATATTAAAATTCCAAACATGCCAGCTGAGCATCTGAGCTTCCCCTCCTCCAAAATTTTGCAATTAGGTCTGTTTTCTAAAATATCGCTATAATAAAACAAAACAACAACAATAATAATCTGCTTCCTTTGTGTGGCTGTTCTTTCACCAGGTCCATTTGCATTCTTGCTCACCGCTTGTTGGAATGTGTCAGCCCTGCTCAAGTATCTCTGATTGTGTTGTTTCCTAGTGACTGTAGCCCATAGCGCTTAGATGGTATGCGGATAGACACCTGAGATTAGACAGAGCAGATATGTTCCTGAGGCTTTGCCTGTGTATATTACATATGCACGAAAAATAACAAGGCTGAATCCCAAATACAAGAGGTGCAAAAGGAAATTGAGGAAAGTGGAAATTGAGAACCTGGCTCAAGTTGTTATTAAACCCTTTATTATCAAGAATACAGACCCACTCCCACCTTGAGCATTTAAATATTATGCTTCTTTCATCTATATGTGATCTGTTTATATTTTAGGAACATAGAGATTGCCATACTAGACTAGAGCAGGGGTCCATCTGGTGCAGTATCCTGGTCAGTACCAGTTGCTTGAAAACAAAGTGCATGAAACCCAAAGTAGGCAACTATGGAATAACTTGTCTCCACAGACAGTTTCCACCTAACCCTTAATAATTAGAAGCAGTAGGTTTAGGACAACTTTTAATCTGTAAACTCATTGTGGCAGGACCATGTCTTCTTTGATGTTTAGAAAGTGCCTAGCCCATTGTGTGCGCTAACCGAAATAACCAAATAAATAAGACTGGAACTGATAAATATTAGCGACAGTGCAGTGCTGCTGTCAGATAATTTCATATTTTGTGCCTGAGGGGCTGTCTTATAAATATGCCCCACTTTTATTATTATTCATTTATATGTCAGCAACACCTAGTAGGGGCAATTAACATCAGTGCCCCTTTGTGCTAGGCATTGTGTGTATGCATGGTGAGACACAGCCTTCACCCCAAAGAGTTTACAATTTTACTAGACAAGGCACACAAATGATGGGTGAAAGGCAGTGCTGCTATCCCTATTTTTCAGCTGGGGAAACAAAGGTACAGCGAAATTAAGGGACTTGCCTCACGTCATACAAGGAGTCTGTGGCAGAGCCAAGGAAATGAATCCAGCTCCCTGAGTCACATCCAATGTTGTAACCATAGCATAGTCCACCCTTAAATCCTTAAACTCTGTACCAAGAAATTCAGCCTTTGGTAGGAAAGGGTTACTTACACAGCTGAAGGAAGAGAGCTGTAGAGACAATTAAATGCCTTCTACCTGCAGTTTCCTTCCCTGCCCCTCAGTTACCTGCTGCCCCATGAAATGTACCATCAATTCTAGAAGTAATAAACAATGGTCACATAAACACCACCCTATACCGGAAACCTACTGACCGCTATTCCTACCTGCATGCCTCCAGCTTTCACCCTGACCACACCACACGATCCATCGTCTACAGCCAAGCTCTGCGATACAACCGCATTTGCTCCAACCCCTCAGACAGAGACAAACACCTACAAGATCTCTGTCAAGCTTTCTTACAACTACAATACCCACCTGCGGAAGTAAAGAAACAGATTGATAGAGCCAGAAGAGTTCCCAGAAGTTACCTACTACAGGACAGGCCTAACAAAGAAAATAACAGAACGCCACTAGCCGTCACCTTCAGCCCCCAACTAAAACCCCTCCAACGCATTATTAAGGATCTACAACCTATCCTAAAGGATGACCCAACACTCTCACAAATCTTGGGAGACAGGCCAGTCCTTGCCTACAGACAGCCCCGCAACCTGAAGCAAATACTCACCAACAACCACATACCACACAACAGAACCACTAACCCAGGAACCTATCCTTGCAACAAAGCCCGTTGCCAACTGTGCCCACATATCTATTCAGGGGACACCATCACAGGGCCTAATAACATCAGCCACACTATCAGAGGCTCGTTCACCTGCACATCCACCAATGTGATTTATGCCATCATGTGCCAGCAATGCCCCTCTGCCATGTACATTGGTCAAACTGGACAGTCTCTACGTAAAAGAATAAATGGACACAAATCAGATGTCAAGAATTATAACATTCATAAACCAGTCGGAGAACACTTCAATCTCTCTGGTCACGCAATCACAGACATGAAGGTCGCTATCTTAAAACAAAAAAACTTCAAATCCAGACTCCAGCGAGAAACTGCTGAATTGGAATTCATTTGCAAATTGGATACTATTAATTTAGGCTTAAATAGAGACTGGGAGTGGCTAAGTCATTATGCAAGGTAGCCTATTTCCTCTTGTTTTTTCCTACCCCCCCCCCCCCCCAGATGTTCTGGTTTAACTTGGATTTAAACTTGGAGAGTGGTCAGTTTGGATGAGCTATTACCAGCAGGAGAGTGAGTTTGTGTGTGTATGGGGGTGGGTTTTTGGAGGGGGGTGAGGGAGTGAGAGAACCTGGATTTGTGGAGGAAATGGCCTAACTTGATTATCATGCACATTGTGTAAAGAGTTGTCACTTTGGATGGGCTATCACCAGCAGGAGAGTGAATTTGTGTGGGGGGGTGGAGGGTGAGAAAACCTGGATTTGTGCTGGAAATGGCCTAACCTGATGATTACTTTAGATAAGCTATTACCAGCAGGACAGTGGGGTGGGAGGAGGTATTGTTTCATATTCTCTGTGTATATATAAAGTCTGCTGCAGTTTCCACGGTATGCATCTGATGAAGTGAGCTGTAGCTCACGAAAGCTCATGCTCAAATAAATTGGTTAGTCTCTAAGGTGCCACAAGTACTCCTTTTCTTTTTGCGAATACAGACTAACACGGCTGTTACTCTGAAACCTGAGCTCTATTCAAGGAGTCTATACATAGAAATTAACTACAAGCTGGAGGGAGAAGGTTGAGATGATAGAGGAGGTGTTTTGTCCTATTAACGTATTCCAATATATCTTCTTCACCTCTGCCCTGTGCAGCTGTACTAAAGAAGAGAGAGAGAACAATCTAATGCTACCTCTAGTAACTATCACAGACAGCAGGTGTTCGGGAGTGAATGTCCCAGAGCCTTAAAGAACAGCTGATAATGGATGAGTTCTGTTAAAAATAAAAGCAGGGAAAGCTCAGCTTTTTTCCCCCACTCAGGGAGCTATTCAGACATTCCTTGATAGGAACAGAGCAACTCAGCTCAGGAGCTGCAAGTGTCATTTATTTAATTTGTGGAGTCGGGAGGGATTAAAAAAGTGCCTAGACAATTTAGGACCGCAACTCACTAAAGTTCTCAGGCACTTTTGAAAATCTACCTCTAGTCGTAACAACGGGAGCAGCAGATGCTGTGTGTCACCTCTCAGAATTGCAGGTCATTCGGGATTGTAGGATGCCTGTACTTGTTCTTTGGTTTTTGATTCGGCTTACAGTTTTTTACGTCTACTGCCTTTGGGTCGAATTCTGCTCTTTCAGTTATGCCACACCAGTGACCTGAATCTAATTCCAGGGGTAACAGACTAGAATTCAGACCTGTGCCTTCTTAGGAACAGGAGGCAGAAGAAGAAATTTTGACTGATCTTTTATCATAATTAAAAATTCCTATATTCAGGGTTCCCATAAAATCTCTGGAGACATTTCCTCAGATTACACTGAAGTTGGTCAAACTATTTTTAGGGCTTAGTAATAAATATAATGAATGACTGTGTGACATTGCACTCCATATGTTTATGGAAATATGCGTATGAGTGTAAATATAATGTAACTAGAATATGCTTTATGCAAAAGATCTCTTGTAAGGTATCATTATAAAGCTTATAATCTACTGAGTGTGTTCATCCTATTTGTATGAATATATCTTTCTTGTATCTGAAGCTAGAAATATGAAGTATTACTCTGAACTCCTATTGTAACTAGGCAAACTGTGGGTCATTAATGGTGGCTTGGAATCTTGATGGCTCCCATCAACTAGGAAAATTGGTGGCAAATGGCTTTGTTTACTTGTAAGCCTTCCTGTATACCTATATGCCAGACAGTGAGTAATGAAGTTTCACAAGTCATGTGATCATGTCACCTTAACTGGAATCCATCTTAAACCTGATGTTTCTCCATTTAGAAGGAGGGGTGGGAACCCAGAGAGACAAAGGATTCCCGCCTTGTGCCAAAGATATAAAAGGGGGTGGAACAGGACAAAGGGGGGATCCCAGTCATGAGAAAGCCCCTATTTTCCACCTAAGATGCCTGCTGGAACTAACAAGGATTGTACCGGAAAAGGATTGGGCCCAGATTAGGAAGGAGTCTAGTCTGTGAAAGAAGCTTATTGGAACATCCCTAAGGGTGAGATTTACCTGTATTCAGTTTCTTAAATGTATTAGGCTTAGACTTGTATGTTTTGTTTTATTTTGCTTGCTAACTTACTTTGTTCTGTCTGTTATTACTTGAAACCACTTCAATCCTACTTATTATACTTAATAAAATCACTTTTATTTATTATTAAATCCAGAGTAAGTGATTAATACCTGGTGAGCAAACAGCTGTGCACATCTTTCTGTCAGTGTTATAGAGGGGGACAATTTATGAGTTTACCCTGTATAAGCTTTATACAGAGTAAAACGGATTTATTTGGGGTTTGAATCCCATTAGGAGCTGGCTGTCTGGGTGCTGGAGACAGGAACACTTCTTAAGTTGTTTTCAGTTAAGTCTGCAGCTTTGGAGATGTGGTTCAGACCCTGGATCTGTGTTGCAGCAGGCTGGCTCAACAAGGCAGGGTTCTGAAGGCCCAAACTGGCAGAGGAAATGAGCTCAGAGGTAGTCTCAGCACATCAGGTGACAGTCCCAAGGGGATCTCTGTAACCAAATCTGTCACAGACTGGTTTTGGGTATTGTCCATCTGCTTATATCTTTTTTAGGGCAAATTCTGCACTCACTTACACCCTGCATAAAACTTATTGGATCCATTTTGCTCTTATCTGCACTGATGTACCTTAGGAGTTACTCCACAGTCAAGCAGAAGGGCTGGTACTCTGTATAGCCGAGCATAGCTGTACAAGGGAGGACTGCTCCCCGCCCACCCACACACAAACACACAAACCAAGCACAACCTGGCCCATGGAGTGAAGTGTTCTATTAAAAACTACACACACAAAGTTACAAGCAGAAATTGATTGCAATGGGAAGAGACTCCTTGACCAACATCCCCTGCTCTTAATGGCAGGAGTGGTGACCGGGACCTTTTGCCACCTGTAGCTCTGTGAGTATATGTAACGCCGACAGACCCCAGTCATCGGCGGGAGGGCAATCGAACCTGGGACCTCTGGAGCTATATGCTTGAGCCTCTACTGCATGAGCTAAAAGTCACATGGCTCTTAGCGAAGGCTGTAGCAGACTCATTAATCTCTAAGTAGTCTTGGTGCCACTCCAGGTGACAGAGCACCACACCCAGCTCTACGTTATGCCCCACTTGTCTGAGCAAAGAGGGTAAGAGGATGTAGCGGGATTACACTTGCACTGTTTTGATCCCCAAAACCTCTGGGGATTGTTGCAGCCCGGTATAATTTAATGCAGTCTATAATTTAGAGCAGTCTATCAGTGGCAGGAAATCCTCTCCACCACACCTCAGGAGAAGCTGAGTATCTGACTATACGACTTCATTCCTAGCAAGTGAACATGCAGCAAGAGTAGCCTGGCTTCTCTCTATTCCCCTCTGCAAGGAGCTGCAGAGATTGCACTTTCCAACACAGGATAGTAGCAGCTTATCAGCGCCTCTTCTGCTCCCATTTGCAAGCTGACCTCTGTCTGGTAGATAATGTCCTGGGATGCAGAGGTTTACACTGAACAAACCTGGTATTTCAGAGTGAAGTTTCACTACAAGTGACGTGAAGCTTCACTGTAAGTGGAGTAAACATCCAGTGACACGCACAGAAGCCATTCAGGACTTGCGCTCTACCACAACCATTTTCACTCTAACTAGCAGCAAGTTCCACAAAGGCATATTTCAGCAGCAGGGACTAGACCTGTCCTAGTGGAACTACAAGACTCCTTGCCATCCCTTTAGGCCCTGCTCCTTCTGCATCCCCACTAACACATGAATTTGCCACCTTCAGCAGGAATCTCTGAGGATTTGAAAGATGATTTGACAAAATTTCCATGAGATAGCTGTGAGGGAAGACATCATGAAATACTAAGCAAACTTCTGTGTGAGTTTGTATGTGTGTGTGTGTGAGTGAGAGAGAGAGAACTCACTGTACTGATAAACTTTAAAATATGATTTACTCTGTGCAGGCAGCAGTCTCAGACATCAAAGCTTCAGATTCAGCACAGTGTCAAAAAAAAACATGAAGCTTTAAGCCTCGACCAAGCATCAACACCAAGCCAAAGCTTTTACTCTTGAGACTGCTGACTGAACAGATTAGACTTAAAAACTCTCTAAAACTGCTGGTAGAAAAATAAATGACTAAGTGCATACCATTTGCCCAAGTGCATCTTTATTTATCCTGCTGCACTTCTCACATTGGCATTTAAGCTCATCCCATTTTTAATGGAGGACAAAACCAGCTGCATAGGCACTGGCTAATGGGCTAAGGATAACAAATATATTCACCAGCCACACAAAGGGTGGGACAAAAAGGTTTGTTTATATTAAAAGAAACAAAGACTGTGAATCTGGGTATTTCCTCTCTTACAGTGAATGATATTGGCCTAAAGCCTTCTGTGTGCATTAAACGCTCCCCTTGGGCCTGTGCCTTTTCAACTCTGTTGAAGTCAAGGAGATTTGCCTGGAATGCTACTTCTGTGTCTTGCTGTAGTGTCTTGAAGTGTCAGTGCTAGGCACTGTACATAAATGTAGCGAGAGGCAATTCCAACCCTGAAGAACCTGCAATCTAAATAAGCAACACGATGGCTGGGAAAAACAAAGCTTTAGCACCCCGATTTTACGGCTAGATGAGGACCCGAAGGATTAATTAACTAGTCCAAGTCACTCACACAGCTTGAACTCAGATCTCTTTAGTCCCCATCTTGTGTATTAAACACAAAACCAGTCTGCCTCACCTTTAAACCAATGGGTGCCATACACATTTCGCCAAGGGCAGATTCCATCCATGAGTGAACAGCTGAGAAGGCTTTGAGGGCTACAGTTCTGTACCTTGAATCTGGAATACTTTCTTCCCAAGAGGCCCTCATTACAGAATTGAGTTGGGGGGGGGGTATTTTTATACTGTACTCAGAAGTGTGCGAGCTGTACACAGGCTGCTTCAGAAGGATGGAAGCAGCAAGTGACCATCTTTGTTTACTATGAGTTGTTCCCAAGTGACCCCTCCAACAGCCTTCGATATATTTCTGAAGCCATCTCTATCCTGTCTTAGCAGGAAAGTTAGTCAGCAAGCATAGAGTTGAGCTGTGGAGCTGGAAAAGGCAGGCAGCTATAGTGGGACCCAGAGGAAAAAGAAAAATAGAAATACGTATTTACTGACAGCAACTTGTAAAGGTGAAATTGCCAAATTTGAGAAGGCAATACACAAAGAAATCAATGCACAGGCACCTGCCAGACAATCCATGCACTGCATGGGACTCCACCCACAATTGTGGCTTCCTGCAAAAAAATAAATAAAAAATTGAAGAGGCTATTCTACGTAAAGAGGCACTCTGGGTTGAGGCTAACGGCTAGGGGCATAGTCTGATGTGTGCGTACCTGGCCTGCTGAGCTGTCGCTGAGACACCTTGCCTCACCCTCAGCAATCAGATTTATGTTGGTTTTACAAATAGCCTGCCCAGGGTATGAGGCAGCAAGCAGCACAGAAGTTGTCCCAGATTAATGCTGCTTTCACAGCACACATGCCTGCCCATATTGGCAGCTGTTTACCTGCTGGGCTAGAAGGGACCTACATGGATAGCGGAGTTTTGTGTTTCACAATGTTACACAATTGATTTGGTGTTGAGACACTGAAGCCACTGGGTTTTCCCCCACCCACACCTTTCCCAGAAGATGACGGTCTCCTGCACATCTCAGGGCCAAATTTTGCTCCAGGTGACCTGGTGTATATTGGGTATAACTGCATCAATTTACTCTGAGGCATATTAGAGTAAAATCTCCCCTCTTGGTATTTAGCCCTGACACAAAACAAGTTGGGAGGGAAAACAAAAAGGGAGCTAAACTATTGAATGGATATCCCAGATAAGAGTGTTGGCAGCCTGCAGAATGCCAACCCTCCTGGCTCTAATTAACACTAAGGCCATTTAAGAGGCACCACATTGTTATTCCTGTAGTGGGGCAGCAAATCAAGTTTAGTGACATAGAACAAGTTGTCAATAGACCTACAGATCCGCAGGAGGACTTTAATTGGATAAGAAAATATGGGAGGGAGGGAGGTGGGGGTGGTGTTGAGATCTTTTTATGAGCAAAGGATGTTTCCATGCACTTTAGCTTGGGAAGGAAAACTTTTTCTTTATGCTGTTTATAATAAAATCTACCAAACTACCAAGTATTCAGCTTTGCAATGAAAAAGAGCATCTTGCGTCATTTGTACTACCCCACAGTGCTTTTATTAGGAGCAAAGTTTTGTGCTTACAAGCACCACTTAAAAACCATGCTCTTAAGACTTTCTTTCAATGCACCATGTTAATCCCAGTCCCCAGGTTGCTTCTTTATCCAAGTGGCCCCACAGCCACCACCATGGGTGAAATATTAATGTATTCCCAAACTCCAAACCACAAACATATTGGCTCTTTGGAGAGCAGGAGGGGGAGGGTAATTCCTTTTATTACAGAACAATTAAGTTGTGTGGTAGGCATGAAAATCTTGACAGGACACACAAATGTGTCCCATCACACTCACCTCTGTCATCTGTGAGCTAGGTGGAAGAAACATGAAAATACCAACTCTCGCTCAGCAAAACTTGCCTGAGCTTGAACGCAGTTTGGGATCACAAATAGCATGCAGGTGAGGAGCCAAGAGACATCACAAATGAGAGCGATGTGACTTTTTGATAAGAGAAATAGACCCGGGGTAACCACAGACTAGAGAACAGGTATTTTGATTTTCAGTCAACTATTCTGTTACGTGATACAATCAGCATCCCTCCCCCTTCTTTTTAACCCTGTGAGTGAAATCATTGCTGCTGAAAGGTGCTAGCCTATTTGAACCTTGACGGAAGGACCCATCCCCCTCCATTCTCCTTCCAGGGGGTCCACCCACAAGAATGCCAGTGGCCTTCCCCTCAATTGAGGGGTACTGTCGTGAGAGCCCTGGAGACTGAAGCTCTCTGCCCACCCAGGATACAGGTGGCAGCAGGACATTCTCCACCCTCACCACCACTACAATGCAACTCTAACATGGAGGTAATCACATGTAGGGCTTAGAGCAGCGGTCTCCAAACTTTGGAGAGTTGCTCCCCCCCTTACCCCTGTCTACACCCCCCACCTCCCCTCGGAGCTGGGGCTGGGAGCAGCACAATGGGCGGGGGGTGGGACCTAGACAAAGGTAAGGAGGCCGAGGCTGGAGGTGGGTCTGGGGCTGTGAGCAGGGCTGCAAGGCTGGGGGTGGGGTTGGGAGCAGAGCCAAAGCCAGGCCGTGATGGGGGCCAGAAGCCAGGCTCGTGGCCAGGTGTGGCCCCAGGCCGGGAACAGCCAGTGGCTGAGAGTGGAGCCATGCCGAGGCTGGGGATAGGGCCCTATGCAGGGCCAGGTGCTGGGAGCTGGGGAAGCGGCTGGGCTGGGGGCAGGACTGGAGCAGAGCTGGGTGGCGGGGAGGGAGCCTGGCCCCGTTACTCCTCCGGCCCCCAGACATTATTTCATGCCCCATACTTTGGGGACTTCTGGCTTAGAGGATAGCTTAGTCTCCATAGCCTGGCTGAGACTGCCAATGGAGGTGTACCTGTCATGCTGTGGCCACACTTGCCCTAGAAGCCGTCTAAAAAGGAAGACACATGGTGGGAAATCTGCAAGGGCAGGAATCCTGGGCTTTGGAATTAGCTTGGCAGGGAGTTGACTGAGGCAGGAACATGCCAGAAATGTAAGTAAAAGCTCAATAAGACACCTGTCGCAGGAAATTATTTGTGAAACACACACTGAGGCACAATAAGTTTCCCAGGGGCATCTTTTTCAGACCCTGCCTACCCTCTGATTCTATGGGAAATGAGTCATTAATTTCCCAAGTGTACAGTGGTTTCCCCAATTTCATCACTGTGGACTGTATCTTCCCATAGCTTCACATAATACATTTATTGTTATGTATCCCATTTATCTCTGGGCAATGTTCTACCCTTCTTAGAAAGGGCTCTGGACATGCAGCTCTGAAGTTAAAATTGCATGAACAACTGATCAGTGTTCATGGTTAAATGTAATCAAATAAGACATTTTGCCTCTGATTAATTTCAAGAGCATTGTCAAAGATGGCACAGACAATATCAAACTCACAGTGCAAGGCAAAGCGGCAGCAAAATGTCTACTTTCCAACTGTCCGTTTTGATGAGTGAGTAATGATTGTCCCATTCCAGGTTGGGAGGAAGACAGATCACATACAAAAAAGAAGGTGGTATTCTTCATGATTCACCAATAGTGTACAATCTTTCATGTATTTCTTAGATTAACATATTCTCAGATGGCATTTCCCAGAGGGGAAAACCTGTCTCAAGTTGTTTTTCAGGCTCTTGTGCATTGTCTGAACAGATAGTTATGAAATTGCCTTGCTAATGCTGACAGTGAAAACACATTCTGTTATATGCTACAATGAAAACATGCAAGTTGCCGCATACTTGCTCTCTCAATGGTACAGAGCGCCTTGCTCTGTCAGAAGCAAAACTACCATGCAATCAAATAACTAGGTAACAACAGAGGGCTTTTTGTGTTACGGAAGATCCAGATCAGCTCACCATGAAAGTACAGTCCAGCCCACCTCAGCCAAACTGCTTACAGTGCTCTCTACACACAGCAAGTCAAAGTCTGCTCTGCCTGTTCTGAAACATTCAAAATCTCCCCCTGACACAGAACCACACACACACACACACACACTCGCTCTCTCTCATTCCCTCTCTAAGGACTGTCACCCTGAACTCAGTGACATTGAGAGGTTCCACCCCCAAAACACACAAAACAATAGTCTAGCTCCACATCTGACTGCAGGGCTGGAACAGTGAGACACTCTGATGGGGCTGTACAGTGGCATAATTAGGTGTGCAGCTGGACCAAACCAAAAACTCTAAGTCCATTTACACCAAGAGCATATGAAGGGGTCTCTGATACTGTTTTCCAGGCTTAGCTGCTCAGAGGAAATGTTTCATCTTTTTTCCCCCGCACAAGTGTGTTGGGCTTTTAACATCCTCATCAATCAGAGACAATTCTTATTGTGCAAACACATCAACATGCAAATACCCCCCCACACACACCCGCAAAGCTATTCTTTGTGCTGCAATGCAGCTTGGCTCTTTTATTAAAGTCATCCATTTCTGTTTCCAGAGGTATGTATGGTTCCTTATTCTTTGAGAGCAGCTCAGAGGCCTGAAGTGAATTCCAAAGGGCAGGGGCTCATGGATACAGTTTAGTTACATTTTATGTAAACTGTACATCAGTAACCGTTGTTGCCTTGACTTGCAGCCTCCAAGTGCAATGATTAAATATGAATATCATGGGAGATTTATTCCGACTTGGTCTTCACTCAACACCTGAGACATCAGCTGTAGTGAGTCTGTAGTGCAGAGATTTTTGTTGTTCATCTCCAGATAGCAGCCTATGCTATCACTTATAGAATTGGACAGATATACTTTCCAACAACAGGGTGGTAAGCAGAATGGCAGGATTCTGCAGAACAGGCTTAAAAATCCATGCATCAGAGTTGTCAGCTATCTAGATATCAAATTTACTAATAAGCCTGTCAAGGTTCCTCCCCCACTCTGAACTCTAGGGTACAGATGTGGGGACCTGCATGAAAACCTCCTAAGCTTACTTTTACCAGCTTAGGTTAAAACTTCCCCAAGGTACAAATTAATTTTATCTTTTGTCCTTGGAATAACCACTGCCACCACCAAACTCTAACTGGATTTACTGGGAAACGTAGTTTGGACAAGTCTTTCCCCCCAAAATCCTCCCAACCCTTGCACCCCACTTCCTGGGAAAGGTTTGATAAAAAATCCTCACTAATTTGCATAGGTGACCACAGACCCATACCCTTGGATCTGAGAACAATGAAAAAGCATTCAGTTTTCTTACAAGAAGACTTTTAATAGAAATAGAAGTAAATAGGAGTAAAGGAATCACCCCTGTAAAATCAGGATGGTAGGTACCTTACAGGGTAATTAGATTCAAAACATAGAGAATCCCTCTAGGCAAAACCTTAAGTTACAAAAAAGACACACAGACAGAAATAGTCATTCTATTCAGCACACTTCTTTTCTCAGCCATTTAAAGAAATCATAATCTAACGCATACCTAGCTAGATTACTTACTAAAAGTTCTAAGACTTCATTCCTGTTCTATCCCCGGCAAAGCAGCATACCAACAGACACAGACCCTTTGTTTCTCTCCCTCCTCCCAGCTTTTGAAAGTATCTTGTCTCCTCATTGGTCATTTTGGTCAGGTGCCAGCGAGGTTACCTTTAGCTTCTTAACCTTTTACAGGTGAGAGGATTTTTCCTCTGGCCAGGAGGGATTTTAAAGGGGTTTACCCTTCCCTTTATATTTATGACAAAGCCTTACTGGTGCAAGGACTTACATGTGTTGGCAAAAATGTCTAAAATATATAAACAGGGCTATTTTAGGTAGGGCCTATAAATGAATCTCCATCTTGTAGCATTCCCCAGAGCTTTACATTGAAAACATCTATGAAGATGGTAGTTTATAGCCTCAGATCTCCAGTTGGCAGATATTGTAATAGTAACACCACCTGTAGGAAAAAGCCTTTCAGGTAAACTCCCTTAGACCACGTCACGTAGTTTTCAAATCTGCTGTTATTTTTAAATAAACAAATTATTTTAACAAGTACCTACATAAATGGCAACCAGCCTACCAGGCTCGCCTCAACAGGGCCTATGAATGCAACGACCATGGGCCTGATTCACAGTTACAATAAAGGCTGCACTGGCTTCCTAAAGGCACCATAAAGTGGGCAGAAATAGTCCCCTGAATATTCCCGCTGCCCCAGAGGCTTGCCTAACCTGTGCAGAGCTGGCTTAAGGGCTCTGCACCAGCTCTGCTCCTGCACCACGGAAAGACTTGGGGAATGGTGAGTGTGTACTGCACTACAGCTATTCACCTTTCCCGCAGCCCATTGGGGATCTCAGGGCATAATTTAGATCACCCCTACACTCCCCTTCCCCACATTCCTAAAATACAGGGAGCCAATAGATGGCTTAACGCTCTATTTGCAGTAACTGAGAATCAGACCCTCTGCGTGCGGCACCGCTTCCAGGCCCTTGCTTCATGTTATTGTACCTCACAAAGTCAGCTCGGTGTTTGACCAGGTTTTCTGTGCACAAAAGAAGCTGCAGTGTGGTTGCCTTGGCTTTAATGATGATTCTCCTCAGCTTAGCAATTAGCGCAGTCACTGAGCTGTTTTACAGGAGGCTTTTCTGTGATGCATCTTTCTGCAGCGACACAGGATCAAAGAGCCAAGAAGGGAGCACAGAGCATATATCTGCCACATGTTCCTTTAACGCTGCTTTGGTTGATGTTAATAGTTCTGACTTTGGTCATTAACTCTCTTTCTCTCTGAGATTTTTTTGCCTCTTGCAACATGTCTGAGAGCTTTCTTCCAGACTAGCAGCTGATGACAGGGAGTCAGGGAAGGGGAGCCTTTGATGGAATCCAGCCAGCACTGTCACATAAAGTATTTCACCAGTGAAAGAAGAGATCGCTCATCATTTCAGTTATTTGTCTCCTGATGACATTTTTTTTAGCAGTCTTCTCTGTCCTTACATTAGTTTCCCCATCATTACAGTATGGTGACAATATTTACAAACTTGTCACTTGCCTCAGGAATCTGAAAGTATCTACAGTTACATAACCTCAGTATTTTCCATTTTTGAGGTGTTTTCTATGGGAAGTACAAAGGAATGGTGCTGATACTGCAGGAACAATATCTGTTCATCTTACATTAAATTGCAAGTAAAGTTGGCTGAAAAAAAAACAACAGGAAAATATTTTGAGAACTATATGCCCTATTTTTCCCCCCAGAAACATTTGAAATATTGGAATGGTTCTGTTGCAAAGGTTTTAAGCTTCACTCCTGTAATACAAGGCTTCCCAGCAAGAGCTCTTGCTTGAATTGTTCTGAGTTTTCTGGATAATCGGTAATAAATATAACACAGATCTGGTAAACCATCCCCATAGCAAAGGGGTAGGGTTGCCAATTTTCTAATCGCATGAAACTGAACACCCCAGCCATGCCCCTCACCCAAGGCCCAGCCCCTTCCCCACCCCTTCTCCAAGGCCTCGTCCCCTGCTTGCTCCAGCCCCCCTCCCTCCATCGCTCGCTCTCCCCCATCCTCACTCACTTTCACCAGCTTGGGGGAGGAACTTAGGGTGCAGGAGGAGGGTGCAGCCAGGATTTGGAGTGCGGCAGAGGGCTCTGGGCTGGAGCAGGAGTTGGGGGTTTGGGCTGCGGGGCGCGGGCTCTGGATGGGGCCAGAAATGAGGTGAGGGAGAGGTGAGGTGAGGGAAAGGGCCCCAGGCTGGGGCAGGTGGTTGGGGTACAGAGGGATGAGGGCTCTGGCTGGGGGTGTGGGCTCTGGGGTGGGACCAGGGATGAGGGGCTTGGGGTGCAGGACGGGGCTGAGGTGTGTGGGGAGGGTTCAGGTTCTGGTAGAGAGTTTGGGTGCAGAAGGTGGTTCTGGGTGTGGGGTCCCGGCGGTGCTTAGTGTGGCTGCCAGGAAGCAGCCACCAGGCCCCTGAGGCCCCTAGGGGCATGCACAGTCAGGGAGGCTCTGAGCGCTGCCCTGATGCCCGCAGGCGCCACCCCCACAGCTCCCGTTGGTCACGGTTCCCGGCCAATGGGAGCTGCGAAGCCGGCATTCATGGCGGGGGCAGCGCATGGAGCCTCCCTGGCTGCCCATGTGCCTAAGGACCGCAGGGACCTGGCAGCCGTTTCTGGGAGCCGTGGGGAGCCGTGGGGAGCCAGGGCAGGCAGGGAGCCTGCCTTAGCCCCGGGCCCCCACTGCGCCGCTGACTGGACTTTTAACAAGCCGGTCAGCAGTGCCAACTGGAGCTGCGAGGGTCCCTTTTCGACCGGGCGTTCCGGTTGAAAACCGGATGCCTGGCAACCCTACTCAGGGACTCCCAACATGTGGGACTCGCCACCTACTGGGGGACTGCCAGATACCTCTGGATAAGTGCACCTGCATCTCTCCCTACTGCACCTGCTGCTGGCTCTATTTTCTCTCCCCCTTTTTCTAGGTGGTGCTGCAGGGCATAGCTCCCTGCATATTCTACAGCAAAAGGCAGCGACAAGCAGTGTAGCACTGACAGCAGAAGTAGAAGGGGTGAGGGATGAATGAAAATGTATAGCAGTGCTTGCAGTTCCAGAAAAGAAGTGTATATAAATAGAGAGAGAGATACTGAAAATATGTTCTTAGTCTGGGACTGGATGCAAATCACCAGCAAAGGTGAAAAAAGGGTTTTCTGGTAGATAAAAGCTGTTAGCCACCTATCTGTTTACATATAAACTGAGTACTTGCTCCTTCACACTGGGTCTTCCATCACCAGCCTGAACTGAATGCAAATGAAGGATTGTAAGAAATTTAGAAAGAAACTACGAGGAAGAGGAAGGTGTGGGGGTTGGAAAGCAGAATTCCAGAGCTTCAGGGGCACGTCAAAGGTTTGCTCCATTATATTTGGGGAGGCAAAGAAGGCACCTGGGCATGCTTCACTGTGGAAGTAAAAGGACAGCACTTTTGCTTCGTGAAAAAGGGGGTCGCAACCAGGCATGGTTGAAAACACTGGGGAGAATTTTGGGTGAGATACTTGTCTTTAGACAAGAGAGGAAGTGGTGAGTTAAAGTTCAGTCTCTAGAAAGCATGTTTTGATTTTGATTTATATGTAACCATTTGTTTCCAATATTCTTACTCACTGAATCTCCATTCTTTGCTAATAAACATATTCTTGTTTTCACTATAAATATATTAAGTACTGTGGTGTTAAGCAAAGTGCAGGTCCTGAGCTGACTCTTACTCACAAGCTAGTGTGTACTTTTCCTTTGGGAACAAGAGGCCTGGAAATTCTGTGAGTGTTCACTGGATAAGGGACTGGACAAAGCAGAGAACACTCTGAGGACACCACCATTGGTGTTTGCCAATCACTACCTGTACAGGGGAGAGTGAGGCCTGAATAGACCTGGAAGACCCTGCTTGTGCTGCCAGAAGTGGATGGTTTCAGGGAGCTGATCCACAGGAGGCACAGACAAGACTGCATCATGATAAGAGCACATAGTGGTGTGGTGACTCACAACCCTCGGTACCACCAGGGAGTGTCACAGTGGGTGAACTGAGAAGCCAGGACCTCTTGCCATAGTGGATAATTATGGAATAACCTACCCATAGGGGGAACGCCTTCCTAATCCAATTAGCAAGTGGTTGTCTTATGTGCTGATGCATGAGGGTTTATAGCTCTAATTGTTTAATGTAATAGCAGATCTCTTGTTATACATATAAATGTCTAACCAATCTGTAAAATTCTACAGTGCTCTGGACTTATATCTTGTGGCAATGAGTTCCACAGGGCTAATACACATTTCAAATATCCGTTTTAAGTATATTGCCGTTCAGTTTTATTGACTGTCCTCTTGTTTCTGCATATGGAAATTTTTTGACGCCTCTGGTAGCTCTCCTCAACGATTTCCTCGCCACATCTATTTCTGCTATCCCTTTTCTGAGACAGGGAAACCAGAACTGAATACAGTATTCACGGTGAGGGTGTGCCATCAATTTACTGACAGCATCAGAATAAGTTCAGTATTATTGTCTTTCTGAGGCTTTATTATACATCCTAACATTAAAGACCTGATTAAATTAATGCTGCTTTACACCTCTCAGGCAGTCTAATAGAGCTTTGAAGTGAGTGTAAGTAACATCCACTTTAGAGCCTGGTTTCATTGCCAGAGTAGTGTCAAGTGGCTTTACTGTACATGAGAATCAGGCCCTACATCTGCACATTCAGCCACTCAGGTCTTTTACCTGAGTGGTTACATTTAGTCAGAAACCATTAAGATGTATGAATAGCAGTTCTAATCATTCCTTTCAATGTACATTTCCTTTAAATTTTTCACAGGGAAAATCCTCTTCTGTCATGATGCCCATTTACTTAAGCCTGGTCTACACACAGGTTTTGACACAGTATACCTCTGTCAGCTGGGGGCAGGGAGGGTAGGAGCGTGATTGTTTTTACTGAAATAATTATACCAGTACAATCCTGAGCATGGATGCACCTATACCACTATAAAGGAATTGTATTCCAGTATAACTTATTTCCCTTCCTCAATAGCAATAAGCTATGCTGGTATCAGCCCCTTTAAACCAACATCACTATGTCCCCACTTGCGTGTCATCTTTAGAGCTGTTCAGAAATTTTTTCGTTGGAGAATTCATCAAAACCGAAACTTTTCACCAAACAGGATTGGTTACAATAAATTTTTTAACTCCAAAACATTTTGGAAGAAAGCTTTGACGTTATCAAAAGGTTTTGTTTTGACATTTTCAAAATGAAATGTTCCTTTCTGAGAAGATTTTTCATTTAGAAATTAAAAATTATATGTATTTTTAAAAATACAAATAAATAAAAAACAGTCATAATCAAAATGAAACCTTTTGATTGACCCCAGACCAAGTCACAAGTCATTCACAGTGTCAGGAATAAGGGCTTATCTTCCCATACAATGCTGCAGCTGCGCCACTGTAATCCTTTAGTTAAGACACTCCTTCACCGATGGAAGCATTTCTCCCGTTGACATAGTTAATCCACCTCCCCAGAGAGGCTCTCTTGCTGACACTGTGCTGTTTAAACAGGAGTTAGGTCGGTATATAAGTCAGATTTTCCACACCCCTGAGTGACGTAGTTATACCAATAGAGAGCTATTGTATAGACCTGGCCTAAGACACAGAGGTCCTCATGCCCAGTCTTTCACGCAGATCATAAGGCCATCTTGCCTCTCTTTGAGGCGCTATATACTGTTTCTTTAAATGTTTCATGGGAAAGAGGCAAAAAAAAAAAAGGGGGGGGGTGAGGGGGTCTAGAGCTGTTCTAGGCAAAACCTGGCAGTTAGCAAGGGGCGAGAACGTAATCTGAGGGCTAATATTGTTTTCCTCATCCTAACATAATTCTTTGTTCAGCGTTGGAAGAAAGTGATTCTTTCTAACAGCCTTTCCATTGCTACTGTGACGGGGCAAGGCCAGATGGCTATAGAAAAGTAGTGGGAGATAGATATATTAGCTCCAGGCTAAACAAATCCCTGGTGCCAGGATAAGTGAAATGGCAGCTGCTCCAGGTCAATTAAGACACCTGGTGCCAATTAAGAACTTTCCAGAAGGCAGGGAGAATGCTAGGTTGATTGGGACACCTGAAGCCATTCAGGGGCTGGCTGAAACTAGTTAAAAGCCTCCCAGTTAGTCAGGTGGATGTGCAGGTCAGGAGCTGTGGGAGGAAGTTGTGCTGTTGGAGAGACTGAGTATTATACACCATATCAGGCACAAGGAAGGAGGCCCTGAGGTAAGAGTGAAGTGAAGCTTGAGGAAGTGAGGGCTGCTGTGGGGGAAGTAGCCCAGGGAATTGTACATGTCATGTTTCTAAAAAGTCAGCTACCATAGCTGATACTATTAAGGTCCCTGGGCTGGAGCCCGGAGTAGAGGGTGGGCCTGGGCTCCCCCCGCCTTTGACCCCTGATTAATCACTGAGATCGGGAGACAACAGAGACTGTGCAAGGAAGGATAACGTCTCCTCACCTCCCTTGCTGGCTTATGATGAAAATGGCTCAGTAGACTGTGACCCTTGTCCCTAGAGAGAGAAGGGTTATGTGGAGGGTCACAGTGAGCCTCTGAGGCTAGCGAAATCCACCAGGAAACACAGGACCCATGGAAGCAAGGACAGAGCTTTGTCACACTACATAACACTCCCCTCTTCATATAACATCTGTCAATTAGGAGTCTTATACTTTCCTTGAGGACAACTTGTCACAGAGGATATGGATCCTATCACTTTTTCCTTATTCTAAGGACAGGTGGCTGCTCTGGTTGGCAGATCTAGAAAATGAATGATTTTCTTTCAGACATGATAGATATGCTCCCTAGCCAAATCTGACCATGATCTACAGATATCTTCTTTAGAAGATTGACACAAAGCTTGAAAAATGGTACACACATCCCTTGACAAGCGCATCTTCTCTGCAAAGAAGTGACATAAAATAGGAAAGAAATTATCTGTGCTTCTTGGCTATTCCATCATTTTATCTTCTGATTGAAAAAGCTTTTAGCAAAATGATTTTGAGGTGAGGAAGGCTTGAGGCAGTGTTAAAACAAAACACAGTATTTTGCAAAGTGATTTTTAACATTATTTTTGGCTTCTGCATTGTTTGTAATTTCCTAGGAGGACTTTTGTTCCTTGACATTTGGCAGACATTGGATGTTTCTCCCATGGTACACTGATGCTGGAATTAACAGCTGTTTGTAACAGCTTCTGCTGCCTTTGCTTCAGCTCAAATCAGGGAACGGTGTTTTCTGTTGAACTGCTGATGCAGATGCACCAGGGTAGGACAAAACAATAAGCCAAAGCGTACTGTGCTGCTCAGGGAAACTGGCCAGAGCCCCACAGCATAGCTGGGCCCTACTCCTGCAGGACACTAATTAGATACAATGGGAGAAGCTTCCTCTTGTCTGCAGTCCTGGAGGCCTCTCCACAATCACCCAACTCCACTCCAGCAGTGGAGTGTGTTACTCTGCCCCTGCAAAAGGTAGCCATGATCTTGCCAGGCAGTGAAGTCAAAAGGGAGGGACCGTCTCCTTCAACATTGGGTAGGGGCTTCTTGGCACGGGGGTAAGGAGGAACCAGGAGCAGCAGAGAGCTAGTGGAGAGGGCAGGTGCTAATTTGCATGGACTCACCATTTCATTCTGGACCCCTACAGCTGATCAGCTGCCCTGAGCACCTTACCACATCTGCCTGAGTAGACAGAGTAGTAAGCCGCTTCCCTCTGTGGGAATGAGGGCTTCTGCACCCCTTAGCATTTGTCCCATTGCATGTGTTCAGCCACTAAACATCAGAAACACAGGAAATTTCCCTGCCTAATTTTACAATTTTTAATTTTGTTGCTGACTTTAAATGATGCCTAAGCCCCTTATCCTGCCACAATCTTTACAGGTGAAGCTCCTGGGGGATCAGGGGCTACAGGTGGACAGAGCTCCATAACGCATAGCTGCACCACACCATCACAGGGCACCCTGACATGGGCTACAAAGTCCTTTCCATCACAAGAATGACATTCACCTTGACACCTCCTTCCACACAACTGCCCCCCCAACAACCCTCCTACCCCCCTGTAGCGAGGTCTTATTGGAAAACCCAGGAAGTGGATGGGCGCAAGCCCACCCACTGCCAGAAGCCCCTCCCCCAGCCTAGCGGGATGGACCACTGGACCCAGGGACCAACTGATTACGGGGGACAACTAATGAAAAACAGGGACCTGAGCGAGGGTCAGAGGTTCAAAATGAGGATACCAGATGAGGACACCGAGCAGAGAACCCCGGACAGCGCCCACTGCTCCTCAAAGCTGTCGAGGGAGCCAGTGGACGCTGCCCAATGGAACTCTGCCCGGATGCGTGAAACTAGGGAGGAACGGAAATAGGCCCCGCAGTCACAGAGCACCCCCTCATCCAACATTCTCCTCCTGGTATTGTAGATGGAGACTTTGGCCAGAGCCAGGAGGAGGTTGACGAGGAGGTCTCGTGACTTCGTGGGGCCACGGATAGGGTGTGCAAAAAGGAACAAGTGTGGGGAAAAGTGCAGCCAGAACCTCAACAAGAGGTTCTGGAGGAGCCAGAACAGGGGCTGCAACCTGGCACATTCGAGATAGGCATGTGCCAGGTTCTCCCTCACACCGCAAAAGGGGCAGGCCTCAAGTGTAGGGGTGAACTGTGGCAGGTGCACGCCCATGCTCACGGCTCCATGAAGGAGCCACCAACTGATGTCCCCGGCGGGCCGTGGGACCAAGGTGGAATAAAGGCTGGCCCACCAGGGCGCCTCACCCTCTTTAGGTGGAAGATAATCCCGCCATTTGGTGTCGGGGTGGGACACGAGGGTGAGGTAATGCAATGTAGGGAGCATGAGCATGTACAGATGGTTTCTGGGTGTGGTTCGAAACTGGACTGGCTGCAGAGAATGCAGCTGGCTCGGCGTGTGGCAGCAGGGAGGCTGGGGGGGCTCGCAGAACAGGGACCCAAGAAAAATGTCCGGAGGGCCAGGGGTGAGGGGTGGGCGGGGAATGCCCTCTCGCAGGGCTTGCCGCAGGAAAGAGAGAGAATGGGGTGACAAGGCGGCCTTCACCTCCTGGAGTACGTGCCTAGGGGTCGGAAGGGTGGAAAGCCCCATGTGTCGTCCGAGTGCGCAGGGCTCCACCCAATCCTCCCTGTCGTAGTCCAGGAGGTCTCTGACTCTGGTGGTTTCTGCCAGGACCAACCTCTGACACACGAAGGGAGACTCCGCCACCTGCACACTGAGGTCGAGGTTGTGTAGCAGGGGCTCCGCAAGGAGGTCCGCTCCCTTGGTGGCCACAAATGACCTGGTCGCTGAAAAAAGCTTCCAGGTCCGGAGGAGGTCCGGGTAGAAGACTGGCAGCTCAGAGAGGTCTCGCGGAAGGCCTCTCAGATCAAGAAAAAAAGAGCTGCTGGTCATATCGGAGCCCTCGAAGGCAGGCGTGTGCCAACGTGCTCCACACCTGACTACCTGCACCATAAAGGAGCCTCTGCAGGGCCTGGAGGTGGAATACATGGACCTGGCTGCACAAGCAAACCAGGCCCTGTCCTCCCTCCTCCAGGGGGAGACTCAGAGCCACTTCAGAGACCCAGTGCAGCCCCGTCCAGAAGAACTCCAGAGCCATCCTCTGGAGCCTGGCCAGGATTCTCGGGGCCAGGCTCAGGGTGTTGAGTCAGTGCCAGAGCATGGACAGGACCAGTTGGTTCAGCACCAGCACCCTCCCTCGCAGGGAGAGACACCAGAACAGTCCTGTCCGTCTCCACAGCCGCTCACTCACCCTGGCCTCTAAATCCTGCCAGTTCTCCGGCGGAGAAGGATGTGTGGTGGAGAGATAAATCTCAAGATAGAGCAGCGGACCCACGCTCCACCAGATGGCTTGAAGCGCAGGTGGGAGGGAGCTCGCCTGCCACCCGTCTCCGACCACCAGGCCAGAGCTCTTGACCCAGTTGACCCAGGCAGAGGAGGCAGCCGAATAAACAGCCTGGCAGACCTCCACCCACATGAGGTCGTCTGGGTCCTGGACCACGAGGAGCACGTCGTCGGCATATGCCGACAGGACCAGCTGCAGCTCCGGCTCCCGAAGCGCCAACCCCATCAACCTCCAGTGGAGGAGATGGAGGAAGGGCTCAATCGCCAGAGCATACAGCTGGCCCGAGATGGGGCACCCCTGCCGTACTCCCTGCCCGAAGCTGACCGGCTCGGTCAGAGTCCAGTTGAGCCTGACCAGGTACTCTGCGTCGGCGTACAGCACCTGGAGAAAGCTCACAAACTGGGGCCCAAAGCCGAACACCCGCAGGTTGCCCAGGAGATACCCGTTGTCCACTCTGTCAAATGCCTTCTCCTGGTCCAGGGACAGGAGGGCGAACGACAGACCATCCTTATGCCCCAACTCCAAGAGGTCCCGGACCAAATACAAGTTGTCAAAGATGGTCCGGCCCAGGATGGTGTAGGTCTGGTTGGGATGAACCACGTCCACCAGCACGGACCCCAGCCGCAGCGAGATGGCCTTCGCTACGACCTTGTGGTCCGTGCTGAGGAGCGAGATGGGACGCCAATTCCTTAAGTCGCGGAGGTCCCCCTTCTTCGGCAATAAGGCAAGCACAGCTCACCTGCACGAGAGAGGGAGGACCCCGCTTTGCAAGGACTCGGCCAAGACGATGACAAGGTCTGGGCCGAGGACGTCCCAGAACAAGCGGTAGAACTCCACGGTCAGCCCGTCCATGCCCGGAGATTTATTAGTGGGCATGCGATGGAGGGCTTCCGAGAGCTCAGCCAGAGAGAGAAGCAGCTCCACCCGCTCCCGGTCGCCCGCGCTGACCGTCAGGAGTTCGGTCCAGAGCACCCTGCAGGCATTGGTTGGATCCAGGGAGAATAGGTTAGCGTAGAAGGGACTCCCAAAGGAGGCAGATGCAGGATCAAACAAAAGCGCCCCAGGCTTGATGGTCGTCCAGGGCCCGGAGCTCCTCCCGCTTCTCCCAGTACGCTGCACGGAGGGGTGGATCCTCGGGACCGGAGGCGAGATGCCTCTCTATCTCTAAAACCTCCCGCTCCAACTGCCCTATCACCGCATCCCTCTGCTGGGTGGCCCCCCAGGTGCAGTCGCGGCAGAAGAGCTGTGCGTGCACCTTCCCCACATTCCACCACTGCCTTGCCGAGGGAATGGCACGCCACTGCCACTGCCAGGCCAGCCAGAACTCCCAGAAGGACACCACAAAGCCCACGTCCTCCAGCAAGCTGTTATTAAAATGCCAATAGGCCGGCCCTGGCCTCTCTGGACTGAGAGAGGCTGTCATGGTCACCAAGTGGTGATCCGAGAACTGGGCCAGCCAGATGCCGGAGGCATAGGCTCATGCCAGCTGGAACCGCAAGATATAAATATGGTCCAACCGGGAGTGGCGTGACCGATCCCCCTCCACCCGGACATAAGTAAAGGTAACATCGTCGTCTGGGTGGTGGTCGCACCAGACGTCCACCAGGGAGTGATGATCCACGATCTCCTTGAGGACGCCCGCAGCTGCCTGGGATGTCTCGAATTCTGAGCGGTCCTGCTCCTCGAGGGTGGTGTTGAAGTCCCCGCCCAGGACCAGGCACTCGTGAGGATCCAGGGTGCTGAGGAAGGCCGACGCCTGCTGATAGAAACGCACTCGTTCCGGGCCCGCGTTCTGGGCATAGACATTGATCAGATTTAATCTCAGCCCCTCTACGCAGGCCCGGACGTGCAATAGGTGACCCGGCATGACCTCGGCTACCCCCAGCACCTCAGGCCATAGCTCGGGGGAGAACAGGGTGGCTACCCCAGCTGAACGGGCGCTGAGGTGGCTAAAGTAAACCTTGTCCCCCCACTCCAGCCGCCAGCTAGCCTTGAAGGCTGGAGCCATGTGGGTCTCCTGCAGGAAGATCACAGAGTACCCCCCTCCTGAAGGAAGGAGAGCACCTGGCTCCTGCGGAGACCCACACTACAGCCCCTGGTGTTCAACGTAGCAAAGATGGTATCCTTCATAGGGAGGGATGGGGTGAATCCTCACGGGCAGGGGAATTGATGGCCTCCAGCGGGCCCCGCAACAACACATGTTCGACCCCAAAGGTCATCAGGGAGTCGCGGAACTTACAGGCCTGCCAGTAGGCCACGAGGCCCTGCCTCCCAGTCCCTCTCCCCTCCCCCAAAAGGCCCTTCACAGCCTGGAGGACACGATGGAAGTCCCCCCAGCACTGGAGGGCAAGCTGCACCTTGCTCTTTGAACCAAAAGTGTCCAGCAGGAAATGGCGCAGCTCTTCCCTCAGCGCAGAGGGGGACGCAGCAGCCAACCCGCTGCCACCCTCCGGTAAGGCCCCTAAAAGATCTTCGTGGCCTGCAGAGACAGGCAAGCATGGAGCAGAACCCCGGTGCAGTTGCACCGGGCAGCCCATCACCGGCACAGGAGGGGGCGGTGGAGGGAATAGTGCAGCCCCCATGATGTTAGGAAGAGGGGACACGAAAACTGCCCCCTGAGAATTGTCCATAGACAGAGGAAACTAGACAACCTTGGGGGCGGCAATAACATGAGCGGTGGCGGGAAAGGGTGCAAACGACTCATCGGGACGGAAATAGGATGAGGGGGTGGGGCGGGGACTGGGCCAGGGGCGAGGACAGAAGAAGGGGCAGGAGCAGGGATAAGGGCTGATATTGGGACTGGGGCATGAGAGGGGCCGGGAGCAGGGGTAAGAACAGGAGCGGGGACACTGATGGATTCATGGTCCCCGGCAACCAGGCTATCAGGGTGTAGCTCCTCTCGGCCAGGAGCAGGGGACAAGGGGACCGAGCTCAGAGAGGGGGTCTGTGCTGATGCCGGGCACGGGAGCTCTGAGAAACACGTCACCTGCAGCCAAGGCATCAGGCACTACGGAAACTTCAGTGGGGGCCCCCCTCCGGAGGGGAAGCCAATCGTTCCATGCGGGCCCTAGGGGGCACGCCCACAGGCTCGGGGCCTGACCGCTCGGCATCGGCCATCACCTCTAGGGGCTCGGCAGCCTCAGGTGAGGTGCCATCCGCGGCCGGACAAATAGGGAGAGCCGGGGCGTCCCCAGGACCAGAGCGGGGGCTACAGTTGGGAGTGAGGGGCAGGGAGAAGGAGGAGGGGGTGGTGGAACTGAGCCACCACCCAGATCAAGGCCCTCTGACTGGGGGTCGTCCTCCCCCTGGGTGACTGGGGTCAGACCCAGGGCCTCAATCTCCTCGAATATGGAGGTAAATCCAGTCCCCGCGGCCCCAGAGTCCTCTCCGTCAGGAGCCAGGGCAGTAATAGCCCCAGTATCGACAACGGCAGGGGGCGCAGATGGCAAAGGGGCCAGGGGAATTCCTACCGAGGCTTCCTTGGGAGGGGACTCAACAAGGGGGGCGGTGACACCTCCATCTGCTGCCATAGCCAGCGTCCCCTGCTGAGCTCCATCTGGAGACATGGCAGAAGTTGTAACAGCATCAGCCCCCCGCAGCATTTTTCGGGGGGCTTTGTCTCCCTCCTCATCAGAGGGGAGGGATCGAGCCTGCAATTTACGGGTGCCGCGCTTCCCCCGGACGAGCACCCAGCCCTCCGAAGTGGAATTGGAGGGCTGGTCAGCAGGGGCAGGGCCAGGGGGAAAGGGCGATCGTTTTGGGGCTCGGCGCGGCAAGGGCGGGACAATGGGAGGAAGGGAAACCTCCCCCTGGGGCAAGCCCTCTCCCTCAGCCGGCAGAGGTCTTGCCGCCCTTTCTCCTCCACAGGAGGAGGGGCAGCGGCAGTGGCAGCCAGGCTGCCAGGGTCACCGGCGATGACAGGGCCGGTGCCCTCCCAGGTCTCGGGGGTCCCGGACGCTCCTCTGGGCCAGGCCAGGGGGCAGTCCCTCCAGATGTGCCCCGTCGCCCGGCAGAGGAAGCAGTGAGGGCCTCCCCTCTCGAATAGTGGGCCCAGTAATGGGCCCTCTAATAGGGCACCAAGAAGGACCCTGCGAGCGCCACCCCGCCACTTGTCGCCGGCAGTACTTGAATCTGCACCTGCTGGCGGAAGGACAGAACGTGGCAGAGGGCGGGGTCCTTGCAGCCCAGTGGGAGAGGGCTGATGATTGGGATGGGTTTCCCCAGGGTGGAGAGGGCAGGCAACAGGGCAACGTTGGGCAGGAAGGGCGGGACGGAGGTCAATACCACCCATACACCCAAGTCCTCCAGGGGTTCTAGGGCAACGAACACGCCCCCCCCACCGCCATGCCCTTCTCTACCGCCTCCTGAGCGGCGGCCTCCAACGCTAGGAAGACCACAACCTTACCGTACATCTTGGAGGCCACCACGATGGCCGTGGGCCCTACCACCCTCGCCAATGCCCGCACGTACATTTCAACGTGGGGCTAGGTGGACACCAGGAGGTAGCGAACGCCATGCCTCCTGGTCAGCAAGGGGAAGGGGCCCAGGCCACCAGGAATGGTACCGGAGGTGATAGTCAGGGCAGATGGTGCGGCGGCATGCTGGGGGGCAGCAGCCACCTGGGCGTACGCTCTGGGGGATAGGGATGGAGCGCCCCCAGAGCTGGTGGAGGGAACGGCTGGTGAAAGAGGGGCCGTGGCAGATGTCAGGGCCGTGGCAGGGAGGGCAGCCCCGCCAACGGGAGGTTTTGTTTTCCAGGCGGGGCCTTCGCCCTTTTTATTCCCCTGGCCCTTTTTGCTGGTGGAATGGGTAGCCATGGCAGCAGCGGAGTCTAGGCTAGTAGTGGCCGAGAGGGTAGCCGCTGGGGCGGGCAAGGGAGGAACTATGGGAGCAGGAGTGGGAGCAGGGGTGGGGGCAGGGGCAGGGTCCTCCTCCATAATGGAAAGAGGCAGGAGGAGGCCCTAAATTGGGGGTGGAACAATGGACATCTACTCCTCCCCACTAGACGGCAGGCAGGGGAGGAGGGTCCAGCAAACAGGCTGTGGGGAATAGGGAAGTTGGGACAGGACCAACCATTCCTCCCTGCTAGACTGTATGCAGGAAGGAGGGTACCAGCGTGGGCGGGGGGGGAAGTAAGGGGGCACTGGGGGAAGGGAAGAAGCAACCACTCCTCCCCGCTAGGCTGTAGGCAGGAAGGAGGGTGCTAACAACAGAAGGACACGGGGACAACAAAGGAGAGGGGGACAATCACGGGCGCAGGGCGGGGCGCCGGCTCCTCTGGCTGCACTTGGACGGGGAAGGACTATGATTGCATCGGGGAGATGCAGTGATCAGGGTAAACAACTTAAAAAAGGGGGGGGCACAAGCAGTCCGAAAGGGGACATGAGCACACTAAACTGCGGGTTGGGCAGGGCAGGGGTCAGCGGGAGTCAGGGGGAACAGCAAACAACTGAGGGCGGGGTGAGTAGAGCACAAGGGGGGGGGGGAACCCAACTCCTGAGGAAGGGCAAGGCAGGCAAAGTAACAAACTTGCAAGGGTTGGGGAGGGGCAAGAACTCAAACAAACCCAGGAACCTAGGATGGGGTCAGGGTGGGACAGGCAAACAACCAGGGAAAAATCTTCCAGGGAGCTACGGGAGGAAGGGAAGAGGAAACTGGGCTGGAGGTAAATGGGGAGACACCCCCCCCACCCAACTACAAGTGAGGGAGGGGGGCCAAGTCCAAACAAAAGGGGGCGGGGAGTGCACCCACGGATGCTTGTGGGGCTCACGCCAGTCTTTGCTCACTGCTGGAAACAGTCCCAGATGGTGGTGGGTGAAGAAGCAAGCAGCCCCATCGAGGGGGGAGCAGCAGGTGTTGATGGTCAGCTGGGTTGGTGAAGGGGGTGGTGACAAAAAGGGGTGGTGGTGGTGAAAGAAGATGTGACGGGGGCAGCAAGACTGCAGGAGGGCTCCACGCCTCTCCCCCAGCTCCCCAAAACAGCAAAAGGCTGCCAGCACCCCAAGAGCACAGCTGTTAAAGTTACTCAGTCAAACAACCGACCCCCTTCACAATTCCTCACAGCAGTCTTCCTACTCCTCGACAAGGCAGCAAGCTTCAGAGCAGCAGCAAGCGGGTGGCAGCCAGCCAGGTGAGAACCCAGGCAGAAGAGGTGACAATGGCGGGTGATGGTGGTGGTGGGTTCTTCACTTCTCCTCCCTGCGGAGGGGTGCGGATGGGGGGGGGCTAGATGGTGCCTGGCAGTAGCCAAAGACTGAAGCGAGGTGGGGCTAGAGGGTGGGGATTCCCAGGGGGGATGACCCAGATCTGTGACGGTACTGCCAGGGGCAGCACCCTGGTGTGAAAGGGGTACCGGGGTCTGGGAGGGACTCGGAGGGCCCAGCGGCAAGTGGGACACCGGCCTGCAGAGGGCGCTCCAGAGGCTGGAAACGATAATTCCTTGGACGACCAGCAGGAGGCGCTGCAGGGGTGAGTCCTGCCCTGCCACACCCCCCTCAAAAATAGAAAGGGGAAATGAATGACACTGAGAAGGTGAAAGCCGAAACCCCTATCTCAAGCAGAGTTGTTACCCTCAAAAAGGTGAGGTGCTAGACATGAAATCCACAAGGGACCTGCTATTGCTTTCTATACAGAGCTGCACAATACTAGGGTGATGGGTGGCAAGATGGATCTATCTAATTATCTAAGACAGCAGACTGAATTAACCAGGGCTAAAAAAATTTATCCCATCTCATGAGCATTTATTATTAATGACCCATCTTTTTCTTATTTCCATTCTCCTAATGTCTTCCCAGCTATACTACAGACATGCACATTATAAATGGGAACATGCAAAGCTAGTATGAAACTTCATTTTAAACTATATTTAAGTTAATTTCTTATCTTTATTAAACTAGCCCTACTTTAATTCTAATGGCTTTATATAGCCCAGCATGAAGTTCATACTCTGGATAGTGTTTTTAAATACTTTAATTGTTACTCTGCCACTTGGAACAGAAGATAACATGATTCTTTTCAGCTTTAAGATTCTCCAACAGCATTCAGTTTAGCATATTAATAAGATACACGTAATGCATGTAAGGTTTGACTCTGCTGCCTTGCATTTATACAGGGTAAAAGCAGTAGAAGCATATACCCATTTTACATGACTGTAAATGGCTACACAAGATGTAAGGGAGTGGAGAATCAGGCCCATAAAGTTTTGCATTTTGGAAAATTATGCTTCTTATACAGATTTTTGTTTCCATGTTTGTTTTTTTTTAACTCACAGTGAAATGCTGAAAACAGGGTCCAGTCTTATAAGGTGCCTAATGCTTGGTGTCAAGTACTTTCTCTGTCGATGCAGTGAGTCCCCTCCCGGCCCCCCAGCCATTCACCAGACTTCTGTGAGGTGAATCAGTCTTTGGATCCCTGGGTGTTGTAAGTGTCCCTGGGTCGCAGCAGCTACAGCACTCTTTCCTCCCCTGGTCTCTCTGGCACTTTTCCTGGGCACTGACTCTGTCTGCTACCCATTCTCAGAAATGGAGACCCTCAGCCCACCTGTCTTGGCCCCCCCCAGGACCAGTGCCAACCCCCAAGACACCCTAGTTGACTAAATGCACCCTCTCCCAGAACTCCACCCCACACTCTGAGCCTTCAACTCTCTGAGGAGGGCATGACAATTGTGAAGCATTTTACACACAGCCTGAGATGTACTGCCCAGAGTCTAACACACTTGCTCTTTTACACTTCATGTATACAGCATAAGTATACAGATCATACGAAATACACCCGATATGCATTTCCCTACCGCTGTTTCCTTACCACTCCAGAACATTCTTTGTGTTGAGGTTAGGTCTATCTGGATCCACACAGGTACCTTCTGTTCCAGAGCATGCTTTGTGTGCCAAAACTATCCCCTAGCTCCTCTGACTGCCCTTCCTCCTTCCTGGGTGTCGCTCTCCCTCACGTTCCCCCTGAGAACCTTTAATTAATCCCCTGGTTTGTCACCTGGCTTCTTTTGTTCTATGTTTGGGTAACGTTCCACTCACTCCACTTCCCCCTTCTCTTCCGGTAAGAGTCGGAAGCTCTGTCTCCCTGCTGAGCAAACCCATTGTCCATTCAAAGCAGCATTGTTGTTGTTACATATTGCCCATTTTCCCTGCTCTGGGGAAGACGTGCTTTCAGGTTGGTAGACTGTGGTGGATACAGCTACAGAGGGGCATTCGTAATACTGTAGTTTTCATAATAGCAACTCCATAATATTAACCAGAATTAATGTGTTGTACAGCCCAGTCCCCAAACTCATCATACCGTCATGGGCTTCAGTGGGAGCCAAGTGTGCGCAGCATGTGGCAGGATATGCTTGCTCCTCTCAGGCCTGGGTACATTGTGTACAAGGTGAATTATATACTGTATATGCAAAGCCTCCGGACCGTAAGCTATATCTATGCATAAATTTTGATTGTGATGGCTCACTAACAGGGCTGGGTATATTTACATGGATAAATGTTTGCATATTCCATTTGTCACCAGCTTGTTTCTCATTCTTTTCCCACACTGTGATGGGGAATACATACCCTGCTCATTGCAGGGAAGGAAGACATCAGCAAATCTGGGGGAGACTTTATAGTAGACCTCTTTCAGTAGCTCTTTCAGAGAGTTTAGATAAGCCTGGAGGAAGTGGGCCTCAGTAGGAAATTAGGCCTTCAAAATGGAAGTGTTTGGACAATGAGAGGGGTGCTAGGTTCCAAGAAGGTTTGTCCAGACCTCTGGGGTGAGGAAACAGGACATAGGGATGAACTGCACAAAAGAGACAGAGCCTCTTGGCCTGAGTCTCCTCTCCCATACATTTTACGCTCATGTGTTTCCATTAGTATCAGTGGAGTCACTCCATATTTACCCTAGAACCAGGCCCTTGGAGATGAGGGAGGAAGAGTGTAGCTGTTGGTGTAGTGTCCATTGGAGAGAGGCATTAATTGTGAGTTAACCCCTTGAGTGCTTCAGAAATACTTTGTTTCATACCTGGCTCTGTAAATTCTGAAGTGACCAGGGTCAAATTGATCCCACTGACACCACCAATACAAGGATACACATTTCAGGCCTCATATGTTGACCACTGGATCAAAATCTCCTGGATTTCACACATTAACACCCATTTTTTCATGATTTGTGTGTATAAAAACATCTTCTGTATTTTCCACAGTATGCATCCGATGAAGTGAGCTGTAGCTCACGGAAGCTTATGCTCAAATAAACTGGTTAGTCTCTAAGGTGCCACAAGTACGTCTTTTCTTTTTGCGAATACAGACTAACACGGCTGTTACTCTGAAACAACACATTTGAAATTTTGCACAGAAGAACATAGACGTCATGTTTGGCAATTTTGCTTTGTGAGGAGAGATAGAAAGGGTTGAAGCAGCAAAGAGAGAGCCTTATACACATTTAAAACAGCCTCACCAAAGCACTGCAGTGCTTCCAAAACCTTGGCCTAACAATGCCTCTAGTCTTCCTTGCCTTTTGTTAGTTCGTTATCCCCTAGTTCAATTTAGACTGTAGGCATATCTGGACATGAATCACGCCTTTATATGTTTCTAGAGCACTTTTGGTGGCTCAGTATTCAGTAATAATGATCATCACAGTTATTAGAAACCCAGGGAATTCAGACTTAAGGTTACACTTAAAAGAAGCCTCAAATACTTCAAAATATGGAAATGCACAGTTAGGACACTCAAAATTAATTCTTAACATACACCCTATGGCGAACCTCCTAGCTCCCCCTCTTTGTTCCATTCAGATCTACTTTGTAAGGTGTATTAATCTTTTGATCAGAGCCCTTTTCTAAAAGCTTTAAGAAGCCTGCAGTAGTAGGCTGAGGACATATTACATGTGGAAAAGCCACTGTAACTGTACCCATTATTGGTGTACCACAGCGCTTTCTTAGCTTAATTGACTTCATGCATTCATGTCTTCAGTACAAAGTCTGATGCTTCACCATCACACTAATCTTTGCTCTTTTCAAGAAGTGAATGCTATAATTTACTTATCTGGGCCTCGGAGGTTTGTTTATGCAGCTACACACAGCTCTGTGTCTAATGACATTTGTGTAATTGGTGGTACATGAAATCATAATGGGAGTGACTGCCTTTAGCCTGCTATTTGCCTGATCAGGAATTTGTAGACCATGGTACATTTGTTTCTGTGGCCTTTCTATGACCACAAAGCAGACTGGAATTGGCAGAACCCTAGTGTATTATTTAGAGTAAGTCACTGATAACATGAACCTGTTTGCTATGAACAGATAAGCCTCTCAGAAGGTCTGATTTTTCGAGAGATATTTAAAACTGCACTCAGCTTCATGGTATTTGAATGCCCATGTCAGAATATTACTACCCAGGCAGCGTTAAGGCTGTTTCAATGCCTTAACTATGAATTCCCACATTTTCAAATATTTGTATTTCTTGTAGATTGAACCTTTCTGCTGAATTTCCTGGGTTTTCTGATAATTCTCCTGTAGGCTTTCTTTTCCCACTGATACAAAATCTCATCCTTAACTCAGCCTAAAAGATTTTTTTCTTAAGTCGTGTGATTGCTTCCCCCACCCTTCCACCCCAGACTTTTAAAACAGAGTTTATGGCACACATTAGCAGGTAGGGAATGCTGAGGCTGGGGACACAGGGAAACTCATGAGCTTAGAAGCTCCACCTTACCCTGACTCTTCCACCTCCATGAATAATCTGGAGTCCACACAAGTTCCATAACTTGATATTTGGTGTCCCTTACAGCTTTCGCTTCCTGAGGGCCTTGTAAAATCCGTAGAGTCTGCTGCAGGTCTTAGCAGACCAAGAGGAAATATGGGCTCAATGTGGACTCAAAGTCCAGAGCAGCTGCTGCAGTTTTTGATACAATCTACAGGGAGGCAAGTCTGGAGCTGGGATCAGGACTCATGATCTGGAAGTCCATGCCCCTTAGCATGCCATCCTCCCCTGGGAGGAATGATGCAGTTACTTGTCCCTTTTGGGGGGTGAAGGGGGGATATATGAAAATTCTGCCCCATGCCGGTGATGTGTGAAGAGCTGCTCTCTAGTCCCCTGCATGGGAGCATGTGGTGTTTCTATTGCCACCTGACTCTCCCATGCAGAGGGTGGTGTTAACAAACATGCTGCTGCTATCTTCTCTAGGGAAGGCAATGAAGAGTTTCCCACCACATGCCATCTGCAAGGGAGGGGCTCTGAAGATAACATTGCTTGGGGAAGGACCTCTGCTGCATAAGGTACATCCTCCTCCCTCCCTCAACCCCCGTATGTCTAGCTCTGAATGCCAACAACCACATGAGTACTAATCACTCATTAATGAAATTTTAGGAGGACCTACAGTATCATATTTGGCTAGGACTGAGCTACTTCACTGGTACATTATTAGGCCTTTGTACTCCACTGGCCAGAATAAGCCTGTGATGAAAATACCAATGGATGAAATTCCCACACCTTTGAAGTCAGTGGGAAAACTCCCTCCGGCTTCATTGGGACCAGGATCTAACCCAGTATATTGCACTTGCACTAATGGGGGGAGGGGGGGGAAACGGCAGCTATTTTAATGCAATAGTGAAATGTTTGAAATTTAGCTGGCGGTACATGGAAAATCTGCCAAGGGAGCAAATTCACCTTTTATTAAAACAAAGCAAACTGGCCAATACTGCCAGGCTCAACAGAAGCTTGATTAAAGGCAATGGGGAATTTACAAATCCGGGAAAGAGCAGAGCACTGAAAAAATAAAAAGTGCTAAATCAGGGAAAAGGAGCGAAAGAGAAGCCTGAAGGGTCTGAGGCTGGTCACTATAGATGCAAACGCTGGACTGCGTCAAGGAGAGGGGATGTCATGTGGGAATGGCAATAAAGAAATCTTCAGGGAGTCAGCGCAACCCCTGTGTCTAATCACACCGAGGACTGGTAACTGTCAAAGTGCGTGGAGCCCCTTGTTAGAGCAGGGACGCTGATGTGGATCCAGGGGTGCTGGAGCAATGTGTACAGTGAGCCATTGAACCACACTGTAAAGCCAGTATATAAAGGAAACCATTTCCAGCCAGGTGCGGCAGCACCTATGTGTGGATCCCAGGGTGTTTACAAAAATACATGTGCCCATCAAGACAGAGCTAAAGCACGGGAGCTTTGGAATGCATTAACATTAACGTAGGCTCTGTCTACAGGGCCCCAGTGTAACTATGGAACAGTCTGCAGTAAAGTGAGTCGGTGTAACCCCTGCTTTGCACCTTTACAGCATTAGGGGCTTGCACTGGTGTAAGTGCATCATTGAGGCTTTAGCTGTAGTACGTGAGCACTCCTAGAGAAAAGCCTTAGGAGACTCCTGGTTCCTCATTCTCACTGCAGTGACGTGGCACTGGCGACACATGGGGATCTAAAAGTGACGTCTTTGAGGCTGATTAGACACCAGGTATGTGCACCTGACTCAGGAACGAGAACAGCACACGAACACACATCCCGATGTCCTTTCTAGACTTGTCACTGGCACTGATAGTTTGGGAGGCCAGACCTTAGACAGCAGGAAGGAGTCTCTGCTTGCTACCGAAGAGAAGATGGCTCTTTCAGGCAGCTGCTGCACCACACACACAGACAGCGACCCGGAGCAGCCAGCTTCAACTGTCTGAGAAGCAGCTCCCTCCTGCTTCCCCATCCAGGCGCGTTTGCAAGGGAGAGCGGCACAGCGGGAGGACAGAGCCCTCCCCCCCCCCCACAAGTAATGCAAGACAGGGAGAGCTCAGCGGCCCCAAGCTGGGCGTGGGGGGGAAGTAGGGTTGCTGGGCAGAGACGCCATGTGGGACCAGAGACGCAGAGTTCCTGCATTCTCAAGGGGTACTCGACTCCTGCTCCACCCCAAGCCCCCACCCCTGCCACTCCTCTTCCCGTCCCTGCCCCTCCCCTACCTCTTTCTGCTCCCACTTCTCCCACTACGCCCCAACCCCCCGAGCCTCCTGCACGTTGCTGAACAGCTGATCACGGCGGGTGGTAGGCACTGGGAGGGAGGGGGAGGCACTGGTTGGCAGGGCCCAATGATGAGTGGGAGGCGCTGGGGGCAAGGGAGGAGCTAATCTGCAGGGCTGCTGGTGGGTGCTGAGCACCCACTATGTTTTTACTGTGGGTGTTCCAGCCCCAGAGCACCTATGGAGTCGGGGCTTATGCATGGGGTGGTCACATGTTGTCTCCCCTTTAGATTGTGCCCCCCCAATATGGGGAGGCACCAGTCATCTATGGTGGAAGGGACAAGCTTTCGAGCTTCACAGAGTGCTTCCTCACGTCTGGGGAAGGTAACCAGAGCGTTCACAAGCTGGGACACATAATTAACCATAAGGGGTTCACACTTGTCTTAGGAGTTTACTTACAACGAAGTGGGCACTGAACATCTCTGCAGTCATAGGACAAAGGAGGGTAGTAGGCAGTCAGGTGTGTAACAAATCATTATAATGAGCCATAAAACCAGTGTGTCTGTTAAGTTCTCGGTTTTTAGTATCCAGCAGAATTATGAGTTTAAATTCCCAGGCTTGTCTATTGAAGGTGATGTGCAGGTTTCCTTTGAGGACGAGGACTGAGAGGTCAGATATGCAGTGATTGCTTTGTGAAAAGTGTCCGCCCACAAGTGCTAGGATGTTTTTGTCTTTTATCGTTTTTCTGTGTGAGTTAATCACTATGCTCTCCAATGGTCTGGTTTTACCCACGTAGTTGTTGTGCTTTTGATGCACTGAGTGAGCTACACCATGTGTAGGCATGTGTAGGACCCATGGATCTTGAAAGGTGTGCTGTGTGGGGCATAGATCATTGTAGCAGGTTAGATATGTCTGCAGGTTTTGCATCTGTTATGCTGGCAGGGTCTGGTGCTGCTTTGAGTTGTTGTACCCTGCTCTGAGGGGAACTTGGATCTGATGATAAGCTTGGCAAGGTTGGGGGCTTGTTTGAAAGCCAGAACTGGGGCTTTGGGAAATATTTCTTTCAGGATTTCTTCTTTGTCTTCACTAGGATTTTACTTTGAGTTAGTTAATTTGATTTAAGAACCCACCTTTTTTTTTTTCCAGTGAAGACAAGGCCCTGGAAGGTTTTGGAATCTCTGACGCCAGGGACACTATTCCCATTGTACTAGAAAAAGAAAGCAATGAACTCACAATTATACGGAGCAGTTATTTTGTATGTGCAAATATAGTTACATGGGTGAGAGGCAACAAACCCTCTTTGCCCAGCAGAGCCTCCCCTCCTTCCAATAGACAGGATTTGTACCACTTTTTCCCTCCTCCCGTCCACCCTTCCCTGTGTCTGGCATGAGCAGTGTGTCAACAGACGCCTCAGATTCCAGTGACTAAATTAAATGGAGTAATCTGATCAGGATGAAAGGCCAAATGAGTCACCTCCTTCCGCATCAATCCTAGTGCCAGCTGCCCTGTGCCTCTTTGCTTTCCTAATCTGCTGCTCAGTGCCTGAGATAACAGGAGATGGACGTAAGGGAGGAGATGAGGTTAAAACTTTAGGATGGTTTAGCTAGAGAGACCTTGTAGCACAAGGTGACAGTTGTGTGGGATCCGGCCCTTGCTTTTTTTCAGTGGAAACCGAGGGGTGGTGTATTTCCTAAGTATGGAGCAGCTTGCAGGATCCTGGCCTTAGCAAAGAAAAATGCAGAAGAACTGCAGGCTCATTTCCATTGGAGTCACCACTCCCCACCACACCCCAACTAATTAAGTTGGGTCCCTATTATATATGTGTATAACACTTTTTTTAATAGCATTGATCAATTTCCACACTAGGATGAGACATTTAAGGAAAGAACAGCAGTTTCTTACCTCACCCATCACAAATATGGCCCCCCACGTTACACCATTCCCTCCCCGACACACTTTACAACAGTTAACTTATCACAAGGGACCGTGTAACTATGGGACACCAGGCTCGTCAAAGGTTTTAGTTATCCAATTATCAGACAGACATAACCACACACAGCTAAACTAATGCAAATAGTTTCTCTGCTCATTCATCCTGTTCACTTGCTTCAGGCTTTGCTCTGCATTCATAAGCAAACTCTGTTTTCTCTCTCCCTCCCTGCTGTGTTCTTCTTGAAACAAAGCAAAGGCTTTGTAATATCTCCTTGTTCTCATGAAGGGCACCTATAGATCTCTCCCATTGCTGGATTTTTCTCAAATTCCAGAAAGCAGGAATATCTAGGTATATATCACCCACCCATGGTTTACTCTTAGCATCTGCAAATGCTACACCCTGAGGTCCCAACCCTCCAGTCAGATTGCTGTGGGCACGGAGTCACACACTCATGCAGACTCCCACTGAGATGAATGGACTGAGCATAGGTCCACGCAGATTCAATTGCAGGATCAGGGTGGCCCTCGCTGCCCAGTCTCACTCTCTGGCACGTGGGTGGAGTTAAACCATAGATTATGCCCAGGAGTGGAACAGGGGAGCCATGGAAATGGTGGAGTCTCAGTTTTTCAACTAAACTCCATTTGTACATACCCCTGCCTTGCTACATATAGTGAGCTGTGGATATGGAGGCAAGGAGGATTAGGACATAGCTAGTAAACTCCCAGCAGTCAGAGCACAGGGCATTACAGTACATATTTCATACAATGCTGTGATAGCAGCCTGGGTTTTGGAAGCAGGCGGGTATTTCCCCTGCCTCCATGAATCTGCCAGTGAACCCGGAGTGCAGAATTGTAACTGTGAAGTTCCTGCCTGGCCAGGGAATTGTTACAGTATTAGGGCAGTTTTTTGGTTTTAAATAAAAGCAATAACCTCTGTGTCTCTTTTAAAGCAACAGCCACCTATTGTAACATAGACTGTGATAGAGTTTCACTAGTAAGATTCATTCCTTAATTGCCATTTAATATCATACTCCCTTATCTCATACCTTGGCGTGGTCCCCCTTAAAAACATGCCGGTTGCCTTAGATAACCAAAGGCCGGATTTTCAGAGTTTGTGAACACCAACAACGCCATCTGCCGTCAAAGGGAGTCACGGGTGCTCAGCACCTCTGGCAACCAGGCACTAACCTCAGTAGCTGATGTAGTCAGTGGAAATATGCCCATCCATAGACACAGACACCTTTAAGACACCTTTGCACTCACCCCAGAGCAGGCCAAGATCAGGTATGGCAAAGCTCCTGGCATAAACTGGGGCTCTAAATTCTATGGGCTTCCCTATAGGCCACAACCCTGCCTGGAATATGTGCTGTGCTACATGTTGTGGCCTTGCCCCCGACACATCCCTCACACCCCAGCCCACACCTACCCCAGAGCTTGCATGAGGGTCTTTGGGAGGCAGCATTACAGCTGTCTTCCACAGTGCCTGTCAAACGAGAATCCTTCCTGGCTGGATATTGGGCTTTTAGGGCTTCCTTATGCTGCTGTGGTGCTTTTATGTGGCATACAGGGGCTGGAGCTTGGGTGATGAGCTTGCCCAGGAGCGTTCCCATGTGAGCTAAAGGAGCCACTTTGGCTACCAACAGAGCAGGTTCTCATCCTCTGTGTGGACCAACCAGCAAAGGGACAACATCACACTCACACTTAGCCAGCAAGTTACAAAGGTATTTTCTACAGCATTGATAGGGTTCTACAAGGGCACTATGCAGCACAGACACTGGGGATATTATTATTTATTTAGGGTAAAATTGGCATATTTTGAAGGTTGACCACTCTCTAGGATTTAGTCCAACGGCAGTTACATTTCTTCATCCTTATGTAACCTGATGTTATAAACTTATTTTCATTGTCCTCTGTTGTGTTCCCAGGCTCACATTCTTTTTGTAAAGTCATTTGCCAAGAATATACAATATGTTCTCGTCAGGGCAGGCAGTGGGTTAAACGTGTAATAGTAGGTTTGCTTATCTTGCTTGCCTTACCAGGATTTGTGTGTTCCAATACAAGCAGATAGGTATATTAGCAGGTTACCTTTAAAACGGAGGCAAAAATCTGCTTTCTGTTTTGCTAAATCCACAGCCAAATGATTTTTGAGGGGGATACTTTCATGGGAGATAAGACTAAAATCAATGATAGGACTGTCTGAAGACTGAAGTTTCATTTTTATCTTCAGGAAAAAAAATCAGGAATCAGCTATTCCAGTCTCTCTCTCCAAGGTTTGGTTCAAAAATGTCACTTATACACACAGCAGTGATGAAAAGGCTATTTATTTGAAGGCAGACTGGAGTGTAAAGATTCTCTGACCCATTTGTTTATGAAATTAGATAAGCATAAGTAAATAACCTTGTTTACTGCAATAAAGGACCTTTATGTTATGTGAAACCAAAACTTTGGTATGTGGCAAAAAAAAACCCCCAAACGAAACCAAAAAAACAAACAAAATAAAACTAGTTATAAGAAAGTTCCAAGAGGGGATAAAGATAACTTCAAATATTACTATGTGCTCAGACGTACGGCTAACCCTATTATTTGTTTAGATATTATTCAGTGATTTAAATTATTTCATGGGGAAAGTGCATGTGACAGGTCATAAAGAATAATTCCATACATCCCACATCTGAATCACTTGCAAAATATGTGAGGACTATTTAAATTCACCCACTAAAATGTGGGTTGCACATTTTATTGAGGGTGGATGGTGGAAGATCTGCTTCAAATAAATGGTTGGCAGAGTCTATCTAAGAGCTACAGGAAGGATACATTTGAGGTTTCTCTAGATGGGACTGGGTCAGAGACTCCACAGTGTAGGAGAGATTTCTACGATGTTACCAAGGCTGATTTTACTGATTAGTCAATGTTGTGATATCCTTTGCAGAGCACCAGCTTCTGTAAAGTTTCATTCAAAGAGCTGACATGTTTTCCAGCTTAGGTAACTACCTAAATCAACAGATATGCAGGCAGCTGGCCGTGACGTATCCCAACCCCTTTTGTATGGGCAACTGAATCCAAAGGGAAACTAAGTTTCCAATCAGTTTTCCTTTGCAGCTGGCTTCCTGTACAAGTTTGCTGCAGGGATAACCTGACTAGAATTAATTGCTTTCTTCATGGGTCCTACATCACACCCTCTAAACACAGATCTGGCTGCAAGCAGAAACTAACTAGAGTCATGAAATCATAGCCAGTTTCTCTTTGCAGCCAGTTCCCTGTGTAAAGAGCTTAGATCCTAATTCAGTAAAGCACTGAATCACATACTTAATTTTAAGTATGTGTTTAAATCCCATTGAAGTCAATGAGACATAAGGATAAGCACATGCTTAGGTGCTTTTCTGAATAGGATGGGATTACTCACATGCTTAGAGATAAGCACATGCTTAAATGTTTAGCTGAAGTAGGGCCCTAACAAAGTTGGAAAATGACTAACAGTGAAGGAATGCAAGGAGTGCAGAAGGACACCAGGTAGAACAAGGTTCCAAGTGTCAATTGCTAAGAATAGTATTTGAAATATACTGTCCTCCTAGGTACTGATATACCTATTCAGCTCCTCTCTATTCAATAAGATAACTCCTTTGAACTTCAACCAAAAATGTAAGAGTTTAAATCAAGCTACTAAATTCTCTGGCATTGAAAAATCTTTGATCAGAATGACAATTTTTATGTTGTGGCATTGCCCAAAATGTGCAAAGTACTTTCCAGAAAGAGAAGACAACAATCTTGCCCCAAAGAGCTTACACATTTTATTTTTTTAAAGGGTGTCTCTTCTCTTTCAATAGCATATAGGTTTCTAGAATGATTGGGTTCCCAGTAAGTATTCAGCCAGCAGAATTATTAGTTATGCACCAATAATCATAAAAGTTATAATTCTCCATATGCAATCACTATGGTCCTGGGTCTGTTGTGGGTTCTATTGTGCTGAGCTCCTTACCCCTACTTTATATGCACATTTGTTACCAAGCAGTGTTAACAATTATAGTTTATTAGCAGCTTCTAAGGGAAGAGCAGATATATGGAATAAAGAACTCCCTTTTCTATCTGCTCCTTTCCTTGAGGCTTTGAAATATATTTCCCATGAGTTTCTTCACTTATATAGACTGACATTTTTCCTCATAACAAATTCATTCTTTACATTTGCCATCATTACCTTTGAAGCAGAGATCTTCCCTGAATCACTTGAAGTAAGCAGCTTTTAAAAAGCCATACCTGCTGGAAAAATGCACCTTACCTTTCAACAGTTTTCTTTCCTTTTCTGTCCCTGAGCTGTTAATGTAGCGAGGTGAGGTGTTACCTTGTAAAAAAAAAAGAATAGCCACACCAGCAGTAAAGTGTTTCTTTTCTCTCACCCTGCATCGATTGATCTGTTTCTTCTGCTGTCTGTCCTATGCCACTGCCTCATGTGAAGCCTCCACAAGGCCACTAAATCTTATCTGATTCTACCTTTTCTCTCCTCAACAGCTATTAATTATCCACTCCTTACTCATCCTCCTGACACATCTGTTCTCATCACTTCTTCATCCTTTGACCCTACTTGGAATCATTACCAGGCTAATGTAAAAAGAAAAGGAGTACTTGTGGCACCTTAGAGACTAACCAGCAGGACAGTGGGGTGGGAGGAGGTATTGTTTCATATTCTCTGTGTATATATAAAGTCTGCTGCAGTTTCCACGGTATGTATCTGATGAAGTGAGCTGTAGCTCACGAAAGCTCATGCTCAAATAAATTGGTTAGTCTCTAAGGTGCCACAAGTACTCCTTTTCTTTTTGCGAATACAGACTAACACGGCTGTTACTCTGAAACCAGGCTAATGTAGTGTACTTTGTATTCCTTGGACACAGGAAACCAATTGTTTGCATGGATTACTACAGAGCTTCACTGGAAGAATCAAACATTTTCTTAATGCCTTGCTAATTTTCCTCTTCATTTCTTCCATATGACAAACCTTACCATTTGTAATGCAGGTTTGTCAATCCCCATGAAAATACCATATCAAAAATTCTTTGTCCAGTACATACATTGTTATGTAAGCGGAATGCTTTCTCACCTACACTTGAGAGGCGGAATGGCAGAAATCAGTGGCAAAATTAAAAGGCCACTAAAGATGATATATCATAAGCAAGCCTATTTCTATACTTAGGTTTTCGGTAACACCTTAAATTAGGTCTCATTGTATATGCTGCTTGTTTTACTTGTTGGCATTTCAGCTTGAACAATGTTAAGCAATGAAGTTATTTGCTCTTTTGTGTATAGTTAGTTTCACTTTCAAATTCTGAATGGTTAGGTTGCAAGGGAATTTTTATTTGTCAAAAAAGCATTTCTACTGATTATTTTAAATGAAAGAAGTATTTCTAATGGCCTAGGAACTTTAGCAAAAAAAATATATTAAGCCAAATCTATTTTCTGGGTCAAACTTGGGAGTAGGGTTGCCACCTTTCTAATTCTTGGTAACCAGACCCCTAAGCTCTGGTCACCTGAATGGAACCCTAAATGGCGTGCAGACACAAGCCCAAAACTGGACTGTCTGGGTGAAAACCGGATGGGTGGCCACCCTACTTGGAAGTTGACAATGACCATGTCATATATTTCAAGATCCATAGATTTTTTTTTTTTTAAGGCCAGAAGGGACCATTACGATCACCTACTTCAAGTTCACTTGTGTTTGAGCTATGACATATCTTTTAGAAAGACATCCAGTTTTGATTTAAAGACAAGTGATGGAGAATCCACAGGTGCTTAGATAAATTGTTCCAATTGTTAATTACCCTCACTGTTAAAAATGTGTACCTTATTTCTAGTCCAAATTTGTCTTCCTTCAGCTTCCAGCCATTGGATCTTGTTATGCCTTTTTCCACTACATGAAGAGCGCTCTATTATAAAGAATCACTTGGTACTTGTATACTGATCAAATCACCTCCTAGCCCTCTATTGGATAAATTAAACAGATTAAACTTCATAGAGACTTCTAAGTCCTTTTCACTGGTGCTGCATTCCAGGATACTGTCTCCCACCTTGTGTGACCTGAAGTCTTTGTTCCTAGAGGTATGTCTTTGCATTTGTCTGTATTGAAATGCATGTTCTCCTAAGGGAATTCTGCCCCCAAAAATTAAATTCTGCACACAGTATTTTAAAATTCTGCATATTTTATTTGTCAAAACAACACAATATAATCATGCCAGTTTCAATTATTTTAGTAATTTATTTTAAAATACCCATCAGTTAGTATGTCTGTAACAATACAGACAACATAAAAGATTCAGGAAATGTCACTTAACTGGGGCTCTGGGTGTCGGCCCCGGGTTGCTGGGGCTCCAGCAGATAGCTCGAGCTCCACTGTGTGTGGAGCTGAAATTTGTTGTTTTCACCAAAAGTAAGCATTTTGGTGAAAAATCACAAATTCTGCAGGAAAAAATAGAATTCTGCAGCAAACATTAATGCTGTGCATTCTATTTTGTGCAATTGCCCAGATTCCCCCATGAGTATGGTTCAAATGAACCAAGCCTACAAAGTGATCCAAATCAGCCTGTGCATCTAACCTGTCCCCATCATTTACCTCTCCACCAACTTTTGTGTCATCTACAAATATTACCAGCAGTGATTTTATATTTTCTTCCATATCATTGATAACGATATTGAATAGCATAGGGCCAAGGACAGATCTCTGTGGTACTTCATTAGAAACATTTCTATAGGATTTAGATTTCCTGTTCACATTTACTTTGACAATCCATCTGTTAAATAGTTTTAAATCCACATAATATGTTCAATATCCCTGATGAACCTGTTTCCTACTGAAAAATATCTGAAAATGCTACATTTTGAATTTTACTAAGCCTGTCAACTGCACAAGTGTAATCATACTGAAACTGTATGTAAGAAAGGACAATTTGGCTCAATAGAATAAGTTTTGAAAACGCACACAACATTTTGTAATATTTCTTTTAAAAATAGTCTGACAGGTTAGGTTTTAAAAGACTGATCCGTGACTCGCTGAAGTCATTCAGAGCCTTTCCATTGGCTTTGGATCAGACCCTAAGCATACCACAAGGGCATAAGGCCAAAATGAAGCTATTTTAGACCATGAAGTAAAACTCCTGTTGCCCAGCCAGTGAATAGGACTGGAAAATACAGTATCGGTCCCATAGCAGTATAGACAATCCAGTGATAACTCTTGATCATGGGCGTGGAAGCATGTGTAGAAGCACATGACCACTCTACAGTTAAAATGAGACTGATTCCTTAGGAATAACCTAAAGTAGATTTTGCCTCCATCTTCTAGTTTTTGTTGTTGTAGGGCTATAACCAAGTTCACTCACTGCTAGGTACCCCCTTGTGGACAGACATGGCATAGCCTAGCAGCTCTCTTGTTGGGCTAGCCCCCCTGTTGACCATCACGCCAGCATTGTGGCAGTTTCTCTGTCAGTAACTTGGCCTGCCAGCTGGGCTCAGTAAACCCTTCCGGTGGGCTTGTATGCCTCGCTTCCTTTGGGCCAGTGGGGCAAGCCAGTTTGACCCTCTACTCTGGGTTCCAGCTTGGTGCCCTGCACTGAACAGCTAGGCCTGCTCCTTTATCTATGCTGCAGTGTTCCCTGGGCCACTTCCTACTCAGCCTCTGAAGTTCTCCTCTGGGTCCCTCTGCCTCTCCCCTGCTTAATCAGGGTCTCTCCCAGGCCTCCCTACCTGGATAGTTTTTCCTTATTCTGAGATTTCTGCCTGCCAGTCTCTCTCTCCAGCCCATGCCCCAGCTGGGCTTTATCACTGCTTAAGGCCTGCCTCTCATGCCCATTACTGTAGCCACTTTCTGCTCTTCCTATGGTATTTGCCTGATTCGCCTCATTCTGTAATCAGCTTGACTTAGCCCCAGGCTCTCTAGCCCCCAGGACACATCCCCCTATTAAAATGACAAATAAGCAAAACTTTTAATAGCCTGGATATTGATTAGTGGATGGCGGCTGCATCCCTTCTCCCCAGGTTTCAGAGTAGCAGCCGTGTTAATCTGTATCCGCAAAGGGAAAAGGAGTACTTGTGGCACCTTAGAGACTAACAAATTTATTTGAGCAGAAGCTTTCATGAGCTACAGCTCATTTCATCAGATGCATGCAGTGGAAAATAAAGTGGGGAGATTTTATATACACAGAGAACATGAAACAATGGGTTTTATCATACAGACTGTAACAAGAGTGATCAGGTAAGATGAGCTATTACCAGCAGGAGAGTGTGGGGGAGGAGGGGAGAGAAATCTTTTGTAGTGATAATCAAGATGGACCATTTCCAGCAGTTGACAAGAATGTGTGAGGAACAGTAGGGGGGAAATAAACAGGGGGAAATAGTTTTAGTTTGTGTAATCACACATCCATTCCCAGTCTTTATTCAAGCCTAAATTAATTGGATCCAGTTTTCAAATTAATTCCAATTCAGCAGTCTCTTGTTGGAGTCTGTTTTTGAAGTTTTTTTGTTGAAGAATTGCCACTTTTAGGTCTGTAATCAAGTGACCAAAGAGATTGAAGTTGTCACAAATATAAAGGAAAGGGTAAACACCCTTAAATCCCTCCTGGCCAGAGGAAAAATCCTTTCATCTATAAAGGGTTAAGAAGCTAGGATAACCTCACTGGCACCTGACCAAAATGACCAATGAGGAGAAAAAATACTTTCAAAGCTGCGGGGGGGAGAGGGGGGGACGGGACAAAAGTTCTCTCGGTCTGTGTGTTGCTTTTGCCGGGACCAGAGCAGGAATGCAGGTTAGAACTTCTGTAAAGGGCTAATAAGTAATCTAGTTAGATATGCATTAGATTCTGTTTTGTTTAAATGGCTGATAAAATAAGTTGTGCTGAATGGAATGTATATTCTTGTTTTTGTCTCTTTTTGTAACTTAAGGTTTTGCCTAGAGGGATTCTTTGTGTTTTGAATCTGATTACCCTGTAAGGTATTTACCATCCTGATTTTACAGAGGTGATTCTTTTACTTTTTCTTCAATTAAAATTCTTCTTTTAAGAACCTGATTGCTTTTTCATTGTTCTTAAGATCCAAGGGTTTGGGTCTGTGTTCACCTATGCAAATTGGTGAGGATTTTTATCAAGCCTTCCCCAGGAAAGGGGGTGTAGGGTTTGGGAGGATTTGGGGGGGAAAGACATTTCCAAGCGGGCTCTTCCCCTGTTATATATTTATTAGATGCTTGGTGGTGGCAGCAATAAAGTCCAAGGGCAAAAGATAAAATAATTTGTTCCTTGGGGAGTTTTTAACCTAAGCTGGTAAAAATAAACTTAGGGGATTTTTCATGTAGGTCCCCACATCTGTACTTTAGAGTTCAGAGTGAGGAAGGAACCTTGACATGGTGGCAGTGAGATTATCCTAGCTTCTTAACCCTTTACAGGTGAAAGGGTTTTTCCTCTGGCTAGGAGGGATTTAAAGGTGTTCTCCGACTGGTTTTTGAATGTTGTAATTCTTGATGTCCGATTCGTGTCCACTTATTCTTTTATGTAGAGACTGTCCAGTTTGGCCAATGTACATGGCAGAGGGGCATTGCTGGCACATGATGGCATATATCACATTGGTAGATGCACAGGTGAACGAGCCTCTGATAGTGTGGCTGATGTGATTAGGCCCTATGATGGTGTCGCCTGAATAGATATGTGGACACAGTTTGCAACGGGCTTTGTTGCAAGGATAGGTTCCTGGGTTAGTGTTTTTGTTGTGTGGTGTGTGGCTGCTGGTGAGTATTTGCTTCAGGTTGGGGGGCTGTCTGTAAGCAAGGACTGGCCAGTCTCCGAAGATCTGTGAGAGTGATGGGTCATCCTTCAGGATAGGTTGTAGATCCTTGATGATGTTTTGGAGAGGTTTTAGTTGGGGGCTGAAGGTGATGGCTAGTGGCATTCTGTTATTTTGTTTGTTGGGCCTGTCCTGTAGTAGGTAACTTCTGGGTAGTCTTCTGGCTCTGTCAGTCTGTTTCTTCACTTCAGCAGGTGGGTACTGTAGTTGTAAGAATGCTTGATAGAGATCTGGTAGGTATTTGTCTCTGTCTGAGGGGTTGGAGCAAATGCGGTTGTATCGTACAGCGTGGCTGTAGACAATGGATCATGTGGTGTGGTCTGGATGAAAGCTGGAGGCATGTAGGTAGGCATAGCGGTCAGTAGGTTTCCGGTATAGGGGGGTGGTTATGTGACCATCGCTTATTAACACTGTAGTGTTCCGGAAGTGGATCTCTTGTGTGGACTGGTCCAAGCTGAGGTTGATGGTGGGATGAAAATTGTTGAAATCATGGTGGAATTCCTCAAGGGCTTCTTTTCCATGGGTCCAGATGATGAAGATGTCATCAATGTAGCGCAAGTAGAGTAGGGGTATTAGGGGACGAGAGCTGAGGAAGCGTTGTTCTAAGTCAGCCATAAAAATGTTGGCATATTGTGGGGCCATGCGGGTACCCATAGCAGTGCTGCTGATTTGAAGGTATACGTTGTCCTCAAATGTGAAATAGTTATGGGTGTGGACAAAGTCACAAAGTTTAGCCACCAGGTTTGCCATGACATTATCAGGGATGCTGTTCCTGACCACTTGTAGTCCATCTTTGTGTGGAAAGTTGGTGTAGAGGGCTTCTACATCCATAGTGGCCAGGATGGTGTTTTCAGGAAGATCACCGATGGATTGTAGTTTCCTCAGGAAGTCAGTGGTGTCTCAAAGATAGCTGGGAGTGCTGGTAGCGTAGGGCCTGAGGACGGAGTCTACATAGCCAGACAATACTGCTGTCAGGGTGCCAATGCCTGAGATGATGGGGTGTCCAGGATTTCAAGGTTTATGGATCTTGGGTAGCAGATAGAATACCCCTGGTTGGAGTTCTAGGGGTGTGTCTGTGCGGATTTGTTCTTGTGCTTTTTCAGGGAGTTTCTTGAGCAGATGGTGTAGTTTCTTTTGGTAACCCTCAGTGAGATCAGAGGGTAATGGCTTGTAGAAAGTGGTCTTGTTCATATTCCGACCTATTCATGATGACGACAGCACCTCCTTTGTCAGCCTTTTTGATTATGATGTCAGAGTTGTTTCCGAGGCTGTGGATGGCATTGTGTTCTGCACGGCTGAGGTTGTGGGGCAAGTGATGCTGCTTTTCCACAATTTCAGCCTGTGCACATCGGCGGAAGCACTCTATGTAGAAGTCCAGTCTGTTGTTTTGACCTTCAGGAGGAGTCCACCCAGAATCCTTCTTTTTGTAGTCTTGGAAGGAAGGTCTCCGTGGGTTAGTATGTTGTTCAGAGGTGTGTTAGAAATATTCTTTGAGTTGGAGACGTCGAAAATAGGATTCTAGGTCACCAGAGAAGGATCATGTGAGAGAGCACTTGACACACAAGTTTCAGTTCAGGATGGTTCTCTCTCTCACACATACATACACACACACACACATACCCCCCACAATAACCCAATTCTGTCCTTTCTTTTTCTTACTCAGCATAGTATGCAGTAATCTTACATGAACCTGAATCGTGCAAGTTATTTAAGGTTTTGGCAGAACTGTCACTTCCCTTACAATACAATGCTTTTTGGGCTTGCATTCATTATTAAAGAAATATTATTTGTTCTAGGATTAGTCAGTCCCAGTGCAATGCTTGAAGATTAATTTATAGTGATTTATCTGGGTCATAGATCAGTACATTATACACAACAAAATTGCATATTTATCTAATCTTGTAGTAGGACATACCAAGTTATTATGGTAACGCATGTCAGAAAATGAACAGGTTGCATTCTCTTTTGGTTGGAAATGAAAATTGTTAGGTAATTCTCTTTGTTGGGTTGTCAAAGGAGAGGTGTCTGTAGATTTTTTAAGTCAATTGCCATGAAAAGAATTCCCATCTCTCTGACCTTTCAGCATGAGGCTGAAATCTCACATTAGGATCTAAGAATTCAGGCTCCTGTGGAGTCCCATTGCCTTCTATTTTCTTCCTAAACCCATGGAAGCTCCATTTTCCATGGGCATACAATATATCCTCATTTTTTTCAAGGTATACAGGGGGCTAAACAAGTGGAATACCTGGTTTATCTTGCTTGTGTTGCTAAGAACTACATGCCCTAATCCAGACAGATAAATATATTACTAGGTTAGCTTTAAAATAGAGGCAAAACTGTGTTTGGACTACATTAATGTAAGAGTCTGTACTGGTGGATCCCAGTGCAGAATGAGCACCTAAGTCTGTTTCTTAACCATACTGTTCTTTTATTTGCTATCTCCTGAAGCCTTAATAAGTCATGCATCCTCAGTATCCCCTTTTTTGCTCCATGCTATCATGTGCAATGATCCTTTTTCTATAGAGCAGAGAATGCAAAGTGTGTAATTCATGTCTGATGGATGGGAAAAAGCAAGTGTTCTGAGCTATAGGTCCAGATTATAAGGAAAAATGAAAAAGCAGCAACACGTTCAAATATAAGATCATTTAAATAGTATGGACTATATTCTGCTTTCCGTTACACTGGGACAAGCCTGTTTACTTAAATGCAGTTGCATCAGCATAGCAGAGAGCAAAATTTAACCCTTTACTTCCTATGTGCTGAATGACTGAAAAAACATTAGTATCACAAATATTTTTAAATGAAGCTTCTCCCGAGTTTCCAGGCTCTAAATATTATGAACTCTCCTATAATCAATATCACAATATATATATTTGAAAGAACACAGACTTTTGCTATATTGAATATTTTAACTCAAGGCATGTTGTATGATTTAACAATTCTAGTATATAAATCACTTTACAGTTCTGTACTTAGTGGAATGAGTCCAAGTTTACAGGTAATAAGTCTCATCTGATTTTATCAAGAGGCTGAGAGATCTTGTTACCTTACTAATAATTTTCTGGTACTAGCATTTGTAAGTGCAAGAAGAGTTAAGGAGATGAAACAGACCAGGTAAGAAAAGAGAGTGAGTGAAGTCACATGAAATGAATTTTCTAAAACTGGAAACATGAACTCAATCCTTTCATTAGTCCTGCATCTGACAAAGTGTATTATCATATGTTTTAGCTTGAACAGTGTAAAGAGCGTTCAAAACAGATACAATTGCAAAGCAGGAAAGATCACAATTATGTGGAGGCCTGACAATGTGATCTCATCAAGCTCAAACTTGAAATTGCAAGCATCACTTCAGATAAGATCAAAGGAAGTTTCCTGTCTCAATGATGTGACATTATCAGGTTTGAGACTGTAGCAGAGACACATGCACAAATTTGTGAACTAACAAGGCAGATTGAGACCACACTGGTTGGCAGGGTATTTTAGATTCCTGAACTGCCTTGAGCTCGGCATAATTAGAGTTCATTTTTTGCACATGGCAGAGCCATCCTAAAGACTAAAAGAGCTGGGTTCCCACTGAAGAAGGAAAAATGTTGATCTTTTAATTAACATAAGTTCAAACATCTGACCCATGTTTCACAGTGTATAGACAGGTTTAGGGTCAAAGCAGCCATCCCCTTATGGAAAAGTCCTATAGAAATGAACAGGGATTATACCAATGGGCTTGTGTAGAAATTAATTTAAAATCCAATAGAATTTAGTAGAGAATTAGATACCTGTTTTAGAACTCTATAGGCTGTTTTAAACATCCTATAGAAAAGTGATCACTGGCTGTTATATTCTATCAAGCTTTTCCTTAAGCAATACAACTGGAAATTTACTGGCAGTACTATCCAGTTGATTTATGCTCCATTTTTACAGAATGAACATAACGGCCTAGATTCTCTGTTCAGTGAAGCAGAGAATTCTATTCTATATAGCTGTTTATACCGCAATCATCACTGTAGTATCTGAGCATCTTGCAGTGGTGCTTTAAGCAACATGACTGCACATACGTTAGGGGTTTGTTCTGTCATCCTCTCCCTAAAGGGAGGAGCATGTGCACTGGAGTGATTTGTTTGGTAGGGTTTTTTTTTTCCAATTAAATAAATATGTCTGTTGGCATGTGTTTATATTAGAGAGGGCAAGGTGAAAGAAATGGAGCAGAAAGTGGTGAGTTTTGTGATGGTCCTTAGTTCCTGGGTGATTTCATTACACAGTTTTGGACCACAGCTGGAGAAGGTTCTGTCTCTCACACCGATGAGCTTTATTCTTATTGTTGAGAGTTCCATTGTGCCAGAGGAGCAAAGTTGTCAACTGTGGTCCAAGTCCCAGAGCTTTAGATGGTCTTTTAGGTATCCTGGGCTCAGGCCATGGAGTGATTTGAAGATAAGGACGGAGACCTTGGACTGGATTCAAAATTTCATGGGAAGCCAGGATAGAGAACAGAGGACAGGTGTGATGGGCTCACAGTAGCCCATGTTCCTGAGGAGAAGTGCTCCCATGTTTTGTATTAGTTGGAGTTTCCTAAGTGCTGAAGGTTTCATGCCCAGGTATATCACATGGCTGTAGTCCAGCTAAGAGGTGAATAGTCAAGGCCAGGTCTTTTTCCACCAGGGTAGCACGGAATCTGCTCGTCAGCATTATTCACAGCCATTGCAATGTGGGAGCTCAGGGTCACCAAGCAATCTGAGACTACTCCTAATCTCTAAGGTGCCACTAGTACTCCTTTTCTTGTTGCGAATACAGACTAACACGGCTGCCACTCTGAAACCTACTCCTAGACTGTGGATTGAATTGACAAATTGTGAATGTGACCCTTCAACCAAAGGAGACTTCACTTCATGTGGTGACACATGCCTCAAAATATTTTCCTATTCCCACCAGCATCAGGTCTGACTTGCTCAGGTTCAGCTTCAGCCAACTGTTCTTCATCCATGTGCTGATCTCATCCAAGCCCTTGGCCATGTTGGTGGTAGTGATATGGTCATATGTGGAGAAAGATAGGTAGAGAGGTGTCTCATCTGCATATTGCTGGCACTTAAGACCTTGTCATCTGACTAGTTCACCTAGTGGTTGCATGTAGATATTGAAAAGTTTTAAAGAGAGAATTGATCCTTGTGAAACCCCACAAGTGAGGGTCTATAGGTGGAGGTGCAGTTTCTTATCACTACTCTGAGTGCATCCTACCAGGAAAGATTCAAACCATTTTAGTGCATTATTCTGGACTCCTGCCACCTCTCTCTCTCTCAAGACAGCAGTATTCTCATGGTCAACAATGTCAAATGTTGCAGAGAAGTCCAGAGGTATCAGAATTGATGTCTTTCCTCTATCCACTGACAGGAGTAAATCATCCATAAGAACTGCTAAAGCAATTTCAGTTTTGTGTCCTGGCCTGAATCGAGGTTGTGCTGGGTCCAGAAAGTTAGCCTCAGAAAGATGAGCCTTTTGCTAACTTTGATATGGGAAATTTGATACTGGGGTGATAATTGGTTAGGACTGATGTATCCAGGGTTGGTTTCTTCAGTGTTGGTTGGACTACTGCATGTTTGAAGGAGGAAGGAAAGATTTCTCTTCTGAATGAGCTGTTGGCTATTTTGGTCAGGAGTAAAACCAGTTGACCATGACTGTTTCACAAGCCAAGAAGGCCATGAGTCAGATTCACATGTCTTGGTTTGGGACTCCTTGATGACTTAAATATACTGAACTCTAGGAATGCAGGTGGGTGAAGGCAGAGTGGATCTGTGCTGTTTGAGAAGGCTTCCTGATTGTGCGTGATCTTTTCAACATAGTAGGTTCTCATAGTGCTTTGCAGCAATTGGTGCTCAGCTTTGCTGCAGGTTGTAGGCATTCAGGATTGATGAAGCAATTTACCACCCTGGCTAGCTCCTTGGGGAGGGATATGGCAGCCTCAGTGGAGGCTGATAGGATGGTTCTCAGGAATTCATTATGTTTCATCCTGTCTGAATCAGTCCTGGTTTTCCACCATCTAAGCTCGAGTAGCCACCCCACTCTCTCCACATGATGCAGGGTGCCAGAAAACCACGGAGATCTGTGTGGGTGAGGGGGAAGAAGGGGTTGTTTGGGGGCCAGCGTGTCAATGATCAATGACATGTAGAATGGTAATGATCACCAGGTCCTCCACTCCTTGTCATGTGTGCAGAGGTGCTGTTGCACTTTAGCAGGCTTTTCTTCAGAAGAGGGCTGTAAGGGAGCTGTTTTGGCTTACTGAGTGTCTGGCCAGTTCTGAGCGGGTTTGAGCCTAGCTCAGCCGGGAATAGTCCCCAAGGGACTGTCTGCTAGCTGGGGATTGGCTGGAGCAATGTGCTCTGGCCATGCCCTCTCCCATCAGATTCACACAGATATTGCATGTCGAAGCAGGCTCCATTTGCAGAGTGGAACAGGCAAGTGCAATGTGATATAAGTCAAGGTTTGATAAGTAGGGAAGGAGAGAATTATTAAGTGCCTTTGCTTCAGTACTATAGGTAGATGTACTTCGATGTGAAATATTATTTTGCATACTCTCACACTTAGAAACGGATTTCACATGGCACCTCCATTGGTATACGAAACATCGATCACACATGCAGAAAGGCCATATAGTCTCTCTGTTCTGGATGTGTATACCACAGAGCACTGAAACATTTATGAAGTAATGTGTAAATTAAAAAAAAAAAAACTATAAGAAACAACACTTTCCTCAATTACTCTCCAAGGTGTTAACATTACAGAAATTGATGAGCATTGCTCTGTAGGTCTATAAAACATAAACTCTATCACTTTAGTGTATAAATAACCAAACACAGATAGTAACTATTGTTTCAATAGTACAACTCTGTTGCAACCACCCACTTCTTGCACAATCTTTTCCTTCAGTTAGAGGCGAAAAATGCAGCGTGTTCTTCATTTTAATAAACTTTCTTTTGATGATTAACACATTGTTTTATGAGACCTGAAAGAACAAAGTTAAATGAACAGGAAGTGAAAACTTATGATGGATGTGTCCCTCATAGCATTTAGATCTTCTCCACTTGATTAAAATTCCTAGTTACTCTTCACTGAATTGTTTAGAGTTTTTTTAGCAGTCTCTGTCCTGATTAAAACAAATTAGCATCAAAGATTCCCAGTTGAATGAGGAATCATTAATTGAGAAACATGCAATGCTCCTTAATTACCTTTAGAACAGTCAGAGAACAAATAATCTTAGGTTTCAAAGGGGTTTGCACGCACTGTGCACCGTAGGCTCATTCTCTGTGTCTACGAGAATAAAAGTAGACTTGCATATACCGTTGAGGGATATCAATGCAAGCCTCAGTAAACTCATTGTAGATTGTTTATCTAAAGAAAAAATAGTAAGGAAATGGCTGGCTGGAAGAGATAGATGTTTCAGTTTATTATGTTGATTATAGCTTCCAATTTGCTTTACATATGTCAATATTGACTGAAAAAATGTCAGCTGTTCTTTATTAATACAAATTGAAATACTTCTGTGTAAAATACTCCAGCTATGCAAGCATCTGATAAAATGTCAGACACATACGTACGGAGAGAACAACTTTACAGTTTTAAATATAACACAAAAGAGACAAATAGGAAACATGATATGTTCCTCAGTAGAACTTTCTTTAATATACAATTTTTTCAAAGTGTTTTTCCCAGTCTATGACTCAGATTCTGCAGATCAGTGTATCCTAATGGAAATCTCTACAGCAAAAAAGGAATAAATACACCTCCTTTAAGAGCATCCACAAAATGCACACTAGTAAGATAATAATTTGTATATTAACATAAGAACATAAGAATGGCCATACTGGGGTCAGACCAAAGGTCCATCTTGCCCAGTATCCTGTCTACTGACAGTGGCCAATGCCAGGTGCCCCAGAGGGAATGAACAGAACAGGTAATTATCAAGTGATCCATCCCCTGTCGTCCATTCCCAGCTTCTTGCAAACAGAGGCTAGGGACACCACGCCTGCCCATCCTGGCTAATAGCCATTGGTGGACCTATCCTCCCTGAATTTATCTAGTTCTTTTTTAACCCTTTTATAGTCTTGGCCTTCACAACATCCTCTGGCAAAGAGTTCCACAGGTTGACTGTGCATTGTTTGAAGAAATACTTCCTTTTGTTTGTTTTAAACCTGCTGCCTATTAATTTCATTTGGTGATCCCTAGTTCTTGTGTTATAAGAAGGAGAAAATAACACTTCCTTATTTACTTTCTCCACACTAATCAGGATTTTATAGACCTCTATCATATCCCTTCTTAGTTGTCTCCTTTCCAAGCTGAAAAGTCCCAGTCTTAGTAATCGCTCTTCAAAGGGTGTTCCATACCCCTCATAATTTTTGTTGCTCTTTTCTGAACCTTTTCCAATTCCAATATATGTTTTTTGAGATGGCGTGACCACATTTTCAGGCAGTATTCAGGATGTGGGTGTACCATGGATTTATATAGAGGCAATATGATATTTTCTGTCTTATTATCTATCCCTTTTTTAATGATTCCCAACGTTCTGTTCGCTTTTTTGACTTTTTTGACTGCCACTGCACATTGAGTGGGTGTTTTCAGAGAACTATCCACAATGACTCCAAGATCTTTCTTGAGTGATAACAGCTAACTTAGACCCCATCATTTTATATGTATAGTTGCGATTATATTTTCCAATGTGCATTATTTTGCATTTATTAACATTGAATTTTATCTACCATTTTGTTGCCCAGTCACCCAGTTTTGAGAGATCCTTTTGTAGCTCTTTGCAGTCTTCCTGGGACTTAACTATCATGAATAGTTTTGTATCATCTGTAGATTTTTCCACCTCACTGTTTACCTCTTTTACCAGATCATTTATGAATATGTTGAATAGGACTTGTCCCAGTACAGACCCCTGGGGGACACGACTATTTACCTCTCTCATTCTGAAAACTGACCATTTATTGCTGCCCTTTGTTTCCTATCTTTTAACCAGTTACCAATCCATGAGGCGACCTTCCCTCTTTTCCTATGACAGCTTACTTTGCATAAGAGCCTTTGGTGAGGGACCTTGTCAAAGGCTTTCTGAAAATCTAAGTAAACTATATCCACTGGATCCCCCTTGTCCATATGCCTGTTGACCCACTCAAAGAATTCTAATAGATTGGTGAGGCATGATTTCCCTTTACAAAAACCATGTTGATTCTTCCCCAATATATTATGTTCATATACGCGTCTGACAATTTTTTTCTTTATTATAGTTTCAACCAGTTTGTCTGGTACTGAAGTCAGGTTTACCAGCCTGTAATTGTCAGGATCATCTCTGGAGCCCTTTTTAAAAATTGGCATCACATTAGCTATCCTCCAGTCGTTTGGTACAGAAGCTGATTTAAAGATAGGTTACAGACTAGAGTTAGCAGTTCTGCAATTTCACATTTGAGTTCCTTCAGAACTCTTGGGTGAATACCATCTGGTCCTGGTGAATTATTACTGTTTAGTTTATCAATTTGTTCCAAAACCTCCTCTAATGACACCTCAATTTAGAATAGTTCCTCAGATTTGTCACCTAGAAAGAATGGCTCAGGTATGGGAATCTCCCTCACATCCTCAATCGTGAAGACCAATGCAAAGAATTCATTTAGTTTTTCTGCAATAGCCATATCATCCTGGAGTGCTCCTTTAGCATCTTAAAAAGAAAAGGAGTACTTGTGGCACCTTAGAGACTAATCAATTTATTTGAGCATAAGCTTTCGTGAGCTACAGCTCACTTCATCAGATGCATACTGTGGAAACTGCAGAAGACATTATATACACAGAGACCATGAAACAATACCTCCTCCCACCCCACTCTCCTGCTGGTAATAGCTTATCTAAAGTGATCACTCTCCTTACAATGTGTATGATAATCAAGTTGGGCCATTTCCAGCACAAATCCAGGTTTTCTCACCCTCCGCCCCCCTACACACAGACTCACTCTCCTGCTGGTAATAGCCCATCCAAAGTGACCACTCTCTTTACAATGTGTATGATAATCAAGGTGGGCCATTTCCAGCACAAATCCAGGTTTTCTCACCCTCCGCCCCCCTACACACAAACTCACTCTCCTGCTGGTAATAGCCCATCCAAAGTGACCACTCTCTTTACAATGTGTACGATAATCAAGGTGGGCCATTTCCAGCACAAATCCAGGTTTTCTCACGCCCCCCCCTTTTTTTTTTTCAAAAATGCACACACACAAACTCACAAACTGTGTGGTTTTTTGAAAAAAAAAAAAAGGGGGGGGGGAGGTGAGAAAACCTGGATTTGTGCTGGAAATGGCCCACCTTGATTATCATACACATTGTAAGGAGAGTGATCACTTTAGATAAGCTATTACCAGCAGGAGAGTGGGGTGGGAGGAGGTATTGTTTCATGGTCTCTGTGTATATAATGTCTTCTGCAGTTTCCACAGTATGCATCCGATAAAGTGAGCTGTAGCTCACGAAAGCTTATGCTCAAATAAATTGGTTAGTCTCTAAGGTGCCACAAGTACTCCTTTTCTTTTTGCGAATACAGACTAACACGGCTGTTACTCTGAAACCTTTAGCATCCTGATTGTCGAGTGGCCCCACTGGTTGTTTAGCAGGCTTCTTGCTTCTGATGTACTTACAGGTTTTTTTGCTATATTTATTTTTAATCTGCTCCTTTAAGCAGCACAAAGGTCAAAACTCAATCAAAATTCAAGCATTGAGTATATATGTGCATGTTTCTGTAATTGATACTATATTCACGTTGGGCCCAATCCTGCAGGTATTGCCCTCCTTTTGACGTTGACGAGCGTTTGGCCTACAGAACCTTTGCAGGATCTGACTCTGTGTGTGTGTGTGTGTGTAAAAAGCAAGGACAGCTCAACGAATTGAATGAAAGGCATTATTGAAAAAAATTGGCAATTCACAGAAAATGCTTCAGGAAAGACTTTGGGCAAGATCCTCAGTTGCTGTGGGGATACACTGATTTATAGGTTAGGCTCTGATCCTTTGTATTGTAGAGGTTTAATGGTACAAATGGGCAATACAAACTTTACTGGGCATATTTGAAGATGTTTTTTCAGTAATACAAACTGTCAAATTCAACTATGCCTATATAACTCATGATGACTGGGGCTTTTTAAAAATACAATCACCCCACAACCTACTATATGTTTGTGTCCTATTCTGCAGGTACTTAATACTAAACCTCAACTGTGTAGTCTCAACTGAAGTCAAGAAAGCTACTGACAGAAGTAGTCATTACATTTGACAATGCTGGACCTTATTTTTAAGAAGTCTCAATCACTAATGGCCAGCCAGAGTTACAAAAGTGAAAGATTATATCTTGCTTCTTGTTATCTAAGCTACTTGTTAGTTCTCTTCTTATCATTATTTTAATTTAATACATTAAAGTTTGTGGCCAGGGTTAAGTAGGTCATTGAAGGCTAACTCACCTGCAAAATTACCAAGTTTGAGGTCTTCAAAATGTCTTTATGGGCTTGTACATCTCTAATCTTTTTTGTAAAATTTTGAGTTAAACTGTATATTTTTGTTACTGTTTTCTAAAATGCATACCCCTTCCCATTCCCTTTTTCTTTTTATTCCTTTGGTGTTTTAAAGCTCACATAAAATTTGTAATTCCTCTGGGTGGAACCCCATCCTTTTATTAGTTTGCAAATGATTATACATACATAATACTATTTGTTTACCTAAACCTGCTGATATAGTTATATCCTTATAATTCATTTATGTATATGTTTTTCATATTTCTTCTACACCCACACTTAATACTAATGATTATGAGGTACTCCAATATTATGGTGCTGAGTGCTATATAAGTAGAATGATACAATAATAATGCTGATTATGTTAAAACCTTTGATGCAAGCAATCTTGTATAATAATTGCTCATTTATTTCTTGAGTACAAGATTGTACTCAAAGCTTTAAAATACTCCCTTCTCCCCAAGTTCTATGCTCTATATTTTCAAGATCCTAAGGACTACAGAGTCCTTTCCATAGCTCTCTTGTCATTATGGGACCAGATCATATTACCCATCCAGTCCCAGGACTGAGTTTGGCCCTGTCATACTTGCTGTAGCTCAAGAAGCCCTCAACAATACTAGGACCGCATCCTGTAGAATGGACCCATGCCCCTCCTGGCTGGTACAAACAAAAAAAAAAACTATTTCCAATACTCATGGAGATTATCAATGCCTTTTTCTGCAAAACATACCTGAAAACTCCTCAAAAAAAGCAATAGACTATTTTATCTTCAAGAGGTCACCACTTGACCTAGAACATCTCTCCAGTTACTGTCCTGTCTCCATCTAATCGTTCCTGGAAAAAATATCAAAAAAGTAATATCAAGCTCCATATCAGCCAATATACTAGATGTTTTGCAGCCAGGGATCAGACCAGAGCACAGCACACACACAGGCACAGTGGAAGGAAAATATGACCTCATAGCCATGAATTCAAGCAAGATCTCCATGCTTATACCACTGGACTCCTCTGAAGATTTCAACACAGGGGACTGCTGAACTGCCTATGTGACAAGGCAGTTTGATAATAGTTGGGCTGCTGGTATTCTGAGACCATTGTCTGTCATTCCAACTAGTATTATCTCATGGTGCTCCCCTTGTCTGTCTTTCTTATCCACCTGTTGGTATTTGTCTTATACTGAAGTTGTATGCTCTTTGGGGCAGAGACTGTCTTTTTGCTACGTATTTGTATTCTGCCTTGCACAATGGGATCCTGCTCTATGACTGGGTCTCTTTTAGATGCTACCATAATACAAATAAACATTATTATTATAATAAGTTGATGACACAGCACTAGAGTAGCTCCAATCATTCCTCTCCAACAGAACCCAGAGAGTGATAAGAGTGTTCCTCTTCTCTGAAGGCCCTTACTGGTGGGGTTCTGTGGGGGTACATATTGCCTCCCTTTCTCTTCGATATCTGCATGAGACCTCTTGGAGAGATAGTAAGATGCCATAGGCTGTGTTTCAACTATATGCTAATAACACTCAACTGTCTATCTCATTCGTCACAGACACAACCATCACCATTACTGAGATATCAGAATATCTACAAGGGATCGGCTCCAGGATGAAGAGCAGATAGCTCAAATTGAACCCAGGCAAGACTGAAGTATTGCTGGTTGGGTGAAATCCTTGGAAGAACTAGTAGGGGTACGGTTCTCCACTTACATTGAAGGCATGTAGCTCCCCCTTCAACAAAGTGATGCAAAGCCTTGGGATCCTGCTTGATGCATCCAGAAGCTTGAATGATCAGGCAGCATCAGTGTCTAAAAACTTCTCTTTGCACCAGCAGCTGGCTAGGAAAGATCACAGCACCGCCCTGTACACAACCGCACTCCAAAACAATGAATCAGTCTACTGAAGGGGTCAGAGTTAAGGCTGCATGTCAAGGATCTATCAATCTTTCAGAAGTGGTGTGCCAAGTCTTCATTTATTCACTGTAATTTAATGTTTCGTGTGCCAGTAATACATTTTAACATTTTTAGAAGGTCTCTCTCTAAGTCTATATTATATCACTAAACTATTGTTGTATGTAAAGTAAATAAGGTTTTTAAAATGTTTAAGAAGCTTCATTTAAAATTAAATTAAAATGCAGATCTTATCAGGTTAGTGTGATCCTTGCCCTTGCTTTTCCTTGCTGAGTTTTCCGATGTCCTGCCAGCCAGGGTCCCGGCCACTGGCCCCACTCAGTCCGCTGCCGGCCAGGGGTTCAGTCCATCCAAGCAGGCAGTGGGCTGAGCGGGGCTGGCAACTGGGACTCCGGCTGGCAAGGGGCTGGCGGACGGAACCACAGGCTGGAAGCAGTGTGCCACTGAAAATCCACTCGCTTGCTGCCTTTGGCACATATGCCATAGGTTGCCTACCCCGGTCTACTGCAACCACAGTTTTTATACCACTAAAGGGGAAAACAGTCGGAGACTCGATGAACTCTATTTGGGACATCGCTATTTTGTATGGAAAGCACTAAAATATTATAGTGATGGGCAGCAGTACAAAACCTCAAGGATCTATCAATCCAAACTAGCACTTCTAAAATAGAAAAAAAGGCATACATAAATTTCTGAGCATGTATACAGTGTATAAATAAATGGTGGACAGCAGGTTTCTGTATCCCCACTCATGTCAGGTGGCCTTCACATTAATATGATGCTCCCTACACTCTTCAGTGAGGAAGCATGAGAAGTAGAATATCCTACTGTTCATTGCTTTAAGTTTTATTTACACTACAGGGAGGTTATTTTGTGGCTGAAGTAAAAATATTTTAAGCTGAATGAGTGCAGTTAATGGTATCCTTCCAACTGGCCTTCACTTTTAAACAGTGACTGTAAATCAAACAAGCTGATTTCTCCAGAAAGCAAATCTGCTGCGAACTTGCACTGAAAATAGTAATACTTTGCACTTTCGTACTGCCATCCATCAAAGCATCAATGCTTTGCAGACATTAACAAACTAAGCCTCAAAATACCCCCTTTGAGTTGTTGTTTTTGTTTAAATCACCAGTTGACTGATAGGGAATCTGACACAAAAAGACTAAGGCACACATTTTCAAAATTAGCCTCAGATTTTGGATGCCCAAATTGAAACACAAGGGGCCAGATTCACCATTGTGCCCTCCTTACTCTGGGTATGGGTGAGAGATCCACTTTGCAACTCCCAAATTCTGGCCCTGCTCCAAATTGCTGCAGCTTGCAACAGCTCTTGATGAGCCATTATATGGCACAGAAGAGGTCACAAAATAGCTCTACTCAACTAAACACAGGATGATCACTGTGAGCAAAGATGGCAGAAGCAGGTCTATGGAAAACAAATGGAAAAAAAATTCATTAATATGAGAAGTCTGAAAGGCTTTATCTAGGGTTCTGGTTATTGTTCCTACAAGCAATATTTATTTGTCAGATGTATTCAAAATAGCTTTAGTGTCTACTGGCTTAGATGTTTTCCTACAGATTATCAACTGACGCAAGCATCAGTATTTCACATCAGGAAACATTGCATCCTCGAGGCTGAAAAGTTAAGATCTATTTATTTTTTACATGACTGAATAGAGACTGAACATCCAGCCAGATTATTTTAGGGACTGAGCCAGAGATCGAGCCAGGTGGTGCTTGACCTGCAAGGACGCTTCGTCCATTTGAGATTTGTCTTCAAGATGATTTCCTATATAAATGCCATACACAATCTTGATAAGATGCCTCACGTGAAAAATGAGAGAGAGCTTAATATTTTTAACAGAGACTTTACTTTTATTGTCCAGAAACCCTTCAGGTGGTTTAAAAAAAAACCTGGTAATCAAATTACTTACATAATGACTGTGTAATCTAGATGAATACTGTCAAAGTTATTAGGCCTAAAAATTGAACTGTTGTTAAAGTGATCCCAAAATTCTTACCCTCAGGATTCCAGACCTACAATGTAAATTGTTTGGGAAATTAATCATTGCTGCTGATTTTATACATCAGACTCTATATATCAAGATCCAAACTTTTCCTATGTCCTACATTTTTGTTTCTACTATATAAATAGAGGGCCCCGCTGTGGAAAAAAAATGCAGTTAGATATAAATCCGAACTTGCTTAGTTAAAGATATATGTCTGTCTCTTACAAAGAAATATAGTTAATAGAACTCATTACATTCTGAAGTGTAACTTATTTACACAGACTATATTCAAGTAGCTTCATGAGAAGGTACACACACACACACACGAGAAATGGAGAGATTGGTTCACCCATGCTACAGTATGAGATATATCTGTTACTTTGCTTTGAACAGTAATTTGTAGCTGTGAATTTCTCCCCAGAAGTATCAATGACTGGTTTGCAAAGAAAATAAATACAGATATCGAATCCTGATGGTCAGAATTTCACCACAGGGCCACTATTCAATCAGTTTTTAGCCCTATATTTTTAGTTCAACATAAATCACACAAAAGTTACAAAGGGCCACTCAACATTTTCTGAATTTGATCTAGAGTTCAAAAAATACTCTGGGAGCAGAGCATTGAACATTCTTAAGCATAAAGCAAATGAGAATATCTGTCACCCAGTGTACAGTGGTCACCATTAAGAGTCAGTATTTGCCAACAATTGGCATAGTGTGGTATCTGAGACACATCAGTATTTTCATAGATCTAAAACAAAGTAACCATAGTTACTCAGATACTGTGGTTTGATTCCTGTTGCAATTTTCCATTTAATGGCAACCATTAATTTAATATTTCTCTTTAATGCACTTACTTTTACTAATTTGTACGCACGCTGGGAGAAGAAAGATCAAGAAAGTGTTAGAAAAAGTACTCTGAATATAATGAAAATGTTGAATGACCCCATGACACTGGTACTTTACTTGAACAATAAAAACAACATGTTTTAACTGATAGCTTAATAAAATGCCTAATGAATATCTGCCCATCTCAAGTGCTACAATAAACATTATAATCCATTTAAATGTGAATTTACTTTTCAAGTAACGTCAAACTCCAGGTGACCACAGGTAGATGCAATTCCCACGTGGGGGATTCCAGTCAGAGTAATTGCTCTGTAGAATACATGCCCTGTGTACCATGGGTCTCAGGTACACATAAAAAACTGTATATTTCTCATGTGTAATATTTAGACAGAAAGATATTATAGAATTAGGGAAAATTTCCAGACAAGTGGTTTATTTCTTTGCTTTTTGAATGGCTAATTCACCATGCACACCTGTTCTACTGGCTTATTTTCCCTTGAGCAGCTCTGCATTAGAACTAACATAAGGAGCTATTTTCAGAAGACACTTTTTTCCAGGTTTTAAGTTGCATTGACTGAAAATTTGCAAAAGAATCTTTAAAAATGAATCTTAGGTTTTAAGAAATAAGGGAGTGAGGTTAGAACAGTCAATAAAAACACAATATCATGATGACATTATTTTAGCTTAAGAATGTCATATTTTAAGATAGGAAAATACTGAAACAATCGTGCCAGCTAAGGAATAATTATAGCATAATTCATAAATGTACAATTTGTCAAAACAATATAGCAGTCATGGTAAGATGCAACCTAATAATCTTGTACAACCATTCCTTTTAATATTTATTTAATTTTTACATTCAATCCTCATCCAAATTAAGCAGGATAGTTTTATGTATGAATGGCATTACAAAATAAACACTATCAACTCACAACAGGGGTTTATGACTGCTGCTGTACCACCATGGCATGCAAGTAACTATGTAGTCAACTGTAAACAGTAAAATGTCATCACCTTCCTAAAATAAAAAAGAAAATGAAAAATACAGCTATAGTAGTAAACATCAATTATCTTTTTATATCTTTCATATTTACCAAAACTCTATCATATACAAGAGGCATTTATACCTCTGTGGCTCTCTCCTACATTAGCACCTTGGCAACCGTGGAGGTGATAAACTTCACTTCCAAGCAAGATCTAACAAAACTATTGGTTTCACATAAACCATCTTCCATGTTTAATGCATAAAGGAGAAATAAGACCCATCTGCTACCTCCCCCCCTTAACAGTCTCTTTTTCTTTTGCTGTATTTCAGAATTATAACTAACTGAAAATACAGTGAGGAGGGCCATATGAAGCTGTTTGTTGGAGCTTTTACCATGGTAAACAAGCTCCTGTAAGCTTATTAGACTAAGGCCTACTAGAGAGGATGCTTTTCTGTTAGCTTTTTTGTTGTTGTTGAGCATTGATTTGGTGAGGTCCCATATTGGAGGGATGATCTGAGAACCAAAATCACGCTGGCTTTTGGAAGTTTATTATTATATGTATTTTGTATGCAGGATATTTCTTGAAATAGGATGAAAGTGAAGATCAGATGAAATTCTGCAGCTGGGAAAGGAAGGTCAGAGGAATATCATAATGTATTATTAATTATTATTATGGATGGGTCAATGTGCTGTTTGAGGTGCAACCTTTTTGCTGGGAGGTGAGGACAATGATTTACAGTCACTTTAGAAAATTACAGTGTTGAAGCAAAAGCAGGTATACTGCTGCAAAGTAACAGCAAGTTAAACTCTCCTTAGGCTTGCAATCTTGGAGAGAGCTTTTGGAAAAAAAGGAAACTTGATTTCAGGACAGCATTTTCCATGCTCCATCAGCTCTGATAATTAGTTGGTATGGAAGACCAACATGTACTCTTTACAGTACATATCAGTCGGAATTCTAATAAACTTCTTATGAAGTCCACTCATCATCCTGTTGTAGCCTAGATTGCATGTCAGGGCCTTTAGGAAGGTAAAAAAAACATGATATGCTTTAATCAGGTTTTTATATGATATGATCATCAAAATACATATTTGCTTGGCTACACCTACATACTGCTTAATTCAAAATCTGCCTTCAGATTTGGGCAATGATAAAACAACCCCTAAATCCACATCAGCATCTTCAGTTCCTGCTTTCTGTAAGAGTATTTTAACTCCCATTAAGAGAAGAAAACTGTACAATTCTCACCATTACATTAAGCTCTACAAAAATGTCTTTTAGTTTCCTGTGAATAGTTTAGTTTTCAATTATACAATTCCCTTCTACATTACAAAACAATGTGTAGTCTTTCCTAGATGTACTCAATATCCACCCCGCTGCAATATATACTCAGCATCGAGACAAGTATTTAGTTTATTTCTAAATAAACTCATCAAATAGACTCATATTTGCCATAAGGTTGTTCTGCTGTGGGGAATAGCAGGCTGCAAGTGTGAATATAATAGGAAACATTACTTATCATCATCATCTTCGTCATCATAATCCATAGGTTTGCCTCCATAAAAACTGAGGCTGTAGTATAGCTTTCAATGGAAGCCATTTAAAAGGAAAACATTACAGAATGTACAAGTACATTTTCTGGACCTCAGACACAAGTTCCTTGACGTGTTGAAAGATGATGTTTTCGATTTCTGATTCCTGAACTCTTATCTTTACAGTCTGCAGGCTTCTGTTGGGAAATGTCTATCAATGCACTTGCAATTGCAAGACCTGTAAGAAAAATAAAAAAAACAAAACAAAACACAATTTAGTGCCCAGTGGTGAGAAGACTTCCACAGCATTGTGTCGGTTCCTTTCATGTCCAGTCTTTAGTACCTTTCCAGTAAGTCATCGGCTATTTCAAAGTGAGATGGGAAGCTAACAAACATTTTCCTATGATCTAATATGTTTTTCTTGTAATCAGGAACAAAAGGGGGGGGGGGGAAGTAGTGTGGTGTGGTGATAGGGTGCTAGGCTGGAAATGAGAAGGCCTTGGTTCCATCTTTTCTCTGCCTCTGACCTCCTATGTGACTTTGGGCAAGCCACTTCACCACTCTGTGCCTCTGTTTCCTTTGTTTGTCTTGTCTACGTAGACAGAAGTTCTTTGGGACAGGGACTGTCTTTTACTATGTGTTTCCACAGTGCCTTGCACAGTGGGACCCTGAGTTCAGATGAGATTTTAGGTGCTACTGTAATATAAATGACAACAACAAAAAGTAACTTGTCATTTTTTTTGTAAACAGTGTGAGCACGGTAGAAACCAAGTAAAGCCTTAGGGCCAAATTCTACTCTCAGTTATACTGTGTGAAACCTTGCAACACTCGTTTATCAAAGAAACATATTGGTAGCTGCTTGCAGTCTGTCCATACTTCGTGTCTGCAACTTGCTAATACATGTACTAAAGTAAAAGCTACATGGATTGTGGAAAACCAAGTGCAAGAAAAAATGACAGACAACTTGTAAGCATCTACAAACCTTTTACGTAGCAAGTAACTTTAATACTGAAGTTCATCTGTATAAAAACACTAACAGAATTAGCCTAATAGTTTAAAGAGAAACGGATGTGATAACATAGTAGAATGAAGAAGCAAACTACAATATTTCACTGGAACTGTAATCAAAGGATGTTTTTAGTCCAAATAGCTTTAATCAAAGAAAGAGACCAGCTTTAAGAAAACCATTAAACACAGCCTCAGCAAAGCAGACAGACATTTTTAATACAAAACATGTACTTTCTTTATAAACTTGTCCCATTCCCTTGGCCAGTGGTGTGAAATTGTTAATGGCTTTGGGGAATTAAAAATAAGGATGAGGATGAAAAAATGATTTGATCTTGGTATATCAGAGGTCTTATCATAGGAGACATAAAATCAGAGAAATTATAGATGGGTTGTTAACAGATAGTAAAACATGATAGTAATAGTTTATGTAAAATATTAACAGTAACAACTCACAAAAACACATTGTTTTATTTTTCAAACTCTGATAGAGTAATTGATTCTTGATTTCACAACATTTGGGGACCAATATAACCATAACTAATTTAAGTAATATGGACAAACACAGTAAAGGCTTCCCCTTAGAGCTCACTCAATGCTCCTTAGTTGCATACAGTGCCACTGCTAATCCACTCTAGGACCTTTTAAAATAGCTTCCAGTATTTGTAACAAATAACATGTATTATTGCTTTTACATGGACTGAGTTTTATCTATCACAAAATCCAATTTTAAGTGTAATTCCTCACACATTATCTCACTGCATCACCTAGCTGATTATAAGTGACAAGATATAATTTTCAGTGTTTCTTTGTGACTCTAAAGTCTGCTTTACTTACATCAAATAAATTGCCAGAAAGAAACCAAGTGGTTCAGGTTGCCGATATACTGGAAATTCTGTGCTAATCCAAAACTGTAATAGTATCTTCCCTATCTCACAAAGATGTTGCAAGATTTAATTAGTTAACGTGCATACAACTCTGAAAATGCAAAGTGCTATATGCTGTAGAAGTGTTATGTACTATTATCATTTTTATGTTTCAGGATATGCAAGGGCCAAGATTAAGTAATTTTTCACACACACACTCATTTCCTGGCATTAGTTAGCGATCCCTAAAATTTGACATTGATAAATGAAATTATAAGCTATCTTTGAGGTACCTTTAAAACATTATCAATAGCTGGTGTTACTAAAGCCAGGGATAAAATCTAAGTGACATTTTTGATGCTTCCCTATATGTGACTCGGTTTTTAACAGCTAGGCTTAGCTAGTATGTTAAATGGATTGTATATTAGGAGGAAAACACTTCTTCCAATTATTCTTATATATATATATATTTTTTTAGTATGCTTGGTTGCATGCTGCTCACCCCACTCTGCATAACTAACATATAAGAAACACTGTTTCCTTCAAATCTAATGCTTCATTCTGGGACATGTTGGCATGCTGTTAGAGTTCCATTAAAATCAGGTCACTCCAGAAGATCATTTTTCAAAACGTCACACAAATCATCTGATGAAATTTACTTATTGTGTTCTCTAGGCCCAGCACAGTTCCTTGTTATCAAAGCAATACAATTAACTAGGGGAACAATTCATTATTTCAGACTGGCGGTCTAAAGGAATTTCATTTACCAAGTCAAGATGATGCACAGATGCTGCAGGCAAGCAGAATTTACATCAAAATACAACTGAAGATTTGATAAAAATGCTGGGGTTTAAATATTTATTGTAAACTTCACCTTTATTTTGTAGACTTTTGTTCCTAAAATGCCAAAAATCTAATATATTTAAGATGATTAAAGCTGGAAATGTAAATCCTATGATGCTCAACATCTGTCACCTCCAGTTTCACGGCCAGTTTAGTTTACCTGTGTTCTTTAGATATTAGGCTTTGTCTAAACTAGAGACTTTACAGAGGCAAAACTGGACTGAGGCAGCTGCACAGCTGTAAGATCTCTCATGTAGCTGCTCCATGCCGATGGGAGAGGATTCTTCCGGTGACATGCTTAAACCAACCCCAATGAACACCTATGTTGGTGGGAGAAGCTCTCCCGCCGATGTAGCGCTGTGCACACTACCACTTATGCTGACGAAACATATGTCACTCTGCGGGGTGTTTTTTTCACACCCCTGAGCGACATGAGTTTTGCTGACGTAGCCTTAATATGTGCCAAACCACAACACTATCTCATTTCTTATCTCTCGGTAGGGTGTCAGTAAAGAGCATCCACGCACAGGGAAGAACCTCTAATGATCTGAGGTCTGGAAATTCAAGTCCAGTCACAGAATTAGTTCTATTTCTTAGTCCAATTTGTTTTAGCTGCATAGAACTACGTCAGGTTATTTTCATAATCCTTGCTGGAAAAAACAATCTGTAACTTGTTTTACAGATATGTATGGAAAGATAATTAAAAAGGGAGCTTGGCCAAATATGTCACTGTAAAGTACGTAGGTTTTTAAAGAAAAATGCATTCATAATGAGAAAAAATATGAGAGAAAACAATATGAACTTGGTTATCTTTTTTTAGAAATATAATCTTTCCTAATGGAAGTTAAATGGTAATAGTTGATTGTCAAGCAGTAGCTGACTAATCATAAAATTACTGGTGTGTGGGTATGCTGCTGTTGTTTTAACAATTACGTAAAACAATTAATAAGTACAGGAATAAAATACAGCACATCAAATGAGATTGCCTTGCAAAGTGCATTCCCAATTTGTATACAAACACAGCACTTTAATTTTGCTTTTCAACAAAAGCCTCTGAAAAGTCATTCATTCTGAGATACTCTCCTCCCAGTCTCTGTAAAAGCAGGCACTACAATATATTTTAATTTTCCAGCAAAACAGCTTCATTAGGCGTGAAAGGTTAATTGCAGGTTTAAGTGCAGTTCAGGGAACAGTGCATGGGTCTGTAGTGAATAGAACAGTCTGCTACAGGAAGACTGAGCACTATAAACTGTTTGCCCTGCTCAAATGTTTTACTACCTCATTTACTAACTGTCTTTTTTTACTGCTTGTATTTGTAGTTCTCCTAAGCCTTTAATAGCTATAGTTTTATTTCACTGTAATCAGATTTAAATGGAAATACCCATGCTGGGATGTTTAAATGTTTTGCTAGAGTGTATAGAGCTACATACGAACTGACGATGTAAGACTACACTATCTCTTAGAGTAAGAAACTGTTTGCAGTGTTGTAGCCTTATTGATCTTAGGATAGGAGAGAGACAAGGTTAGTGAGTTAGTATCTTTTATTAAAAAGAAAAGGAGTACTTGTGGCACCTTAGAGACTAACCAATTTATTTGAGCAAAAGCTTTCATGAGCTCACGAAAGCTTATGCTCAAATCAATTGGTTAATCTCTAAGGTGCCACAAGTACTCCTTTTCTTTTTGCGAATACAGACTAACACAGCTGTTACTCTGAAATCTATCTTTTATTAGCTCAACTTCTACAGGTATGGGGGTGGGTTTTTGGAGGGGGGTGAGGGGGTGAGAGAACCTGGATTTGTGCAGGAAATGGCCTAACTTCATTATCATGCACATTGTGTAAAGAGTTGTCACTTTGGATGGGCTATCACCAGCAGGAGAGTGAATTTGTGTGGGGGGGTGGAGGGTGAGAAAACCTGGATTTGTGCTGGAAATGGCCTAACCTGACGATTACTTTAGATAAGCTATTACCAGCAGGACAGTGGGGTGGGAGGAGGTATTGTTTCATATTCTCTGTGTATATATAAAGTCTGCTGCAGTTTCCACGGTATGTATCTGATGAAGTGAGCTGTAGCTCACGAAAGCTCATGCTCAAATAAACTGGTTAGTCTCTAAGGTGCCACAAGTACTCCTTTTCTTTTTGCGAATACAGACTAACACGGCTGTTACTCTGAAACCTTCTACAGGTGAAGTTTTTGAGCTACACAGAACTCTTCTTCAGGTCTGGGAAAGGTAATTAGAGTTTCAAGGTGGAACAGTTTGTTAAGCATAAGCAGTTAACACATACTGCAAGAGACAATTCAAGATGAAGTGAGCAACTAACACCTCTGCAGTCTTAGTACAAAGGAGGGTTAATGAGTTACAGATTTTGTGTCTGATTAGAACAGCTAGTGTTGCTACTGAGTCCATAATTTTAGTGTCCAGCAGACCTATGAATTTAAGCTCCTAACCTTGTCTTTTGAAGATGCTGGCCAGATTTCCTGTGAGGACACGGACTGAGAGGTCAGATATGGATTGATCATCTTGTGAGAAGTATTTGCCCCTAGGTGATAGGATGTCTTTGTCTTCAATTTTTCTGTGTGAGTTCATTCAAAAGCATAGCAATTGTTTGGTGTCATCCACATAGTTGTTGTTGGGACATTTGATACACTGGATGAGGTATACCATGTGTTGTGATAGGCATGTGTAGGACCCGTGGGTCTTGAAAGGTATGTTGTGGGGGGTGTTGATCATCATAACAGTGGAAATATGTCTTCAGATTTTGCATCGGTTGTTATGACAGGGTCTGGTGCTGCTTTGAGTTGGTCAGTCCCAGTCTGCTGGAAGCTTGCTTCTGACGATGAGCTTGGCGAGGTTGTTGTTTGAAGGCCACAAGAAGGGATTCATGAAAGATTTCTTTCAGGATGTGGTCCCCATCAAATATGGGTTGTAACTGTTCGCTGATATCCTATATAGGTACCAGTGTGGTGTAGTAGGTGACTACTAGGGGTGTGCAATTGGTGGATTTTTTTCCCTCCCATATTGAAGCAGGTTCTCTTGGGGTGGCCTGTTCCATGATGGGACCTACTTCTCTGGTCAAGTGGTGGTGTTTGGTGAAGAAGTTTTTTATTGTGTTATTCTGTGGTATCACAGTACATGGCTGTAGATAACAAACTTCTTGACGTGTCTGGGGTAATGAGTGGATCTGTGAAGATGAGTGCGGTGGTTCATGCATTTCCTGAATATAACTGTCTGTGGGATTCCATTACTGAAGTTGATTGTGGTTGCCAGGAAGTTGATGCTGATGTAAGAGTGTTCTAGAAACAGTTTGGTGGATGGGTGGTGGTTATAGAATTCGTGATGGAAATCTATAAGGGAGTTTAGGTCATCGGTCCAAAGAATGAAAATATCACTGATGTATCTCAGGTATATCACTGGTTTCGTGGTGCATTTTTCCAGAAATTAACATGTTAAAATTTGGTCTTATTTGCTGGCAAATTTAAACTTTTTCCTCTATAATTCATTTTAATGAAAATATTATTGAGTTCATAAATATGCCTTTTGTTAAAATTGATGGTGTTAAAGATGATCTGCTATGCATGACTATCCAGGTAACTGAAAAACATTCTTCCATTTAAATATATATTATCGGGAGATAAAATTCTAGATACATGTCTTCATTAGATTAAACTGTAGGCATTTTCATTGTTATGTAGAACCAGACCATCTATAATGTTGAGGACACTACAATAACTAGAGCTCAAAAAGATCAATTAGGTTTGTTTGCTATCCTAACAAAAAAAAAAAAGAAAAAAGAAACTGGTTAAGGTCACATGAAGCAATGAAAACAGAACGACAGCATTGTGACTGAGGTTGAGAGATTTACAAGAGAAAAGACTGGGTCAATAGTATGCTATTAAACCAACAGTTTCAACCTTCAGCACTTTGCACTGTTACTTCAGTTTCATTTGTTGACTTTTTAAAAAGATACTGTACAAGCTAAGGTTTCAGAGTAGCAGCCGTCTTAGTCTGTATTTGCAAAAAAGAAAAGGAGTAGACTAACGTGCCACAAGTACTCCTTTTCTTTGTACAAGCTAAGTGTAGTAATGGACAAAGTGTCATTGCATTAGTACAATGGACTCATTTGCATCACACAGCCCAATGCCCACTAAAGCTCATGCAAATGGATCTAAACAGTTTTAGAACATACTGAGTAAATGATGGGAATTACTACCTGTAATTCCATATTGGGAATTTTAACTGGGTTCTGCACTTTTTTTATTATTTCAGGACTATAAAGCACTTTTTATATATGGAGATATCTTGGTTCATCAAATCCAAACCATTTAGTGCTTTTTTCAGTTATATCTTAGTTTGATATAATGGTTCACATTCCTTGTTAATCTGTGTGAATGCATACTGAATCAGCATACATTCATTATTTAGAGTTAGGAAACATATACTGAATCAAAAACTATATTGCTTGGGAGTTTAACTTTCAAAACAGATGATGATACAGGTGTTTCTGGGCATTCACTGGAACTATTCTCTCATCCTTTCTCTGAGACATTGCACCAAGAATATTTCTACCTAGTTCTGATGCTCAGGTGGAATTTTAAAGATCCAGTGACACTTCTAAAGGCAATAGCTCCTACTTCGTCATTAACACTCTTTTCTCAATTAGAGGACAAAGGATTGTCTTGAAATTAATTTACACAACTGAGGGCCACAAAGGCCAGGGTGTTCCTACCACAGACTTCCTGTGTTACCTTCAGCAAGTCACTTAGCTACCCTATGCCTCTGTGAAACAGGGATAACACTTTTCTCTTATGGATCACAAAGGTGTTGTGAGTCTACATTAAAAAATAAATTCTAAAGCCCTTTGAGAGCTCAGTCATAAGATGTTACAAAAATGCATTATTTTTATTATGTTTTAATGACATTAATGTGAAAATCACATACAACTGCCAAACCAGGTAATATTCAACTATTGAGGGTGGGTGTCAGTGTGAAAGCTAACTTGGGTGAGATACATGCGCATACCTGAGATGATTTGCATAGATTAAAATAACTCCACAATAAGCCCAACATCCTCCAAACCCTAATTTACTTTTAAATATCTTCTGCTTTCTGATATCTTCATGGGCTGCCTGCTGGGTCCCTGTTACCTAGGCAGCAGTGACCATGAGATGGTTGAGTTCAGGATCCTCACAAAAGGAAGAAAGGAGAGTAGCAAAATACGGATCCTGGATTTCAGAAAAGCAGACTTAGACTCCCTTAGGGAACTAATGGGCAGGATCCCCCGGGAAGCTAATATGAGGGGGCAAGGAGTCCAGGAGAGCTGACTGTATTTTAAAGAAGCCTTATTGAGGGCGCAGGAACAAACCATCCTGAAGTGCAGAAAGAATAGCAAATATGGCAGGCAACCAGCTTGGCTTAACAGTGAAATCTTCGGTGAACTTAACCTCAAAAAGGAAGCTTACAAGAAGTGGAAATTTGGACATATGACTAGAGAGGAATATAAAAATATTGCTAGAGCATGCTAGGGTGTAATCAGGAAGGCCAAGGCACAACTGGAGTTGCAGCTCACAAGGGATGTGAAGGGTAACAAGAAAGGTTTCTACAGGTATGTTAGCAACAAGAAGAAGGTCAGGAAAAGTGTGGGACCCTTACTGAATGGGGGAGGCAACATAGTGACAGATGATGTGGAAAAAGCTGAAGTACTCACTAGTCTTTTTGCCTCAGTCTTCACAGACAAGGTCAGCTCCCAGAGTGCTGCACTGGGAAACACAGTATGGGGAGGACGTGAGCAGCCCTCAGTGGTGAAAGAACAGGTTAAGGACTATTTAGAAAAGCTGGACGTGCACAAGTCCATGGGTCTAGATCTAATGCATCCAAGGGTGCTGAGGGAGTTGGCTGATGTGATTGCAGAGCCATTGGCCATTATCTCTGAAAATTCGTGGTGATCGGGGGAGGTCCCGGACAATTGGAAAAAGGCAAATATCGTGCCCATATTTTAAAAAGGGAAGAAAGAGAACCTGGGGAACTACAGACCAGTCAGCCTCACTTCACTCCCCGGCACAATCATGGAGCAGGTCTTCAAGGAATCCATTTTGAAGCACTTGGAGGAGAGGAAGGTGATCAGGAACAGTCAACATGGATTCACCAAGGGCAAGTCATGCCTGACCAACCTGATAGCCTTCTATGATGAGATAACTGGCTCTGTGGACACGGGGAAAGCGGTGGATGTGATATATCTTGACTTTAGCAAAGCTTTTGATGTGGTCTCCCCACAATATTCTTGCCAGCAAGTTACAAAAGTATGGATTGGATGAATGGACTATAAAGTGGATAGAAAGCTGGCTAGATTGTCAGGCTCAACGGGTAGTGATCAACGGCTCAATGTCTAGTTGGCAGCCGGTATCAAGCGGAGTGCCCCAGGGGTCGGTCCTGGGGCCAGTTTTGTTCAACATCTTTATCAATGATCTGGATGATGGGATTAATTGCACCCTCAGCAAGTTCGCAGATGATACTAAGCTGAGGGGAGAGGTAGATATGCTGGAGGGTGGGGATTGGGTCCAGAGTGACCGAGACAAATTGGAGGATTGGGCCAAAAGAAAGCTGATGAGGTTCAACAAGGACAGGTGCAAACTCCTGCACTTAGGAAGGAAGAATCCCAGGCACTGCTACAGGCTGGGGACCGAGTGGTTAGGCAGAAGTTATGCAGAAAAGGACCTGGGGATTACCGGGGACGAAAAGCTGTATATAAGTCAGCAGTGTGTGCTCCTTGCCAAGAAGTTCAACGGCATATTGGGCTGTATTAGTAGGAGCATTGCCAGCAGATCGAGGGAAGTGACTATTCGGCACTGGTGAGGCCACATCTGAAGTACTGTGTCCAGTTTTGGTCCCCCCACTACAGAAGGGATGTGGACAAATTGGAGAGAGTCCAGCGGAGGACAATGAAAATTATTAGGGGGCTGGGGCACATGACTTACGAGGAGAGGCTGAGGGAACAGGACTTATTTAGTCTGTAGAAGAGAAGAGTGAAGGGGCATTTGATATCAGCCTTCAGCTACCTGAAGGGGGGTTCCAGAGAGGATGGAGTTAGGCTGTTCTCAGTGGTGGCAGATGACAGAACAAGAAGCAGTGGTCTCAAGTTGCAGTGGGGGAGGTCTAGGTTGGATATTAGGAAACACTATTTCACTAGGAGGGTGGTGAAGCACTGGAATGGGTTACCTAGGGAGGTGGTGGAATCGCCATCCTTAGAGGTTTTTAGTTGGTGTTGGTCCTGCTTTGAGCAGGGGATTGGACTAGATGACCTCCTGAAGTCTTTTTCAACCCTAATAAATTCTCCGATTTTCTAGAGTAACCAACTAACACACTTTCCCCATTAGTTATCTTCAAAGATGAGGGAACAGCAAGAAGACCTAATGCCTGGCTAACCCTTAACACCCTTCTCCAGAAGAACAGAGACATCAAAAGAATTTTTGAGAACTCCTCTTCTTGCTTTGTGTGTGTATGTTGTGGGCTGGTATTGCCTGTAGAATTAGAACAGCTTGCAAATAACAACTGGGAAATCACTTTGGGCAAGTGACCCCATAATTTTCCATTTCTTGAGGGATGCATCCGATGAAGTGAGCTGTAGCTCACGAAAGCTTATGCTCAAATAAATTGGTTAATCTCTAAGGTGCCACAAGTCCTCCTTTTCTTTTTGCGAATACAGACTAAGACGGCTGCTCCTCTGAAACCTGTCATTTTGCTAGGTAGAGATGTGTCTTTGTTACACATTGGTAAGGCACCCGGCATACCTATGTTACTGTATAAATAATAATAATATTTGAGCACAGTTGGACCTACAACACTTGAAGACTAAATCAGCATTGGCAGCATTTTTCAGGTGTTTTCTTGTCTTTTCGTCCAGAATTTACTTCCTAGGTCAGGGACTGGTAAAGCTAGAACACAGGAGGGAATTTCAAGCATAACAGCTGTATCTGAATGCATGAATTATGATGTTATGAGCCACATCTGATCTTAAAAAATGCCAGATATCACTTATCTGACTAAATCTGGAAGAGGGAAAGACAACTTCAGGTTGTGATAGGAAAATGATTTTGTCTTGCTATGATGTTCAAGTACATTATTCAATTCTTTGCAATTTATTCTGGTGGCCTACTTAGGAAACTTGACATCATTTGTGTAGTCGTATTTATTACATTATTGATTCTTCAACTTCAAAAGAGAAGTTATGGTCTGCTGGAGAGGATATACCTCACAGTGTGAAAGTGACCAATTCAAAACCCTGCAATACCTAGCCTCAGACATTAGGACTGGATTAGGATTAGTATGCCTAGAGGTAGACATTTATACATATAATAATGGCTCCTGTAGCTACAATAGTTATCAATACCCAAGCTTCAAGTATTAAACAGATCACCATGTGTGGTCAGGAAAGACATTCTTTTCACACAATATCAATAATTAGGAGCATTATAAGCAGTCTGTTGTCTTTATCTGAAGTATCTTACATTGGCCTCCATTACAGACAGGATACTACTCTTGTTAGACTATTAGTCTATTCCATTATGGCATTTGTACCTAGGCACAAAATGATGATAAAAAACGAGGACAGGCTTAACTCTTAATTTCATTGCTTTTGTCAATAAATAGATATTTTACATGACATGATAATAGATTGTATGAACATTTTTATATTTTACATTTAATTTTTCAATGTCAGTGATGAGTTTTGCATCTAATCAACCATTACATTTTCTGTCATGCATCTACCTCTTGATTATGAGCTGGAGTTTTAAACAGGAGTCTCAAAAACAAATTGCTTATATTTCTTGGGAAAAAGCATATGTTATAATACACAAGAAAGGTGTACAGTGAACTACAGTAAAAAACTATCAATCACAATAAAGCAAATCACCTGTAATTTATCTATATTTTTCATTTTTAGCAAAATAAATTGTTTTTAAGAGTAGAAAATTAAGAACTTCTAAAATGAGGAATCTGTCCAGAACCTTTAAAAACCTCAAACTAGTTAAATGGACATGTGGCCTACAACTGTATACTTGTTAAAAATGCATGTAATTACATAGATTTCATTGCACAGCAATGTTCCAAGCATGTTGTTTCCATCTAAATTATTAAAATTCCAGTTTGACTATGTCTCTACTCAGTAACATTGAATCAGTTACCCTTGTGTTATAAAAACATCTGTATTCTCCTGATGTGCAGCACTTCAACTTGTTTTCAAGAAAAATTCTATAATTTGCTACTCTACAAGAATTTGGTGAGATGCAATAATAGTGCAGGAATCTAATTTGGTCCTGTGAACCCCTTTTTGCAGAAGAGGAAACTCTTATTTGGACTGATGACAAAGTACTATTTTCACCAACTTTGAGTTAAACCAATGTAAATATAGACCAGTTAAAGTGTAAACACAAATTAAATTCTAAATGCTTCTGCTTAGAAGTCCAAATAATACCAAAGGGGAAATTTATAAACCTCTTTCTTGGTCGAGGCACATTTTGGTTTAACCTTCCACAAAACACTGAGTATCTCCTCAATATACTTTTAGTTTCTCGTATAGATTTCCAAAGCAGAGGCAATGGGAAAAACACATTTTGCTAGGATCCTGCATATGAAAGAGAGAAAACCGAATATATAAAAAATCATAAATGTTCATGAATCATGGAACTTCAGACACAAAATTTAGAGCTCCGTTTTTATCCAGATCAGTTCATCCGTGTTGGTGATTTTAACTGTCATTAGAAAAACTAAAGCCTTGCTACAAATGGTTAACAGGATGAACAACAGTTAGACACAGATATGTCTTGTAGCAACGGGATATGCCAGAGACAGCCCTGTATTACAATGCTGAAGTATAATTTCTTTTGACTTTTACTAATGATGCTATTCCACAAATCTGATCTTTGATGCCGTTCTTTTATTTTTATTTTTTTCCCCAGTCCAGCTATTTCCACAGTCTCTCATTCTCACTACAAATGAATGCTGTGTGTATATAGAGCTGCACTCAGATTTGACTATAAATGAGTATTTAACCAAATCCTGATATCAGAATTTTCTGAATAACTCTTCAAAGATCCACGGGAAAATGAATTGTTCAGACGTGACACTGTTCTACGCAAGTAATAATTAGTATTGTAACTTTGTCATTTCTTATCCCTCTTCTTTGTGGCCAGATCTGATATGTTTGCTGGCATCGGTTTGGAGGAGGAGGGGAGAACATCCCGCTGCCTTTTGGTCCTTCCTACTGACCCTCTCACTTTCTTCTTTGCTCTTTATGTCATACGCTCTCACTGTGATTCCTCTGCCCCAATATCAGATCCCTCTTCTGCTTAGGATGGAACAATAGAACCCTAGAAAACTACAGGCTTAAGGTTTCCCTATAGGGGCCAATCCTACTCCCACTCAAAACAATAACCATATTATTACCAGGAAGCAGGATCAGGACAGTAATATCTCAGAACTTTGCTTGTTGCTGTCCTCACTCTTGCAAATCTGTACATTACAAGTGTTATTTTGCTATCTACAAAATTTGTTTAAAAGGACAGTGATGAATACCTTTGTGCAAACAAATTATCATAGAGGTGTGTTGATATTCTGGTACACTGGTTTAATCATCAGTAGATATTCTATCTGCAGTACTTTTTCCGTAATGTATGTGCTCTAACTCATATGTTCTGTTTTGTGAAGTTGACTAACTACTGGAAATGTTTTTTGAGTCTGACATCCTGCTGCAATATATCATTGCTTTATCCACTATTTGGCTTTGGCCAAATAACATTTCCAGTTATTCAGTATTCAGCCAAATTCTACAGTTAAACATTAAGCACATCCCTAGCTACGTACCCTGCAGCCACTGTAACAAACAAATGATCTAAGAAATGTGATACAGAATTAAGTCATAGAGACAGACAGTGCCTAGAATTTTGAAAGATATGTTGAAAGCAGATTACTGAGATGACACCTTCAGGGTTCCAAACATTTGTAATGCATGGCTAGTGAGATTTTCTGCCTCCGGTAATGCCTGACACTCAGGAAAAAGAGAGCCAATGCCCTACTCTCGACCCTGGGCAAGTCCCTTAGCAAAGATGGCACAACCTCATACAGTACATTGATTTTACCAATTCTAGCAGAAAAGCCTATGAATATGGTTAAAGGCTTGAACCACAAGAACATATTCTACCAGAGGAGCTAATATATAAGAGAAAAATGTTACAAAACAAACATTTTATACAAAAGGCCCTTTCAGAGCATGTGCACTCAGAGTAATTATGTGAGGTACTCTGTTTTTGAGAAATAGTATATGGGCCTGTTCATCTAGTTGTTTTCCTGAATCTCTTGTACTGTACAGAATACATTGTATTAGAATTTTGACACGCAAGAAGGCATTGTTGAACCAAGTCTGATCCAAGTTCAGATTAATGAGTCAGAGCAAGGTCAGCAAACATGCAGCATGGGGCCCAACACTCACATCACCATAGACTAGTGTTCCGCAAACTTGACAGTGTGCCCCCCTAGTGAGGGGCAGAGGGATGTCTGGGGGAGGGGCACAGTGGGACCCAGGACCAGCCCCCACGTGGGGGTGGAGAAGGAGCACTACCCAGCCTGAATCTGCCCCTAGCTGTGGCCCCAGCTCCACTCCCAGTCCCTGGCTTGGCCGTGATTCCACTCCCGGCCCAGGGGGTAGGGTGGGGTGGGATGGTTGGGGGCGTGGACATATTCAATTATTGGTAAGAGGGGGCGTGAAAGGAAAAGTTTGGACACCACTGCCTTAGACTTTTATAAACATAAAAAGTTTTTTAAAAAACCCCCATAAAACTCACAGGCCTAAAGAAAAGTGGAATCTCACCCACATTGTGCTGGCTTGTGTATTTCCAATTATTGAAACCTCACACCACAGCGACCCTTTTCCTTGGCAGATTGTTCTATGATGCTGTCCAGCTCCAACCTCACTGTCACATCGTTCGCAATTGCAAGGAGAGCAAGCTCACTCAGCCATACCTGTGACAGTGTTGAACGCACGTAGTTTTTAATATGTCAGTGTGCTCATTGCATGGTCAGCACTACAATTGGTGTGAGCTTTCGTGAGCTACAGCTCACTTCATCGGATGCATCCGATGAAGTGAGCTGTAGCTCACGAAAGCTCATGCTCAAATAAATTGGTTAGTCTCTAAGGTGCCACAAGTACTCCTTTTCTTTTTGCAAATACAGACTAACACGGCTGTTACTCTGAAACCTACAATTGGTGTGGTGAGGGAGTCGAAACAACATTTCCATTTCTGGGAAAACATCAAGAGAACTTGACACTATGAAATTCAAGTAGCTCTGGACTCCATGTGACAAACTGAACACCTCTGTGTCCTTTGTAAAATAATACATCTTGAAAGAGAATCTCCTGAACCAAGTCTAAAGAAAAATATGAGTTTTTTCCCATGAGATTAAGAATTTCCTCCTTTGACTCTTCTGAAGTTAGATTCTTAAGTCCCTTGGGATGTAGGAAGCCAAATAGAGTAGCTCCCTCTTGAAATCCCTCACATAAAACTGGTTTTCAGACTAGCAGCTGTGTTAGTCTGTATCTGCAAAAAGAACAGGAGTACTTGTGGCACCTTAGAGACTAACCAATTTATTAGAGCATAAGCTTTCGTGAGCTACAGCTCACTTCATCAGATGCACAGAATGGAACATATAGTAAGACATATATATATATATATACACACACACACACACACATACAGATAAGTTGGAAGTTACCATACAAACTGTGAGAGGCTAATTAGTTAAGATGAGCTATTATCAGCAGGAGAAAAAAAAAACTTTTGTAGTGATAATCAAGATGGCCCATTTAGACAGTTGACAAGAAGGTGTGAGGATACTTAACTTAAGGAAATAGATTCAATATGTGTAATGACCCAGCCACTCCCAGTCTCTATTCAAACCCAAGTTAATGGTATCTAGTTTGCATATTAATTCAAGCTCAGCAGTTTCTCCTTGGAGTCTGTTTCTGAAGCTTTTCTGTTGCAAAATTGCCACTCTTAAATCTTTTACTGAGTGGCCACAGAGGTTGAAGTGTTCTCCTACCGGTTTTTGAATGTTATGATTCCTGATGTCAGATTTGTGTCCATTTATTCTTTTGCATAGAGACTGTCCGGTTTGGACAATGTACATGGCAGAGGGGCATTGCTGGCACATGATGGCATATATCACATTGGTAGACGTGCAGGTGAACAAGCCCCTGATGGCGTGGCTAATGTGACTGGTCTGTCTCCCAAGATCTGGGAATCCTGCACGCCCCACCATCTCAGGCATTGGCACCCTGACAGCAGGATTGTCTGGCTATGTGGACTCTCTCCTCAGGCCCTATGCCACCAGCACTCCCAGCTATCTTTGAGACACCACTGACTTCCTGAGGAAACTACTATCCATCGAAAACACCCTCCTGGCCACTGTGGATGTAGAAGCCCTCTACACCAACATTCCACACAAAGATGGACTACAAGCTCTCAGGAACAGTATCCCTGATAATGTCACGGCAAACCTGGTGGCTGAACTTTGTGACTTTGTCCTCACCCATAACTACTTCACATTTGGGGACAATGTATACCTTCAAATCAGCGGCACTGCTATGGGTACCCACATGGCCCCACAGTATGCCAACATTTTTATGGCTGACTTGGAACAACGCTTCCTCAGCTCTCGTCTCCTAACACCCCTACTCTACTTGCGCTACACTGATGACATCTTCATCATCTAGACCCATGGAAAAGAAGCCCTTGAGGAATTCCACCATGATTTCAACAATTTCCATCCCACCATCAACCTCAGCCTAGACCAATCCACACAAGCAGTCCATTTCCTGGACACAACTGTGCTAATAAGTGATGTTCACATAAACACCACCCTACACCAGAAACCTACTGACCGCTACACTTACCTACATGCCTCCAGGTTCCATCCAGAACACACCACACGATCCACTGTCTACAGCCAAGCTCTAAGATACAACCGCATTTGCTCCAACCCCTCAGACAGAGACAAACACCTACAAGATCTCTATCAAGCATTCTTAAAACTACAATACCCACCTGCTGAAGTGAAAAAAACAGATTGACAGAGCCAGAAGAGTACCCAGAAGTCACCTACTACAGGACAGGCCCAACAAAGAAAATAACAGAATGCCACTAGCTGTCACCTTCAGCCCCCAACTAAAACCTCTCCAGCGCATCATCAAAGATTTACAACCTATCCTGAAAAATGATCACTCACTCTCACAGATCTTGGGAGACAGGCCAGTCCTTGCTTACAGACAGCCCCCCAGCCTGAAGCAAATACTCACCAGCAACCACACACCACAACCACTAACCCAGGAACCTATCCTTGCAACAAAGCCTGATGCCAACTCTGTCTACATATTTATTCAAGTGACACCATCATAGGACCTAATCACATTAGCGACGCCTTCAGGCGCTTGATCACCTGCACATCTACCAATGTGATGTGTGCCAGCAATGCCCCTCTGCCATGTACATTGTCCAAACTGGACAGTCTCCATGCAAAAGAATAAATGGACACAAATCTGACATCAGGAATCATAACATTCAAAAACCGGTAGGAGAACACTTCAACCTCTGTGGCCACTCAGTAAAAGATGTAAGAGTGGAAATTTTGCAACAGAAAAGCTTCAAAAACAGACTCTAAGGAGAAACTGCTGAGCTTGAATTAATATGCAAACTAGATACCATTAACTTGGGTTTGAACAGAGACTGGGAGTGGCTGGGTCATTACACATAGTGAATCTATTTCCTTAAGTTAAGTATCCTCACACCTTCTTGTCAACTGTCTAAATGGGCCATCTTGATTATCACTACAAAAGTTTTTTTTTTCTCCTGCTGATAATAGCTCATCTTAACTAATTAGCCTCTCACAGTTTGTATGGTAACTTCCAACTTATCTGTATGTGTGTGTGTGTGTGTGTGTATATATATATATACATACATATAAACACACACTTACTATATGTTCCATTCTATGCATCCGATGAAGTGAGCTGTAGCTCACGAAAACTTATGCTCTAATAACTGCGCTAATCTCTATGGTGCCACAAGTACTCCTCTTCTTTTCACATAAAACTGAATCTTGAAAGTGACTTATCAGATGAGAACTTCAAACCTATTTCAGCAGGCTGACTGCTTTGACCTGCTCCATTGCTGACCTGCTCATCTTGGATCTTTAGTTTTGCTCCTTTCAAGTTAATCTACAGGGTTTGAGGGTTTTAGATCATTTATGGGATCTGTGGCTTTGTTGGTTTGTAGCTCATGTCACAGGGTCTTCAACTGTGTTGGTTTCAAGCAAAGTTTCTCTGGAAATATCATCAGCTACAGGTGCAACTTCAGTGGTACTGCACAAATCATTTTCCTGACTTAAACCATGAGAGGATGACAGACTCATGCTTGCTGAACTGAGATGCAGTTCTTGACTTTCTACTTCAGGCTGCAAGTTGATCAGGAACTTTACAAAATGATAGTTTCTGCTGCTTAGGATCTTTGGAAGCAGTTTGTAATAACAAAATCTTTTACTATTCATTTTCTAAAACCAAACTTGTATTCATATTTATGGGTTTTGTTTTCGTATACCTTCCAGTATGAGAATAACGAGTTGAAAGTATAGATCTAAATAAAATGTATTTTTGTGCTACTTAATTTATCCATCAGTTGTGGGCGTAATCCTAAAATAATGTTGATTTTCTCTGCAGAATCTAGCAGAGATAGGCAGAAATAGATTGGGGCTGGCTGGGAAGAGTACTGTGGTTCTGGGGAGAGGCCAGAGCACACAGATACATATCTCTCAGAGTCCCACAGCAAGAGGAGGATATGGAGGCTTTGGACACAAACTAACTACATTTCCTAACAGCAGCCCTTTCAACACTGGAGCATGCCCAGTGGCTGCAGGATGGGAGAAGGAAAGTTCTACCATCACAAGCCACTGTGTGCTGGACATGCTCAAATGCTATTGGATTTTGCAATGCACTGCAGGACAGGTGGGGGTGGGTCCCCTAGGGCTCCTATAAAAATGGGGGCTGATGGCCAGGGGCTGTGTTGGACACATGCAACCCAAGCAACTGCATCAGCCCTGAGGCAGTGAGGGGGCCCCCTTGCCATGGTGACTGACTCAGTTACTTGTGAGTGTGGGGCTCCAGAATCCAGTGGGGATGAGGTGAGATGGCAGTGGAATAGCTGGTTCAACTGTTCAGTGGCCCATGAATTTGGAGGACCCCTGCAGCCTCAAGGTTGCTTAGCCACACAGCCACACAACATATGCCCGGTGTAGCCTGCTGGAAGCTCTAGGAAGAGCAAGGCATTGGTCTCCACTACCCACATCTGAATTTGCCTGGGTGGGGAGACTCCAAAATAGTCTCTCTGCCATGCATTATGATTAGTGGGACGGTCAATGGCGGAGACTACATTTTGGTTGGAGGCCCCTCCTCCCCTCCCATCGCCTGGGCAAATTCAGATGTGGGCAGCAGGAATCTGCGCGCTGCTCTTCCTAATAGCTCTGACTTATGCTCTGGTGGCAACAGCAGCAGCAGCGGTTTGTGGCTCTGGCTCCCACGACACTAATTCTGGCTTTGGCGGGAACAATGGTGATGGCTCTAGCAGCAGAAGCCCTTGTGTAGGGCCTGGAGAGCACAGCCTGGAGCTTGGAAGTGAGGAGGAACAAAAGTGGGGGGATGGGGGAAGTGAGTGTATTTGAATGTGGGACATATGTGGGTGCCCACAATAAAAACCTGCCCCGGGGCCCATCTTTTTGTTCTTTGGCCACTGACAGATGGGAGAAGGAGAGGAGGAGTCTTGGAGTAGGTGGGGCCCAGTCAGCATGTGCTGACCTTACTGACTTTTTAAATCTCCCACTGCAATCTATCTGCAATGTCATCAGCGCCTCAGGCAAGAGTCTGTAAGATTCCATTTTCAGACACAGTGTATTCCTTATCCGCCGCGTGGAGCTGATCTTGTTGCTACATGAAACATAGGTAAAAACATCTAGTTACAGGGCAGTATTTCTGTTTGTGTCACATATAAGCAGAGCAAATGCCTTAAATTGCAGAAGTCATTTGGTAAAGTAAACTACAGCGGTGAATACTGTAGAATGGATGATATACTGACCCAAGACAGACTTCCTGGCTTAATGGGGGAAAAGTGAACTGTAATTCTCAGTAGGCACAGAATTATGACAGATACTTATTCCTCAGTCTGTACTCTCAGTGAAGGAGATTAGTAGCAGACATAGTTTACTGTATCAGTTCAATTTTAAGCCTAGAAATAATACTGATATGGTACAAAGGGAAGATTCTACATAGATGTGTTCAAATCATTCAGCCAACATTTTCAATTTAGAACATGCATTTTTGGTACACCTCTTATGCTGTTTGGAAAACTTGTGATACTTCTCAGACATACCAAAATCAGACACCCTCAGCCTCTTCTGGTTCAAGCTACAAAAGTGATTTCCATTTTCTGTGGATTCAGATCTGGCAAGAAGCTCAGTCTGATGGGATGGGCCACAGCCATATCCAACAAAGCTGAAAAACAAATCTGCCATGGTTCATGAAATCTCTTTCTCTCGCTTGGTCTTGGTCAAGACTCTTGCTGTTAGATGGATTCAAGGAAAAAGACATAAGTGAATGTCTTTTCCTTGGGAAAGGAGGAGAAGACATCCGTTACTACTGCACATGAACTACCATCTTTGCATTGTCTGATGACAAAAAGCTGACCTATAGCCAGTTTAACTAACCCCTGGAGGATTTCCTCAGTGTAGCAAAGCATTTCCTTAGTGGCCCCTTTTGCCCACCGGGGAAGAAACAGGGGGAGGGTGAAATGTGATCTATGTCACTTTATGTCCTGGAATCTTCAGATGTCAGAATAGCTCTTTGACCCCATGGCAACAGGGAAAGTTGAAGCAGACTTTAGGCTGCTCTGTATTGAGCTGGGGGGGGGGTCTAGCCCAGCTCAGAGTGGCCCCAGGATCAGGATGGTGCACAGGTGGCTAAAAATTCTACTAGTATATATTTTATTTTTCACAAGGAAGAAAGCTGGGACTTTGGATTGTTTATTCTGAACTAATGCAGTATTATATATTACTCTTATTGTGCCATAAGTGTTCATGGTTCTTTACAGGTAAATATGTTTCTCTAAAAGGAAAGTATTGAAACGAAGCCCCACTTTTTAGTCTATGCTGCCAAGATGTGGTTTGAAAGAACTCTGATAGACTTTTGTGTTTTTAAAATGTTATTATGTCATTAAGGAGAAACAAAGCCATTAGAATGCTATAACATGATGTCATAAACTGACAATATTGCAGAATAAAACTAAATTCACTAAGGTACATGTCTTACAGCATGCTTTCCTGATCTGTTACTTGTACATGATCATGTATGCGTCACCGGTATTATAAGTCGGTCGTGAACCTAAAACCACATCACTTGACTTAAGGGGAAGTAATGTTATATGTAGAACAGGAAAATTCCCCTGTGCCTATCATTCCTTTTCTATGTTTTTTTCCCCTCATTAGAGTTTCACTAAATTCCCCATCTGTTTTTTAAAGTAGAAATTATTTTGATTTTTTACCTTCTCTTCAGCTGCTGACCTTTTTTCCCCACTAAGTTTTTCACATGTGTTGTTTGATCTGTCCATGGAATGCTTGGCCTCATATCCTTCTCATTTCCTGATTTCCTATATTTCAATAATGCTTTAATGGCTGTATATGCAATCATGATGACATAAGACTGTCATGAATAAAGTCTATTTTCTACCAAACCAACTTCTAAAAACTACTGGTAATATAATTTGAGTTGCTTAGCTCCATATTCTTTCAAGGGCAAATGCCTTCTCTGAAGTACACTAACTTATGCAGTATAATAATCTAGTAAACCCTGGACCTGCTGTTCCCCTTGCAGTGCGACCCAGCATTCTCTTTCCTATTTTACTGCTACATTACTGCTTGTAACTGTAAATAATTGTCCCATGTTACAGAAAAAATAAACAATATCATTAGACACTGTGCATATTATAATTAGAAGTACTATAAACAAACATTGATTTTCATAGGAAAAAAAAAAGAAAAGAAAGAGATAATGAAAAGTATACTCCCAATTTTGGACTGTCCACCAGAAGCTTTTTGCAGCCTGGAGAATCTCCAGAGTACTTACTAATCAGTAGCAAACTGCACCCTGGGTCCAGAAAGTTCAGCAGATTTTAGGGCTTCTATCTTAAAACGTAAGGTGGGAAAGGAGATGCAACAGTAGCGTGACCTGATGGAGGAGAATGCTCTCTCAGGGAAGACAAGTTTTAGAGAGGAGAGGGGACTTATTTATGCCTAAGCAAAGCTTTGGTTAAGAAAATGATTGAAGATCTTGGCTGCCTTTTATATTGCTCAATCTGGTTTGACCATTCCTTGCAGAGGAACAGAAAGATGAGCATGAGAATGCAGTAGGAATTAACAGATGGCCTTCTGGTGCTCTTTTTCTACGACGTTCCTTTCTTCCTCCTCCACCATCTTTCTTGCCCCTTTTTCCTTATTCTTTTTTCTTTAAACTTAAGTCTCCACACTTATTAACTGTAGATACCCTTTCTTAAACAACTGCATTACCTACCAAAGCTTCCAATCTTCAGGGACTCCTTTTGTGAACCTCTAACAATGTCTGCTAACACTTTTCTAATTCCCATCCATATTCTTTGATCGCTTTGAAATGTAATATCACGAGGGGCTGGTGGTGTGGCAGTTTGAAAGCCTGTAAGCATTTTAATAACCATTTATATTATTTGTTCTTTTCCTGACTCCTCATTTTAATCACTGGGTAATTCTTTTTCAGAAAAATATGCACATTCATCACGTAGAAAGAGAGATACAAAAATTGTTCACATCTGAGCAATCATTCTTAATCTAAACATGACCCGCCCTATTTAATAATTTGAGCATTGTTTATGCTTTGTGAACAATATTTTACATGTAGGGATTTAAAAAGTTCTATACTAGCTTGTGCAGTTTGTATGTTACTTTCCCCTTTAATTTTGTTTAGCTGTCCATTTACTAATCCTGCTGCTGAAAGGTACAGAATTGCACCGTTCCATTTACAGAGGGCTCTCCTGTTTACCCACCATGTGGGCAGGTGTCAGAACCCTGCATGAAGCTGCTGAGTTGCTGTCGCAGGTGTGGCTCATTAACACCCTTCTAGAGGATTGGTTTCTAGAAAGAGTGAAGTAGAGCACAGAAAGTCCTAGGTGGAAAGCCATTCAAGGATGAAGTATGTATTGTATTATTGCTTTTGCATTATAAAGCCAAACCCTAGGCAGGAAGGTTCAGGCACTAATGCAGTCTGTGTGCTCTGTCTAGGATAGGGTGCAGACTCAATCCACCCATCTCCATCTCCACTCCTTGTGCATTCCCTCTCTTTTTGAAAATGTAAAACCAACAAGGTCGTTCTGGAACCTGTCTTAAGTATTCAGTCAATCTGCTTTTGCAACAGGCCCAGAAATAAAGAATGTTTTAATTAAAAGTAAAGCTAAAAATGTGTGTCAAGCTGTCTGGAGTGGCTCACGACCATGGGCAGACTGTTAAGAAACAGGGCACAAACCCCAAATTGGTTGTGTGTGGTCTATACTTTGATTTCATCAACCAAGTATCAAATATGAACTCCACAAGCACTACGACAGCTTAAACATGGAGTCACAGACAATCCCCTTCGGTACTCCCCAGTGTATCTTGCCAGCTGGCAAGCTTGCCTTTGTGATAGATGGTCCCTTATGCCAAAAATCACAATAATATTCACATTACTCCCACCAGTCATTTACTCCAGCTCAATTGGACAGATATTATAAGTGAGAGTAATGAATGCAGCAACTCACCAGCATTTCATAAAGTCCAAACACTAAGCAAACCTCTATAAATCTAATACCTATTTTATCAGGAGTTTTTTCTAAAATATAAAGACTTTGAACTTAAATTAGTACCTATGAAAGATGCCAGCTTGTCATCCCTGGAGGGCTAAGTCCTTTATTTCCCCCCCAAAACAGGTAGTCTCACTTCACCTCGCAGATGTGCCTCAATCTTGAATCAGGAGCAACCGCTTCTATGGATCACAGGGGAGACACACCCATTTAATTCTGTCCTACCTGCTATTATTGCCCACAGGGTTGTTAGCTAGTATAAACTCTATTTGTGGTTCCTGCGGAAGAATTGGATTGAGATTACCAAATATTTCACATATGTCCCTGAGCATCCATTAGATGGTCAGAATACCAAAAATGTATAGGATCAATGGAATTTCATTCTTCATGTTCTACGGATATCCCCAGTTTCTGTAGTTTGTATAGAACGTAAAGAATAGCTGCACCATCTGATTTCTTAAAGAGAAACCTGACAAGCTGCGGGAGCGGATTGCCTTGTTCTACTGGATCCCCTTCCTACCCATCCCCCAACATGGCCTCCCTTCCCAAACCTGACACACAGAAAATCAAACCATATTCAATCTACTTCATGTGCATTTTCTCACTTTTGCATAGCATCTATACCAAAAATAATTAGGCATGTGGAAAGACTTGAGTTCTCCTGAGTTGTGTGCATCTACCATAAAAGCTTCTTTTGCTTTTGTGATGCTAATGAAGGGATATCTACTAGACAACCGTGCCCTTTCTACCACACCTACTCTAGCCTCTAAGCCTGTCATGGGAACAAAGCATCCCAAATGGTGTCCCTATTTAAAAAAGTTTCATATTTTTCTTTTTGTTGCACATACTTGCACTTTCAAGTCCTATTTCAGAGTATTTATTTGTATGGACATTATTTGCTGTCTCTTCCTTATTGGTCCAAATACACAAAAGGAAGCTGTGCCTAGCTAGGAAAATAAAATAAAATAAAATAAAAGTACTGAGCACTGATACAGACTTTCACATTTTTAAAGTGCGGAATAAATATTAACCAATTAATGTCAGTGATTTGCGCAATCTGTTTACACCTATAGTCCTAGTGCAATAATTGTGCTTCCTGCTGTTACAATTCAATGTGATGCAGATTGGCAGTTAGGACAACTCAAGTTAGGACATAGTGTACTTGACATTGCATACATTCTGTGTTGAAAATAAGTTAAAATCTTGTTGTTGTTATTTGTTTTACCATAGATAGGTGACCCATTGTGCTAGGTGCTGAGCAAACACAGAACAAATCTATTCCAAGTGCTGAGATGTAGATAGCCTAAAAATGCAGATTGTTTTTATAATATTTTTTCCACTGGATATATGCTTTGAGTAACTGAAAGAATGAAATAATGGTTAAAACATGCTGAAAGAATTTTAGGCAGATCGGGTGACGAATGGGAAGAAGATGACTGACATTGGGAGGGTTAACATATAGGATAATTATCGTTGGGGCAGACTTTGAGACAATTAGTTGGAAAGGAAAATAGCAAGCAAAGTCCCTAGGGGTAAAGAGCTCTCTTTTCTGGCCCTGATCCTGCAAACAGGCAAGTGCTTAACTTTACTACTGGAACTAGTCCACTGCAAGCACATTTAAGTGTTTGCAGGATCAGAGCCTATGTTTGTACAGGTTCCAGGACCACGGGACCCAAAACACCACTGGGGCCTTTTGGCATTGCCAGAACGTAAGTAGTAATAGTATAAGAAGCTTTTTAAATGCATAAACCAAGTAGGCCAAAGATGACAATTTGGCAAAGCCTGGAATGACCACAAGAAAGTTTGGAGTAATATAACCAATACAATGTTTACTGAAACAATTTAGAAAAACAGGTCTGGAAAAAAATCAATATGAATACAATGAACGAGTCTTTATTCTAAGTATGAAAGTGTTTTTGATCTTGACAAAAGAGGGTATAATATTTATCATTCTAGGATTACAGGGGACAAAAGAAGAATGCTAATCAAGAGAGGTTTTTGTTTGTGAATTGGCATTCTCTTTCTGTCCCTGGTTTTCCCAGAATGATAAATGTCTTCTTTTATGAGAAAAAGAAATTGTTTCATACTAATACTCCATTCTATATATTCATGTTCCAATTTTTCAAGCAGTTTCTTTAAATTCTTATAAATACTAACGTTTGCATTAAATGATCTAATAAACATAATGATTTTTACTAATATAAAGTCTTATCTGTGAGCCCCATCCAAGATTTTTCATTTTCTGGGACAGAGTGGGGTAGATAAAACAGGATTCAGTTATTGAAGTTCTCAGGGTAATTGATGGGGTTATGCAGAAGCACAATGTGATCAAAGTGAAAGGTAAAGAAATCCCCAGATGATTGAGAGCAAAACTGCAGCACCCTCAGAATCACAGAAAAAGCTGATGTGTACATGAAATAAACTAAACACTTGAATTTGAACTTTTAATACGGAAAATAAATGTCTCGGTATTTTCATAAAGAACCTGCTTTTCCTGCATATAGTTCATCTGTCCCCTCTGACTATGGATTATCCTTCCACTTTTCATTTATCTTTCATTCCTACTGAATGCACTCATATTTCCACCTCTAGAGGGTGACACTTTGCATGTCATGTTTTCACAAGCTAGCATGAACCATTCTAGTGATAACATAAGAGTTAATACACTTTGCTGCTAAAATTTTCAGATGGAAGTAATGGCTCCTGGTTAGCATGGTTTGAGATGAAATGTTGAATTTGGTACATCACCACTCTGTGGTGTATGAGTCAGCACTGAAGGCAATAGGGCTTGGCCTTGCCTTCAGTGATCTGTATATGCATTGCTGAATTTATTGAAAAAACCAGTACTGCACTTGTAAATAAATATATAAGAAGCAATCTGATTTGCCATGGTATATGAATACCCACCACCCAGAAAGGGGCATTATACTGGTGTAACAGTGTGTTCTGAGTATGCACCAGAGAGAAGCCATTGGAATATGCTGTTGTCTTTATCAAATAGGTTTCAATTACTGTACTAAATAAATGAAAAGAAAACCCTTATCCTTTTAAATTTTTTAAAAACTATCATCAAATACAAGCACATAAACCAGTTGCAATGGCAACTAGGAAGACAGAGAGGGTTAGAGTGAGTCTTGCCCCTCTGCAGATGTACAGATTTGCAAGTGTAACACTAGTGTTACTGTAATGCCGATAAACTCTGGTTGTTGTCAGCTAGGATCAAACCTGGGACCTCTTGAGATTAATGCATGAGCCTCTACTGCCTAGGCTAAAAGACACATGTCTCTTAGCCCAAGCTGTAGCAGGCTCATCAATCTCTAGCTGGTCTAGCCGTCAGTAGATGGGGACAGAGTGCCACACCAAGCAGGTATGGGTTACATTATCAGCTGCTAGAATAAGGGGTGTGGATGGAAGGAGGCCACACTCTCTACCGCACACCAGCCAATGGAGCCCACTCCCCAGGGAGAGTGTGTGCAAAGTATCCCTTCGGAAGGATTGGAAAACTAGCCCCACTTCCCCACTGTGCACCTCTGAGGCATCCACAAGTTAGGGAACTGAGGAGAAGCTATGTGCAAGAAAACAATTTTTGGCATACTCCCTTCAGTGAAGTTTTAAAAATTCATTAAAAATCAGTGGAACTGGATTTTTCTGTTTAGGGTTCTTTACGATCCTTTCAGAATATTCATTCAGATTCTTTTATTTCTCATAATTCTAAGCTCTATGGTGGGTAGAGTGTGTATTTTTTTAAATGTATTTAACAATATAATCAACTTTAAAAAATCCATGACATAAGTCAAATTACATTCCCAAACACATTTCTCAGATTTGTGTTTACCTTTAGCTTCTCAACTAAGGTGACATTAAACTTCATAGCTATGTTTTTTTTAAAAAAAATAATCAAATACAAAAAATCGATGACTTTCTTTTACTCTGGATCTTTGCCAAAGATTTAGTTTGTCTCAGCCACATATTATTTTACTTTTTATCTTGGAGACTGAGATATAATCTCTTTTTATCTTGGAGACTGAGAGTATAATCAGCTGGTAAATCCTTTATACAGCTAATCGGATTCCTCATATGGACAGTTTGTTTCATATGAGATGGGCCTCATCTTGCAGAATTCACTCCCAACAGAGAGATTTCATAGCCCTTTGGTGCTAATCATACTTCTCCTCACACAGGGATAAAATGGGTAGAAGTTTGATTGATCCATTATCAGTGAATATTTTAAAAACAAAAGCATCATCATGAAGCCTGCATATGACATCAACTATTTTTGCTATTTGGCCCTAAGATACGAACATTTAATGTCTTGTATTTTGGCCTCTGCTTAGCAGCTGAGCCCCTTTGTCAGCATGTTAAGTACTTCCTCTTACAGTACTGAAGATAATTTTCTCCAGCCCTTTTCCATGAACAGTAAGCTTGAGACGCAAGTGTTTGAAAACACCATCACACATTTTAATAACCTCATGCGATGAGCATACAACCTAGACTATTAGAAAAATAAAACAGGAATACTTTTAGCCAGCAGAGCATCAGCAGAAGTTAGTACAGGAAGAACAGTTTAAAGAGAAGATTTAAAGTAATTTATTATATTGTCTTGGGCCCTACTGGTAAACAGGGAGACACCCCTTTATGCTAGTATGGAATCATATTGAAGATGGACTTAAAAATCCACCCAAAGATTGAGGCCTGGAAGAGATCAATATGTACTAAATAAAAGGAATCATAACAGTAGAGAGAGTATACATGTTAAAAATTGTCTTCAGAACTCTCAGAAACACCTGTCACCGTTTCAGGGAATGGGCCTCTTGACAGTGGCTGCCAACCTGGTGATAACAGCATTTTATTTCCCATCAGGAGATGAAGCCTCATTAGGACTACGGAAATTCAGGTTCCATTAGAACTACTGATAATCAGTTTCAGAGTGAATTATTTTGGGCTGGTTCCTACCCCCAAGGGGTGCTAGCAGAGAGTAGTTCCTGTGCACAGAAGAGCACAGAGACTGCAGCCATGACTAACCCATGAACAGGGTTGCAAAGATAGGAGGCTCCTTGTACCTTTCCCCCAACACATGTATGCAAGGGGCAGCTACCATTTTACCCACAGTTGTGGGAACCGAATGATGTAAGAACCGAGGCAACCAAGCACATGAGTCAACACTACTGCACTTTATCCATCCATCTTAGAAACTACTCATGTGACAATCTCAGACATTTACATAAGAATGATTTTATAAAATGAAAGCTGCATGAACACAAAGGCATGTGAAGAAACACAATGCTACAAAAGAACACTGCAGCTCACACCCTATTTTCCATCTGAAAAGAAAACTTTATTGAGAAAAAAAATCTATCATGTCATGTAATTTTGAGTTCAACATTTCATGAGTCTTGTTCCAGGACGGAAAACCAAAGAGAGCTGAAATGCTCACTGGAAAAAAACCCAGAAGAGAAAAAAATCTGCATGAATGGAGTGCTGAATCAACTCCATAATAAGTAATCTAGCTCTGAAAATAGAACAGTTTACTGGTTGACCTTGCTTCTGAAAGATTTTCTTAAATATCGCAAATTACATGTAACCATTTTTTCTTCTAGTATGACTGTCTACACAAAGCCCAAACATGTATATGGACAAAAGATGAATGAAAGTTGGTGAAGCACACACAAAAATCCCACAGGGATATATGTAATGGCATTGTACAAACTTGATGGAGTGACTGACAGATATTCCTTTTCAGTCAGTATCCCCCACTTTAAGTAAAATAACTCTCTCTCTCTCTCTCTCTGGTAGAATGTTTCAAAAAAGAAGAAACTTTTAAAGTGCAACAACTGTACAAAACAAATATGGTCAGTGAATGTTAAGAGTGAGAGACACAGTATAGCTTGTTAGGGAGTAACATGCCTTTTTCTGGACTGGTGAATATAAATTGGTGTAATTTATATACTGGGGTATGAGAAAGTAGGATTGTAGTTGTAGCTAGAAAAGCAACCAACGGGAGGTTACAAGAAGGGGTAAGATAAAGTAGGGGCTAGCAACTTTCAGTTGGCTATGTTTATTTTTCTAGTCTGGTAGACCGCCAAAAAGGATTTTGTAGTAGGCACTGTACAAACAAGTAACACAGAGAAAGTTTCTGCCCCACACAGTTCTTAATCTAGGATATGAACAATATGCAAAAGGTGAATAAAAAGTTGATTTCCTGCTGCTGCCCGTCTCTTCCAGTCCTCTTCCCAGTGTGTAAGTAACAAACTTACAATCACATTGACTGATTGACGTACAGGTTACTTACACCACTGCTTGCATTCGCCTCTGGTTTTGGCCAATAACCTTTTAATATCTATTTCTACCAGTATATTGTATATTTTATTCATGTAGTGCTTCTCTCTCTTCTTGAGCTAGGCTTACAGACTGATAGCTAGTGAAGAGAAAGCAGAAGCCAGAGCCTCCTTGTCTTGCTAAGTTTTCTCTCTCCTATTTACACCCATGGCTCTTATTGATGTTACCATCAACATATCTGTGTAGAAGTCCCCAAAACTTTAAACTTTGTTTTACAGAACATTCCTGACTTTTGATACTCTTATCAAGAACTTGCACATTAAGTGTACTGCAATTGGAGCTGGTCAATTAGTGAGGGAAAAACCCCAATTTGTAAATTTATTCTTGACTCCAAGTCCTGACTTCAATTCATTATTAGTGTGGTTGTGTTATTAATCACCAGTATTTGAACAGCTGCCAAGTCATTGTGAAAATGTTTGTGCCCAGGTGATTTGATTATGTATCCACAATTTTGTGCATGAAATTCACTTTCCATTATTTTCCTGCTAAAAATTTTCAACCCTTCAATCAGGAGCAGAGCCTCCATTTGACTTAGGTGACCAACTATACAGAAAGAATAATATTCAGCAAATAGTGGGCCCAAACATTTAGTGAACAGATCACAAATAATCCATAGTTTAATAACTACTTGGCCAAAGTTTGATGAATGCTTATGAATTCCAAATGTGTCAGAGGAAGTATTAGCATGAACAATTCAGGCTAAAATTGAGATAAATATTATTCATAACAAATTAGTCAACCAGCTTTATTAATATCTATGTACAAACAATGCTATGGAGGTAAACAGTAACACTGTTGGTTTCTACTAAATAACATCATTAAGATTAATAATACTGTAGCTCTAATTGTACTGCATGGAATGTTCTCTAAATACACTGCAATGTATGTTAAAAAACATGCAATTCATATGTGTAATGTGATGCAACACCTGTGATTGAAAAATTTAACCAGTGAATAGTTCCGGTACATGCTCCAGCAGCATAGAACAGAAAGACATCATGGAAGTAAGCCAGATCACTCTTGGAGCAAAAAGAAACTGCTGCAAGTGAGAACTATCTTGGGGATGGAGCTGAGTTGGCAGAAAAGAAGGCGAGAGCTCCTCCAACACTGTAGAAGAAGTGTAGGTTGATGGAGGGGCTACATCCAGGTAGGAAAATAGGGAAGGAATAGGAGAAGCAGCCTAGGCATGGCCTGGAACTGGGGCTCAGACCAATGAATTATAAAAATTAAGAACCAAAACATGTTGAATTACAAGGATATAATTCATTTTGGGAGTTCTAGTAACTAATCAAACTATCTGAAATTCATTCTCATAGATTTATCATTTCACTAGTACTCTATGAGGATCCAGAGATTCTGACAGGAACTGCAGGAGGAAAAAAGGTTTAGAGGAAAAGAATGATTTCAAACTATCTGGCCTTGGGGATGATGCTGAAGTCTGAAATAAAGAAACTAGCCGACACTTCCATCAGATGAAGTCAGTGGGAGTTGAGTGCATGTATCTGAGGGCAGAATTCTGCCTTTGAGATAGAGAGTGAGAGACAGGAGATACAGGGCCATTTACATGAAAGGATGATTTCATTCTGTAAAGCACACTACAAAGGTTAAAGTGCTGTTCTACTTTGAAAAGTAATTCTAAAAATAGCATCACAGGTTTCAAGATCATCTCAATGCATTCTACATTATTAGTACTATTATCTGTTTGTGTTGTACTAGCACCCGTCAGCCCCAATCAGGGAGAGGGGCCCTATTGTGCTTTATGCTGTACACACACACTCAACTAAAAGATGCTTACTGCCTCAAAGAGCTCACTATCTTAGTAAGAGTTTATCAATTGTGTTTTAAAGTAAATTTTAAAGTAAATTTTTTTTCCCCTAACTCACAGCCTGGCAAAGTCGATCTGCAACATGAAAGTCTGGCTAGGTTATTTTCTTATCACACATACTCATACAGTAAGAAGGGTTCTGCAGATCATAGTCAGCCCTTGGATACGTATGTGCAGCCCAGTGGTTTCAAATGATGTGTGAGCAATCCCATTGCCTTCCATGAGTTTGCACAACTGTTACCAAACTGAATTTGGCAAACAATTGTATTGAAGATACAGAAGTAAGAACAAAGTCCACCTTACTCCCTCTTAGCTATGTTGGCTTTGCCACGTGAACAGAGGTAAGCAACACAACGTTTTGCCATTGAAAGAAGTAGATGTAGCTGTTAATACACACAATGAGTAGATTTGTGGAGTAAGAAGAGGGCATTTTTTCATTGTCATTTTTCAGGGTAAAATACATTTTAATTTCTGTAAAAAACAACTTATGCATAAGATGTAAAATGTACTTGTCAGTCATTTGAAAAATAGCAATGATGTTATTAGACTCACTTAAAATAATTTTACTTACCAATAATTAAGCATAGAACAAAAAGCTAAAAGATTTGTATTTTTGAACAGATTGTAACATTAGCCCAACACATCCTGGAAAACTTTCACAAATTGTACAAAAGAAGTTTTGTCTCGACAATCACACATGCTACAATGATGAGTCAGGAAGAGTTTCCGTTTTTGATAGATATCAGGCTAGATGTGTCAAAAGATAAGTCTGATAGTAAGAGTCAGTCTTCCTTGAAAATTTAGATTCTATATACAGGTAAACCAATTTCTACTTTCACCTCTGCCTGCAAAGGCTGGTCTCACAGGATTTTATTTCAGCAAAGACCTGTCAAATCCCCCCAATTGCTTTTCATTACTGAATTCCTTCTGTCTGTTCTGTCAGTTGTGTTAAAATAATAAATTCATATCTGACTGATTTTTGAAAAGTGGGAGAACTGCCTCAAGTTATCCACTGAGCATCTTTAATATCTAAACATGTATGAAATGGGGGATGTTATCCATTTGTGGTTTGGGCTCTGCTTTCCATGTTGTTTCTGTGTTTTAAAATAATGGGAGCATGCAGAACACATTCTGCTGCTGGTCATTTTTAATATAAAGGATCTGAGACATTTGGGGTGAACTCCGCTCAATTCATGTGCTTTTGTCCCATTAACATTAATGGCAGTTACTCGGGGACATCAAGGGGAGAATAGGTGACTTAGTCTTTTTAATTAGTGCTATAAAATAATAAAAGTGTGCTTTAAATTCTGATGTATCTGGGAATAAATTCAGAACTTTTTTTACCTTCTTTTTAGAGGTGATCCTATGCACCAGGTACTGAAGGGGAAAATACATAAAAAGACACCACTGAATTAGGAGAGTAATAATAATTATGTTAGCTTGGTAGGATGTAATAGTCTTTTTAAAAATGTATATGCAGAGTCTGGAGTGGAATAGAATGAATGAGGAACCTCAGTTTGGATGAAACAATTGCAAGAGCAAATACAACTCAATGGAGGACATGAAAGCAATTAACAATGAAAAGTCACTGATGCAAAAGGATAGTTCGAGAGATTAGAATCTTATTGAAACAAATGCTTCTACATTTGATCATAATGAATTGAGTTGAAAGAGCTGCAAAACCACCTCACTGAGCATATGAGGAAAATAAAATAATAATTCACTACTGAATTACAGTACCATACTTTCTGACCAATAAACTGCTCTATAGCATTCACAATGCTTTCAGTTTTCAGAAATAAGAAACCCAGGTAAATTGCATGACCTATTGGGAGAACTGGACTTCTGGTATTATTTACAGCTATCTTATTAATAATAATAAAGATACTTATATAGAACCTTCAATTTACACCATGCTCTAAAAACAGAGCAAGTAATATTTGGTGCTCTAAACAGATTAAAATGTAAAATAAACAAGGCAATCAATCACAGGAGAAGACATGAGGCAATAGTGTAGTGAAGGCAGATCAAAGAGGAATTATTGGTGAGGTAACAAAAGGCAGGATTACTGGAAGGAGTCTAAGGAGGAGAGAAAAGGAGCTTGGCAGAAAGCCGTTAGAGACCGTTTGGAGTATGACAGAAAACACAAAGCAGAAAATGTGACAGAAACACAAAGAGTGGTAAGGAGTTAAGACTGGAAGGAGCACAGGAAGTGGGTGGGAGGAAATGGTTAGATGAGAGATGTAAATCAGGAAAGATTACATAAGGCTGTGAAACAAGTTGAGGATAAAGATTCTGAATTTGATCTTGCAAGAGACGAAGGGAAGGCCAGAAGGAAGGTTACAGTAATCAACGTGAGAGATGACAAAGGACAGTGAGAAAATGGGAAATATTGGGGTATTAATTCAGAAGAGGTGATGGCAAGAGTCTGAATATGGGTCAGAAGAAGAGAGACGAGTTTATAATATCAAAGATGTCTGTCTATGAAGGATAGTGGAGTTAATAATGATAAAGGATTTAGGTGAAGGACAGGGATCAGGAGGAAAGAAGCATTCAGCTCCATAAGATTGAGATTCAGATGGCAGTAGGACATCTATGTGTAGCCATCTGGAGATCTGAGATTGGACAGAGGAGTAGGGGGTCAGAGGTATAGAGGCAGATTTGGGAATCATCTTCATAGAATGAATGTCTGAAACTATGACAATGGATGAGATTGCTAAGAGAGAGAAGAGGGAGAGACAGATCTGAGAGATCTCAATAGATGGGTGTCAACAGTGAATCGTCATCAAATGAAGGTGTGTCTAGTATTGTTCCACAGGGAATGGCAATAGGCCCGATGCTATTCAACATTTTCATCAATGATCTGGAAGTAAATATAAAAACACTGCTGATAAAATCTGCAGATGACACAGTTTGGTGGAGTGGTAAATGATGATGAGGACAGGGCAATCATACAGATCACTTTGTACTTGGGCCATTTCAAACAAAATGTTTTAATATACCCAAATGCAAATTTATATATCTAGGAACAAGAAATGTAGGCCATCTCTCCCAAATGGAGTCTGTGTTCTGGAAAGCAATGATTCTGAAAAGGATTTAGCAATCATAAACACTAAACACGAGCTCCTAGTGCAGTGCTGTGGAAAAAAGGCTAATGCAATCCTCAGATGTGTAAATAGGAAAGCACTGAATGGGAGTAGGAAGGTGACTTTACTTCTGTATATGGCATTGGTGAGACTGATACTGGAATACTGCATATAGTTCTGATGATCACATTTTATAAAAGATATTGAAAAATTGGAGAAAGTGCAGAAGGCAGCCACAAAAATGATTTGAGGGGTGGAGAAAATGCCTGAGAGACTTAAAGAGCTCACTCTCATCAGCTTTTCAAAAAGTAGATTGAGAGGTGACTTGATTACAAGGTATAAGTACCTACATGGGGAGAAAATTCTGGTACTAAAGGGCTCTTTAATCTAGCAGAGAAAGGAAAAATAAGAACCAATAGCTGGAAACTGAAGCCAGACAAATTAGACCTAAGGCACACAGTTTTAAACAGTGAGGGTGATTAATCACTGGAACAAACTACCTAGAGAAGTAGTAGATTCTCCATCTCCCTGATGTCATCATAACAAAAATGGATGACTTTTCAGAACATAGCTAACCACAAAAGTTATGCTTTAGTCAAACACAAGTTAGGGGGCTCAACATAGGGGTAACTGTGTGGAATTTAATGGCCTGTGATATACAGGAGGTCAGAATAGATGGCCTAATGGTCTCTTCTGGCCTCAAACTCTATGGATCTACGAGATCAAGGAGTAAATCCTGAAACGTACCAACAGATGGTGGAAGAGCAAAAGGTGAGGAGCCACTGAAATGGGGTATTGCTGTAAGTATCTGTAACAACATCGGTACCAACAACTGTTAGTATAATGTAAGCAAAACTGCCTCTTCGCTTTGACAGAAAGCAAAGAAACAAAAACAATTAAATGGTTCTCTTGATCCCAAAGGAACACACTCCATTCTTCACTAAGAATTTGCTTGGAATTAATACCATTTGCACTGATGTATAATTTAAAAGAAGCCACAAGCATATGCAGGAATTTGGAGGTGGACTGAAATGCAACTGTCTGAAAATTCCCTAAATATTTTGCAGTGAATGAAGACAAGAAAGCAAAACAAAGCTGACTTCTAGGGGAAAAAAAATAAACTAAAGGACATCAGATAATGAATATGTGCTTTTGGTTTTGTAAGTCTGTAAAATCAATATGAATTCCCATCTTACATCAAGTTGTATATATAAAATATTTTCAGGAGACTATCTACTGGTACTTCAGTCAGCAGAGCTCTGAAGAACCCTTGACTATATACACACACAAGAGATTTTCTTATATTTTTTCTAATGTGCGTCAGCTTTATATACTCAGACATGATGGGTGTTATTGCTTAATGAATTCCAGAAATATTCCCTTAACAGGAACAGATTAAATTGATGTTAAAATTTTTATTTTGGAAAAAACATGGGTCAAAGCGGAGCAGAAAATCCAATGGTACTAGGGGACTCTAAATTTTTTTATGCATTGTAGCCAAAATTGTAGGTGAGTCAGACATTTGGTAATGAAATATTTAAAACAAATGTAACCTGTCTGAAATAGTTTATCCAGTGTTCAGTTACCCCTAGGAAAACTATACAGGGAGCTCAATTTTCAAGACCATGCAATCCGTGTGTAGTCTCCCTGTGGTAGTTTTAGATGTTTTCTATATCAAAGCTCTCTCTAACTTACTCTTGTAAGTTTTATTCATCTAACGAGATCATAGAGTCCTGTTATTAGTGATGCAGAAGATCTTGTCTGCACATTTCCCCCTTTTCCATGCCTGGGAAAATCTGCTGCCTTTGGGACCATGTCTTGCATTGGCCTCCTCTGTTGGTCTAGGGAGATGTATGGGTGGGACATGAATCATTCCCCACCAATCCTTGGGAAAATGCTGCAGAGACATAGTGATCCCTACTGCTGCATTAAATGTAGCCCTTTATGGAGCCCTTGGTAACCCCACCTCCTCCATGGTCCATAATTCCCTGAAAGAAGGATGCCAAAGAAACCACCTTCTCAGGATGCTGGAGGGGGAGGGATTGATGGGAAGAAACAGGGCCCTGGCCACATATATTTGCTGGGATCTGCTGCTTTTAGGTGAGGAATTATTACTTGTTCTGTTAGACTCCTATCCTGGAAACACATACACAGGTGGTTAACTTTAAGCACTTGATTAGTCCCACTGATGTCATTGGGACTACTCACACTCTTGAAGTTAAGTGATAGTTTGTTTGCAGGGTCCTGGTTGATATGGGGAGGGGAAGGAACCAACTTGTCAATAGTGGAGGAATCCATTCCCTGATGAAAGAATCCAGGAAAATTCTGGGAATATCCACATGGAATTTTCTCTCCTTTGTCCTGATTGCCTTCCACATAAATACTTCCTAGAGGAGGTGACCTGTCCACAGGAATTAGGGCCCTGATTCTGCTAAACAAGCCTCAAGCACAGCAAACTTTTACTCCCATTCAAAGTCCCATGGCTTCAATAGGACTCTGAGTAGACTCTTAGCCATGTCAGACAGTCCAGTTCCTTCACTGATTGCGGCTACCCACTAGTTGTGGTTCTTCTTCCTCGGCAACACCAGCACATTCAATATCCTCTGTCACAGTCTTCTGCCAGTTCTTCTTTGCCCTTCCTTGCTTTCTCATTCTTCTCATGAGTGCCGAAATCAATGCTCGCTTTGCACATCTTCCATACAGTGTAAATATCTCAACCACCTGAGCCTTCTTTCTTTGAGGATATTATCTAACATGTCCTCCTCTGTCAGCTCCCTTATTCTTGCATTTGTTATTTTGCCTTTCCATTAAATGTGTAACAGCTTCCTCAGCCATCTGTGATGGGAAGCCTCCAATCTCTTTTAGTTAGCCACTGTCATTGGCTAAGTTGTGTTTGCAAATCTCTTTCAAGGATCGGGTCCCTCTGGTCAAACCTAGCTCAGATACTCTACACTAGAGACTGATTATGAGAAGGAGGTCCTATTTTGAAAATTATTGAATGGAAAACAATTTGTAAATATTGTTAATGGATGCATTTGTCTGCTACTATATATAAAACAGTATTCTGTTATCCAGTCAGTACTTGTGAAGCATATATCATGGCTGGGAATTCTTTTTGTAATTCCTTGGGGATATTTGGTGATATAATGTTACTGAAGTTGGAAAATATCTATTAGATTTACCCAGTGCTTGCCCCTACCAATGCAGGATTGCTCATCACAGTATATTTTCCAGTGCTTTCATTTTACTATGGTATTGTTTACTTAAGATTTTTAATCTGACACACAGCTCTATTTTTTTGACATTAATTATAGGTATTAAACTGTTGCTTTTTATGAAAAAATGTCCTTTAATAACGCAAAACAAAAATTAAATGAATGTAAAATAACAGTATTATTTCAATAGTGCTAATTGCATAACAGACAATTAAAATAAGAAGCTTTTGATGAAATAATTGTTTTAATTACATAGCACACTTAGCTTCACTGGTTGTAAACACTTCAGCTTTTATCATTAAGATGGATTTTGAAGTACACTGCTCCCTGGGCTTTATTTAAGAAAACAAACTAGAACCCAAAATCATTGCATAATAACTGTGCTAGTGCACAACAGAGGCAGGTTTACCAATTGTAAATGCTTCTGCTTTATCATTAAGATTGATTTTCATGACCCCTGGGTTTCATTTAAGAAAAGAAACTAAACCCTCAAATTATTGCATAAGAGTATAAGTGAAAACAGAGGCAGATTTGGTGGTTTTCAGATCATGCATTATACTGAAAAGGGACAAACCTAAGTAAGAACACAGACAGATCAGTGTCTACAAAAACTGTTAGCTCTTGGAGTTTGATGAGAGAGCAGTCTTTATGTCACTCAAGAGTGACACTTGCTAGCTTACCAAAAGAAACATACACAGAGCTCTGAATGGAGCTCAGTTCAGCCCTCTCACTGTAGAACAAGTGAATTGACACAAGTCTTTGTAGAGACAAAGGGAAGTGATAATGGAAAAAGTATGAAGGTAAATGCTGAAGAATGCATGTGAAGGCAAATGTTCACTGATCTAATTCCATGGCTTCATAGGCTCTGTATTTCAAGACTCCAATGAGGTACTGCTCTTCCAAACAGTTACTACAGCACATACATCTTTATTCATGTGCCTATTCCCATTTATTTCAAAGGGAATAAATGCAACCAAAGATCTGTGTTGTAGTAACTGCATATAGGATAGGGCTCGAGGTTATTATAAGGATTTGCATTTTCAGATGTGCTACTGTTGTTGTATAGTGCTAGCTATGAAGGGCAGTAGATACTGAACACTTAAGGTTAGAGGGTAAAAAATGCTTACTGGTTACAGGTGATTAACTGGTTTCAGAGTAACAGCCGTGTTAGTTTGTATTCGCAAAAAGAAAAGGAGGACTTGTGGCACCTTAGAGACTAATCAATTTATTTGAGCATAAGCTTTCGTGAGCTACAGCTCATTTCATCGGATGCATACTGTGGAAAATACAGAAGATGTTTTTATACACACAAACCATGAAAAAATGGGTATTTATCACTACAAAAGGTTTTCTCTCCCCCCCCACCCCACTCTCCTGCTGGTAATAGCTTATCTAAACTGATCACTCTCCTTATAATGCGTATGATAATCAAGGTGGACCATTTCCAGCACAAATCCAGGTTTTCTCCCCACCCCCCCACAAACCCACTCTCCTGTTGGCAACAGCTTATCTAAAGTGATCACTCTCCTTACAATGTGTATGATAATCAAGGTGGGCCATTTCCTGCACAAATCCAGGTTTTCTCCCCACGCCGTCCCCCCCCACCCCCAAACACACAAACCCACTCTCCTGTTGGTAATAGCTTAGCCAAAGCGATCACTCTGATTTCCCAAGCAAAACGCATCAAACGCAGTATGTTATTGTAACAAAATCTTCTACACAATAAAGAATTGGGGGAGGGGGCATTTTAGAGGGTTACTAAATGCTTTGAAGTGTGAAAGGAAGGAGAACAGATGGATAGAATAAGCAGATGTAGAAATGCACTAGTGGAGTAACGAGAATTTTTCCACTGGAGAACACAACACTTATCCACAAAGTGCTCTTCTTTTCTTGAGTTAAAATATGCTTGCAAACAAGTTTACATTTGTCTGTGAAATAACTAAAGTAACAATTGTCTGTATGCTCACTGCTTAGCAAACTCAGCAGAGTGAGCAGATTTCTGCTTCAGTGAAAATCGCCCTATCACTTTCATGAAATTTCAAAAATATCCTTCCTTCAGAAGAGAAGGAAAAATCCCCCTGTGTCGTGGCTGCTGAGTGAATAAGTATAAATACAGCAGAAAGCTACAGAACTGCTTGGCAGGATTTTGAGGAGTCTCTTATTTCTAGAATGCATTCTCACTTACTCTGAACCTTGATGTGTAAACAATACATTCTTGTCAGTCTTGCTCTCTCCTTGTAACCCCCAATCAGACTGGGTAAAGGATGGCAGCACCTAATGTATCTGTTTAAACTATCACATTTTAATATGCTCCAACTGTAAAAATTGATCTCATTTAGTTTTTGTTGTGAGGAATGTTCTTTCTTAAGCATCACTACTCATTAGTTTATCTTCTCAATGTCTGAATTGCGAGACAGCTCTTGCAATTTATTCCAATATACGAGGAAAAAAATTCTATTATACATTTTATAGGGAATGGACGAAACTAAGCCTTCCAAAAAATCTATGGGGCAGATCTTCATCTCGTACAAATTGGTATATCTCCATAGAGGTCAATGCAGATATACCAAATTACACCAACTGAGGATCTGCCTCTCTCTAGCTATTCTACTTAGAGTGTCAGTCACTGTAATATCAAAGTGCTGCTCTTTGTAGCATATAGACACAAACTATTCACAGAATTCAGTTACTTCCAAATCAAATATTAAATTGGAAAAGATAGTGTGCATTCAAAAAAGGGAGTAAATGGAAATTACTTTCCTATAATTTTTCTTGTGTGGTGATATCATCTGAGAAAATTCCCACTCTCTTAGCTGTAAAGAATTTTTATTTTGTTTAATTCAGGTTGGATACCAGAAGATATTTGGATCTGGTCTAAAATAAGCCAGGCTGTTGAAACATCCATCCCATTTTCCCTTCTAGTGTGACTGGTTAAGTCCTCAAACTTTTCCATTATGATCAGGTAGCTATCATCACTTTGCCTCTGTACCTGCTGCTGACATTATTCTTGCATGAAGTAGAGGGGTCCAGTGCCTGAAATGGTCAAATTTTAAGCACTAAGGGAAGTTCTCACATTGCACTACACATAGAATAGTGGGAGTTCTAGGATGATATCATCCTTTTAAAAATAAATATGTATTTTAATCAAAGAGATTTGCTTTCATCTTGAGATAAACAAATAAATGGAAATGTCAAATTCACAGCTCTGTTGGCCAGCTCAATTTCCCAGGGTAATATCATTCAGAGAAAGGTTCAAGGCTTCACTCTGTGCTTTCATAGTAGCTCTCTCTGCCCTCTCCTTCGAAGGCACCAATGCTCTCTTACCCTCTTGACTTATACATATCCACATCCCTTTCCACTGACTTATTTAAATGAGGAAGGACAGGGTTGTGCTGAAAGCACAGGACTGGGAGTCAGGGGACTCTAGTTCTATCTCCAGCTCTGCCAAGCCACAGATTCTCTCCCCCTCAAACACAGATAGATTATGGCCAATATTTAAAAACTTGGATGCTTTAAGTTAGGCACCTAAATCCATATTTGGGCACATAAACAAACAAGGAAGAGGAGCTGAAAATCAAGCCACTTATTTGAGTGCCTAAATATAAAGTCAATGGAAGATGCAGATACAGAAGATGTATAAAAGTGAAGTCATTCGTTTAGGTGTCTTACGGAATTAAAGTGAAAAGAAAAGGAGTATTAGTCTCTAAGGTGCCACTAGTACTCCTTTTCTTTTTGCGAATACAGACTAACACGGCTGCTACTCTGAAACCTGGAATTAAAGTGTTAACTTTAAGCATTCAGGTTTAAAAATTTTAATCTAACTGACCTACTAGTTTCCCAGGTTGTAAAATAGGGCTAATATTATTTGTCTAATTCACAGGGCTGTTATGAGGCAGAATTCACAAGTACTGTATTTGGAGACTCTGAATGGAAAGTGCTATAGAAATTGAAAGGTTTTGTAATTATTATTAATTTACCGTTATCTACAGTTTTCTCCCTTGTCAACAGTAATCAATCCAGTGGCTAGGAAAGTGACACTAGATCTTTCTTAGAAACTACCACTTATGCCACCTGAAAGGCCCTGAGGTCAATGGGCATACAATATATTTAGCTTTTCTTTCCTGTGAACCTGAACGTTACTCATACAATACACATATTATCCAAACCAGGAGAGAAGCCCATCCCTTTTTTGGAATATATTATGCTACATTGGTCAAACCTCTGAACCCAAAGTGTCTGAAAATAAAAAATGTCATTAAGTTAACACAATCCCTTTGCATAGAGGAAACCCATCATTACGTGGCCACATTTTCCTCACTAACTACATTTTATTGGCTACATCTCTAAATCTGATAGTGTCTTTCAGGAGCTATCAAATGTATCATAACATAAGCTATCAAAATGAATAAAATATAAAGTGCATACTCCCGAGAGAGATCATTTCCAAGCATGTAAACTTTTATCTTACTTTTGAAAAAATGTCAAATCACTCGAAGAAGCACTTTTAAAAATATGATTTATGAAAAAGGCTCTTTTTACAGGCTCTAGGAACTATATAAAAGTCATCCACATAGTAGAGTTACTACAACTTTAAACAAAGACTAGTAAAACGGGTGATGAATGGGAGCAGGTAAGACAGAATCATGGCTTCGGCACTCAATCAAGCACCGTTGCATTCAGTAAATAGCTCTGACTAAGAATTAAGTATGTTATAGCTGATGAAGCATCTTTCAACTTCTCAATTTGCATTCAATAGATTACATGTTCATAGCATAATAGATGCTGCCACGCTAACGGTGATCTAGTATCCACTGAAGTGTTCTGGGTGCATAGATAAGTGAAGATTTCAGGGCTGAAATAAAATGGATGACATTGAAGACCCCAGTTACACTAAAACATAGTGCTCTTTTTAGTGCACTCGCTGCATAATGTACTGCTTATAGTGTATGTTGTTATTAATTATTTACAGAGCACTCATGTGACATGATCCTATACCAACTCTCATTCCAGCGCTTTGGAAGGTGATTCTTTACTGACCCTGCTGGACACAAACAAACCTTGTAGTTTTTTGCTGTCTACCTCTAGACTCACACAACCTACACTACCCCATATCAGCACACAGGTTCTCCCTAAGTTCTATCCTGCGTAGGCAGTCATTAAATGGACTGCTAACTACACCACAGGCCTTATCCCAAAGGGGTGCGTATACTCACTGTATTACAATCTTAAATAGACAGACACTACAGCTCAATCACATAATACCCAGGTTATGATGATACATCTTTTGTTAAGGCTGACACTGTGCTTGGCACTATACAGGTACAAGCAAAGCCATGGCCCGTACTTTAAGGAGTTTACAATTTAGAGGATGTGCAGATTAAAATTTAATTTCAAAACATGGCATTATTAAAAAAACACTTTTGGTAGATTAATATTGTAAAAGCTTAATGAGAGAAGTGTGCTTTAAGGAGGGATTTTACATGGACAGGATACACATTTGGTGAGCTAGCTAGCCTGGAGAACAATGCACCAGCTGAGGCACAGAAAGCCAGGGAGATGAGCCTTGTTTCTCCACCATGTAAACTGGACGAGAGCACAGAGCTAACCAATTTTTTGTGCAAGCACTTCTAATTTTAAACACAGGCAAGCTGCATTAAAATATCATTATCGAGGAGACAAACCACTAAAGCTGGAAAGTTCTGAGTAAAGGCTCTTAGAACTCTTAAACTCAGTCTATTTGTGTAGAGTCATCCTATATTTATGGTTCGTTCTCTCTGCACCACAACACTCTACAATGTCATATATGATTTTTCAAATTTTATTTTTGAAGAAATTTTAATTTTCCAAAGTCAGTTAATGCATAAGCAAGTATAGCTAACCTTGCATTTTAACTAAATGCTGGCAATATGTGTCAGGACAGTGTATTTGCATATTGTTCTTTGCTTGTCTGCGCTGCCAGACAAGAGAACTTGGTTTGATTCTTAGACCCAGTCTCTTCTTCCCTTGGTTGGCAAGTGCTGCGAGTATAGCTTCATATATTGTTCTGCAGCAACTTCTGTGGCTGAACAAAGAAAGGAATTGATGGGCTTTAAATCACATTTCATCCAGCTCTCTTTGGTCAAAGAATGTTGCTGAAATGAGGGAGGAGAAATCCTCTGACGGGGATGAGAGGAAAGAGTACTCCTTTGAGGGCACATACGCACTCACACACAAAATGGACCAAATACAATCAATATCCAGGGCATGATTAAACAGAGACACTATTTTTTATTCACGTGAAAGGAACATTAACCCCCTCATTGCTGAACTTTTTTAGAAGACGGAATTTCATGTGAGTTTTCAACTTGTCATGGATTGGACGGGGGAAATGGTGGGGAGGTGATGGGCTGGATAAAGCAGAAAACATGGTAAGCAGATGGAGGAAACAGATTTCAGAAAGAGAGTTGTCGAAAGATGAGGAATTACGGGGAGGCAGAGCCTTTGACGTAGGCACAGACTGGTGGTCATGGCGAGTGGGTTCAGATGGCGCAGGAAGAAAGTACATGGATTGAAAATGGGGCTGTCTTTAGGCTGGGCATGGGGTTGAATGGGAGAAAAAGGAGTGAGATTGCTTGGGAGAGGGGGAGCTTTGAGGACACACACGAGAGCAATCAATCAGTCATAGTGAGGAGCTGGGCCAGGGAGAGAAGCAGGAAAGGGGGATAAGCTGAGAGGATCTGCTAGAAGGTGGGAGGGAGACTGTGATTCAGGATCTCTCCATTCCCTGGTTGCAGGTTAGAATCCAGTTTTTCTCCCTAACCTCTGATGCACGGAACAGTGCAAGGGACATGCACTCTAATCCAATTAATTCCCCTCTGTGGGAAAAACTAAAGATCAAGCACCAGCTGCAAGCAGGTCCCAGCAGGGCCAGGAGACAGAAAATAAGAAGTGTGTTTGTGGTTGCAGCAAAATGTCAAATTCCATAACATCTTGGAAAAATACCAAATTCCATGACTGCAGATTTGCAAAGTCCCTGGGCAACTGACTGAGATGAACAGGGCAGTTCACATCTCTTTGAATTATTGTTTCAGGTTGCCTTCAGACTCTGGCAGATGACACTGCCTCTGTTAACCTTGAAAGTATATACCCAGTGTATCTGCATAACTAACTATAAGAGCAGAATTGGGGCTGGAATTTCTCATATGGTTCTTAAAGTGTTGGATTTGTTGAAGTAACTTTGTCTGGAAAGTAACATAGGAAATGTTTTAGCTCTATTACTGCGAGGCTAGATTATTAATGGATTTCACTAGTTTAGTTTTGTTCTAGTACCTCTTGGATACTGACAGAATTTCACTGATCTGATTATGCATGACAGGTGGCAGCATTATGATTATTGTTTAGATTAATTTCCAGATTTCTTGTATTACTTTTTCAAATATATCCTTCACACCATGAGTGGTAATCCCAACATCCACTAACCAGCAATCCTCCGTATTCTTGGTCGTAACACTAAGACTACAATGCAAACAAATAATGTGCTCCTAGTTTTGTTTAAGAACAGAACCAACTCTTTTCCATACATGTGTTTTCTTTAAAATCTTGTGGTTTGAAGGATTGATATGAAAAAGAAGAATTTAAAGGAATCTGGAATTTAAACCCTAGAAGTAAAGTTTTAATGTGGGTAAAATTTTACACCTAAAATACTCACAATATCCCTTTGAGCTCAGAACACTGGACTTTGCAATTGAAAATCAATAATGTTGTAAACAGTACAACATTACTAGGGACCCTCATCCTGCAGTTGCCAAATGCTCTCAATGGCCGTTGACTGCAATGAGAATTGAAGGACACTCTGCAGTTGTCAGGATTGTGCTGGTGGTATGTACCACAGAACACAAAAGTGCAGTGCATTCAGAAATAATCATAGGGTAAGAACCTGGTAATTTCCCCTTTCTAAACCAAAATGCAGATTACGTTAATTACTTTAAAGTTTCCTAAATGTAATGATCAAGTAATCTGCAGAAGTATGTAATTACTATGCAGATGCCTGGTTCTGTATTTGGCAAGAAAAGCCCAGGTATTTACCACATGACTATGCAGCCACACACCAGTGGTGCAATTCAAAATATACTTGTGACATTGGCAGACCAGGTGCCACCTCATACCAAGACTTCAGGTTTTACTGAACACTTACAAATGTAGAGCTGGAAGCCGCCCTTGCTTAGTTGTGTGTTAGTATTACAAAAATAAATATTAGGTATTAAGTTAATAAGAATGTGTTTAGTGTTTTATAAAATGTTTATAGGATACTATATATATTGTTCTCACTCAACTACACCCTATGTTATAATGTAATGGCAAACATTTGCATTGTATATACCCCTGTAACTATATAACCAAACAAATGAGAAAGAACCCTCCTGTAATGCAAATGATGGTCTCTTACAAGATGTTAAGTCCTGTTCATTAAATGCAAATGAGCCGCTGTGCAAGATGGAGGATCAAAGACTCTGTGAAGTGTGTTCCTTCCCCTCCCACCTCCACAAAGAAGATGCCTGTGTGGGAACTGTTGATGTCTGCTTGGTTTTGGTGAGAAGAAGCTATAAATATAGACACATGGAAAATTCTTCATCTCTGGACTATTTGGATTCTAACAGGGCAGAATAACTGAACAAGATAATGAAGTTCCCTAGTTACTCTTGGGACCCCTAAAAGACATTTGGGAAATTGGCAGATTACTACATCTCCTCTATCTTTTGAAATTATAGACTGCAACTCACCTGTATATATATTTTTACCTGCTTTCACCTCTCAAGAACGCTCATTCCTTTTTTCTTAGCTAATAAACCTTTAGTTAGTTTACTATAGAATTGGCTACCAGCATTGTCTTTGGTGTGAGATCTAGCATGCAAATCGACCCGGGTGAGTGACTGGTCTCTTGGGTTTGGGTGTAACCTGAATATTTTGTGATTTTGGGTAGAAGTGACCATTTATCACATAGTCCAGCTTGCCTGGGTGGCAAGATAGAATGGCGTGTCTACGGGGACTATTTGTGACTCCATCATAAGACTATTGTAGTATTTGCGCAATTCATATTTGGTACTGAGTTGGTGAAATCCAAATTATAGAACATACTACCAGTTGGGGTGTCTGCCCTGCTTTTGACAGTCTGCCCTGAGGTAGACACTCATGGTTGTGAGCCACTCCAGACAAGGTGACAAAAGTATTACCAAAAAACCCACAATCTTTCACCAAAACTAAATGTTTTAATGTTTATTCTTTCCACACACTCTTTATTTCTCAGAATGCCAAAATATCACAGAGATGAAGAAAGAGTGAAGGCTATTTAGGGATTTTCCCTTACCTGAATGTGCAGAATGCTTAAAGAAGCCAAGTCCAATATTATGACCTCTGAGCAGCTGGTTTTGAGTTTAAATACAAAATGATAATGAAGTGTCCGGGTGACAAAAATTCTGCGATAGCAACTGCAGAGACTGTTCAAAAACTCAAAAGCAGCAGCCTCACAGATTAACAGTTCTCCATATTATCATCTTTGTAACATGCAGTTTGTTCCCAACGATAATTAGATATTTAGAGACACACATAATTAGAGAAAATGACTTAATGCTTTTCCGTTTGCTGAGAAATCTACTGACAAGAAAAGAGATCCACTACAGGGAGTAATGTGATTCTGGTACTGAAATTAGCAGCAAAAGGCAATGACAAAATATGTTTTAAATTCTCTGCATGGTAAAATAATGCTGTACTAAATACAGACCATTTCCCCCCTCAAATGGCATAGTTCCCTTCCAAATAAGTGTTTTATAAACATAGATTTCTGAGAGACATATACAAGATGCATTAAGAAATGAACAAGAATAAAAATGTCCTGTGAAATAGATCTTTCCTAGCCCAATTTGGGCTAATAGATAAAACATTCAAACAGCCATTTGTTTAAGGCGGCATTTGTTTCTTCTTTCTTCTCATTTTTACCTTGTGTATCTGTTGCAGCTCCTTCTTTTTCTTTGCTTTTGCTGCTGCAGTGCCCATCACCAAAAGTTGTTTTAACTGTACATCATTTTCCCTCTGGATTTATTTACCATGTCACTCACCAGCTAACTTCATATAAATACACCTCAAGCTACTGGAAAAGCTCATTCTCCACATTCACCACTAATATCATTCCATAGTGGGGTGCTTTGTGAAAGATGCAGTTATCATCCAAAGACAAACCATTTCTATGACATATTCATTCTGCTTTCACCCCTGGCCTGAGAACGTGGCTCTGTAGCACTAGAATGTTTAAGTAGGCCCTAGAGCAGGCTGCTCCTGAGCAAGTGAGAGTTCTGTTTGTTCAGCACCAAAAGCCTCACTCTCTAGTATACGCAAACACAAAGACACACCTACACACAGACACACGCAAAAGAACTATGTTAAATGAAAGTTACCTGGGTGGGAAAGTCATGCACTTAAAATTAGGAAATGCCAGATTTACAGCTGCTTGTACACCCTTAATTCTGCCTTCTCTTCTGCCCAACCTGTCCAATGAATGAGGCAAGGGTCCCATGGAAACACAGCATGTGATTATGTAATTAAAGACTATCATAATGCATACACACATAGGAATGGAATAAAGGTTGCACAGCTGATGGTAAGTTTGGCATTTCCAAACTTCCGAGTGCCTGACTTTGCCCTCTAAATATCTTTCCTTAAAAACAGTTTATCCATATGTAATTTCCTCAGGGGTGTTTTAAACAAAAGAGGCAAGTGCAGCTATAACAACTCCTCCATAATGTATCATCTGCAGGGTTTGAATCCTTGATTTTCAACACTATAGCACAGAGTTCTTCCACTTGAACTACAGGACTTAATACTTTAGCTGCCAACAGTACAAGTCTGTTAAGCTGGGGGTAGAGGTAGGATGGGCTATGCCCATAGAGTGGTTGGGATGGGGAGTCTGTCCTGGATGCCTCTTCCCCCCCCGACCTTTGAGGTGTCGATCTTCTGCCCCATGTGGTACCCTTGTGAAAGGGGTGGGAAATGGGCTGTTGGGGTCACATGCTGACTCCACAGGATTGTAGGGGGAGCCTTGCCTGGCTCTTTCCATGCTCAGTGACACGAGGGAGTTCCTGTCCCATGTAGTAATTCCAGTGAATGGGATGGGGGGACCACAGGCAGGGTGCAGGGCTGAGAGGCTGATCTGGCAGCTCCACTCATCCCAAGCACAATGACTGCTGCTGCTGCTCCTACAACAGCAGAAGCAACACAAATCTGGCTCTTTAGAACGTGTTCCATTATATGTTGGCATGCTGCCAATGTCTTCCTGAGGCATGCAATTGAGAGGAAGAAAATTGTGATATTTAACAGTTTATAATTCAGCTAAATCTGAACAGAATTTAATGGGACAAAGAAAATGCACTTCTCTAGCCTAAGGGCTTTCTCCCTGCTAAATTTCAAAGGTCTGCTGGAAACAATAGAGGTGGTAGAATTTCTACTAAAAGTTGTCAAGAATCTTTTATAACAGAAGGTGTTAGACAGCCTAAAATATATAGCTATCAGACACCCTATATATATTTATATACACATACACTAACACATATGGGGACATATTTGATAAATTGTGGATCCATGTGATACAGCAGTGGTACTTAAATTTGCCAATTGTCCCAGAAAACAATGGGCTAGATCTTGATACCCTTACACATGAATAGTTATAACTTATACTGTGATCAGTGTCAGTGAATCAAGAGCGCTGCTTGAGGATTAAAGTAATACTTAACTCAGAAGGAAATCAGAACCTGTCTCTAAATGCATATAAGCAGTTACTTAACCTCATTATTTTGCAATATTCAAGGTACTTCTTATAGTAAATCCAGTGTAGAGAAGTACAAAGAAATACTAAGGTTACCATATCTATCTGTTAGGTAGATTTGGCAAGGTGTTCAGAATCATCTATGCAAATCGCATTACCACACACCTTTAACTTCTGTGTCTCCATAGTGCTGCCATTAAAAAAAATTCAACTTGTGACGAAATTTTTCCTTCTTTCCTTCCAAATGTGGAATTTGCTGGCCAAATTACACTGGTCTGATATGCAGAATGGACAATTTGAATCTGTACCAGTGATAGGTTTAAGATCCAATGTTTCATGACCTTCAAAGTCTCAAAGAGATTTTTATGCCATTTGAATGGAGAGATTTTCATTTTTCTAATGGGTCACAGAGTGTCTGCTTCCAGTCCTGCAATATGCTGAGATAGTGGACCTTAAAGTCATGATATTTTTATTGACAGAAAAAGCAATTTAGGTCATCTTAGAAGGAGGTATATCTATTTATTTTCATTGTTCTCCTCTGAGACTTGCATAATTGTATACAAGGTAGCTAAAACACTTGGCTTAATAAGTGGACAGATACAAGAAATAGTCCCAATAAAATCTTTAAACTCTCTAAAACATTTGTTTGAATTCTGTAAATTATGTGGCTTGTATTTAATGGTGTGGCATGGAACTTCATTGGCACATGTTTACAATACCATGTATAACACACTTTTGCTGGATATTCCAAATTCATCCAAGAGATCCTTTATTCCACCCAATCATATATCCTAGAGAATACATAAGCATACACATGCACATGCTGGGAAGCTGAACACAAGGAGAAAGCATCTATCTCACTAATGGCAAAAAACATCTACAAATTCCAGTATTTTCCTCAAAAAAGGATTAAGAATATCCTGTTGTATGTGATATACAACTGTAACAACTTATATTTTCTGCATATTTGTGGGAATGCACAGAATAATCCTTTAAGCAATAACTACCCTGAGAGAAGAAGAAATGGTTAGTTACCTGTACAGTAACTGGTTCTTCAAGATTTGTTGTGGGTATACATACCACTGTTGGAGGGTGTGCATCCAGTGCACTCAAGATGGAACATTTTAGTGAGTAACACCCGTTGGGAGGGTGCATGCATATCCTGCATATACTTCTGTCTTCAAGGGCACAAAGGGCAGAGCTGCCTCAACACCCTGAGTTCCTTTGTCACCTGCAAGCCAATGTTTACAGACTCTGAGGTAGTGCGGATGCCAGATAGGGTTGGTTGTGGAAAATAGAGAGAGAGAGAGAGAGAGAAATCTCTCTCAACAACCACAGTTACTATACATGTAAATAACGACTTCTCGTTATTTTTATATACATATATATTCCATTGTTGGTGACTCCCAAGCAGTAGCCCTTGCTGCATATGGGTATCAGAAGCCTAATTAAAGAACGAACATAGCACTGTTGTACCAAAATTCACATCTTCTCTTGAAGCCTGAACAATAGCATAATGCAGAGTGAACATGTGAATGGAGGACCATGTTGGTGCTTTGCAAATATCTAAAATTGATAGGTTCTTGACAGATGTCATTGAAGTGAATTGAGCTCTTGTTGAATGAACAGTTATTTTGTCACTGGGCTTTTACCAACCAGCTGATAGCAGAGCCTGATGCACAGGGAGATTCAATTGGAGATTCTTTGTGCTGAGACAGCTTCACTTTTGACCTATCTGTATGCTACAGTCTAGGAGACTTTCTGAATGCTTAGGTCTATCCAGATAGAAATGTGTTCTCTGCACATTCAAGGAACGTAAACTTTCTTCCCCTTCAATTGAATATTGTTTTGGAAAAAATATTGGTAGGTGAATATTTTGGTTTAAATGAAACCATGAAATCACGTTACAGAGAAACTTATGGTACAGTTTAATGGAAACTTATATGGTGAGCCTGTCGTGCTTTCAATTCTCCCACTCTTCTTGCCAATGTTATTGCCACTAGAAAAGATATTTTAGAGACTTAAAGAGCGAGCGTGTAGCAAGCTGTTCAAATGGTGGGCCCCTGAGCTCTTACAGAACTAAATTAAAGTCCCAAATTAGAACAGGCTGTTTTACTGGAGGAAAGAATTTTGATAAACCGTTCAGAAATCTCTTCACCTTTTGGTGACAGAATACTGAAGATTTTTGTACAGGGGTGAATGACTGATGTCACTATCAAGTGTATCCACAGAGAGCAGATTTGTTAAGGTGTAAGTAGTCCAGAATGGCTGCGATTTGCGATTTCAACAGTGATAGCTGTTGTTGTCATGTCCATATTGAAAATCTCTTCCATTCAGACAGGTACGTAGATCTCATATTGTGTATGAGTATATCCTGAATATCAGAGGGGCTGTGTCCTTGTTGATTACATTAGCCATTGAGTGTCCATGCTGTCAGATGGAGCATTTCAAGATCTGGATGTAAGATGTATCCCTGGCTACGGGAGATCAGATCTGGAATTAGAGGTAAGGTTTTGGGTGACCACACTGAGAGGCTTTGACGGTCCACATATTAAAATTACCTCAGTCATTCACAGGCTATCAGAATTAACTTGTCTGCTTCTAGCTTGATCTTCTTTATTATTCCTGGCAGTAGAGGAAGGGAGGGGGAAGGAGGAGGAGGTACATGTAACACAGTCCTGGGATCCAAGTCTTGGATCCTGAACTCTGTCCCCTAAGAACAGAACTGTTGACATTGTGTGTTATTTTTGGTTACAAACAAGTCCATGCTTGGGAAAGAAGATGGTTTGAATCACTTATTTTATTGACCACTAATGACTGTTTATAGGTTACCTGATTACAGCATCTGCTAGCTGATTGTGGATCCCAGGCAGATGCACAGCTGTTAAAAGTAATGCCATAAGGAATACAAAAATTTGAAACTGCATTGCCTTTTGGAACAGTTGGGAGGATCGGGCCCTTCCTGTTTGGTTAAATAAAATATGGCAGTTATGTTGTCCACCATTAATTGAATAATAAGTCCTTTTATTTCTGCAAGATAAGCTTTTCAGTCTCGGAAGATAAGGGTCAACTCCAGTATATTTTTGTTGAGGGACATTTCCTGAGACGACCACAAACCTTGAACTGTTAATTTACCAATGTTGGCTCCCCAACCTAAGGTGCATGTGTTTATAGTGCAAATCTTTGACAGAGGATGAGAGAAGAGAACTTCCTTGTAAACTAGATCTATCCACCAGTTCAGAGACTGAATAACTGTGGTCAGGATATGCACCAGCATGTCCAGCTGATGCTTGTCTAGTCACTATATTGACCCTGACCAGCTCTGTAAGCAGTCTCACATGTGGAGTCACAAACGTGCATAACGCATGTTGTTACAGAAGTCCTAACTTGTGCTTGCAGGTGTGTACACAATTCAAGAATTGAATGAAACCTTTCTGAGGGGAGATAGGCCACAGATGGAATTCAGTACAGCTCTGATAAATTCTGTTTTCTTTGTTAGGATCAATATTGACTTTTCTTTGTTTATTAACAGACCCAGTCAAGAGGACAGCTGCGGATACACTGGATGATGTTCTCTACTTGATAGCCCACAAACTAGACAGTTCTCCAACTATGGGAATACTTGGATCTCCATTCTTCTGAGGCAGTCTGCTACAATGGCTAGGCACTTTGTGAATACTCTGGGACCTGCTGATAGGTCAAATGGTAGAACCCTGTATTCCTAATGATGGTTTCCGACCACAAATCTCAGACAATGTCTGTGGGCCAAACGGATTGCAAAATGGAAATGCACTTCCACAACCTCGAAAGCCCATCAATCTGTTGTAACGGTAGTCCAGAAATGTAGGATGTGAAACAGATTGTCTCCAAAGGGATGGAACAGGATAGGAAGACCAAAGTAACTGGTGAGTGGCTTCTGGGGGAGCACTTGAATTTGTTGCTTCAAAGACAAGATAGGCGGGTGAGATGTCATAGCTGATAACAAGGGCTTTTTCCTTCACAATTTTTGTTATTTTCTAGGAGGCTCTCTAGGTCTGTACTCAGGGTAAGTAGGTTGTCTGTGGTAAGTCTATGCTTATGCTGCTTATGGTTGGCCCTAATGACCTGAGTAATTTCTTGCTATTTTTCCAGGAAATATGCTATAATTTCCTGGATTTCTTGAATATTTTTATGGTGTGATATAAACAGACCGCTTTATATGCAGACAATGAATAATTATAGCATTTGTGGGGAACGGAATGCTGTAGTTAAGATTGAGTTTCTATTTTCCCCTCCCTTTTAGTTGTTTATAAGATGGAAAAAGTGGTTGGTTGAAAGTCAACCAGAATTCAGAGGCTTAAGTCACAGTAGACATTAATTTACAATGTATGGGTGAGAGGGTAAAAGATGCAAGATAAATGCAATTCCTCATATGATTATATGATATATGAGAGGCCTCTAACCTCCTACAGATTTATACTACATATGCTGAGATACTACTCATAAACATTTATCAGAGTTAAAACTGCCTCTTCACCATAAACTCATCCCATTATTTTAGTAGGTATTTTAGTAGTAGGTATTTTAGCTTGTACAATAGGGTGTATAACATTATATGTTGTTCTGAAAATTTCACCTAGTTTAGTGAGGGAGGGATTGAGGGAATAGATCTCCAGTCCTTCTTTGTAGCATCTACTTATGTAATAAGAAAATGACCTTTCTGTCAGCACTTATAGCAAATAAAATGGGTTCCATTTGTGTCTAGAATGAAAGAAACTACGAGTAGTACAGAAACTTCAATTAGATGCATTTTCCTCCCTTTCAGCCTCACTAGTCTGGGAAAGGCAATACAGCATTACAACATAATCTGAATTTACAACAAATGCACACAACTGCAGAGATAAACCATCAACCAAGTCTTTTATCTGCAATTGTCAGATCACAAAATGTGCATAATTCATAGTCTTGCTCCTAAAACAAAGCATCTATTAAAGTAGGTTCCTGTATTTGGTAACTAGTAGTCTGCTGCTATTTCTTTAAATAGAGAACTATTCCTTCAGATAAATCGTCTGGCCTGGAATGCTGAAAGTATTTTGAACAGAAAAAAGGCTGTGTTACCCTGAGCTGAGAGAACAGTGCCAATTAAAGAATGGCAGTTTTGAGGCTGAAGTAGCATCCAACAGAAATGGAGATTAGAATGCAGGTTACAAACCACTACCAGCAATGCCCATTATAAAAGAAAGTCTTTTTAAAAGTTTTACTTTCTGACATGTGATTTCTTGAGAAGTCTTTATTCCATTCTAAGCATTCTGCACAGCATGAGAGTAGAGAACCACCAATTAAAAAACTCCGCCCCCCCCAATGACTTTTCATTACACCTTTTATTGTAATTTCAAAGGATATAAGTGAGACAAAATACAAAATAGGCAGAAACTAGATGGCTCAGGTTAGTGGTAATTGGATTTGTGGCCCTTCACATAAAGGTTATCAGTTACACCTAATCCTCCTTACTAGTGACAAAATGTTACTACTCTCTGATGTTTATTCAGTAGCCTGTTGTGACATGAATCGGTATCTTTCCATTCCATCCTAGGGGAAAGGTGACCACAATACTAAACCACCCTCAACAGTAGGTACCGATTTGCACCTTTGCTGGCAGGCATTAAGGCATTATCAAATCCTTCCAGATTTGATAAGCCCTTGCACATCCAGTGCCAATGCTGGACCTATTTGGTGGATAAACAGAAAACTTCAATATCCAGAACTTTGAATGCAGCATTAAAATTTATACAAACAATTCTGAAATCAAAAGAGAAGGATACAAGTTTAAGGAAGGTGAATGTTACAACTTCTATTTTTTAAGGAGCGGAGTAAAGTGAACATATAAACCATTACAAACCAAGTTAGGGAAATCCAGACAGGAGAGATTACAGAAAACAGAGCCCATAATGAATAATATCAAAAAGGCCATAAAATAATATGAAAATGAAGCCAAAAGAAGTGCACAGTAAGCTAATGAAAGTGGCACAATTATTATACAACAACAAATATGTGAAGTCAGAGCAACCAACTGGATAACAGAAAAACACTAGCAAAACATGGTTCTTTCTAGTGGGGAACACACGTGCATCTAGTTTGAATGTTTACAGAAGATCTCATGCCTTGTGCAGCTGTGGACTTCCCTGGGGACATTTATTTGGGGCTTATCTACACCCAAAGGCTGTATTGCTGTACCTATACTGGTATAGTTAAAGTGGTACAATGCTAGACTCACCTTCCCTACCTTTCTGCCCCACAACTCCTCCTCCTCTTCCTTGGTCACACATGCAAAAGTTCCTTGGCTGCTCTCCTCCTCTAATCTCTCCACATGCCCCAGTGACCTCATCCCATCCCCTGGGCTTCCAGGCTGGCATGCACTGTCATTCACACCCCTTACTTTTCTCCGTAACCTACCACTCTCCTCTGGCTCTTCCCCCTCAGAATACAAACATGATTAAGCCTTTCCCATCTCAACCCCCCTACACACTTGACCCCACCTGCCTCTCGAACTATTGCCCCACCTCCCTTCTCACTTTCATCTCTAAGCTCTTGGAACATGCTGTTTACTATCGCTGTCTGGTGCTCCTCTCCTCCAATTCCCTCCTTGACCATCTCCAACATGGTGTGCCCCCCTTGCATGCTAATAAACCCATTCTCACACAGGTCTCTAATGACCTCTTCCTAGCCAAATCTGAGAACCAGTACTCCATCCTCATCCTCTGACTTGTCAGCTACCTTCAGCACAGTCAGCTATGTTCCTCTTCTTGAAATCTTGTCCTCCCTTGGGTTCTGTGATTCTGTCCTCTCCTGGTTCTCCTTCTACCTCTCTAATTGCACCTTCAGCATACCCTTCAGAGGATCTTTTTCATCCATTCTCCAACGTCCTGTGGGGATTTCACAGGGCTCTGTCCTTGGTCCCTTTCTCTTCACCCTATAGACCTTATTTCAGAGTAATCTCATCTGTAAATACAAATTCAACTATCATTTCTATGTGGACTACTCACAGATCTTCCTTTCTACTCCAGACCTATCTCCTGCCCAGAACTAAAATCCCAGTCTGTCTCTCTGTCTCTGACATCTTGTGGATGTTCAGCTGTCAGCTCAAGCTCAACATGGCTAAAACAGAGCTCTTAATCGTCTCACCTTCGACTGTAAGGACTTTGGGGCAGAGACATTTTTTGTTCTGTGTCATACAGCACAAGCAAGAACGAGATCCTGGTCCATGCCTAGGGTCCCCACGTACTATGATAATACAAATAATAAATAAGAATAATATTACAACCCCCTACTATGGATGCATCTCTAACCCAACTCGCATCACTAACAAAAACAGGTATACTGCTACAAAAAACTTTGTAAACCAGACCTTCAATGTTGTACGCACAGCACACGTACAATGAAATAAACAGAAACAGTATGCAAAAGAAAACAAAACTACTGGGACTATCAATATCCATTTGGGCAATAATACCAACTCCTCCCAAACCCACATACAGTTTCCTGCCCTTCTCACATCTCAAAGACTGAGAGAAAAATGGGCCTTACACTGAGGTTTGAAGGTGAATGAGCTCAGGGTTTAGTAGATGAAGGTGGGAAATTAAATGCAGAGGAGACACCATGATTGAGAATATAGGGAGAATGCTTTCCAGCTGAACTTATAAATGTACATAGCAAAATATACAAAATATATTCAACCTAATAAAAAACATGAGCCTTAAAAATGTGAATGTTTGTGCTTGATGTGATTTCTATATTGTTCATTGAACTGTAAGACTGGGAGATTGTCACTTAATGCTAGTCCTTTATATAATATTTTAAAATGAGTAAAGTTAGTGAGAGCTTTCGTTATTAAGGACCAATCCAGCATCATGAAAAATTAATAATTTATGGTAAGAAAATGTAGGATAGTGTGCTTTTCTAAAATCTTTTCTCATATCACTGGTTCCTGTATTTTGATCAATGGAAACATCACAGATAACATAATACCTTACTGAGCTTAACGTTAGAGAAATATTATTTAAATAAAGCCCTGGTCTTTTAATAACTGGAGAAAATGTTACCAAATTTCTTAACACAATACTGATGGATTAGGTTATCTGGTTATATAATTATATCCAAATCGTAGGTGACAATATTTATCCGAAAGATAAGGATTACCTCAATACATTTAGAAATTCCCTCATGGATGATTTTTGCAGACTAAGCCTTGAAAGCAAAATACATATAATAGATCGCAGCTCATCATGCGCTATTCATTTTTTGTACTAAATCACAAAAGTTCCCTCATACATGCATCCCTTCATTAAATGTGATTTGCATTGCACTATGTAACAAGGTGGTAGGACTCTTACATTGACTTGCCTTGTTACAAGGTGTTGGAAATCCTGCAGGGATATGCTAACTAAGTCTTGCTGACTCACTGCAGCAGATGTGAATCCTTAACTCCATTCTGTATACAAGCAGAGGAGAGTCTCTTTTTGGGTAGATGAAATTGAAGTGTAGGGCAAAGATCTCTGAAAGGAAACCCTGGAAACAGCCAAATTTTGGGACAAAATCTGGGGTTTATGATCTTAGTTTTGTCTGAGTCAACAATAAAATCAAGGAACCTCCCAAATCTACAGGCACTGCATTTGGTCCAAATTTACTACTGCCACACACCACTATATTAACTCTTTTCAGAGTAGCAGCCATGTTAGTCTGTATCTTAAAAAAAAACAGGAGTACTTGTGGCACCTTAGGGACTAACAAATTTATTAGAGCATAAGGCTTTCATGGGCTACAGCATCCGATGAAGTGAGCTGTAGCCCACGGAAGCTTATGCTCTAATAAATTTGTTAGTCTCTAAGGTGCCACAAGTACTCCTGTTTTTTTTTATATTAACTCTGCCATTCTAGGGACACCAGTATTTCAACACCCATTTATAAAACTACTCTCTCCAAATATACTGAACACCTGCAATTAAAAGTGAGGGGAGGGGATATAGTGGTGAAAGGGGTGTACAGAAGGCAAAATTGAGGGATTGTTTGGTGTGTTTGGAAGGGCTACTCTGGCAAAGGAGGCAGTTGTAGGCTGGTATTTCTAGGTGATGGCTCCCTTCTACACCCCCTCAAAACCTCCCTCCTGGCCCCAATATTCTTCTGTCCCCACTGTCGCCCCTTCTGGCTCCTGATGGTATATGGGACCACCGAGACTAAGTGGAGGTCTCAAAATACCAATAAGAACAATGAGAGATGGGGGCCTTTTTAAGAAGGCCATCCTGCATCATGCTCAGCATCTTGCAGGATGGAGCTTTGTATACGAAGTGGAAGAACCAGAGAATACACATAAGCTTCTGACTATACATTAGATCTTATCCTTGAGTTTCGTCCTGACAGGCAGCTATGTTCTGTCATACATCTTGGGTTGACAAGTGATTATGATTTTGCACAGTGGCTCATAGATGACAGAACAAGGAGTAATGGTTTCAAGTTGCAGTGGGGGAGGTTTAGGTTGGATATTAGGAAAAGCTTTTTCACTAGGAGGGTGGTGAAGCACTGGAATGGTTTACCTAGGGAGATGGTGGAATCTCCTTCCTTAGAGGTTTTTAAGGTCAGGCTTGACAAAGGCCTGGCTGGGATGATTTAGTTGGGGATTGGTCCTGCTTTGAGCAGGGGGTTGGACTAGAATACCTCCTGAGGTCCCTTCCAACCCTGATATTCTATGATTCTATGATCGTGGGTAGAAGTTACTCTATTCTCTCTACATCTGCCTCAGCTCATCATTCACCACTTTTAAAAGCATTTGAAAATAGTAATTATAGGGTGTGTTTTCATGTTAATCTATCAGATCCTATAAAGCTACCTTTTCACCTCTGCACCCATGCTGGGGTGAGCGCTCCTTAACTGTAGTCCAGGATCTGGTTCAGTATGTGTTGCTGGCTGGTGGTTTGTCTGACTTCTAAACAATTGTAAACAATTTCTATGAGTAAAGGGATGCATTTGTGTGTATTTATTCTCATGATATTTCTCAAATGAACAAATATTTAGAGAGAGTATTTGCTATGATTGTCAGCGCCAGATTACTTTAACTTCCTGAAGCTATATAGAAAGGGTACACGCAGAATATGCACACTAAAATGCCATCATGTTTTGTGAGTAGGGCGTTAAGGAGAAACTTCTTCATGAAAAGATGCAAATACAGCTTGTATACATTATGCTATGCTCTAAGAGTTTGTAGTGTGACTTGTTATGACTTTCACATATTGACACACTTTTAGGTAACTAACACAAACTTTAACTAATACCTTCCTGCCTAAGTATTACAGAGATCTGAAAATGACGGATGATGTTATGCACTAAACCCTGCCGTGAATGAGTATTTATAGATTTTGTTACTACACTTATCACAGTAGTATCTGAGCACTACTCAAACATTAATTAAATTATCCTCACAACCTTCCTGAGGGAGGAAACTATTATCCCCATTTTACAGATGGTATAGAGAGATTAAGTGACTTGCCCATGGTCATACAGGAAATCTGTGGTGGACACATGATTAGAGTCTACTGTAGATTTGAGTCACAGTACAGTAATTTTAAACAAGGCCATTCTTCCTCTCTGAAGTTATTAACTAAAATAGCCCTCTGCAAATTCAGTGCCCACCTTTTCAGAAGCCACCCTGCTAGAAAAGCTGTTGTATTATGTTACACAAGACGCCAGGACCGGTGGCTCCAGTGCTTTGTAAATCCTCCTTCCCCTATGAAGGGATGACTTGGAGCTGTGAGGGATACTGCAGCCTCAGAACTAAAGTAAGAGCTGCCAAGCTGCCATTCAGCACTCTGTGGCCTGGTGAGGGGAGAAGGGTTCCTTTCTTTGGAGTTACCCAGTGCACAAACTAGTATTCAGACTGTTAGGTTAGAGGATTTGGGCTGTAAGCCCTTGATCAACCTGCAAGGTACTAAGTGCCTCAACTCTCACTTGGGTCAGTGGTATTCAGAGGGAGCTGAGGGCACTCAACACCTCATAGGAGATGCTCCACACTCTGAAGGGTCAGACACTGACTTACAAGTGATATTATGTCTAGATGAAAGAAGGCAAATTAAGCACAGAATAGGTGTAAAGTGTGGATAGATTTTTACCATGGTTGTCTCACTGAGTCAATCTTACCCTAACATTTACCTAAATATGGTTTTCCACAGTAATTGTCTTTGAAACTTTTCATCTACGCCTCCCCCACCTTCTATCCACCAGTGTGTTTTCAGGCAACTTTATTACAAATGAGGGATCTATGTTGACAAGATTGCTAGCCTTTCTGCCACTCTTTTGATTTGTGAAGAATTTATAGTGACCCTTTCTGTCTTTGTAGTCAGTAGTTTGGAAAATCCATTTTATTTTAGCATTTTTCAAATCCACCAAAAGAATTATAGGGAGACAGGATTTGTAAAAACTGGCTTTTATCAAAGCAATTCATGTTTAGTTATTGACTTTAAATTAATCTTAATCAAGTTCTCTCTTTTTGGTTCTCTTTTATGATTTTCCACACTCATTACCTCATAGCCACTTTCAGGCCTGGTTTTCTTCTACTTTATAAAAAATATCTATATTTTGCCTGTGACCAGGTACAGAATTATTTGCAGAAACCTTAACTCTATTATTAGCTTGCTTCTCTACACTTGCTTGCCTGCTGAGTCTCACAATTATGTCTTTAAAAATAATCCCTGGATTTTTGTTTTGATTTTTGGAAGCACAGTTATTTAAAAACTGGCCTGCTTTCAATTTAAAGGCTTGTTGAGCTCTAGGTATGATTCAATTAACACACTGCTTTTTGCTATTACCACAGAACTTTGTCTTTGGCATATTTTGTGAGCACAGTCATAGAAGACCCATCTTTATTAGGTATCAAGATATTTTTTCCTCAAAGTCATTTACTCTATTTTATGAGCAATGTTATGACAATTACAGAAGTGTATCTCATAGTGGGTATTCCCAAATACAGGGTTCTTTGAAGGCTTATAAACAGAGGTTGCATATTTTGGGTAACATTTTCAAAAGCACTTAAGTCATCAGATGTATAATTCCCATTTTCAAAAGCAACTTCAAGCGTCAAGGTGCATAACCTGCATTGAATTTCAATGAGATGTAGGTTCCTAAGTCAGTTTTGAAAATGGGACGTAGGAACCTAAGGGTATGTCTACACTGCAAAACCAAAACTGAACCCAAACAATATACCAGGCAGCAACATTCAGAGCTGGGGTCAACTGACTTGGGCTTGCGATGCTCGCGCTACGAGCCTAAAAATAGCAGTGCAAGCATTCCCACTTGGGCTCTGAGACCCTCCCATCTTGCTGGGTTCAGAGCCTGGGATCCAGCCTCAGTGAGAATGCTATATTGCTATTTTTAGCCTGTTGTGTGAACCTGTCATGTGAGCCTGAGTCACTTGATCTGGGGGCTGAGACTTGCTGCAATGAGTTTGGGGTGGGGGGTGGTGGTTTGTGCGCAGTGTAGACTTACCCTCAGTGTGTTTGAAAGTTTTGTCCTTTTGCCTATTCAACCTATTGCTAAAGCACTGGCCATTACAGTTGTATTTGAAAATGAAGATAGCAGTAAACTATCAAGACAGGGCTTCCAGAAGCTGGAATCCCATCTGTTCTCTTGGATCTATTCCATCGGAGGAGCAAATACAACAATCAGTTTTATAGCCTTTATAAAACTTAATTTTGTATAAAATACTATGGTCGATACTTTTATCAACCATGCACAATTAATTACAGCATTGTAGTAATCAGTTATGTTCGGTACGTAATATACAGGAGTTGTTTGAAGTAAGACAAGATGGAAGCATCTTTGGTATTTAGACAAGCCAAATGTGCTTGTGGTTTCTCTTACACATTTCTCTAAATTGATTGCACGTATTAACATTTCATATTTAGGGTTAATAAATAAATAATAATAATAATGCTTAGAACATATGTACAGTAGCATCTTACATTTTCAAAGCAAAAATAAAACCTCGGAGAACTCCCGTGAGATAAGTATAATCAAGCCATATTCATCCCTGGTGTAATCCCACTGGAATCAATGGAGTTACCATCAGGAATGGGTTACATAGTGTGTACATCAGGGCAGAATTTAGCTCAGCAAAATTAAATTTCTTGCTCAAGGCTACCCAAAAAGTCATTTACACCATTGGAATTACAAATTAGGAGCTCTTGGTTTCCAGCCCTGTTCTCAATCCAATAGAACACACTGACTCAAAACACTGAGCACATATTGTAAAAACACAGTTTTTTCTTAAATATACTAATAAAAGTATTGTAAACTTGCCTGGTAAAATCTGTGAACATTCCCTCAAAACCTAATCACGCAGGAAATGTCTGATGTATAGTATAACTAATTATACACAAATACACTTCTGATACATATATTAGTCAGGCAAAATGACTTGTCCGTGGTCTTTAAAAACTCTTCTTTAGGGTTTATCTTCATAATAAAATTAGGTTGTTCTAGAACATGAACTTCAAGAGTTATGTCAACTGAAATGATGCTAAACATGATTTCAGACTAATATACTGGTATTGCTCCCATCCCCATCCCATCAGAGTGCCTCACAGTCTTTAATGTATTTATCTTCAAGACACACCCATATGGCAGGGAAGTTCTATTATCCTCATTTACATATAGGGAACTGAGTCACAGAGAAATTAAGTGATTTTTTCTTTGAGGGTACATCTACATTGGAATAAAAGACCCATGACACAGCTGTGGCTGACCCAGGTCAGCTGATTCGGGCTTGCGGGGCTAAAAATCGCCATGGAGATGTTTGTGCTCAGACTGGAGCTGAAGGTCTGGGACCCTCCCCCATTGCAGGGTCTCAGAGCTCAGTGATTTTACAGCCCAAGCCTGAGTCAGCTGACTCAGGCCAGCCATGGATGTTTAATTGCTGTGTAGACATACCCTTAATGTACACAGTGATGAATTGTGTTTAATATTGTGTCAGCTGGTTGCAGCTGATTCCTGAAGGATTTATTCACTACCAGTTGACATGATGTTAAACACAATGGAATGAGTTTACGATGACTGAAAAGTTATGTTTAACATCATGTTAGTTAACACAACTTCTCCAAGGTCGACTTTTAGTTTTTCGTCCGTCATTTACTCCATTTTATGAGCAGTGTTATGACAATTACAGAAGTGTGCGTTTCATAAAGGTTATTCCCAAATATAGGGTTCTTGAAGGATTTATTCATATTTATCATGTGATTTATTCATATTTATCATGATTTTTAGTGAAGTCTTTGAAAAATGGTATACTGAAAGATGTGCATAATTACCCACTACTCTTCAGCTGTGACCATGTAGAGGCTTTGAAACAAAACCATGTAGAGATTTTGAAACAAAACAGATAGTAGAATTTTTTTCTCTCAATTAGCTGTTTAAATAGACAGCATCAGATCATCAGCCAAACTGGAATGGTGACTTTATGCTTCCTGAAATACAGTATTCAAAGATGCAAGATAAAAAGGGCCTCCCTATAAAATCATCAGGGTGTTCAGATTAGGTCCGGGGCCACTTTGAATGACTAATATTAGGCAGATAAACAAAAGTGGCAGGATTTTTGAGGTTCCAAGTACCCCCTCCTCCCATTTAAGTCAAAAAGAGCTGTGAAAGTTCAGCACCTCTAAAAATCTGGTCACTCTTACTAGATACCTAAATTTGGATGTAGGTGTTTAACTTTACGCACCCAAGTTTGTAAATGTTGCACTATGTGGTCTTCTTATGCCCTTTTCTCTGTATTTATAAAAGAAGAGGTCACAAGAAAGTCTCTTTCACTCCGTCTTCCCTTTTTAAAATGTACTTGATAATAACGAATACGATATACAGTTATCTGTTTCCATAAGTATTAAACCAGAGCTCCCTAAAGTAGTTGAACAATACTGATTGAAAAGGGTTAGATAAAATGATTCTAGAAGTTGAACAGCGGCAAACTTTTAAGTGCTACTTTTAAACCAGAACTGTCCCTATCATGCTTTTAAACTACTAACAACAGAAAGTGCTGACATCCTTCTGTCAACATTTTCCTGAACCATAAATTGCTCATGCATTAGAAAGTCTCTTGAAATGCATTAGAAAGTCTCTTGAAATAAAAAGACTGTGAAGCAAACGTATTCTTGAAGTGTAGGTCTGCACGTCAGTGTAATTTCTGAGTACACCACACAAGCTAAAAAGACGGCAGATGCAAGGTTAGAATTTAACTATAAATGATAACTCAATTTATTTTCTCCATAGCCTAGTAACTCAATAAGTCTTTAATGGTTTCATAAATAAACAGATGGATGCCATCAAATGATAAGTCTGATTGGTGTCTCTATAATTTTGGACAGCTTTATCCCAAAATATGTAGCACAAGCATTTTAACCCAAGAGGAGGATAAAACAAATGTGGGAAGCTAGATTATGGGCAATTGCAAGGTCCCAGTGATATATGAGACCTTTCATGATGGTAAGGCTAAGAAACAGGGCAATTCACAGTCTATGTCTGTCCGATGGTGGGTTTGTGAAGATTTTTCTTCTGTCGATAAAACAGGTGCTTCTATTCAAGGAATTCAAAGTATAGAGGGAAAAAGGGGAGGTGATGGGATCCCTGCTGAAAGATTTAAATCATAGATTACTTTATTGTTGAAAGGTTTATGATGCTAATTTTACAGCAAACCATCTGCTCCACCTACTGTATGTTGACTGAATATTAAAGCAGGCCACCTATCTCAAGCATAAAAGACACATCATCCAATGTGTCATTTGCACAGGGCTATATTCACTTTACCTAATATTGCAACTTGACTAGACATGTGTTCTGTATGCTCAAATTTTAGCAACACATAACTTTTACAGCCCCACAGCCCAAACAAGATCTTCAGAAAATAGTTAAGGCAAAATTCTACTTTCAGAGGCACCAGACACGTCTATAAAACAAGCCTCCATTACTACATATTCGTTATTTACACAGTATGTGGATATTGCATGCTTGAAGCAGTCAGCTCATGCTAATGGTCCATCTTGTCTGCAGTTTTTACATCTTTTTGGTAGACATAAGAGGTTATATACAGTGTGCTGCAGTATGCACTCTGGTAAATGGACAAGAAACACTCTCTGCAACTTCAATATCAAGAGTATAATTTTATCCATAAAAGACAACACTGCTTTACAGCATTAGTGTCCTAAAAAGTCCCAGCTGCATACATTGGAACTGGGAGAGATATTTGCTCACCCAATATTTAAATTTGTGTGGAATAAACTGCACTGGTGAAAAAGAAAGAGTCAGGACCTTCCCATCCAGTATATACAAAACTTGATATATAAACAGAGTACAACTAGTTTCTCAATAAAGTCCTAAAATAAGGAACTTCATGTGCATGTTAGTTGTCTTTAAAACTTTTTTCTTTTCCTTTGACATCTATGAGGCTCATATCAAAAGAATGTAGTACCCCCTCTCCACCCAGTTACCTTCTTTAATGCCAATCTGGTTACAGGTTTTGACGGACAGGTCTGGGTTCTTCTGGATCCCGCCACCCACTCAGCAGCGTATATCTTCTTTATTTTTTCCTAAGAATTTATTTGGCGGTGCCTCCACCCCCCTCGCTCCTTCCTGGCAGGGTCACCAGGGCAGCTTGGAAGGAAAATTTTAACTTCAGGGTAACCCCCACTTACTTGCCAGATAGTTGGAGACTTCCAAGAAATAACACAAACACATATAATATATTCAACACAATAATTATATTGAACAGGAGACAAATATAACATAACAGGGTAAAACACTATTCTTAGGGTCACCAGTGCCCACGCTGATAATACCCGTGACTTTCCCCAGCCACGTGACTTGATGTAGCAAATGTAAGATCAGTGTCCCATTGGTACGCATACTTTGTTGGGGCCCTTGATGACATATGACCACAAAATTCTTCTCTGAAGTGGTTTAGCAGTGTGGCTGTCTGGGTTTGGTACAGCCCAAAGGACTCACAAGTAGGAGAAAGTGGTAAATCCCTCCACAGATTTAATATGCAGCAGGTTATAAAATCCCCAAACCCTCACTCCCTGGCTTGAGGACATAGTTCAGGGAGTAGGGTGTCCCCAAACAAATTCTCTGACTGACTGACTAAAAGAGAGTGCACTCACAAACTCCATGAATGATCCTCAGGTTCAGAGATGACTCTGGACTCCTCTGTCACTGCAGAGGTGCTGATCTCTGCTGGCAGGGATCCTCTTCAAGCAGGAATCAGGCTGCTTCGGTCCCAAGATTTCCCCTCACCACAAAGGAGTGCAGGGCTCAAGGTGCAGGTTACACAACCGTACTAAAATCCAAACTGTAGTCTCCCAGCCCAGCGTCCAGACACACACACAGCAGGCAGCAGCCCTGAACTAGCAGACAGAGCAGAGCTGACCATGTGGTGACTGGTCTCACCTAGGGAGCTGGAGGGCGAACTCAGCCTGGTTAGGGACGTTTCCCAGCAAAACTCTACAAACCAGGAATCATCAGTGGAGAAGGAAAAGCCCAGCTGAGGGATCTTGCTTTCAGGTCCCTAGAGGCCAGTTCTCACGGGGAACCCTGCATACAGGCCTTGGACTCACCAACTCCCCACATAGCCAGTCCTGCCCTTGCCCTGGATGGCTCCAGACTGACTCAAAAATGGCTTCTCCCCTTTCCTGAACTCCCTGGGAAGGGCCTCTCACTCCCTATTGGTGGCTGGGCAGACTCTGAGTCTGCCCTTGGCTCCCTCTCCCTGAGCTGCCAGCAGACAGAGCTCCAGGAATCTAGGTAATCTCCTTGGGGGTTACAAGAAGAAAAAGCAAAGAAACAATGTGTTAACCTAAAGAAAGCTTAGCCCTTCAGAGTGCTTAAGGGCCTGCCTGAGGGGACCAGTTTAATTTGAAGACCCAAATTTTCACAACATTTTCTGTTTCTTATTCATGAATTCATTTTCTTTGCACATGTGAATCAATTTCGTTCTTCCCCACCCGCTCTCTTACCCCTTTTAAACCTGTGGCCTCCCTCACTACAGATTAGACATTGCACACCTGAGCCCTGGTCTACACTAGGACTTTAGGTCGAATTTAGCAGCGTTAAATCGATGTAAACCTGCACCCGTCCACACAATGAAGCCCTTTATTTCGACTTAAAGGGCTCTTAAAATCGATTTCCTTACTCCACCCCTGACAAGTGGATTAGCGCTTAAATCGACCTTGCCAGCTCGAATTTGGGGTACTGTGGACACAATTCGATGGTATTGGCCTCCGGGAGCTATCCCAGAGTGCTCCATTGTGACCACTCTGGACAGCACTCTCAACTCAGATGCACTGGCCAGGTAGACAGGAAAAGAACCGCGAACTTTTAAATCTCATTTCCTGTTTGGCCAGCGTGGCAAGCTGCAGGTGAGCATGCAGAGCTCATCAGCACAGATGACCATGATAGAGTCCCAGAATCGGAAAAGAGCTCCAGCATGGACCGAACGGGAGGTACGGGATCTGATCGCTGTTCGGGGAGAGGAATCCGTGCTATCAGAACTCCGTTCCAGTTTTCGAAATGCCAAAACCTTTGTCAAAATCTCCCAGGGCATGAAGGACAGAGGCCATAACAGGGACCCGAAGCAGTGCTGCATGAAACTGAAGGAGCTGAGGCAAGCCTACCAGAAAACCAGAGAGGCGAACGGCCGCTCCGGCTCAGAGCCCCAAACATGCCACTTCTATGATGAGCTGCATGCCATTTTAGGGGGTTCAGCCACCACTACCCCAGCCGTGTTGTTTGACTCCTTCAATGGAGATGGAGGCAATACGGAAGCAGGTTTTGGGGACGAAGAAGACGATGATGATGAGGAGGTTGTAGATAGCTCACAGCAAGCAAGTGGAGAAACCGGTTTTCCCGACAGCCAGGAACTGTTTCTCACCCTGGACCTGGAGCCAGTACCCCCCGAACCCACCCAAGGCTGCCTCCTGGACCCAGCAGGCGGAGAAAGGACCTCTGGTGAGTGTACCTTTTAAAATACTATACATGGTTTAAAAGCAAGCATGTGAAAGGATTACTTTGCCCTGGCATTTGCGGTTCTCCTAGATGTACTCCTAAAGCCTTTGCAAAAGGTTTCTGGGGAGGGCAGCCTTATTGCGTCCTTCATGGTAGGACACTTTACCACTCCAGGCCAGTAACACGTACTCGGGAATCATTGTAGAACAAAGCATTGCAGTGTATGTTTGCTGGCATTCAAACAACATCCGTTCTTTATCTCTCTGTGTTATCCTCAGGAGAGTGAGATATAATTCATGGTCACCTGGTTGAAATAGAGTGCTTTTCTTCAGGGGACACTCAGAGGAGCCCATTCCTGCTGGGCTGTTTGCCTGTGGCTAAACAGAAATGTTTCCCGCTGTTAGCCACAGGGAGGGGGGAAGGTTGAGGGGGTAGCCACGTGGTGGGGGGAGGCAAAATGCGACCTTGTAACGAAAGCACATGTGCTATGTATGTAATGTTAACAGCAAGGTTTACCCTGAAAGAGTGTAGCCACTGTTTTATAAAATGTGTCTTTTTAAATACCGCTGTCCCTTTTTTTTTCTCCATCAGCTGCATGTGTTTCAATGATCACAGGATCTTCTCCTTCCCAGAGGCTAGTGAAGCTTAGAAAGAAAAAAAAACGCACTCGCGATGAAATGTTCTCCGAGCTCATGCTGTCCTCCCACACTGACAGAGCACAGACGAATGCGTGGAGGCAAATAATGTCAGAGTGCAGGAAAGCACAAAATGACTGGGAGGAGAGATGGCGGGCTGAAGAGAGTAAGTGGCGGGCTGAAGAGAGGGCTGAAGCTCAAATGTGGCGGCAGCGTGATGAGAGGAGGCAGGATTCAATGCTGAGGCTGCTGGAGGACCAAGCCAGTATGCTCCAGTGTATGGCTGAGCTGCAGCAAAGGCAGCTGGAGCACAGACTGCCACTGCAGCCCCTGTGTAACCAACTGCCCTCCTCCCCAAGTTCCATAGCCTCCACACCCAGACGCCCAAGAACGCGGTGGGGGGGCCTCCGGCCAACCAGCCACTCCACCACAGAGGATTGCCCAAAAAAAAGAAGGCTGTCATTCAATAAATTTTAAAGTTGTAAACTTTTAAAGTGCTGTGCTTAAAGTGCTGTGTGGCATTTTCCTTTCCTCCTCCACCACTCCTCCTGGGCTACCTTGGTAGTCATCCCCCTATTTGTGTGATGAATGAATAAAGAATGCATGAATGTGAAGCAACAATGACTTATTGCCTCTGCAAGCGGTGATTGAAGGGAGGAGGGGCAGGTGGTTAGCTTACAGGGAAGTAGAGTGAACCAAGGGGCGGGGGGTTTCATCAAGGAGAAACAAACAGAACTTTCACACCGTAGCCTGGCCAGTCATGAAACTGGTTTTCAAAGCTTCTCTGATGCGTACCGCGCCCTCCTGTGCTCTTCTAACTGCCCTGGTGTCTGGCTGCGCATAACCAGTAGCCAGGCGATTTGCCTCAACCTCCCACCCTACCATAAACGTCTCCCCCTTACTCTCACAGATATTGTGGAGCACACAGCAAGCAGTAATAACAGTGGGAATATTGGTTTCGCTGAGGTCTAAGCGAGTCAGTAAACTGCGCCAGTGCGCCTTTAAACGTCCAAATGCACATTCTACCACCATTCTGCACTTGCTCAGCCTGTAGTTGAACAGCTCCTGATTACTGTCCAGGCTGCCTGTGTATGGGTTCATGAGCCATGGCATTAAGGGGTAGGCTGGGTCCCCAAGGATACGTATAGGCATTTCAACATCCCCAACAGTTATTTTCTGGTCTGGGAATAAAGTCCCTTCCTGCAGCTTTTGAAACAGACCAGAGTTCCTGAAAATGCGAGCGTCATGTACCTTTCCCGGCCATCCCATGTTAATGTTGGTGAAACGTCCCTTGTGATCCACCAGAGCTTGCAGCACTATCGAAAAGTACCCCTTGCGGTTTATGTACTCGGCGGCTTGGTGCTCCGGTGCCAAGATAGGGATATGGGTTCCGTCTATGGCCCCACCACAGTTAGGGAATCCCATTACAGCAAAGCCATCCACTATGACCTGCACATTTCCCAGGGTCACTACCCTTGATATCAGCAGATCTTTGATTGCGTGGGCTACTTGCATCACAGCAGCCCCCACAGTAGATTTGCCCACTCCAAATTGATTCCCAACTGACCGGTAGCTGTCTGGCGTGGCAAGCTTCCACAGGGCTATCGCCACTCGCTTCTCAACTGTGAGGGCTGCTCTCATCTTGGTATTCATGCGCCTCAGGGCAGGGGAAAGCAAGTCACAAAGTTCCATGAAAGTGCCCTTACGCATGCGAAAGTTTCGCAGCCACTGGGAATCGTCCCAGACCTGCAACACTATGCGGTCCCACCAGTCTGTGCTTGTTTCCTGAGCCCAGAATCGGCGTTCCACAGCATGAACCTGCCCCATTAGCACCATGATGCATGCATTGACAGGGCCCATGCTTTCAGAGAAATCTGTGTCCATGTCCTGATCACTCACGTGACCGCGCTGACGTTGCCTCCTCGCCCGGTACCGCTTTGCCAGGTTCCGGTGCTGCATATACTGCTGGATAATGCGTGTGGTGTTTAATGTGCTCCTAATTGCCAAAGTGAGCTGAGCAGCCTCCATGCTTGCCTTGGTATGGCGTCCGCACAGAAAAAAGGCGCGGAATGATTGTCTGCCATTGCTCTGACGGAGGGAGGGGCGACTGAGGACACGGCTTACAGGTTTGGCTTCAGGGAGCTAAAATCAACAAAGGGGGTGTCTTTACATCAAGGAGTATTTCAGGCAGGACTTCACGGAGGGTTCCAATAAGAAATGGTGCACCTAAGTTATCGTTCTTATTGGAACAAGAAGGTTAGCCTGGCCTCTGATTGAAACATAGCTAGATTTACCTCGCTGCACCTTCTCTGTGAGTGACTTCAGTGTGACCTAGAAGAATGAGTCCCCTAGACGGGGGGGGGGGGGGGAGCAAATGAATACAGAACAAATCTGGTCTATTTCTTGTTTTGATCCACTCCATCTATCTTTTACATCTTTGGCTGGCAGCAGACTGTGCAGAAGGACTGCATGCCATCCACATCTCATGCCTGCTCGGCAGAAGATGGTACAGTACGACTGCTAGCCATCCTCATCTCTTGCCTGCCCGGCAGAAGATGGTACAGTACGACTGCTAGCAATCCGTATCGCCTGCCTGCTCACCATAAGACGGTTCAATAGGACTGACTGCAGGACTAAAGAGAATGACCTGGTCAAGTCACTCTAAATTAAGTCCCTGCGCCCATGTCTGTCCAGGCGCTCCCAGCCGACGTGGCCAGGAGCGCCTCGGACATGACGATGACGGCTACCAGTCGTACTGTACCGTCTGCTGCCACAAGGCAAGGGGTTGCTGCTACTGTGTAGCAAAGCCGTACCGCGTCTGCCAGCACCCAGGAGACATAGGGTGACGGTTACCTGAGCAGGCTCCATGCTTGCCGTGGTATGGTGTCTGCACAGGTAACTCAGGAAAAAAGGCGCAAAACGATTGTCTGCCCTTGCTTTCACAGAGGGAGGGAGGGAACGGGGGCCTGACGATATGTACCCAGAACCACCTGTGACAATGTTTTAGCCCCATCAGGCACTGGGATCTCAACCCAGAATTCCAATGGGCAGCGGAGACTGCGGGAACTGTGGGATAGCTATCCACAGTGCAATGCTCCGGAAGTCGACTCTAGCCTCTACTGTGGAAGCACTCCGCCGAGTTAATGCACTTAGAGCATTTTCTGTGGGGACACACACACTTGAATATATAAAACCGATTTCTAAAAAATCGACTTCTATAAATTCGACCTTATTCCGTAGTGTAGACATACCCTTAGAAACATTATGTATTTAACGTATATTACAGATCATTCAAGTTTGATGGGCATGGATCAGATTATAAGTGCAACAAAAACACTGACTCTTCAATATTTAAATAAACATTTAATGTTTCTCCCCTCCAAGATTAGGGCACAGGGGAGAGTGATCCAACAAAATCCCTCCTTCCTGCCCACATGTACGCTGGCCCCAGTTTAGAGCTATTCAAGGCCTTCCAGTGGCCTATCCCACATGGAACCACATGAGGCAGGGAGCCATAGCTCTTTCCTTTTAGGGGTGACCCACAAGAAAGGCATCAGACGTCCAGGAGGCAAGAGATCGCAGTCAGTCAGGAATAGCTACATGCTTTCATAGCATAGTGACACAAGCCGGATCAACCTGTGAGAGTTGCCAGTTTGTGTCAGGGAGATCATTATGCTAAGGGAGTACAGATTCTGGCAGATAAGTTAAGGTTCAAAATTTCTCAACCTTTTTCATACCGGGACCACTTTGGGAGCCTGTAGAACCCCCTTCCATTTAACAATATGGGATGGGCAGCATAGTCACAAGCCCCTGATAATTGCAATGAGAATTGCAATCCACTGGCTGAGAATCCACGTCCTATTCTGCCTCTGAAGAAAAAGCATTCAGAGCTATGCCAGTATCGATTAGTGAAACATTCAGCAAGGTCAAAGCTACAGTCACCAAGGAAAACCCTTTCCTATTCTCTGAGCTCAAACAAATGGACCAAAACTATGCCATATGTTAGCCAGTGAGATATGGTATAGAAGAGTTACCGATGACGCTAAATGCCCATCTCTTCACTTAAACTAGTGAACAAGGTGTGCAGTGGTAGCCTTACCTTTACTAACATTCACAACTTTTATAGACTCATCAAGTGCCTTTGCAGTTCCACTTGCATCCTCTTTGCGGCCTAAGCTTTCCAGTGATTGGAACAATGTGTCCAAACTTGGGGTGAAACAGACTGGATTCTAGACACAAGGTTAATGTGTTTTTCTTTCATAGCTTAGGCACCATGAATGCGAATACTCACACACAAATGCCCATCCAACCACGCTGTAAGAAATTATCATTGAAAAGCTTTAAAGATATTTTTAAATCTTTAAAAATAGCACATCTTGAGAGTGGACAGTAAAACAGGAGGTTCTCGTGTACAGATCCTTCTCAGTCAGAGTGGACACATGTTAATAGTTGGGTAACAGACAACACAGCTATAGTTCCATCTAGTTGTACTAACTCAAAAAACAACATGTCATTATGCTAATTTTAATAAAGGTATTAGTTGCAATGGTGAATAAATGTGGATTGGTGTGACTTGGGTTAAATGTGAAAAAGTAAAGGGGGAAATAAAATAAATAAGAGGGAAAGTTGTGTAATATTTTCCATATTTAAGTAGGCCAAGAACTTAAAAAGATTAAAAAAGAGGTAGGACATTTATTTAGATAACAAGAACTCCAGAGTTAAAATAGATAATGCTGACAAATTTTGGAATGCGATATTAAACCTCATACATCAGGGCTGAAGCCAATTTCTTAATAAAAGATTTAGGAGGAATCCTAGTGTAGGGAATATCTGCCTAAGGTTCAGTTTCTTGCACCTTCAGGTTCCGCAACTATATTTTCCTTCAGCTTTTTGCATGTTATCTACTGAAGGTCTCACCAGGAGCCCTTATTCATGTGAGTAGTTCCATATACTTCGACAGGACTGTTTAGGTAAGAATTATTCAAATGAGTGAGTTTTTTCAGGGTTGTCCCCTTAGCCAATAAGTTCATCAGGACAAGAACTTGTCATATTCTATATTTGTAGAGCACATAGCACATTCTGAATGCTAAACAAAAATGCATAGTTATTAATACTAAGTTGCAGAGGATTTAGCTATGCATCTACAGAGAAAATTATAATGCCATTACATAAATCAAGGGTGTGACCTCATCTTGAATACTGTTTGTGGTACAGGATGCTCCATCTTAAAAAAATATTGCTGAATAAGAGAGAGATCAAGAAGCGCAACAAAAATAACTGGGGACATAGAAAACCCTCATATGAAGAAAGACTGAAAAAACTGTTTACTTTAGAAAGGAGATGAATAAAAAGGGACATGATAAAAGTATATAAAGTAATGAATGGTATAGAGATGGTATAGTGGAAGTTTCAGTTCTCAGTCTCACAATCCAAGAACAAAGGGGCATTCAATGACATTCAAAGATACACAATTGCTACAATGAAACATTTTTTCATACTGTGTACAATTAATCTGTATAAGTCACTGAGGCCAAGAACTTTAAAAAGATTAAAAAAGGGGCAGGACATTTATTTAGATAACAAAAACTCCAGAGTTAAAATAGATAATGCTGACAAATTTTGGAATGCGATATTAAACCTCATACATCAGGGCTGAAGCCAATTTCTTAATAAAAGGTTTAGGAGGAATCCTAGTGTAGGGAATATCTGCCTAAGGTTCGGTTTCTTGCACCTTCCATTATAGCATCTAACACAGGCTACTGTCAGAGACAAGATACTGGGCTACAAGGACCACAGGTCTGATCCAGTATGGTAAGTCCTATGTTCCTATGCAACTCCCATTGACATTAATGAGAGTTGTGTAGCTAAATCTTCCACAATTCTTTCAGAATTGTGTATCATTTTCTCCATCGTATTTTATTGACTTTCTTTTACAGTCACAAAGCTACAACAGATATATCTGAGGAAAAACTGTGAACATATTTCTTTAGATGAGGGACCTTTTTGCATGTCAGTTGAAACAGAAAGCTTGATGTTTGTTTTGCTTTTATATTTTCTGTTGGAATAATTTTCTTCTTCAATTTTGTTAGAGAAAAGTTGAACGAATCACTGAAAAACCTGAGTACTTGTAAATGTAACTTGTTTGCCAGCCTATCAATTATAGTAAGTGGACGTTAATCTTATTTTCCTATGCTGGTAGATTGAGACTCTCTCATATTTTGAATGTGAGATCTATGCCCTTGAGCATTTAGATGCTTAGTAACGTTATGAAACGTAATCTAAGGCCTTGTTTGCACTACTCAGTTTTGTTGGCAAAAGGCAGTTTTTGCTGACAAAACAGTGTAGTTGTACACACTACAAAGCTACTTTTGGCAGCAAAATTCCTGTTTTGCTGACAAAATAAAACCACCTCAACGAGAGGCATAGAGTTTTTTCCAGCAAAGCTGAAGTGAGAAAGCATCAGTGTAGATGCTGCCATTCGTTATGTCGCCATAACTCACCTCTCCCAGTATCCCACAGTGCCCACTTTGCTCACTGTTTTGAACTCGGCTGCACTGCCTCTAGCTATGCAGGCAAGTGCCCCTCCCCTTTCAAAGTTCTGGGAAGCTTTGACATTCCTCAGCCTAGAGAGCTCACAGAGCTGCTGAGGACAGGGCTCCCAGCAGCGGCGGTGGCTCTGGGAGAACAATGCGGGGTGCTGCTGCAGGGGGGAAGGGATAAAGATTGCTGTGCAGAACCAGGGGCTGATGTGCTGGGTGTGTCCCCGTCTCCTGTCTCAGGATTGGTTGCTCAGGCTGCTGTCTGAACTTAAAGAGACGGCATGCCAACACACTCACTCTCCCCCAACACACACACACACTCCCCAACACACACTGTGTCTCTGTCCCACCCTCACATACACACTCTGTGTCACAAATTCTTTCCCCCTCACCCCACATACACTTCAGTGGAAAAGCAGCTGGCAATCTAGTAGGATGCCCATGGAAAGATGTGATTGAGAAACCTGCACCATGTGATGCCGTACCTGCCCCACGAGGCATTGCAAACCCTTCCCAAAGCATCCTGCGACCAACTGCACAGTTGGATAGCCATTCTCTGTGTCGATGCAATGTGTGGAAGTGCTCTGCTGACCCAAGGAACTTTATGTGGACATGCAACAAAGGTTTAATTAAAGCAGCATAACTTTTGTCAACAAAACTCTATCGTGTAGACAAGGCCTAACATGCCTAATGAGAAAACACTAGGTTATTTCTGAAAATACAAAGAAAAACACTTATATTTCAATGATGACGAAGAAAGATGCCACCTCTGTATGTATTGGTGCTAATTTTCTTGTAATATAAAAACACTAGCGGCTGTTCCATTACTGCCTGATATCTTGTGTAGTCATTTACACATAAAAATGCTACTATTCTGATGTAGTAGTCTCTTACACTCACTTTACACAGGTATAATGCCCCAGTCCTGGGAACTTTTACATGTGGGCTTAACTTTAACAGGCGACTATGTGTGTAAAGTTGAGTATATACCTAAGTATTTGCAGACTGGGGCTTAAATGATGCAGCAAGGTCCAAAGCAGGGGGAAAAAATCAGGTCCCAGGACTGTAGAAGGTCAGTAAAAGTTTTGGTTTGGATCATGAGTAACTTGTGGTAGAAAGTTAAAGTTTTCTTCCTGTTTTTATTAATAGGCCTCTTATTAAACTAAGTCCCCGTTACATTTGAAATACCAGTGTATTATTGCAAAAACAACCACATGTGCCTTTTTCTTAAAACTGCTGGTGATGCTGCATATAACCTTTACTTGCCAGCTATTGAACTACTCTTGCCCAACTTTGTGGAAGATACATAACCTACATTATGCTGTACGTTGCTCTGCAGATTAAAGTGCTTATCTCCTTTCCAGATAAGTGTTTGAGAAATACAAAGAAATCAAGGTAATATAGCTAGATTGATTTTAAAACTCATTTACAACAGAACTACCTCAAATTCTAAAAGTAAGGCCAAACCAAATCAATGTACAGCTACTTCATCAGCTCTAATATGGATGTGCTGCAAATTTTAATGCTTTTTATTTAAAGATTTTACCCTGCAGGTTGCAAAAAAAAAAATATTATTATTATTTTGCTACTGATAGTGGAAGAATCCTGTTGATTTACTTTGTTGTTTGGTATTAACATAAATTTTTTTAAAGCAAGCATTAGCACCATCTGCCACTTACAAATGTGTGTCTCCTCAAAGTATTAATGCTATAAACAAAGTCTGTTCCTTCATTTGATACAGAAAGGAGGAAGGGAACTAAGCAGTGAAGGAATAGAGTTACACCTAAAAATAGGTCTTACTTGGTATGAGAAAGCAACCCTTTCAGTAAGATGATCTCCAGAATAGATGAGCACAAAATGTCCACACACCATTACACAGAGAGCTGATTTGCAAAGTAGCTACAGAGAACTGAAAAGGACAGCTCCAGACTTGACTTCTTTACATTACAAACGAGTTGTCAGAGACATAATGATTTCTGAATATCTGTAACCTGAAGTCACTTCTTAATCAATTCTAATAATGATTTTAATGTTCATGTCTAACCCTAAATTCCTATCAAGGTAATTCTGATTTTCTCTCACACATTTTCGGAAATTTGTTTGAACTTTTTTGAACACTCCACTGGTACTGTGGTAACTGAGATACAATATCCTTCAGAGCATGGTGATGTGTGCCCTAAACATACCATAGATAAGAGAGATGGATTAGGTTCAAGATGCACACAATCTATAACAGTAAGGATAAGTATCCCTGAAGACACTGTATGTTATTCACAGAGACATTCAAAATAAGCATCTAATACAGAGAGTTGTGACAGGATAAATAAACCCTGCACTAGCATGGAAGAGGTTACAGAGCTGCTTTGGGCTAGAGAATCTCTGCCCTGCTGTACCTGCAAATTATGCCAAGACTGCAGGAGGAGTTAAAAAGAGGGAACTCCATTCAGTTGGGGACATGCCAGGGAAAAGAATATAATGTTCAGCGTCTCCTGCTTTGGAGAAAGGACCGACAGTCTACAGAGCCCCTGCACTCACAGAAGGAGGGTGAAGAACCCCGGAGTTAAAGGGGGAAAAATTGAGGCTTGCACTGGGGTCCAGTTAACTCTGAAATGGACATTGATACTCCCAGAGTCCCTCTGAAGTAAGAGAGGCCATATCCTGGAGGGAGTTGCTTACAGGTTTTTCCTTTACCTTTCTGTTGCTTAATCCCTCTTGTTGATTATGGATTGTTTGGTGGCATCACTGGGAACACAGAGAGGGGATGAGACAGCTGAGAGGCCCTGTACAAAAGGTGAGTGCCAGCCTGCTGGAAAGATGTCCTGTAGTACCCACAGGAGTGGAGATGGAGCAACTGGATCATGTGTGTGTACTCCCCACATAGTCTAATGGGGGCGCCCTACCATGGACAGATTTGTGACAAGAACTCCTGGTCAAATGCATAAAACAATGTGCCTTTAGAAGGTAAGATGTGAAATGACGTTGCAGGGTCAACCACCTAGATCCACAAAGGTCTTTAGGTCCATGAACACCTAAGTCCAAAATCTAGATCCTCAAAACCCCCTCCTAAACTTTTAGGCACCTAAATTACTGCCAGTGATGTCCTCTAGGATACCCAGAAGCCTACTAGTTAGAACATGCACCCAGGATGTGGGAGACCAGGGTTAATCTCCCCACTCTTTCTGATTCAGAGGAGGAACTTAAACTCAGGTCTCCCACCTCTCAGGTAAATGCCCTTACTAGTAGGCTATCAGGTACTCTGTGGTGGGTCTCTCTCAGCCTCTCCGCTTGAAGCTGTTTCATTTTGCATAAATACTTAAATATTCATTGGGCCAGCAAAAGAGTGAAAATGACTCTATAGCCCAGGGGCAAGGCCACTCCCCTGGGATCTGACAGAGTCAGATTAAAATCTCTGCTCCAGCTCAGGCAGAGTGGGGATATGAACAGACTGAGTCAGGGGTCAGTAACCTTTGGCACCTGGCCCATCAGGGTAAAGCCGCTGGCAGGCCGGGATAGTTTGTTTATCTGGAGCGTCTGCAGGCATGGAGCCCCGCAGCTCCCACTGGCTGCGGTTCGCCGTTCCCGGCCAATGGGAGCTGTGGGAAGCAGTGGCTAGCATGTCCCTCGGCCTGTGCCGCTTCCCACAGCTCCGATTGGCCAAGAATGGCGAACCGCAGGCAGTGGGAGCTGCAGGACTCCATGCCTGCAGACGCTCCAGATAAACAAACTGGCCCGGCCCGCCAGCGGCTTTACCCTGACTGACCGGGTGCCAAAGGTTGCTGACCCCTGCTCTAAAGCATCTTATTCAAGGCTTCTTGTTCTGCCCTTCACTGCACTATAAAATCTTCTTCCCACCTACACCTCCACTCTTATTTCCTCTTGCTCCTCTCAATTCTCTTTATTTATTGTTTCCTTTATGCTCTCTATGCTTTGCTTTCATGTTTACCTCTATGCTTAGAAGCATCTCCCATTTTATTCCCTTCCTGTCCTTCAAATCCTTCTTTATAACTAGCTTCTTGAATATATCTTTCCTATACTAATAGTCACCAATTATGCTTCCCTTACTACTCTTAACTACCATCTTCAGTTTTGTCTTGAGGTACAAAGTCTTATTCTGTGTTTTTTAAAGTACTGTGGACATGTGTGACACTAAATAAATGCTTAATGCATATCATATAGTACACTTAAATACATATATCAGCCAAAGAATCATTTGTACAATCACCATGTATTAGGAAAGCTACTAAAATATCTACTTGTAAAACAAAATTGCATTAGAGATTTACTATTTGATACAAGGCTGTTGCGTTCCAGTGCAAGTGTGAACAGAGGCTACACATAGCCACAAATAAAATCAAGGACTATGCATAGTCTTCTGCACTGAATAGAAATACGCCTTAAACTCTTTGCACACCTTTTCCCTTACACTCCAAGGAGCAAAGTAAAAAAAGAGGCTGGAGTAACGCAGCGGCAACAAAGCAGCACTCATTAATGCAGATTCAATTCTACTGTTCTTCTTCTGGTTCCCATCTGTTTACCTTGCTCATATGTGAAACACTGTGCATTGGCACTGTGGCTCAAGCCCTTAGTGAATTGTCATTTTATATATATTATTGTAATCATTTCACTTTTGTTGCATTATACTGCTTTTGCATTAATTTGTTGTGTATTTTCACTTCTCTCAGGGTCTGCACTGCCATTATAAACACCTTCCAACTAGAGAAAAGGCCATCACAGATTCAGCACAAAGATATCAACATGCATTGCAGCCACCATCCTCTGCATTTGTTTGGTAACAGCTTATTCCTATCAACATCATTTACTAACATTTTTCATTGGAAGATCTTCTTGATCCGATACTATGATCATCATACATTTACATTTATTATTTTATTAGTAAATATTAAGTTTTTAGGATATTAAGTTTTCAGTCAAAAACATTTTTGTGGCAACTAAAAGTGCTGAGGATCTACTGGTGCCTCAGAGGTGCATTAGCAGCCCCACTGAATTGCACAATGAGTTACATGTACAAGTATGAATGTTTGACTGGGCCTAAACATTTTTTCAAACAATTACAAAATCTTAATGAGTTTTTGTTTCCAAGTATCAGAATTATTTTTGTATTATGTCTTGAAATGTAATATGCTACAACTCCTCACAATTAACATAGTTTTTACATTCATGTGTCTCTTATGATAGGGATCACCATTTCTTTGCATTTTAATCAAGAAATCAAGCAAACATTCTTGTTAAGAGACCCCTATCCAGAGCTAACTGTCTTGTATAACACTTAATGAATCATTTTTTATTATGATGGTAAAGGGAAGAGGCAGATAGAATCAATAAATTATTGTACTATGATTCTACTGTAGCTTGTAGATTAAATAGGATTGAATACTATATCCAATGTGTCCAGAATGTTGTGAAGTTCTATTTTTGATTGTAAGATATCAGAGAGTAGCTTTTAGGTAGCAACACTGAAGAAGTCTACTTAACTTTATATCTGTCATTCATAATTATAGGCATTGCACCAGGAAGTCCCTAAGTAGCTTCCAAAACTTGGATGGGTTCCAGAACTCCCACTGTTAAAACTATTTTATTACAAGTTTTTTCATTAATAAGCATGTTTTATTTTATTGTTGATTCACACCTGCAAATAAGTGTTCTTATATGTAGCTATGGGATGCTTATCCTTTGACTTATTACCCTTATAGCCAACGTATGTATATATTACACACAAACTACATTAAAAGAACATCATTAAAGTTGCAAAGTCAAGCATTCAAAACTTTGGAAATGTCAGAATTAAGGTTGCCTGCATCTCTCCACACCTACCTTATCTGATTTCTGTGTCTCCCCTGTCAACTCCAGCCAATTGGTTCCCAGTCCCCCACTCCTATTTCCCTAGCCTCCCCACTTCCAGTCCCCTGGCCCAAAGAATCCAAAGCCTCCTCTCCCCCACCTGGACTCCAAGTCCTGGGCTCTTTGTCCAACCATTCCCAGCCTCCCATTCTGCTGGTTCTTAGCCTCCCCCCTTCCCGCCCAGTCAGCTTCTGACTCCCTTTTGCAACCTCCTTGCTCACACAGTCCTAGGTTTTCTCCCCAACCCCGAGTCCTAGTCTCACTAGACTCCTTGCTACAATCTACTGTTTTTCATCCCCCATGGCCTGGCTTTTGTCCCCTCTGCATTTGAATCAGACGGCTTCCTCCTCCATGCTATGTGAGCCCAGTGGGGGCGGGGAGGTCATTAATAACACACGATAGTCAGATTCCTTGCTCTCAGTTCCAGTGCTCACTCCTCTCTGGCCTGGAGAACTGAGAGTGGCCATCAAAGAAAATGCCCAGTGTTGCCACCATGGCTATGGGGGTGGAGCATATTTAGTTGCTCTGTGAGGCTAGTGGGATGATTTTGGCTGAAAATTTAAAAAAAACAAAACAACAACAACAACAAAAAACAAGTCTAAGGCAAACACACAGCATATAAAACTTCAGCCCAAACGGTCAAAGTTTGGCAATGTTATAAGCAAGTGAAATCAGGTTCTTATAATGAGAAGTGTCAGGCAAGCTGAAGAGGCACTACTGCCAGCCCCAGCTATAATAGTGGGTGTTTGTTGCTGGAAAGGGAACTTGTTTTTACATCATTTGCATCTTTTTTTCTTACTCTGAAATCTTTATTTTTAAAGAAATATCATACTGCATTATTCGCTTTCTCTTTTCATTTTTCTTTGACTATGTTATTTATTGGTCAGCTCCAAGGAACATGCCAACATTTGTCACAGTTTCATAAACTTTGTCCAGTAATGTTATACCCCAAAGTGTGAGTTCTTGTTGGTTTTACTGTTCATCACAACATGGGCTCTGTTCTTCATTCTAGAGAATTTATTTCATTGCTAGATTATTCTCTCAATGTTTCAGAGTAACAGCCGTGTTAGTCTGTATTCGCAAAAAGAAAAGGAGTACTTGTGGCACCTTAGAGACTAACCAATTTATTTGAGCATGAGCTTTCGTGAGCTACAGGAACGATGCATTCAAGCCTTGAATTAGTAATTTCTTAGGGCTAATCTGCATGGTGGGGTAATGCACTCTACAGGAGTGAGAACTGTACAGCAAACTAATATGTTACAGATTAGTTGATATGTATAGACCCTATTGGTGTGTTTTAATAGTGCTGTTTGAAAAAGTACTATGTTAAAGCTCATGAGGGAACCTTTAGTGCACACCAGCAGGGTCTACATGGACCAATTAATGCACAATATGTTAGTGAACTTTAGAAATTACACCCCCATAGAGACCATTACTGTAGTGTTTCACTTGCTCATATCTTTGGCATCTTTTTTTATAAACAGTTCATGTGTTATCCTCTTATCTCTCACATTCTTATTGTGAGATTTGTTTAGTTTACTGCCCATACCATTTCTGATGTATAATTTAGTCCTTGTTAGAACCTTGCATATAGCTGCCCTCACTAACAGTTCTCCCTTGGTACAATTAAGCATTTAGGGTACTTAAAGTCAAAGGTCAGAGATTATAACAGTAGTGAATGATCTCTGGCCTCCACTGTACAGTAAAATGTGTCTTAGAACAAGCTATTTTTCTTATCGTGCTGTATGTATGCATTGTACAGAGAACAGCTATTTTGCCTGAACATTGAATTTTAATATTGATGCTATGCTACAAAGCAACTCAGGAGACACAGCTAAGGAACCAGAGAAGGTGTGTGATCTGTTCAGCAAATTTGCTACTAAAAATTAATTTCTATCACAGTAAATTTTCCTTGATCTGCAGCTTACTGATATCCCTCACCAGAGATTTAGTTCTCATTTCTCCTCAAATCCAGGCTAATCTTATTTTTTAATTAGTGCTTATGTGAAGAGGTTCCACTGACCCCCGCGTGCACCTCCTTGTGGCTAGATCTGAGAATTAGTTCTTGCCCATCTGGAACCCCTTTCCCTCAGCTACTCACACTGTGGCCTTTTAGGCCTCTTGTGAGAAAACCTAGCCAGGACAGGACCCCAGCACTTACTCTCTCTCTGGATATCCTCCTTGACCCTGTCCAACTCTCTTTCCAACTAGGAAGTGACTGTAGACCTCCTCCCTGCAACCCCTTTCTGCTCTCACTTTCTGACTTTATACACCTGGCCCAGCTCCTCTCACAGCTGGGCTTCATCTTCAATTAGTGCTTAACAATCACTGGCTTCCCTCCAGGTGCAGCAGGTAAGGTTAATTGGTCCATTGTGACCCATATTACTCTATTTGGGGGGGGGGGGAAGGGTGGTGAACACCCCATCACAGTTACTTTCAATATGTGCCCAACAAACTTGTTTGGATCCTGTACCCTTCTGTACTCAAAGATAGGGATACAACTCCATTGACTTCAATAAGAAGTTTGCCTGGGCATCTGAGAGAAGAATTAGGCCTCCTGACTACTGGGATTTTTAAAATTAAGAATAAAAAAAATATGTATTCTATTCCAACACTTTACAGCTATAAGATCATTAGTAATAAACCCCACATTCTTCTGTTATAAAATGAGAACCAACATTATTATCTTATTTTATAATTGTTAAAAAATTATTTGCTTCAATGACAGTTTTATCCTAAAATGCATGTAAAGAGCTCTAGGGAGGTTATATACAAGTAACATAATAATCTAAGATTATTTGGTGTTGTATAATTATTGAATGTACAATTTCCCTCAACCTGAGCCTCACTGTTTTAACTTAGCTTTGGTCTTAAGGGAAACTGACTGCATAGCAAACATATGTTAACAGCACAAAGCTCCATATAATTTCAAACAGCTTGGCACAGTTGGCAGTGTCTGCTCCCAAGAAGAATGAAACAGCAGGTAGTGCTGCAGGACAGGAATGAAATGAATTAGCAGAGCTACAGGTATCCCAAGAAACTTGCATAATAGCTTCTGCCTACCTTATGCATGACTACATACAGTGATAGCAGTCCACAAGTACCAAAATTCATTACACTTAAGAAAAAAGATTACAGCAATATAATCTAATGGATGAATCGGCACAGTTGCAAACATCAAGCAGTTTTGTTCTCTTTTGACCCTGAACGAAATGAAAGCTGCTGAAGGGATTTTAAAATTTCACAGATTTATAAACATTAAAAGGCTGACAACGAATCTAGTAATAAACAAAGGAATATTGTTGAAATATTTACTTGTGAAGCTAGTGGAACATAGAACAAGTAATAAAATAAAGCAAAAGCAGGAGACAATGTCATTTTTCAACTGTAAAAACATAAATATGGTTTACTCCATGTAAACTCAAATGTTCAAAATGGCGCACCTACACTTTTGTACTTAACTCCTATTTTGAAAATTACATTCTTTTGGTGACCAGTGAATCACAGCACAGTGTGGTGATTATTCTTTAAAATAGCAAAAGGTGAAGCAAAGTTGGTTCAAAAATAACTTGCCAAATACTGTTTTTACTATAGCTAAACATCATGGGTAAATAAATAAAAATAAAAAACACTGAGAAACATCTTAATCTCAGGTTTCAGAAATTACCTTTATTTTTTTCTTATCATAGATTTCTGTTTTAAGAAGAAAACAAGTAAGAGCTTTAATCATGATTATGTCTTTGCTTCATTTTGTTAACATGTGAACTAGATATGTTCTATGCGCCCTTCTCCCTGATCACCATGCCCCACAGTATCACCCCTATTTACATCACACTTCCAGAAAAGATATTCCAACAAAAAAGCAGTGGCATCTGAAAAACTAAATCCTCACCCCGTAGCTAAAGGAGAGAAAGGAATCTTTAATATAACAGATAGTGATCAGCCCCAAAAGGCTAAGAAATAACTACTGGTCCTGCTGATTTCTTCACTGGGCAACCAATTCTGCCCATCATTATTATTCAATACTTTTTAATCTCAAATGGATTTTTGAAGGTTAAGAGGATATAGTTTTGGCTGTTTAAGAGTACAAGTTATTCATAAACCACACTGTCTAGCACATACTACACAGCTTACTTTTCATTATGGAGGTAGTCATTTTGGAAACCATCCCAGTGAATTCTGAAACAGCATTTCCATTATCTGGCAGCAACTCTCATAATAATCTACCTGATCTGATCTGTGCCAGATTGCTCTGCTAACTCTTTTGTCATGACCATTTTATATATAATACAATAAAATATATATTATACTTATTGTGACGGGATCCCTGGGGTGTAGCCTGGGACTGTGGCACCGCTGTGCCCCCTTAACTCTCCAGCCTGGGCTGTCTCTCACAGTGCTTTGCTAGTGAGGCAGCAAGCCCCTCCAGGCACTGTTATCACTCAGCACAACAGCATGTGGAGCCCCACATCCAGCTAAATTGCATGGATGCTCCCAGAGCCACTCATGAATCACACGGAGAAAGGCACCAGCTGAATACCCCCAGCTCCCAGCCTTGTACATCAGGAATATACCATCTTGCACTGCTCAAGACAAGTGGAAAGTGGATATACACCAGCCTTTGTAAACCTGAGCAGATTTACCAAACGCTTCAGGCAAACTTGCTGGTAAAGATAAACAGTAAAACAAGTTTATTGACTACGAAAGATGGATTTTAAGTGATTATAAGTGATAGACAAAAAGTCAGAGTGGTTACCAAAATAAAATAAAATATAAGCAGACAGTCTAAACTCTCCACCCTATTAGCCTGGGCAACATCTAGATTAAGCAGTTTTTCTCACCCCACTGCATATTGCAGTTCATAGTATACAGGTTTCACCCTTGAAACCTGGGCCACTCTCCCCTATTTGAGTCTTCTCAGTGTCCTTGTTGCTTGCAGCATAGATGCGGGGAGGAGAAAAGGCAAAGCATGTAGCCTCTGTGTTCTGTTTTGTAGCCTTAGTCCATGTGCTTGGAGAACACAAGTCCAGGCATATCTGGTGGGCATTGCTAAGTCACAAGGTGAAGCAATACCCCGGTGTGTCTCCTGTGAGTGAGTCATTGAATTGTAACTCCTCTGCTGGACAATGGTTGGTGATATCTGTTCAGCACCCACCCGGGCGTTGGTTACCTCCCTTGTTGTCTCTGGAGAACTCATAACTGGGCACTTCCCAAACCCACCGCATCTTTTAGTGAAAACCATACAACACAATTCTTATAATTTCATAAGCATTGATATATATATTTAGATAAGAGCAATGGCTTTCAGCAGATCATACCCTTTCCTCTGATACCTCACATGGTATGCTTTATATGCAATATCACAATATATATAAATGAGGAATATGGGGGTTACAGGGTGGTCCCCCGAGATATAGAGTGTCACACTTAGCATTCAAAGGATTAATGGAGCACACACAGCTATTTTCTGTTCAAGGCCATTTTGTAAGAATAGATACAACACAGTTTTGTAGAACAATCTGGCACAAATCAGATGAGGTGGATTACGATGGGAAATGCTCCCTGATAATGGAAATGCCAATTTAAAGTGATCTGGGATGATTTCCAAAGTGAACACCTCACTAATGAAGCAGATATACACACTCACACACCCCTTACATTCACTTGGCTGGCATTCTGGGAAATTCTAGCATTCTAACTGAAAGAGATTGACAGGCCTAACTGGAAACACAAAGCAAACTCAATGGATTCTGTAATCTCAGGATTGTTTAATTTCTCTTGGTTCAAAGCAACTTGAAAAGAAGCTGATGTGTTCAGCTGCTGAGTGGAAAATGCTCACTAGTATGAAATATACATGGTCATTTCACTTGAGACATCAGATTAAATTTAAACTGTGACCTTAATAATGAAAATTCATCAGCTGGTATACTAAAGTACCCATTATCTACTGGTCCTGATCCTAAAAGTGACTTGTCTGGGCAGACCCTTATGTCCTCATTGAGTCCATTAAACTGGAATTCTTCCCATGCAGACTGCTTTGCAGGATTATAATCTTAAAGATTACCAATGTGACTTTTACCTGATTGACCAGGAGGTGGGACTCCTGATGATCCTCTCGGTAGACATAAAAATACAGTAAGGACCGCTGCTTTGTTTCCTGAACAAGGCTCAATGGCAATTGGTTTAGGAGCGCCCTGAAAAAGAAGATAATTTTGTAATGTGTGATACAGACTATTTTCCATTTCTACTTTAATCTGAGGCCCAGTGATGCTGGACTACACTGCTTTTCTCAGCTAGTCCCTCACATTTACAGACTGTACCATCCCACTTTAATTGACTTAAATATGGGCTTTAATAAACAACACTGCATATCTAATTTAATGGAAAAAATGATCACAAACACCAGAAAATTGTATTTACCAGTTTGTTTCTCAACAAACTTAGTGATGTGAACTTTAGTCACAGCAAACAGCAGCTTTTGATCAGACCTGGTACAGTGGAATCTGAGAGACAGTACCACAATGTTTCCCGTATTTTCATAATACAAAAAACGGAGTGAAACAACTTCAACTCTGCATATCTCTATAATCTAGTTTCACTTCATGTCACCCAGTCTGTGTCACTCACAATGATGCTGATGACCCATCCAGCCATTTCTTTGATAACTATATCCATGTCTTTTTCTATGGCATCCATGGAATGCCCTCCTTTTCTGGCCTGCACATCAACCAACAATCCTTCATTCTATCCCCCCAAAAGACTCACTTCTATCACTATGTCCACAAGAAGTGACTCAACAAAATAAAATAATAAAATAATAATAATAATAATAATAAATGGACAGATATAAACTTAGTCATAAATAAATAAGTCAGTCCATAAACATATACAAATCTTGTCATTCCCTCTTGGATTTTCCACAGCACCCTGTCTGTCTCCTTTGTTTGTTTTCTTTGGTTAGTGTGCGAGCTCTCTGGGGCAGGGACTCCCCAGATTTCATGTGATACACAGCAGTGAGCTCAGTGTCAACACTTAAATAATAGGTGTAGTAACTGTTGGCAAATGCTGTTTTTGTAGTGGACACCTCAATATGCTTTCTTTCATACAAAACCGAGACTACCATGGATTAGATCCACAAGGGGCTAGAGGCACTTTAGGCACCTAAGTTCAAAATTTATATCCTCAAAGTCCCTGCTCAGTTGTTGCTCAACCCTGTAGGTGCCTGAAGTACCTAGGCACTTAGGTTTCTGTTGGTAAAATACTCAAGGTGCCTAAATTTCTGCCAATGGACAAGTGCAAAATTGCCTAAATCCTGACGTCACTGAGCTTCTCAGTGCCTAACCCCTGACAGGATCTTCAAACTAGGTGTTCCCTGCCTATCTTGTCGGTAGGCCTCCTCGAGTAGGTGTTCTCAGAGGCCATCTACGGGATCAGACCTCCCACAAAACACAGCCAGCAGCAGCAGGGGATGGCCCCTAATACCAAAGAGCCCAGCGGTTAGAGCACTCACAAGGAATGTGAGTGAGGTGGATTCAAATCCCCATTCTGCCTGATTTGGAGCAGGATCAAGATCCAAGTGAATGCCTCAAACACTGCACGATAGGCACTGGAGAAGAGAAAAAAATGATTCTGTTGGGTTTAAAGGCACGCACACCAAAAGGCTGACTTGGCTTAGGCGCCTAAATCCAGGCAAGAGTTCATGTTTGTGAACCCTAAGTGGAGGGAGGCATTTCTCCCTGACCTAGAGTTAAGGACCTAATTCCCTTTGAGGGGTGGGTATTAGGTCACACCCTTCTCAGCATTTCCTCTTGGCTAGTTTAGTAGGCAACTTCCCTCCCAGCATATTGGCTTTAGTGAATCCCATTCTTAGGCTTGTAGCTCTCCTAATGCATCATATAGGGAACCTGGGTGCCTGACTTGGGGCTATGAAAGCCACCTGGGGTCAGGACACTTTAGGTATTGTAGCACTGAGTCTACAGCTCCCTTTGTGAATCTAGCCCAATACTTGTCATGGCAATGGATTTGTGTAGTTATAAAGCTTTTTCCTTTTATTAGTCTCATAAACCTGTTCATTTAAAATTAACTATCGGAATAAATGGTCGCAACCATAGTCTTCTTGAGTAACCAAGCCTCAAGCCTCTAGCAACTGAAGGAACACAGAGCAGCATACAAAGCCAAAAAGTGATAAGGTTCTAAAAGGAGTATTTACAATTAGTCATGTTTCCATATTTTGTGCTCACTAATTTCCCATTTCAGAGCTTAAATGTTTAATCAAGCACTGAGGATATTTCTGAAAATGTTAGGTCAAAATCAGCATAAGTATTCATTTCTCTTTCTTGTCTGTAAATATTTAGAGAGTGAGCCGGTCATGTTGCAAGGCAAAAGAGAGAAAGCTGAATGTTCTGATTTGAGATTCAAAGCCATTAAACTTTTCCATTTACATGCAAAATACAAAGTATATATAAATGTCAACTGGTTCAAATATACTAAGAGGAATGATAGTTTAGGCAAGTTAAATATGCTGCAAACTACTGGATATAAAGGGAAGAAAACAAATTCACTTCCATCATGAAAATCAATTATTAGTTTCTATTTAACTACCTCCAAGTAACCAAAATTTATTATAGTTCAGCGGAGATAAGAATTGAGAGCAAACGGCAGTAAATTTAACAATAGATAAATGTTATTTTCAGTACATAGGTGGCAAATATTTTAGAGGCATTTTTGTAGATGTATTTAGTCTAATCTAGTCTAATTTAAGATTGGCATAATCTAGTGGATAACAAATCAAAATGTATTAAAATCCCTCACATCTGATGAATCTGCCTCCCCCCCCAACCTCCTCCCCCACAATGTAAGAACAGTTATGATTTTTGTAGCATCTACAAAAGGAATGTAGATGAAATTCATCCAATTGCAGCAGTTAAATTCAAAATGAGACCTCTGTCATGCCTAGGCTTTTTGCTGGTCCTTTGATCAGGGGTCCAGGAGCAACTGATAAAAAACAGACCCAGATCCTCAGCTTGTGTAAACTGGTGTAACTCCACTGACTTCAGTAGAGCTATAATTATCCACACCAGCCAAGCATCTGGCCTCTTATTTCCGGAGCTCTGGAGTCCTCTCCTGTCATAACAAAGACGTACAAGAAAAATAAAGGAGATATTTTAATGTTAGCTTCACTAGATTCACACACTAAAAAGAAATACCATTTTCTTATCGGAAGAGTTTTCTTTTAAAGTTTCTACAACTGCATTACAAATCAAGGAGAATTGTATAAAAACTATAAGAGTAGTTATTATCATAATCAATATTTACTACAGTAGTGCCTAATCAACTAAGAAATGGGCCGTTTTGTGCTAGGCACTGTTCAGATACAGTGGCAGACAGTTTATGCCCCAAAGAGCTTACAGTCTAAATAGACAAGACCGGGGGAAAGGGCTATACCTTATGAGTAGAGTGAACAATATAATGGTGGCAAACATCACTTACTCCTGGGGGAATTCTGCACCAAAAAAATTAAAAATTCTGCACACAATATTTTAAAATTCTTCAAAATTCTGCATATTTTATTTGTCAAAATAGGAATATATAATCACGCCAATTTTGGCAATTGATTTCAAAATACCAGTCAGCAAGTATGTTTGTAACAATACAGACAACAAAAAAGATTCAGGAAATGTTTTTTGACAAATAGATTCCTTACTAGGCATATTAATACAGAACTTTGAGTAATAATTCATTTAAACTACAATACAGAAATGTATTTTCCGCACCCCTTGGAAGCAGTGCAGAGGCTTGTGGGAGTCAAGGGTAATGGAGGAGCTGAGGGAGGGGGAAGTAATTGCTGGAAAGGAGCCTGGGAGTGAACCTGGAGGGTTGTTGGGTGTGGGTGGAAGAAGTATGGAAAAGACTTTTTTGTGGGGGAGGGATTGTTAGACCCTGGCTGACTCCTGTTCTCTCCCATTCAGTCAGGTACATCTGCCTGTGTCCCTGCACCCTTACTCAGTAACCCCTTCTCCCTCCATCCCCATTTGTCCCTGCACTCCTCTCCCCATCCCCATGTGTCCTTGCACCACCATTGAGACACCCCTTCCCCATGTGTCCCTGCACCCTCTTCCTCCATCCCACTGTGTCCTTGTACTCCCTCCCCCATCCCCATGAGTCCCTGAACACCCACTCAGCCACCCTCCTCCCTGTGTCCCTGCATCCCCCCTCCCCTTTGTCCCCACATGGCCCTGCACCCCTTGACCCTGTCCCCATGTGGTCCTGCACCCCCACTCAGCTACCCCATCCCCATGTGATCCTTCACCCCCACTCCCATTCGGCCCTTGGCTCAATGTTGTCACCCCACTAGCTCCTGTGCCCCTGCCCCAGTCTGTCACCCCTACTAGCCATTCTGAACCCCAGTCTGTGTGACCCCCACCCCAGAGCCCCATGTGCCTCGCTCTGTCTTCTCCCCCATATCCCATGCCATATCCCTCCTCACTTGGCCCTGTGGCCAAGGTGCTCCAAGGAAGGCTGCCGCTGCCACTGCCCCTCCCTCTCCACAGCTGGCTGCTCTGGCCCAGAGCCATCTGCCCTCTTGTCTGGCATCACAGCATCCCCTGGTGGGCAAAAGGTGTAACTGCAGCACCTCTCCATTAGAATCTATTTTCTGCAGAGAAAAAAATCTGCAGGTGACATGAATTCTGCGTGTGTACAGTGGCACAGAATTCCCCCAGGAATCAGTGTAGAGAGGACACCGTCCACCTGGCTCCCTCTTGTGGCCAAAGCATTTTCAATAGCATCCTCTATCTGCCCTCTTAGAAGATCCATGTAGATGTTCTCAGGGTAACCATCAGCCCGCCCCTGAAACTGAGTCAGTAGCCCAAAAGTAATTCAAGATAGTCCTCAGTGTCCCAAACTCAAGTTCCATCACAACACCAACATAGTTTCTACTATGCTTCCACTGACCATGTTGCCTTTATTCTGCCTAGCAGAAACCTAGCCTTCCAGTTCTGCCTTATTTGCTCTGTCAGCGTGCACCTGGTTCTGAGAGGGAAGTTTCAGAGGTTGACAGACACACGATCAACCTCTGGAGCTCCTTTCCAGAAGGTGTTGTGAAGGCTAATACTATAATGGGGTTCAAAAGGGAGCTAGATAGCTTCATGGAAGATAGATCCATCAATGGCTATTAGCCAGGATGGGCAGATATGTTGTCCCTAGCCTCTGTTTGTCAGAAGCTGGGATTGGGTGACAGGGCATGGATCACTTGATGATAACCTGTCTGTTCATTCCCTTTGGGGCACCTGCCATTAGCCACTGTCAGAGGACAGGATACTGGGTTTGATGGACCTTTGGTCTGACCCAGTATAGCCGTTCTTATGTTCTTATATATACTCCTCTCATTCTGAAAGCTCCTCCCAATGGGCCAGCAGAGAGGGGAACCCTGCAATACAGAGTTCCAGCTCCAGGGCCTTAAAGTAACAGTGTCCTGGTATCTTCCCATCCCACTGCTAACTCCACATCCTCTCTTCCAGTTTCGGACAGTTCCTGAGCCTGTGCTCACACCAACATCCCTGGGACACAGTATTCTGGTCCCCCTTAGGCTTAAAGGGACAGCATATCCCATTACAATCATGTTCATACAATAATATTTTTTTGCAGGAGTAGGTTTAGTTATGAATGGATGAGCTAAATGGATAGAAAAATGAAGGGAGAGGGGACACTGAAGGGAAAGGGGGCAAAAGGGAATGGGAAGGGGAGAAGAGGGTAAGAGAGGCAAGTGCGGAGTTAGACTGTACACTAATAGGAAGTAGTTTGATGTAGTGGATTGGCCACTGGATCAGGATTCAGAAAACTTAAATTCTGTAGGCCCTGTCTATAGCCTATTATGTGACCTTGGCAAGGTCTTCACCTCTCTGTGCTTGTTTCTTTTAACCTTTGTCTATTTAGATTGTAAGCTCATTTGGCCAGGGAATGTCTCTCAGTGTGTGTTAGGACAATCTCAATTAGAGTCTCTAGGTGCTACTGAAATACAAACAGTAAACAAAAATTAAAAAAAAAAAATTAACAATAAATAAGCTTTTCTGGGCATGGACTGTCTTAATATATATCTGTACTGCGCACAGCACAATGGGGTCACAATCCTGATTGGGCCCTCATTTAAAACAAACAAAACAACTATTAGTAATAGTTGGTGTAGGCCACCTCTCCTGGCCTTCCCTCTTATTTGTGACAAACAAAATAACAACAATCTTAATCCCCTTATTAAGAAAGACAGTGAAAGTAATCTTTATTTGCAAAAGTAATTGTATGCAGGCACACAATTCCAAGAAACAAATTTACCATTATGCCTTTTATTTATTTGATGAAGAAAACATAAGTCAAAATTGATATATTTTGTATTGCTATTGTACTATAAAAGCTCCCATAAAACAAGCACTCTCCTTTTCTGTTTAGAGTTTGCACTAATTTCTTTCAAAACATGAATTGGTTCAAATGATATTATTGTTAACCATTTTCACCAGAAGTTCATCCAAAATCAAATACAGTAGGAATTCTATTTTTGCCCTCCAAATGATGCATTTTTAATAGAATGTTAAGACTAAGAAAGCAGAGGCAGTATCTTACTGTAAGTCATTCAGATTCTCTAGCAAAAAACTATAGAAGCATAGAGCAAATGATAATAATTTAGATACCCTGAGGTTTGTCAGTTGTTTAAAGATAAATACATAATCATGAATCAAAGTTATTTCACAGTGACATAACATGTTCTCTGAAATGTGCAATTTATCATGCATTTTCCACAGCTTCTCTGGAAGAGATAAGGCATGTGTTTGTTTGCCCAAAGCACTTAGCTTCTGTGATTTATTTACTGGAATTGCCATATTTTGCACAAAAAGGAGCAACTGTTATGTTGCACCAAAAGGCAGCAATGAGAATCAGAGTTAATAAAACATTAACCCTGGAAAATATAAGAAGCATACAGTTCTCTTACTAATCATCTTTCTTCTGATTTTAGACTATTTTTTAAAGAAAAGATGAACATGTTAGGATTATTTCATTTTTATTTTCCAAGTTTGTTCTTATTTTTAGTTAGGGTGCAAAAAGTCTTACTCTAACTTTATTCTGTCCATGATGCTTGCAAATGCACTGCTCTTCATATAAACAAATGAGTGAATAGTTTTCAAAGCAGTTGTCAGAACATTGTGGTTTATCCCTGGAAAGTTTGCACCCTGAAGTCATACCACATTGTATCCCAGGATAACAGCTCCTTCCACACCCATGTGGTTCCCAGGACTCCAACTTTCCCCCAGCACTCTTCCTGGTGTAGCTAAAAGGGACACCAGGACTCAGCCCTTTTCCTGGTGCAGGAGACTGAACATAACACGTGATAGTATGTGAGAGTGATATTGCTGACATCACACCTCTCTCACAGATGGTGAAGGTGAAAGGGTGGGCATGTGGAATAGAGAGAGGAAGGGTGCGAGAAAGGGGAAAGGAAAACAAAAGGAAAGGTGAGTGAACAGTGGATTCTTTGTCCACTCCGAGTGTTTATTACAGAACAGTCTGAAAAAATTATTTATTTCCCGGAAAAAGGAGTGGTGACCACCCTCGGTTTGGGAAGAAGAAAATCTAATATCCTACTAAAAATATTAGCTCTTAGATGTCTTGGAACAATCTGCTTTACAGTGAAGATAGAAGGACATATTGTTTGAAATAATTTCAGATATTTTTAAATGCACAAAACGTAGCTCCATTAGTTTGGCAGTTTAGTAGTAATACAAATAAGCTGCCTCACAGAAATCAGCATTTAAAAATTCCAGCACAGTAAGAGGCTAGTAATGTGATAGCGACAGTGAACTCAGCCTCATGCTGCTCAGCACTGACTCATCTGAGCATCACAGCTGCAAGGGTGTTAAACTTTTGAAGGAGTTGCATCTTTGGTGGGCAGCAAAAGACAATGGATTTGAAGGGATGAAAGGAGTAAGGATAAGGGTGTGGTGACAGAGGGGAAGGATCTATGGATCTGCTGGAAGGATTGGGAGGGTCTCCCAACCATGAAAAAATCCTCATTATAGCCTAACTGGAGATTCCAATTTGATCATCAATGAAATTGTATTTGCTATTCTTACAAAGCCATGAAAATAGAATGTATAAAAGGTTTTGGATCAATCTACATTCAAAGAAGAGATGTCTTATCTAAGTGCTGTAGGACTTGAAATTTTCAGTACTTAATATTTTTTTCTGTTCAGGCTTTTTAAGTTAGGTGCATCTAATTTTTAAAAGTGTATTATTATACCATAAAACAAATAAATCACGTAAGTCTAAATGGCTGCAATCTGATGCCAAAAATGCAATTAGAAAATTGAATCAGGGAATTAAGGATTAATGTGGGTATGTTATACCTGTCAGCAGTAATAAGTATTTTGACAAGAACAGAATAAAGTTTGACAGTATGCACAAATACCGATCTGATATATGACAGAAGTATTAAAAATGCAAACAACTATACATTAATAACTAACATTTCTTAACTAAAATGGCTTAATGCCATTGTTATCAGAATTAATCTATAACTATAAATGAGTCTCTAACAGCTTAAATAACGTATTCTTTGCTGTTTAATCGTAATTTATATTGATGTGAAATTTAGCTTTTAATCATATTATTAAAACTGAATTAATCTGATGAACACCAAATGAAGTAAGCATGCTGGCTTGGCAAAAAAGTAATCAAGTGTGCAGATATGACAGAACTAACATTGGGATTCAAAGTCTCAGCTGCTATTTCCTGGAGTTCAGTGTGCAAGATTTGGGGGGAGAGAGGGATTGAGAAAAGGGAAGTTCTCTGCACTCCTTTTGAAGAATTGAGTGATGCAGGATAGGAGGAACAGGGCAAGATAGGTGTTCATATTTTTATTTTTTATTATATCTAGGTTTTGATCCTGTGCCAACAACTGTGATATCCAAGTGCCTTTAAGAAGGCAATGTGGCTTGCAATTTTTTTAAAAAAGGAGTAAAATGATTTAAAAGACACATCTTCAGACCATACCCAGCAGGACTACCTGGTTACTGGGTGAGGCAAGGGGGAAATGGAAAAGGCATCCTCCTCCCAGGTTCATAGATTGGTTGTGAAGCCATTTCATAGAGGCTACATCTGCTCCATTACTGAAGTAGCCTTGAGCATCCCTTAAATGGTTTCATCACATTGGGAGGAGAAGGATGTTGGACCTGTTGTATTAATTTAGACGGAAGATATGGGTTAAAGGTGTTAACATAACCAAGTAGCTGTTCAACATTAAACAGTGTTAAACAAAGTCCAGGGTTTAGTATACAGATACCTTACCCCTACTTAGCACTATGGAAAACACACTATTAAAAATCTTTTAAATGTTTTATTAAAAATACAGAAAAAAAGAAAAACAATTAAAGCCTTTGAAATGTAAAGTATTAAATAAGGTTTTTATTTTAGCAACATTTTTATTCCCTTTCCCTGTAGATAGTTTTTGGAAGGCAACTCCCCCTTTTAGATGGTATTAAAGATTGGAATAACCATTCTTTTGGGAAAAAGTAGTCAGTCGAGATGCTGCTGCTGCTGCTGTTGTTAAATTTTAATTTTTAAAGGAAAAGCCCCCTCGTTTGACAGTTTTTTAGCTGGTATTAAAGGTGGTAATAACTGTTATTTCAGGTGGTGTTTGGGATTTAGCTGTAGCTGGTAGTGGTGGTAAAGTTATTTGGTCCCCTTCTTCTTGGTCAGTTTTGGTTAGGAAACCTTTTAGGATCAGGATGAGGAAGGCCTGGTGTCCCAGGGAATGGTGGAGGTGACAGCCCTGATGGGTAAGCTCACTCCAGTAGCAACTGTCTATTCTTTTTGTTCTTTCATACTTTCCCCGCAAGTTCTCTTTCTTAAAGGACCCCAAAAGGGAATAATGGGTGGTGAAGCTACACCGTGCCACATTATTTTGTCCACCAATTAGGCCTAATAGCTGACATACCAATTTTGGCTCATTGACTTTTGGATTCACATTTTCTGCTTTTGGCTCAGATTAACTTGGCCTTTTTGGTTAGAGTAATTCAGTTATTCTGTCTCCCTTTCATACCGTTCCCAGTCAACATTTGCTATTGTAGGTTATTGTGATATTTTATGAACTGTTACATACTTTTTACACAATTCAGATAAATTTATAGGCCCAGCTGTCACAACGGACCACATCCAATGGCCTGCCTCTGCCCTGCCCCTGTTGACTTCCAGCATGCTGCTATGCAGAGGGACCCCACAAAGGTAAGCTCTGTGCCATAAGAATGAAGAAACACCCCCTGTGTTCCCCTCTCAATACAAGCCCCTCCCCTTTGCAGCAGAGCCACACCACTTCCACTGCCACAGGAATAATCACAGCCACAGAGGAGGGTGGGAGCTGAAAACTGAGGCAAAGGGAATGATGTGTATAGTTGAGAACTAAAATACAGTAAGTAGGTTCTGTTTTCTTACAATACCAATATTACTGCACATTGCCATCCTAACCATTAATTGTATAGTAATGTTAATTATTTACCTATTTAATATTTTTCTGCCCACCTAAAAGTGCTGTCTCACTTTTGTTTCTTAAAAAAAAACAAAGTACAAAATGAATAATTTATGACAATGCACCTATTACAAAAAAGCTTTCACCAGACACAATCTATGCACCAGGAGGAATGTTCTTGGGGAAATACTGCAACAGAATATTTAAGCAAGGACAGAGCCTGGGCATAGATTTGGGGGCTGGCGTAGGAATCAATAACAAATCTCTGTAGGCCACTAGGTTTCCACTCTAATCACAAGCATCCACTAATGATTTCCCTTTAATCCATGAGATGCAGTTTCTTCCTTACGCAGTTAGCCAATAGAACTCCTTCTTTCAGACTAACTTATGAGAATGGTACTGAGCCTGATTATAATCAATTCTATACCGTAGCTTCGTTCAACTGAGGATTTCTCAGCGATTTACAACTTTAATTTATTAAGCCCAGCTAACCCCGATCAGGTAGGTAAGTATTATTACACATTTTAAAGCAGTTGTGCTAGAGGAGACTCTCTGGAGCTTCTTATAATTCTGCCACCAAGCTAAAGGGAGCGTTGAGATGATTTCCCTGCCTCTACAACTTAGTCACCCCTGCCAGAGACGATTTATCTTGAGGGCTCATAAAAATACTTCTGATAAGCACATTTTTGCCTTCAGAATGAACCAATTCACCCTTATGGAAAGTCCTGTGGTTTGTAATAGGGATTAAACCAATAGGGTATATAGAAATATAATAGGACTCTGAAGAAATTACTCTAAAACCCTACAATAGAAAATCTAATAGAGAATGATATCCTTTCTATATGTGTTTCTGAACCATTGAACAGATTTCTTTTAGCAGCGATATAATTCTTCAGTTTGATTCAAAACATGCATAGAGATATTATAATTTATCAATAAGTTCTATAGTAATTTCCCACAAGGGAATGCTAGCTATTTGAAACAAAATAAATAAATAAATAAAAAGGTACCCGAAGCAAAGATCATTTGTCCATTATCACACAGATCATCATTGGTTACTCTCTTGTGCAGGCTACCTATGCCACAGGCTACACAGCAGAAGGGAAAGCAGGCTCTGCAAATCCACCGCTTCCCAACTCCTATCATAGGTGGGAGGAAGAGGGCAGGTATTGGTTCCATCCTATCCAACTTGCTAGCAAGCCTAATTGTGCCTGCATCCCATGTGATCCATGCTGTGCCAGGTATAGGCCCAGCACAGTTTACTTCCTACCTGCAGTAACAAGTAGACTGGAGGCAAATTGTGATTCTGAGTCACACGCTGCTTCCTGGGTTGCTCCAGAGGTAGCACACACCTGAATTACTCACCGCCCCTTGTTCAAAGCAGACCATCTAGCCGATAGTGAGTCAAAATTAAAACCAGAAGCCCTAAATAATGATCTCCTGCTCTAACCACTAGAGACAAACTTCACTCTCCTGTCCTAGAATCACTAAAAATGAGTAAAATTTGACCAGTATTTAGAAAATCTATGCCAGTTAGCAAATGCCCTGGACGTATCTGGTTACTTTTTCATTGCCTGCAAAATTGGAAAGGAAAGGCAGTATACCATAAGTCATCCAAAATAGACTTTCAGTTAACTTTTCTGTGGCAATGTCTTATAATATTCTTTTGTAACCTCCTGACCATACACAATATGCCTGGTGAATGACAAATTAAAACATTTATACCTGGAACTGTAATAATAAAAAAGAAGTAAATTAAGACACACTATGAAAACGAACTGTCAGCAGAAAAGAATAAAGTGCAAACTTGGCAATATTCTTAATGCAGAAAAAAATGCTAATGGCACCAGCATAACAAATGACTTTCTGTCATGACTACTATACAGATCAGTCTACTGAATGTATATAAGACACGGACCAAACCTCTGAAGGCATGAGATAGCTTTTATTCCTACTGTCCTTGCACTGTTCCAAGAGAAGACCTAAATTTTGTATTTCGGAACCTAAAATATTCTGAAATAATTTTTCCCAGTAGGTTAAAGAAAAATTTATGAGCATGGATCATATTTCAACATAGCAGAGCATAATATATTACAAGTGAATGTGTGTATTTGGATACAGTGGGCCAAATTATGGCTGCTCCAGTATGGGTGGGGAGGAGGAAGGCACAATGAGACTTTTCTATCCCAAGGGACAAGGGAAAAGGTCAGTGCGGGGGTCAAGAGGAGTCATAAATGTGCTGCATGCCCTAGCAACAGAAGCATGCATGAAACGGACTAGCATGTTGGCAGCACAAGCAGCTTTAGAGATGGCACGTCTAAGTGGGGCAATGGCAGAAGTATTGGAGACCTGGATAAACCTTTTAAAAAGTGTTGCAAGAGGCATCTCTCACTATCCTTTCTCCAGCAACTCTGGAGTCATTCTGCCTCCTTGGAGGTATAACTGGATCCAGTATTTCTTGTGTCGCAGGGTTTAACTCAAATACTTAAAAAATACAGTGAATTGTAAGCTATAGACAGAGGACAAAAATAAACTCTAAGGGCCAGATCTTCAGCTAATGAAAATCAGCACAGCTTCGTTGATATCAAAAGAGCCACACAAATATATAGCAGCTGGGAATCTGACAATATATAATTTGTTTCGTAAACAATTTTATTGAAAAATCCTGCAATACCTAAATCCACGTACCACCAATTAATGTTGCTTTCAAAGGTTGTTACCTATCAAAATTATATTATTTGTTATTTTACACTATTCACAAGCATGCTAGACACTTGCACAGGACACAAGTCCCTGCCCTAAAGTACCTAATCCTGAAAACACTTAGGTACTTGACAGGTTTTAGAGTAACAGCCGTGTTAGTCTGTATTCGCAAAAAGAAAAGGAGTACTTGTGGCACCTTAGAGACTAACCAATTTATTTGAGCATAAGCTTTCGTGAGCTACAGCTCACTTCATCGGATGCAACTGCGGTTGCATCCGATGAAGTGAGCTGTAGCTCACGAAAGCTTATGCTCAAATAAATTGGTTAGTCTCTAAGGTGCCACAAGTACTCCTTTTCTTTTAGGTACTTGAGTAATTACTCACATGAGATGTCCAATTGAAACAAATAGGATTACTCACATGGATGAAATTACTCATGTGCCTGAGAGTTTGCAGGATTGGGTTCCTAATGATAGATATGACAGAGAAATGAAGAAATAATACATGCTAGGAAGATGATAGCAGAATGAAAAAAAACATTAGCAAGATATTTGATTGCATTAATACTCAGTTTGACATGATAGTTGGTGATTTTTATTTTTATTTTTTGGTTGTATTTGAGGCAGGGAAGTTGATTTAATGTACTAATTTAAAAAAAATGCAAGCACTCCTTTTTTTGCAAGTACTACAAATTTTGCATCATTTGTACCTTAGAGCCACAGTTACTGTAAAAAGAAAAGGAGTACTTGTGGCACCTTAGAAACTAACCAATTTATTTGAGCACGAGCTTTCGTGAGCTACAGTTATTGTGTTAGCTGTTGGTAGAATCTGTTTTACTAAATCAAGATAGTTGGTATTTGATCAACACATTTTGGACCTCATTCTCATTTACACTTAGGTTCCTTTGGAAATCAGGACCTTTATGTATTGCATACATACACTTTGAGGCCATGTGCAGTACATAATTAATATAAATAAGCAAATCTTTACCTCAGTGTCAGAACTTTCTTTAGAAAGTGAAGCATTTAACAGTGTCCCAAGCATGCAGTTAGCTCAGATTTCTTGTTCAATGCCACTTAAAATTAATGATCAGTGCCTGGGAAACGATCCCCTTAGTCTGATTATACTTGCACTCCTTTATTAACTCCCAGATGGGCCTGCTAATCATTATCTAATTGATTAAGTCTTTGAGGAACCGTCTGCCACTAGGTGTGGTCCATTACATACATCTGGATGTTTAGATTTTTTTTCTAAGAGGGAGTACAGATAAACAAACCCACCAATATTGTAGGAGGGAAAATATATTTGCTACGATAAGAGCACTGTAACACTCAAAATTTTTGTTTCATTAAACTATAACAAATGTTTGTCATTCCATTTCATGCAATTTTTCACAGCCTAAATTGTACACTGCAAATATGATCACATTTAAACTCTACAGAAACATGCATTTCCAGAGTTTTGATACACAAGAAATAATTCCTCAAAATCTGGCCAATATTTATTGCAGATTTCCCATTTTTGCTCAAATACTGACTGATTTTCAACACGGCTATTTTTTGTGTGAAAGTTCACATATCAGAGAATTATTCAGTGAAAATGCCCATTTTTGAGTTTGAAGTGAATAGTTAAATTTCAAGTAGTTTTACATTTCATTACATATATTCTCCCCACTGCTAACTAAAATGCTTTCCCTCTCCCTGTTTCTGCACCTAAAGTGGATCCATTACCAGTAGCATTACCAGTGAATGGTTATGCTGTATTGTAATTAGCATCAGAACACATTCTAGATTTGCATTATTGTTTATCTACTTTAATTTATTTCAGAAATTACTGACATTATACTAATGTAATAAGTCTTCCAGTTTCTCCAAAATATTCTTTCCTTCATCTCCCTGCTCTTGTGGTGCTCAGCACTGTTTTCTTCGTGGAAATAAATGCCACATATCAAATGTCACTGGCTAATACAATCAGCAGAAGGAGCCGGATCTTATTTACTTAAACAAGGGCAGAGATGTGAGATCAATCATCAAACAGACGTTATTTGTGAAATTGAAGGTATTCATGATGATTGCTAGTATAGAAACCAAGCATTGTAAAATATTCTCAACAAATGCTCCTTTATTAACAACCAATGTGACCACAATATTCTGCATTACTCTCTAGCCTCCATCAAGTGATCAGCCTTGCATATTTTATTTCTGGCTATTTGCTTTCAATTATAACTGCGAGATAGGATTTCTATTGGTCTTTTAAGATACTGTATCGCTGCCAATACCAGTCATCCAGTAACTGACACATACTGTACTCATTCAACACTAAAATCTAGCTTATTTCATTTCCCCCCTCCTGTCAGCAGCCACTCAAATCAGTGATTCCCTGTTCAACAACAGTGAAAAACAGAAACCCACTGTTAATTCTTGTGGTTGGAGCAACAGTATGAAAATAACAGTGGCTACTAAATGCCAGTTCCAGCCTCTTCAGCAATTAAACCACTCTTCTTTCTCAGTAGCCTTTGTGAAACATATGAGTCAGTCAAAAAACATCTTCAGACTGACTAGTCATATTGCATCAATAGTTTTAAAATGAGTTTGTTTATTTCTAGGTTGGGGAACGCTGGTGGAGGGTCTAGGACTCTGGGGCTCATCACAGCAGCCTGGGCTCCTGGGGCAGCTCTTACTACTGCCCAGCTCCAGCTTCTGGCCTGGCCAGGGTGGGGCCTTGGAGGAAAGAGAAGGAGCAAGGGGTAGGGCTTCCTGGTGAGGGGCTCAAAGGCCCACCTCAGCCACCCCTATCTCCCTGGGAAGAAGCAGACATGGAGTGGTGCCACACGGAATCCGGGACAAATGCTGTCCCAGAATCATTCAGCCTGGGACTGGGACTTGAAATGTACATTTCGGGACTGTCCCACCCAGTTAGGGATGGGTGGTCACTCTAATGGTTACGCACACTCAGAATCCCAGAACAGATTATTATTTCATTGTGCAACACAAATATTCTCCTCCTACTTCCTAAAAAGGCACAATTAAAGATTTTCAGATGTAAAATGGACATGTTCACAAGCACCCAAATATACCTCTCACTCCTGGAAAGAAAGAGTATCATCATTCTCTCACACTTGTCAAGAGAAGCCATATTTCATCATGCTTCCCTCACACACATTTTAAATAGGGATGTCATTCTACGAGGCCATTTTATCTTCCTCCCTCGTTGCCGGGAAATTTGAGGTTCCCTGGTAGTGGTAGGGCCTGGATCTTGGTGTACACAGAATCCAGTCTTACTGCACCAATTGTGGGAGCTAATTTGATGTATGACAACCTGACAATGAAAAATACATTTTAAATTCCTCAGATACACGTTGTTGATACTATATATACTGTAGTGAGGCATCCTATGCTTTATCCACCAACAGCAAATTAGGAACCAATTTATTTCCGTAGGCACAGAAATAAACAGATACACATATATAATAAGAATTGTTTCCACTTGTGCTTCTCCAAATCCTCTAGGCACAGTGTCAAGGCATAAAAACTCAAACAAACAAACCAAACAATCCAAATTATGTCAAAGACATGAAAAAGCAAAGCTCCTGAAAAATGTTCTCAATCCCAGGCAATATTGTTTCCCTCTCACTTCCAGAAAAAGCCTGTGAAAACAGGTTGGCTTCTAGCAGCTTCTCAAGATAATCAAATACAGGCTTTAGTGGACCAAAACGGGTGGATAAACTTAATTCTAAAACAAACCTCTCAGAATGTGTCTTGGCACCAGACCTATTTAAATCATGCAATATGGGATCAGATAGACCATATGATCACCAATGCCTCAAATTACCAGGATCCAACCCATTTGTGACTTTATGGGTCAAATCCAACATTTTAAACTTCAACTAGAAGTAATCTAAAGTGAGTACAAGTCACAAAGCACAGGTGAGAGAGAGAGAGGCAGTAATGGCTAGTGGCTAGATCACCAGATTGCGATTCAAGAATTCCTGGCTGTGCTGCTGGCCTGCTGGGTGATACCGGCCCAGCCACTTCACCTCTCTGTGCCTCCATTTCCTCCTCTGTAAAATGGCAATAATGACACTCACCTCCTTTGTAATGCACTTCTACATTTACTGCTGAAAAGTGCTGGATAAGTGCTAGGTATTATTATTATGCACAGATGGAAACTATACTCCGCTAAGCATAAGGAAATTGAGAGATTGGAGGCAAGAAATAGTTCCTAATGAGTGGCAGCACTTTTTAGCAGGCACAGTGAACTATTGAACCTCACAGAAAACTTCATTAGAATCTGTATAAAAATCTTTCTATAGGTTAGAATCATAGAATCATAGAATATCAGGGTTGGAAGGGACCCCTGAAGGTCATCTAGTCCAACCCCCTGCTCGAAGCAGGACCAATTCCCAGTTAAATCATCCCAGCCAGGGCTTTGTCAAGCCTGACCTTAAAAACCTCTAAGGAAGGAGATTCTACCACCTCCCTAGGTAACGCATTCCAGTGTTTCACCACCCTCTTAGTGAAAAAGTTTTTCCTAATATCCAATCTAAACCTCCCCCACTGCAACTTGAGACCATTACTCCTCGTTCTGTCATCTGCTACCATTGAGAACAGTCTAGAGCCATCCTCTTTGGAACCCCCTTTCAGGTAGTTGAAAGCAGCTATCAAATTCCCCCTCATTCTTCTCTTCTGCAGGCTAAACAATCCCAGATCCCTCAGCCTCTCCTCATAAGTCATGTGTTCTAGACCCCTAATCATTTTTGTTGCCCTTCGCTGGACTCTCTCCAATTTATCCACATCCTTCTTGTAGTGTGGGGCCCAAAACTGGACACAGTACTCCAGATGAGACCTCACCAATGTCGAATAGAGGGGAACGATCACGTCCCTCAATCTGCTCGCTATGCCCCTACTTATACATCCCAAAATGCCATTGGCCTTCTTGGCAACAAGGGCACACAAGGTTTTTTGAACCATCCCATAGAATTTAATAAAGAATTATATTCACTGAATTCCATTGAATAGGTTTTTTGTTTTAAAAAAATCTATAAAAAGGAGATCATTCTCTGTTAGATTTTCTGTGTTCTTAGATTATTTTCTATAGAACGCTGTTGGCTTCATCCTTCTTCAAACTTTTCCATGAGGGGCATAATAACAACATTTGGAATGTAGATGAAAACTTTTTGTACTGAGTTTCAGAAATATTTCACCTGTTTTTATCTTTGAGTGAGATGAAATATCTGATCATGTCAATAATTACAGAATAAATGGTTGGGTTGTCATTTCATCCATATGATCATTTCAGCCTTTATAGCACTGTTGACCTTCACATACAAGCTCTATTTATAGATACATAGGAGGTGCTTTTGTAGCCACTGTAAATGTTTCTTCATATAGTTATAGTTTTCCACCATTTGTTCTATTTTTGGTCCTTTGAGAGTTTCCTAATCTGCTGTACATTCTTCAGTGAACTGCTGAGCAAGCTCAGGATGTTAATTGGATATATCACTATTTTTCTTGTAAGAGCTTCTTATTAATGGCTACTCCCGTAGATGGCATAGGTGTTAATCAATTTACATTTGTCCTTTTAAAAGTTAGATTCAGCCAAGTCTCTAATTAATCAGCTGTAAACACATAGGTTTTGGTTGCATCAGTTTCTTTCATTGTGATATAGAAAGCTTAGTCATACCCTTCATCGGCAATCCCTCGAGGTCGAGGATGATCTCTTTCACAGGTTTTATTTTTCATGGGTCCTTTGGTGACTGAGGAGTCCGATCCTTGAGCCACAGGCTCATTGGCAGATGTTGCAGGTGGTGTTGGAAGACAGGGTTGTTGCATGACAGTTGTCTTCCCTTTCTTTTCTGGCATTTTTCTGCAACCAGAGCAAGGCGATTTTCCTCCAAAGTGGACGCTTCTCTGACAAGTCTTCACCGTTATCCCTATCCCGGACTGCTGTCTCCCAATCTGTGGTGTCAATGCCATACCTCTTGATGTTTATCTTGAGGGTGTATTTAAAGCATTTCTTTTGGCCTCCCTGTTTCCTTTCTCCATTGGTTCATACAGCAATTATTTTGGTAAGCATATATCAGGCATGCGCACACAGTGCCCACTCCACCTCAGCTGGTGCTGGATAATCAGGGCCTCAACACTGAAGATGTTGGCCTCTGTGAGGACACTGACATTAGTGCAACAATCTTCAGACTTTATGTTAAGGATCTTCTGAAGAAGTTGCTGGTGCTGGCATTCCAGGTTTTTCAGGTGTTTTCTATAGGCCAACCAAGTCCCACAGCCGCAGAGGAGAGTTGGGACTACCACCACTTTATAAACTAAAAGTCTAGTATGTGTTCTGATGATAGGACTGTTGAACACCTGGCGAGACAGTCTGCCAAAGGCAAGGCTGACGCAGTGGATTCTGTGCTGAATCTCGACATCTATGTCTGCCCTCTGTGAGAGATGGCTGCCAAGATAGGCAAAGTAATCTATATTTTCCAGTTCTTCTTTGTCAACGTAGATCTTCCTTGCTGGGTCTGATCAGCATGGACTAGCTGGAGGAGAACTTTTATTTTGCTGATGTTCAGAGTTAGTCCTAGGCTTTTGTAAGCTTCAGAGAAGCAATTAAGGGCTGTTTGTAGATCCTCCTTTGAGTGTGCAACTACAGCACAATCATCTGTGTACTGGAGTTCAGTTATTGTTGCTGATATTACTTTAGTTCTGACATGGAGATGAGAAAGGTTGAAGAGGTTGCCGTCAGTCCGATATTGGATGCCAATGCCCTGTGGTAGATGGTCTTGGGTTAATGTTTTCATAGCTGCTAAGAAAATGGAGAAAAGGCTGGGTGCCAGTACACAGCCTTGGTTTATGCCAGTTTGGATGACAAAGGGCTCAGAGGTAGAGCCACTGCACAGGATGGAGGCAGTCATCTGGTCATAGTGGAGTCTTACAATGGTGATAAATTTGCTATATGTAGCTGCTGGTGTTGTTCTTGACATTTTTCTTGGATCTGCCTGGCTATGAAAATCATGTTGATGATGGTTCATGATGGTCTGAAGCCACACTGGGACTCTAGAAATACTTCCTCTGCAAGAGGGAGCAGGAGATTCAGTAAGATTCTAGCAAGAATTGTCCCAGCAGTGGAGAGGAGGGCAATGCCTCAATAGTTGCCACAGTCGGCCCTGTCTCCCTTTTTGAAAATAGTGATGATGTTAGCATTACATAAGTCAGCAGGGATTTCTTTGGTGCGCTAGATTTTGAGGAGCAGCAAATGAAGCTTGTTAGTGTTTCTTCCCCCACTTTCAGTACTTCAGATGGTATGCTCTCAGGACCTGATGCTTTATTGTTCTTCATTTGTTTAATTGCTTTGCAGACCTCCTCAGGTGTCGGTGGGTTGGCAAGAGTTTCCCAGAATGAGTGCTGAGGGATGGAATCAATGGTATTGTCAGTCACAATCGATTCTCGATTTAGAAGCTTTTTGTAGTGTTCCTTCCAGCGCTCTTTGATGGATTCGTTATCTTTAAGAAGGGTACTACCATCTTTGGATCTCAGAAGTGTGAGGCCACATGAGCTTTGTCTGTATAGTCTTTGTCTCACAAAAAAAGCTCCGCATGACATGTCTGTCAGCGAATGCTTGGATTTCTTTTGCTTTGTACTCCCACCATTTGTTTTTGATTTCTCAGATCGTCCTTTGAGCTTCAGCTTTCAGCTGATGGAAAAAGCTCTGCTTCTGACTGGATAGTGGTTGGTTTTGCCAGTCGCAGAAAGCTTTTCTCTTCTGGTCCAAAGGGGCTGTAATCTCAGTGTTGTTGTTGTTGTTGTTAAACCAGTCCTGATGGCGGTGGGTAGCAAGGTCAATGGATTCCTCATAAGCCTCATGGATAGTCTGTTTTAGGGCTTCCCAGTCTTCTTCAACTGTTGTGTTGTCATTTCCAGGTGTGCATATAGGTCAGTTTTTCACTGAGGAGTGTTTGGAAGTTCTCTTGGTGCACTGAGGATTGAAGTCTTTGGATGTTGTATTGCTCTCTGTGTGATTTGGATTGCTTTCTATGTTTTGGTGCAATCCTGATGGATATGACTGACCTCACCAGGCGGTGGTCAGTCCAGCAGTCATCGTCTCCTCTTAAGACATGGGTGATTTGGACATCTCTTAGATCCTGTATTTTTACAATGACACAGTCTAGGAGGTGCCACTGTTTTGAGCAGGGGTGTTGCCAAGTTGTTTTGTATTTGTTGCTTTGTCTGAATATTTTGTTTGTGATCACAAGGTCGTGCTCTGCACATTTCTTGAGTAGAAGCATACAATTGGAATTGGTCTTGCCAACTCCTTCCTTCCTAATAGTACTACTCCATACATTAGAATCTCGGCCAACTCTTGCATTACAGTCCCCTAAGAGGATTATCTTATCTCTTTTTGGAATGGATGACAAAATTTTATCAAGGTCAGTGCAGGAGGATTATTTCTGTTCTTTTTCAGCGTGAAGAAGTGTTGGTGCATATGCACTGACGATAGTGGCAAATGACTTATTGACCAGTTGGATGCGGCGGGTCATAAGGAGCCCGTTGATGCAGATAGGGAGCTCAGTCAGGTGGTTGACTAGAAGGTTCTTGATTGCAAAGCCAACACCGTGTATTCACCTGTCGCTTGTGGTTTTCCTTTCTAGAAGAAAGTATAACCACCGTCCTCTTCCCTCAAGTGGCCTTCATCTGTACATCTTATTTTCCTGAGAGCAGCGATGTCGATGTTGTACCTTGAGAGTTCTCGGGCAACAATCGCTTCTTCTTGACGTGGTGGAGAAGCTTGCATATACTTAAGACCCTAACAGTGATGCCGTCAGGAGTCCTGTACTCCATGGCGGTAAGGTCCAAGACGAGGTGCCAGATAAAGTGCAGCCCAACACAACCTAGAATAAGACCTCAATGGCAGAACAGGTGGATGAAGCAGGATCACCTCTCAACAGCTGTGAAGGCAGATGAAGACTGCAACAGGGGAGAAACCTCCAGTTGTCTTGGAGCTCCTTGCCACCAGACACAGGTGCCTCTTCCGCCAAGATTTGCGTGGCTGCTGGTGCGCAACAGCTCCCCACATTAAACTACTCACACGCAGGCTTCTTTCACAGGAAGAACTATTCCTCTACCCCTACCCATAAAAGTCCTGTGGAGATGAGGAGAGGTGAAGTGATCATCAAGAGTCCCTAGCCACAGACTGTAGGTGCAGGTGGTGACCGTAAGATGATCGTCATGTGCCCCTGGACTGGGACAGGAGGGCATTTTTGGCAGCAGTGGTCATGACTGAGTGGGCTTTTTTAGGAACCCCTTTTGCTCACTCCATATGGGGAAGAGGCTAGAAAAGGTGCCCCAAACACAGGCTATCCCACCATACCTGACTGGATAACCGTGTCCAAAAGGATCACTCCTAATGCGGCTGAAAGACAAAAACGTTTCTTGCAACTTGGAAAGTCCGTACCCTACTTGATGAATCAAAAAGTGAAAGACCCAAATGCAGAAGTCATACCTTTATGCTACCACTGTACACTTTTGGATCCAACTTTCCCTGCAACACAGAAAGTAATTTTAGAAAGACAAGAAACCCACAGTCAAAAGTTTTTTTCTCCTGTTGATAATAGCTCATCTTAACTAATTAGCCTCTCACAGTTTGTATGGTAACTTCCAACTTATCTGTATGTGTATATATATATATATAATCTTACTATATGTTCCATTCTATGCATCCGATGAAGTGGGCTGTAGCCCACGAAAGCTTAGGCTCTAAGAAATTTGTTAGTCTCTAAGGTGCCACAAGTACGCCTGTTCTTTTTGCGGATACAGACTAACATGGCTGCTACTCTGAAACCAGTCAAATATGGATTACTGGATTCTCTCCAATGTATTCAAAGACATTGTTATTATGGAAGGACATCACAAATCTAAGGCATTCTGGTGCCTCCTGATGCTAAGCACTTACCACAGCCTGTGATGCATTCCATGGCTATTGTAAGTGAGGATAATGAAATAATACAGTCCTATGGTGGAAAACAATAGAAGAAAATATTCTTTGCAAATAAAATTCCTTTTTTCAAAGAAAACTATCAGTTTATTTGGTTTTTTCCTAAAGAAAGACATTTTACATCCTGTGCCTTTTGTAAGATACGGGTGAATAAAAGCCTGATCTGCCTGGGATTGTAGAAACTGATGATCACTCAACAGCAATTATTATGTATGTTCTCTGGAGCCTTCTAACAATAACTTTGTCACTTAGTTCCCTTTTTCATGAGTTGATGTTGTTTCAATTGTCTTTAGTCAGCTTGATTCCTAACAGCATTCCTGGTATTCTCTCCTACAGAACACTTATGTCTAGTTCCTGCAACCATTATTCGTGTGACTAGATGTTGAACGCAATCTGCAGCTCTTTGTTAAAGACCCATTTACTGATGATACATTGATAACGGCTCAGTTATTTTCTATATTTAAAAAAGGTGGTAAGTCACAGTTTTATTAAGAACAATTTGAAACACACAAGGGAAGAGTCTTTGCAGGTCTGCTTACAAATTGATAGCCTATTGATACATTCCTATATATATTCCTCAGTACTACACAGTAGGAGTTCAGAAGTTCCTTTCAGAGGATGGGCTAGTTTAAATCCCTCTCGGAGGTACAGTAATTCCTGATTCTTCCCTAATCCAGTTCAGTATCTGAATTTAACTACTCAAAACCACAAAAACCACTTACTGCCTTTAACACACCTGCCCACTGTTGCAATCTTGCATACAGAATAGTTTGTGTAGTGTCATGCTTATTCTGAAACCTAGCTCCTGCCTCTGCACAAAACTTGAATATGGAGCTGACTACATGCCCCCAAATCTAATGCCCTCGCCCATCGTCTCTGCCTCTGAGAGAGGAAGTTGCTGACACATGAGGAAGTTGATTCCTTTCTGGCCCATTGCCCTTTATATCCTGCACTCTACCCAAATCAAAAACTCTGCTTCAGTAAATCTCTCTGCTGCATTCAGTCCTCGCCTACCGACCTAGACATCCCCCTTGGCCCTTCTTCTGTTCAGTTGTTCCCATCATATGCGCACAGAAGAACTAATTTAGAAATGTTTCAGAGTTTTTTAAAAAGTATTGGAACTATAACTTGTATAATGACACAAACAATATATCAGCATGCATTTGAGAGAGCAACTTTACTGTTCTGTGGCAAAGATAAGAGTCAGTCATGAAGGTCACCCCGAACAAGCATCAAGTATTCTGAATATGCTACGTATTTTACAAAAGAACTAATTTAGGAATATTTCAGTGATTTTTTTTTAAACTTATGGCACTATTTCTTTTATCTGTCTACTGTAAAGCCAATGCCTTAGCTTCCATCAATTCAATTGTATAATGCCAAAAAAAGTGAACTTCTGTTCATACATACACATATCTATGGAGCTGTATGTGTGCCCACAAAAAAGTTATGAGTATGTGTGATTCTCTAATATAGATATATAATATTCATATGTATGCTAACATACATATTTATATGCATTATACTGGTATGTACTATGTGCGTTTGTGTGTGGGGTGTGTGTATATACACCTACACACAATATGATAACATATTAAATGTGCAATATTAAATATAAAAATAAGTATTAATATTCTGTTAGAGTTTCAGTATCAAGCAGGCTGACTGTACTGGGCCTTCTGTGTCTGTACAGGTTTCTCAGATCATTATCTGCCTTTGCAAGGAGTGCATTTACCATTCTTTGATGTGCATTTAATAAAGTAAATTTGTTTCTCTATACCATACATTGCTGGTTTTCATTTGTTGTTTGGTGGCCCCAATACTCCATAGTCTCTAAAATGCACAAAAGCCAGATGCTACTGGAACTCTCACCACTAACCTTATCATTATATATTGTGGCTGGGGTTAAAACCTTTGAAAGCTTTTAGTTTAATGTGATCTGAAGGACAAATTGTTAAAAGATATTTATGAACCTAGATGTTGCATATACTAGGTTGCTGCAATTTATTCTGAAAATTCACACTGGCCTCGGAAACCTAATATTTTGTTAATTTAATGAGATTTACTGTGTAGAAAGGAATATACCTATATATTGGATGGGAAATGTATTTTTATGCTATTTCAAACAATAAATTAAAGACTATTTCTATTTTTTTAAGAGATGTTATCTATGATATTACTGAACACTATTTAATGTGTGCTTTGTAAACTTTTCTAAACTGTCTCGAGCACTTTTAGTTTCTTCAAAAGATATGTTTTGATTATCTTTGGGGAAATAATTTTACAGGGTTTTTTTTAGCAATTTTAAAATTAAAGAACCAGTGGGAATTATTTTATTATTATTGTTATTACAACCATAGTACTGAGGAGCCCCAGTCATGGACCAGGACCCCATTGTGGTAGGCGCTATATAAAGACACAACAAAATATGGCTCCTGCCCCAAAGAGCTTACAATGTAAAACAAACGGCAACAAATGGATACTGACAGCAGGAGGAGGAGTACATGGAAACAAATGAGGCAGTACTGGTCAGCATGATAGGCTATGGTCTCAATATACCAGCATGAGTATGCAAGAAACCAAATGAGTAAGAGTCAAGTTGTTTGTAGGTCAACTGCCACCCAAAGAATTGCATCCATGGCTTTGACTCAGATTTGACCAACATAATCAGGTTCAGAGTTTGAGAAAATAACATGAACTTATATAGCTATTTACAATTTAATGCTACCTTCCCAACTTGAAACAAATGATTGAAGTGAGTCTGCTACACTGAGCTTGAGATCACTCAACTGATTTGCATTTGCAATTCAACTGCAGATACAAAAAGGCAGGCGCAAATTGCACCTGCAAATAGACAGCTAGTCTTTAGGCAATTTGATCTGAACTCTATGCTGGAAACCAACAGAAATTCTGTTCTATGTACAGAAAAAAAGAACTATTTTCCAATCATAATGGATGTAGAAAATACAGTTAGCAATGTGGTATTGACCAAATTAAATCTAAATTGACATTTTCCTTTACAGAGTATCCCTGATAAAAACCTCATGTATGAAATGTTGCTACTCATTTCAATATCTATGTTTAATGTGAATTTAAGATAAGCCTTTCATACCATTTACAAATATATACGTTAGCCATTATAATATCATTCGTTTCAGTCACTCATCACTACTCCTTAAATGCAAAGTAATAGTTCAACAACTCCACTGACAGCAGTGATAAATTAGAAGAAACCAAATGAGTAAAAGGTACTATGTCTGGCCATCACAGAACTGGGGAGATTGTAAAAATAACAGAAACCTTTAATTAACTCAGGAAATTAAAAGGTGACTTTAATAAAGCAGCCTTAATAACAAGCCACACTCAAATGAACTCACGAACACATGTTAATCAAGAACAAGAAGTAATTTCAGGTGTATAAATGATTAGGTGCTTATACCCAGCTACAATTAAACAAAAGACAAATATGTTTGACACTGCTACCCAGATAAATGATGATTCTATGACATTAAGGACCATAAACAAAGCATAAACTACATGCTTCTAATTACTAAAGTTGGAAGCAGTGTTGGTTGCATAATGAACACTTGTTTTTATACAACAGGGAAATGAAAATTAAGAATCATTCTCCAACTCTTAACAGCATGCAAGATACTGTACTATATTGAATCGAGCCCACAGGCTAGCATTTCAAGTTGATAATGCAAACTCTTATTTTGTTTTTTTCAAATGTGAAGTACATTACCTGTACTCTGAGCGATCTATTGCAGCCTATTGTGTGACTCCATATGTAAGGCCTTAGTAAAAAGTTCTGCTTCTGACCAGTTACCTCAGATTGACATCTTTGTGTTTCCCCTTTGGGAAACAACACATTTGCTGTGCATGTGAAATAAATCAACTATCAAGAAGCTGAAGACAAGTTATTGTACATGTTCAATAGCTGTTTTTCCAGAAACAATAGGGTGGTCTCTTCCCCCTCTCCCCAATATACCCAAACTACTAATGTATTTCATGAATATATGTCCTGAAATATTTCATTTTCAACAAAACAAAACAACACAAAACCACCTTTGAGTTACAGCAGTGCAAACAGGCACAAAAGCCTACAAAACAGCCATTTTAGTGGAAACCCTATTACCTGATAATAATTGGAATGAAAATATTTTACTTAAAAAAATATGCTCCCAGACTTCTACATCATTTTATGGATGAGTGATATACTGCTGAAACTAGAGCATTTAAAGCACAAACCCTTGCAGACAGTAGCCATACTAACATGAATAGGCTAAACTACAACTATAAGATACCTACATTTTCAGTGTAATTCAGCTGTTCTCTCCCTTCAATTTTTCTGCCAATGTATGCAAATTGGGTATTTTTAAAATTGAGATTTCTACTCTTTATTTATAACGCGAATGACAACAAAAAATACGGCTGCATGGTTACTGAAGTTCTAGTTACCTTAAGCTCAAATATTTTAAGAAAAATGGTTTAGACAAGTTAAATACTTCTTCCAACAATTTTTAAGAAGCTAACTTTGGTGACCTGATCGAAAAATTAAAATGTGGATAATCAGTTCTTAGGAGTACAATTCTTTTTCCAGTACTAAACCAGATATTTTTGTTACAAGTTAAGAACGAAAGTCCTTCATCTAGCAATCAAGATTTCTTTTTCCTGGCGTATTGTAAATGCCCCAAATGAGGATAATATGAACTGTCTGCAGCACGACTACAAGCACAGACTGACTTAGACTTTTAAGTGTCTCAGATTTTTCAGTTCAGAATGACAGGTAATTCACTTTTCAAAACCCATCACAAAGCTTAGGAAACTCTAACGGTAATAAAGTGTTCCAGATGTTTCTCTCAGTGACAACAGCACAAATGCACAGAGGTCTATGGGGTTTTACCAGAGTAACAAAGAATGTAATTTGGAACAATGCCTCCAAGTCTTATGTAAATATGATTAGGATAGAGATAAACAGTTCCCTAGAAATATAATACTAGTATGCTTATTTTTAATGAAATGATTTCCTTACTGTTATATTCTCACACTATATTTAGCACTTTAAATACGTATCTGCCTTTTTTCTACAAAATGTCCCATTTGAGTTAGGGAATTAAAGTGTAGTCAATTTATAAGCCATGTTTGTTAACTCATTCAAATGAATTTTGGCAATGTACAGTTGTACCACGTTTATTCTCAGCAGCCAACCCCCCCCCCCCCAGTTTATTCATTTCCTAAAGGAAATTGCAAGTTAATAGAAAAAGCAGCACTGGAACTGCCTCACATCCTATAGTTATTAATTAAGCAAAGTCTGGTTCAGTAACTCTGGGTACTCACAATATAGTTAAACAAAGCCCAGTGCTTCTTGAAATGAAGTTTCAACTTCAATAGTCATTCTACAAAATTTATGCATTAAAATCTATATTTTTCTTTAAAGAAATTGCTCATAAAATCTTTGAGTAAAGAAGCTCAACTTCTGACCACTTCATAGTAAGGACTCACAAGTGGAATATTTAAGAAATCATAGAAGCATTAAGATAAGTTATTTGGCATTTCTTTGGAGTCTGCTAATCATGGCATTCTACTATATTCCTATATATAGATTATTACCCTGTAGTCAATAAAGCAAGAAGTTGCACTAACTACTTTATTAATAATATATAATGGTTAGCAAACTTTAAAATGTACTAATGTAAAAAAATTTTAAATGTTTCTGATAGCTGTAGATCTTACAGGATAATTTATAGTTGTATTTGGTATAAAATGTTAAGATAGCAGGTAGCATGCTGGGAAAAATGCACATAATCTCAGGTTGTGACAAGTCCATTCCTGTATAGCGAACATTTTCTTAAAAGGTAGCAGGTTATCATTAAAGTGATTTTTAGAATCCATCGCAATAAAAGGTTCTGACAATCTGTCAAATGTGCCTGTAAATTCTGAGAGGAATTTAAAAATCTATACTTACTGCAAGTCTGAAAGTTGGAGATACATGATGTTATAAATGATAAGTAAATGAAAAATATGGTACATCATGTTCATAGGCCAAATACAAGTTACAAAGAATACATGAGGCCAACTTCCATACACATACCGTGTAAAAAATACAGTCCCCCATTCTGATAATCAACAGACAGGAGGAGCTAAGCTAACTGTGTTGTATGAAAAAAAAAACAAAGAAGTTTTTCCTTTCACTAGGTTTCGCAGAAGGTAAAAGGAAAACCACTTTTCAGAGTTTGATTGTCATTCACGTTCATGTAAGGAAGTAGTTTGTTTTTTTTTTTCACTAGGGAACCTTCATTTCGTGTAGTCTGAACAAAATGTACATAACACACCAGAAATGAGTTAGGAGGGATTATTCAAGGTCAAACAGTAAATTATGCTTACTTGCTAATGCTATGTTTTCAGAGACTAAATTTCATCATTGTAATCTTAGCGTCACAGTAGGGAGAGCTTGAAGAGGGAGGAGGGAGGAGTTCCTTACACAGGTAAGAAGGAAATCCTAGTGAGAAATTTTGTTTCCCATAATATGAGAACAAGGGGTCACAAAATAATGGTAGGTAAATTTAAAACAAATACAAGGATATAATCCAGCCCCCACCCATTTTGCAGCCACAGATCTCCTTGGGCAGCAGTACAGGTATAATTCTGCTTTTCATAAGGAAGTGACGGTTCTGGTTCCTAGTCTTCAGTTGGAGTCAGTTTCCATGAAGGAAGCAGAATTCAGCCTCCAAACACCATTTTCAGGTAGTAGGACCTCCATCGTCCAATTTCTGCAATAACAAGGCAACTGAGCTTTTGCATGCCAGTCCTCATAGCAGCAGGGCTAGTGATGCAGGTAGTACCACACAAAATTGAAACAGCGACACTGAACATCAGTTTACAATAAGAAATTCTTAATAATTTTCAATGAGAAATAAAACTCACTGGAAATGGTAAAACATATAAACTAGGTGATGTCCACTGTGATTGTTTCCTTTCCCATTTTATTTCATGCAAAAACATTAGGCTAATTATTTAACATGGTTTCTGAAAGTGATAATTATGGAACTGAGGTAAGAAGACGATACTTTCCACAAAAATTAACATTAAAAGATTTTTCTTGCAGAACCACTAGGGAACTAAGTGGATGATGAGAAATGGTCCGCATTATTTTGTTTCTCTGGGTTTTTTTCAGACATGAAAATGATTGTCTAAGATCAAATCTCAATGTCATTTATCAGGTCACACAAGGATATAATACAGCAGAAATTATGGGTTTTTAATTATTGTTTAAAAGGTGATCTAAAATATATATTAAAAATAGCAAATTATGCACTGAGCGCATCAAATAGAAGACTAGCAAAGCCATCAGCACTAATTAATCCAAACTTCCTTTTATTTCTCTTGGGCTCCTGGTCATTGCTCCCCTTGTTAACAGGATTTGTTCTTTTAAATTCTTTAGGTGCTATTGAAAATCTTCCCCCGAATGCACATTTCCCAACTTCTAATCTTGTGCCTCAAGGATGTCTTTTCTAATTACTTTGCGCTATTCTGGTAATCTCACATCAACTAAGGAACCTTGGAAGCAGCTTACTGAGAAAAGATTCTGTAAGTGCTGTATTTATAATACTGTATATTTTTCCAGTGGTTTGTTTTAACATCAGCAAGAAGAAAATGATGATGTTTAAAGGTTAAAAGCATTTGTCAGTGTAGCAAGTGTCTATATTACAGCGTTACAGCAACATAGTGGTGCTGCTGTAGCACTTGTAGTGTGGACCTAATTTTGTATTGTAGACATATCCATAGAGACTACATCAATTCTTCCTTTGTCTGCTGTTTCCCTTAATGTGAAATACTCTGAAATCTGAATCTGAAATAAGAGTCCATTAAATTGAAACATAACACACCCCATTCCCACATCTCCATCTATGCCCACTTAGTCTTCCATCTCTTTGCTGAGACTACAAACAAGGGTCCCAGTTAGTGCCAATATGGTGCTGGTTCTATTAAATCACTACACTGGTTTATTTTATATATGACATTAAACTGCCCTCAAAGCAAAACAACTTTCATTCACTACTCACCTGGACTAGATCTGAATAGGTGATTTGGGGAGTGAAAGACATGTTCCATCAGCAGGCACCTTAGTAATCCAGTCTTCTAAAACTGGTTTTATTTATTTCTGATATATATTAAGTAAATTTGACAATGACTGTAGAACATTTGACAAAATTGGGAAGGTTTTACTTTTTTTTTTTAACAAATGCTGTGAAATTCTGCAAAACTTTCTCTGTCTGCCCTCCCTCCCTCCAAACTATCCAAATATTTGTGAAGGAAAACCTAATGGTTTACATCAGCTTCACAAGTAGCAGTCAGAAAGGGGAAAAGTACATAACACATTCTCTTTGGGATGAAATAAAATATGTTGCTTATTTATGCATTGTTTCCAAAATAGGAACCATGTAGGGGAAATTATCTAGTTAGATTAGATTAATTAGACATACAGCCCATGAATCTCAATGACACAGTATATAGGTATATGCTCAGCTCTTCTGATTTATGTATTTTTAATTTAGGAGGTATTTTATTGCAATACAGTGCTTATAAAAAAGGAAGGATGAAAATAATAGCCAGAGACAAGCATAGAATCGACAAAGATTTTGTTTCAGAGTAGCAGCCGTGTTAGTCTGTATCTGCAAAAAGAAAAGGAGGACTTGTGGCACCTTAGACACTAACAAATTTATTTGAGCATAAGCTTTACAAAGAACTCTTAGTGCACATAAACTTAACCCTGAATTGGTATAGTTTTGAGCTTTTCCTGAGCACACATTAGTTTTTACATAAAAGGCAAACTATGGTGTTTTTGTAGCAATAAGACAAACTGTAATTAAGATTTGATGGAGACAAAATGTCTTGCAGTTGCATGCAACTGTTTTCAGCCCAGGACTAAAGAAGTGAAAAGATAATGCTTAAATCAGGTTTAGCAAGACTTAACAAAGTGGAAGAATATATAGCTGAAGAGTGTGGTTCTGGGAAGTTAGGTTGGTAGTGACAGCAGGAGGGGGACAGCAGTACACACATGAAGCTCAGATATCACAATGTGGGTGTGGCAAAATATAACATGTGGCAAAATATAACATGATAGGGACAGGGGAGTAGTGACGGAGCAGAGTTGGAAAGGTATGGGGGAGCAAGGACTATTAGGGGAGATATAAAGACATAGGAGGAAACTAAGTGAGGTACTCAGAAGAAGGGGGAGTTACAGTGGACAGAGCTGTGCAGGAAGTAGGTCAAGGGGGGATCTGACTGGTAGCTGTGCTGGCTGGGTAGGATAAGCTGCACCAGAATGCTAGGTAGTGGGGGAAGAAGATGGGACAACATGCTGCCAGCTAACCTGAAGAAGCTATGTGCAAGCCACTGCAGTGGTTGGGATAAGGGAAAAGAGGGTCTGTTGAGAGACAGAGAACCGGGGAAAGCAGAATGGAAGGCAGCTGAGAATAGGATGAGTACAAAATCAAAAGGAGGAGGGATAGCTCAGTGGTTTTAGCATTGGCCTGCTAAACCCAGGGTTGTGAGTTCAATCCTTAAGGGGGCCATTTAGGATCTGGGACAAAAATTGGGGATTGGTCCTGCTTTGAGCAGGGGGTTGGACTAGATGACCTCCTGAGGTCCCTTCCAATCCTGGTATTCTATGAAAGGGTTCAAGTCCTTCAGCAGTGATTCAAACCCTTGATATTAGAGCATCTGTGATGTGCCAGCAATACCACTTCCTGCCATAATCTCCAGCTGAAAAGTGATTTTTAGAGGATGATAGAATTGGATCATGAGTGAGGCAAAGCAGAGGATCCCATCTAGAGCAGCCTAAGAGTCAAGGTCAGACAAAGCAAGCAATTGGCCATACTTAGATGCTGGGGACCGAGTGCAAAAAGGGAGAAGGAGGATGCAGCACCGATTTCCCAGCCCTGATATAAAAGGAAAAGCTATGAACTGTAGGATACACAAAATATCCCAGGCCGCATTCATTTTACTGATTGTTACCATGCTAACAAATGCTATTGCTTTACTGAAATGTTACTGCTTCCTGCAAGGTCACTTGTAAAAACTATGAATGCAGTCCAGGTAAGACTGCAGTCCTTGATGATGTTTTAGTGGCTGGTTCATTTAGTTCTTTTTTATTTTTTTTTTAAACAACAGTTTTTAGACCAGTGTCATTGCAATAAAGTCTATCCTTCAGACAAAATGATGCACCATTTAAAAATATTAACATAAATTTCACTGTAAGATGATTAAGACCAAAGTAGTTCTATACAAATTAATTTAGGTAAGTACAGTAGATAAATAAATCAGCACACTTCTACTCTCAGAAAGCACTTCAAGCAATTTCAAGTCATTAAAAATACTTTTAGCTCCAACATTTTGGCTCGTAGTATAGTCCTAATGGCCATGACAGTATGTTCTACTACTGGCTATATGGCTTTTATTACATACCCTGATCTATTTGATGATCATGTCAGGATAACAGAGAACTACCAAAAAAACCCCCTAAAATAATGAATTATATTTTGGACAAGTCTAATAAAAGTGTTAATCAAAAATACAATAAATGTCAGAAGCTCCCGTAAATCGTACATTTTATACATTCCTCTTGCGAAACATTTAACTGTTGGAGGAACAGCTCTAAAAGGGCAAAGAGAAAGATACAGAAAAGGGAAGTTTCAGAGTAGCAACCATGTTAGTCTGTATCCACAAAAAGAAAAGGAGTACCTGTGGCACCTTAGAGACTAACCAATTTATTTGAGCATAAGCTTTCGTGAGCTACAGCTCACTTCATCGGATGCACTCAGTGGAAAATACAGTGAGGAGATTTATATACACAGAGAACATGAAACAATGGGTGTTACCATACACACTGTAACAAGAGTGATCAGGTAATGTGAACTTTTATGTAGAGACTGTCCAGTTTGGCCAATGTACATGGCAGAGGGGCATTGCTGGCACATGATGGCATATATCACATTGGTAGATGGGCAGGTGAATGAGCCTCTGATAGTGTGGCTGATGTGATTAGGCCCTGTGATGGTGTCCCCTGAATAGATATGTGGACACAGTTGGCAACGGGCTTTGTTGCAAGGATAGGTTCCTGGGTTAGTGGTTCTGTTGTGTGGTGTGTGGTTGCTGGTGAGTATTTGCTTCAGGTTGGGGGGCTGTCTGTAAGTCTTTACGTAAAAGAATAAATGGACACAAATCAGAAGTCAAGAATTATAACATTCAAAAACCAGTCGGAGAACACTTCAATGTCTTTGGTCAGTGGGGGAGATTTAGGTTGGATATTAGGAAAAACTTTTTCACTAGGACGGTGGTGAAACACTGGAATGCATTACCTAGGGAGGTGGTGGAATCCCCTTCCTTAGAAGTTTTTAAAGTCAGGCTTCACAAAGCCCTGGCTGGTATGATTTAGTTGGGGATTGGTCCTGCTGTGGGCAGGGGGTTGGACTAGATGACCTCCAGAGGTCCCTTCCAACTCTGATATTCTATGATTCCAGACCTAAAAGTGGCAATTCTTCAACAAAAAAACTTCAAAAACAGACTCCAACGAGAGACTGCTGAATTGAAATTAATTTGCAAACTGGATACACTTAACTTAGGCTTGAATAAAGACTGTGAGTGGATGGGTCATTACACAAAGTAAAACTATTTCCCCATGTTTATTCCCCCCCCCCCCCACACACTGTTCCTCAGACGTTCTTGTCAACTGCTGGAAATGACCCACCTTGATTATCACTACAAAAGTTTCCCCTCCTCCGCCCCGCTGGTAATAGCTCACCTTACCTGATCACTCTCCTTACAGTGTGTATGGTAACACCCATTGTTTCACGTTCTCTGTGTATATAAATCTGCCCACTGTATTTTCCACTGCATGCATCCGATGAGGTGAACTGTAGCTCACAAAAGCTTATGCTCAAATAAATTTGTTAGTCTCTGAGGTGCCACAAGTACTCCTTTTCTTTTTGCGGATACAGACTAACATGGCTGCTACTCTGAAACCTGTCATTATGCAAGGCACTGAATTTAGCCGTATGGAGTGGAAATCTATCAACTTCATGAAAAAACTCGTACAGATACAGACAGACATTATCTTCCTTTCCAAATGCAAACAGATGGACATGGTACCAAAAGGACCGAAGGTAAAAAATCCATTACAATCTACATACCACACAGACTATGCTGACAGCTTGTGCTACATATTCTCAAAGAAACCGCGGAACCACCTGATCAACATCCTACGCAGCAAACAGGGAAAGATTAAGAATGAGCTCTCAAAACTAGATACTCTCATAAAAAAACAACCTTCCACACAAACTTCCTCGTGGCTGGACTTTACAAAAACTAGACAAACCATTTACAACACACACTTTGCTTCTCTACAAAAGAAAAAGGACACTAAACTATCTAAACTACTACATGCCACAAGGGGCCACAACAGTGGTTCCCTTAACCCACCCAGCAATATTGTTAATCTATCCAACTATACTCTTAGCCCAGCAGAAGAATCTGTCCTATCTCGGGGCCTCTCCTTCTATCCCTCCACTCCCACAAACATGATACAGTTCTGTGGTGACCTAGAATCCTATTTTCGATGTCTCCGACTCAAGGAATATTTCCAACACTCCTCTGAACAACATACTAACCCACAGAGACCCTCCTACCAAGACTACAAAAAGAAGGATTCTGGGTGGACTCCTCCTGAAGGTCAAAACAACAGACTGGACTTCTACATAGAGTACTTCCTCCGACGTGCATGGGCTGAAATTGTGGAAAAGCAGAATCACTTGCCCCATAACCTCAGCTGTGCAGAACATAATGCCATCCACAGCCTCAGAAACAACTCTGACATCATAATCAAAAAGGATGACAAAGGAGGTGCTGTCGTCATCATGAATAGGTCGGAATATGAACAAGAGGCTGCTAGGCAGCTCTCCAACACCACTTTCTACAAGCCATTACCCTCTGATCCCACTGAGGGTTACCAAAAGAAACTACACCATTTGCTCAAGAAACTCCCTGAAAAAGCACAAGAACAAATCCGTACAGACACAACCCTGGAGCCCCGACCAGGGCTTTTCTATCTGCTACCCAAGATCCATAAACCTGGAAATCCTGGACGCCCCATCATCTCAGGCATTGGCACCCTGATAGCAGGATTGTCTGGCTATGTAGATGCCCTCCTCAGGCCCTACGCTACCAGCACTCCCAGCTACCTTCGAGACACAACTGACTTCCTGAGGAAACTACAATCCATCGGTGATCTTCCTGAAAACACCATCCTAGCCACTATGGATGTAGAAGCCCTCTACACCGACATTCCACACAAAGATGGTCTATAAGCCGTCAGGAACAGTATCCCCGATAATGTCACGGCAAACCTGGTGGCTGAACTTTGTGACTTTGTCCTCACCCATAACTATTTCACATTTGGGGACAATGTATACCTTCAAATCAGCGGCACTGCTATGGGTACCCACATGGCCCCACAGTATGCCAACATTTTTATGGCTGACTTAGAACAACGCTTCCTCAGCTCTCGTCCCCTAATGCCCCTACTCTACTTGTGCTACATTGATGACATCTTCATCATCTGGACCCATGGAAAAGAAGCCCTTGAGGAATTCCACCATGATTTCAACAATTTCCATCCCACCATCAACCTCAGCGTGGACCAGTCCACACAAGAGATCAACTTCCTGGACATTACGGTGCTAATAAGCGATGGTCACATAAACACCACCTACACCGGAAACCTACTGACCGCTGTACTTACCTACATGCCTCCAGCTTTCATCAAGACCAGACCACACGATCCATTGTCTACAGCCAAGCTCTACGATACAACCGCATTTGCTCCAACCCCTCAGACAGAGACAAACACCTACAAGATCTCTATCAAGCGTTCTTACAACTACAATACCCACCTACTGAAGTGAAGAAACAGACTGACAGAGCCAGAAGAGTACCCAGAAGTTACCTATTACAGGACAGGCCAAACAAAGAAAATAACAGAACGCCACTAGCCATCACCTTCAGCCCCCAACTAAAACCTCTCCAAAACATCATCAAGGATCTACAACCTATCCTGAAGGACGACCCATCACTCTCACAGATCTTGGGAACAGGCCAGTCCTTGCTTACAGACAGCCCCCCAACCTGAAGCAAATACTCATCAGCAACCACACACCACACAACAGAACCACTAACCCAGGAACCTATCCTTGCAACAAAGCCCGTTGCCAACTGTGACCACATATCTATTCAGGCGACACCATCATAGGGCCTAATCAAATCAGCCACACTATCAGAGGCTCATTCACCTGCCCATCTACCAATGTGATATATGCCATCATGTGCCAGCAAAGCCCCTCTGCCATATACATTGGCCAAACTGGACAGTCTCTACGTAAAAGAATAAATGGACACAAATTGGACGTCAAGAATTATAACATTCAAAAACCAGTCTGAGAACACTTCAGTCTCTTTGGTCACTCGATTACAGATCTAAAAGTAGCAATTCTTCAACAAAAAAACTTCAAAAACAAACTCCAGCGAGAGACTGAGTGAGGCTAAACAGCAAAAATTAAGATGTTTGTACACTAATGCAAGGAGCCTAGGTAACAAAATGGAGGAACTAGAGTTACTGGTGCAGGAAGTGAAACCAGATATTATAGGTATAACAGAGACCTGGTGGAATAGTAGTCATGACTGGGCTACAGGTATTGAAGGGTATGTGCTGTTTAGGAAAGACCGAAATAAAGGTAAAGGTGGTGGAGTAGCACTGTATATCAATGATGAGATAGAATGTAAAGAAATAAGAAGCGATGAAATGGATATGACTGAGTCTGTCTGGGCAAAAATTAAATTGGGGAAGAAAACTATTAGAGCCTCCCCTGGGATAGTGCTTGGGGTGTGCTATAGACCGCCGGGATCTAATTTGGATATGGATAGAGCCCTTTTTAATGTTTTTAATAAAGTAAATACTAATGGAAACTGTGTGATCATGGGAGACTTTAACTTCCCAGATATAGACTGGAGGACGAGTGCTAGTAATAATAATAGGGCTCAGATTTTCCTAGATGCGATAGCTGATGGATTCCTTCAGCAAGTAGTTGCTGAACCGACTAGAGGGGATGCTATTTTAGATTTGGTCTTGGTGAGTAATGAGGACCTCATAGAGGAAATGGTTGTAGGGGATAATCTTGGCTCAAGTGATCATGAGCTAATTCAGTTCAAACTGAATGGAAGGATTAACAAAAATAAATCTGCAACTAAGGTTTTTGATTTCAAAAGGGCTGACTTTCAAAAATTAAGGAAATTAGTTAGGGAAGTGGATTGGACTGAAGAATTTATGGGTTTAAAGGTAGAGGAGGCCTGGGATTATTTTAAATTAAAGCTGCAGAAGCTATCGGAAGCCTGCATCCCAAGAAAGGGGAAAAAATTCATAGGCAGGAGTTGTAGACCAAGCTGGATGAGCAAGCATCTTAGAGAGGTAATTAAGAAAAAGAAGAAAGCATATAGGGAGTGGAAGAAGGGAGGGATCAGTAAGGCAAGCTACCTTATTGAGGTCAGAATATGTAGGGATAAAGTGAGACAGGCTAAAAGTCAAGTAGAGTTGGACCTTGCAAAGGGAATTAAAACCAATAGTAAAAGGTTCTATAGTCATATAAATAGGAAGAAAACAAAGAAAGAAGAAGTGGGACCGCTAAAAACTGAGGATGGAGTGGAGGTCAAGGATAATCTAGGCATGGCCCAATATCTAAACAAATACTTTGCCTCAGTCTTTAATAAGACTAAAGAGGATCTTAGGGATAATGGTAGCATGATAAATGGGAATGAGGATATGGAAGTAGACATCACCATATCTGAGGTAGAAGCGAAACTCAAACAGCTTAATGGGACTAAATCGGGGGGCCCAGATAATCTTCATCCAAGAATATTAAAAGAATTGGCACAAGAAATTGCAAGCCCATTAGCAAGAATTTTTAATGAATCTGTAAACTCAGGGGTTGTACCGTATGATTGGAGGATTGCTAACATAGTTCCTATTTTTAAGAAAGGGAAAAAAAGTGATCCAAGTAATTATAGGCCTGTTAGTTTGACATCTGTAGTATGCAAGGTCTTGGAAAAAATTTTGAAGGAGAAGGTAGTTAAGGACATTGAAGTCAATGGTAATTGGGACAAAATACAACATGGTTTTACAAAAGGTAGATCGTGCCAAACCAACCTGATCTCCTTCTTTGAGAAAGTAACAGATTTTTTAGATAAAGGAAACGCAGTGGATCTAATTTACTTAGATTTTAGTAAGGCGTTTGATACGGTGCCACATGGGGAATTATTAGTTAAATTGGATAAGATGGGCATCAATAGGAATATTGAAAGGTGGATAGGGAATTGGTTAAAGGGGAGACTACAACGGGTCCTACTGAAAGGTGAACTGTCAAGTTGGAGGGAGGTTACCAGTGGAGTTCCTCAGGGATCGGTTTTGGGACCAATCTTATTTAATCTTTTTATTACTGACCTGGGCACAAAAAGTGGGAGTGTGCTACTAAAGTTTGCAGATGATACAAAGCTGGGAGGTATTGCTAATTTAGAGAAGGACAGGGATACCCTACAGGAGGATCTGGATGACCTTGTAAACTGGAGTAATAGGAATAGGATGAAATTTAATAGTGAGAAGTGTAAGGTCATGCATTTAGGGATTAATAACAAGAATTTTAGTTATAAGCTAGGGACGCATCAACTAGAAGTAACGGAGGAGGAAAAGGACCTTGGAGTATTGGTTGATCATAGGATGACTATGAGCTGCCAATGTGATATGGCTGTGAAAAAAGCTAATGTCGTCTTGGGATGCATCAGGAGAGGTATTTCCAGTAGGGATAAGGAGGTTTTAGTACCGTTATATAAGGCACTGGTGAGACCTCACCTGGAGTACTGTGTGCAGTTCTGGTCTCCCATGTTTAAGAAGGATGAATTCAAACTGGAACAGGTACAGAGAAGGGCTACTAGGATGATCCGAGGAATGGAAAACTTGTCTTATGAAAGGAGACTCAGGGAGCTTGGCTTGTTTAGCCTAACTAAAAGAAGGCTGAGGGGAGATATGATTGCTCTCTATAAATATATCAGAGGGATAAATACCAGAGAGGGAGAGGAATTATTTAAACTCAGTACCAATGTGGACACAAGAACAAATGGATATAAACTGGCCACTAGGAAATTTAGATTAGAAATTAGACGAAGGTTTCTAACCATCAGAGGAGTGAAGTTTTGGAATAGCCTTCCGAGGGAAGTAGTGGGGGCAAAAGATCTATCTTGCTTTAAGATTAAACTCGATAAGTTTATGGAGGAGATGGTATGATGGGATAACATGGTTTTGGTAATTAAATATTCATGGTAAATAGGCCCAATGGCCTGTGATGGGTTTTAGATGGGGTAAGATCCAAGTTACCTGGGAAAGAATTTTCTGTAGTATCTGGCTGATGAATCTTGCCCATATGCTCAGGGTTTAGCTGATCGCCATATTTGGGGTCGGGAAGGAATTTTCCTCCAGGGCAGATTGGAAGAGGCCCTGGAGGTTTTTCGCCTTCCTCTGTAGCATGGGGCACGGGTCACTTGCTGGAGGATTCTCTGCTCCTTGAGGTCTTTAAACTACAATTTGAGGACTTCAATAGCACAGATATAGGTGTGAGGTTTTTTTTTGTAAGAGTGGTGGGTGAAATTCTGTGGCCTGCGTTGTGCAGGAGGTCAGACTAGATGATCATAATGGTCCCTTCTGACCTAAATATCTATGAATCTATGAATCTATGACTTCTGAATTGGAATTAATTTGCAAACTGGATACAATTAACTTAAGCTTGAATAAAGACTGGGAGTGGATGGGTCATTACACAAAGTAAAACTATTTCCCCATGTTTATTCCCACCCCCACTGTTCCTCAGATGTTCTTGTCAACTGCTGGAAATGGCCCACCTTGATTATCACTACAAAAGGCTTTCTCCCTCCACCCCCCGGCTCTCCTGCTGGTAATAGCTCACCTTACCTGATCACTCTCCTTACAGTGTGTATGGTAACACCCATGGTTTCATGTTCTCTGTGTATATAAATCTCCCCACGGTATTTTCCACTGAATGCATCCGATAAAGTGAGCTGTAGCTCACAAAACCTTATGCTCAATAATAAATAAATTTGTTAGTCTCTAAGGTGCCACAAGTACTCCTTTTCTTTTTACAGAAAAGGGACAAAAGCCCTTTTCATGCATTTTAAAAGGTCTTTCCAATTTATTTATTCAATTTCACGTACTGATTTATGAACTAGCTTTATACTCCTATGGCTTAATTTTTGACATCCAACAAACATCTCATATGGATGAATGTCATTAAGTTTGATTTCTGGTCAGATTATAAACCAACTCCCATAAGGCAAGATACAGTCAATTATTTTCCCCTTATGTTGCTATCATGAAATATTACTGATTTTTAATATACTCCTTGCAGAATAAGAATCTCTCACCAACACAGTGAATTTCAGGTGTCTGATCCTGAGACAACAAATTTAATAAAGTGCAGAGTACAACTTCAAATGTATCTGATTTATAATGATTTTTTACTATGTTTTGATTTCACTAAAGTTACCCAGACTACAAATGACTTGCCCCTCTCTCTGTCGACATTATAAATCCACTTTGATAAAAATCCTTGCAGGCAAATGGCGGGAATATAACTACACAAAACACTCTAGATTTGCTAGTAAGGATACACTTTGCATTTTTATAAGGTTCAAGGAATATTATACTAGTAGATGAAATTACAAAGCTGTCAGTTATGTACTGGATCCCCATAGTGATGTTGGTATGATGCTATGAAATCTCAGGAACTCTTTGTCGGGTTTCCAAAGCTATGCAGATGCTTTTCAAGCCTGTGGTGAAGATACTCACTAGTTTGCCTCACTTTCAGCTGACAGCACTGAATGCGAATAAATAAGACTCCGTTTCTGGAAGGACATCACATCACTGTAAGATAGGGCTTTATACCAAAAATCCCATAAAGCTGCCATACAGGGCTGCTGTGAATAGTGGTGCAACAGCTACTCACTCTCAGTCAGAATATACATTGTGCTGATAATTTTTGACAATTTACATACAGTAGGCTGGCCTGGCATTGACTGGACCTTGAAAAACAACATTAACTGCTTACTAACCAGGATATGCATAGTGTCAAAGGTGGTGCTGCTCCACAGCACCCTCTACAGGACCAAGAGAGGCGCTGCAGGGCACTCTGCCTTAATCTACAAGTTGTGTGGCCACCGGCTCGGAGCAGGGCAGCCCATACGGTAAGCTCAGCATCAGTCTCTAAACAGTTAACTAAGGATAACAAAGCTCCGAATTTGTCTGTCTGTGCCTTTAAACTAAAACAAACCAAACACCCTCCAAAGGCAAGTACTTAGTTGCTGTGCTTGAGGGCTCTGGGCTAACACTGAGGAGCTCCTCCTTCTCCATCCCAGTTTCATTGCCCCGGAGAAGAAGCATGCAAGCCCCCTTAACAGGCTGGATAGCTCCCTATTGGTCAGCATCTCCTCCTGGCCCTTCTAGATCTCTGGAAGACTATCTTGTTGGTAGCATGGTCTGAGAGGGTTTTCCTTGAGGAGGGGGCTGTCAAGGAATGACGCCTCCAGAAAGGGGCAGAGAAAGTCTGATAACCCCACCATGCATGGGCTGTTCTCTTCTCTCTCTCCCATGGTGCATACTTGATACTTCTCTTATCCTCATGGAGATAAGGAGCAACAAATACCATTTCTTTGGCCATACGAAGTGCCAATCTCCCCAAGAATTCTTCTACCCATCTTGACGTGATCAGGAGGAAGGAATCTGGTCATTCAAAATGTCACCAGGTATCCTGGCAGTGGAAAGTCGGTTGAAATACACCCAAATAGTTCTAGGGAGTGCTTTTAGGAGGTCAAGCAGAACGTCAGCTACGATACCTGGTTTCAGCCTCCCTGTGTCATGAAATCTAGAACAATCAGTGCTTGTATACTCCCCTGCTACATAATGTGACAATGTGAACTGCATCAGTGAACAGAATTTGGCCCCATAGCTAGATGTTTTCACAGCACATTTGTCCATGCTATTTTTATGCATTTCTATTATTTAGAGATGTACAGGTTTGTTAATTTTAAATTAATTATTCTTTCCCTCCCACACACATTTCACACTAATGTGTCAAAGTACGAACCTAGACAAACATTTCTGGTTCTTGCAAAAATGACAATAAAGTTGACCACTTTTAGATAAAGACTCTGGGTAAATTTGCTCCCTTTAGGTTTGGTACAAATTTAATTTCCAGTCAATCATACTGATTATGCCAATTTATTAGTCAATAACTCCAAAGATATATGCATCCACTGCAGTTTAAAAATGTCACTTGTCACTACATCAGTATGGAAGGAAAGCAGTCTGAGAATTTGCAAACAAATGAGTGAGGTCATCTAGAATATCTCAGTACTTAATCAAATTGGGAGGGCAGCACTTTCTAATCAAGTAGTTACCCTATACGGCTTCCTGAAATTTGAGGGATTGAATGTGGCCAGGTTCAACACACCTGAGGAAATTCAGATTTAAAGGGGCAGTTTTAGACAAAAATGTGCAACTGGATGGACTACAGTCTTAAAGATAATGGCTTTCCCAATATGTTTTCTATTCCTTTGGCATGTTTTTCTACAGAGAGATAATTGAAGAGAACAGGGGCTTGCTTTGAATGATCAAAGGTTTGGCTCTTGGCAGCTAAGAGAAGAGTGTGCCAAATGCTGAGTCTTCACTTGGCATTGCCTGCATTATAAGGACTTTTCATTTCAAACTTCATCTCCAACTATAGCTATGTTTCTAATGGGATACAATCCTTTCAAAACAAGGTGTATTTTATTCCATCTCCAATTAACGTGGCCATTATTTAGACATATGCACCTTCTAACAGAAGATGAAATGAAGAGTTCTACAGCCATCTGCAGAAAATTCCCTGACAGTGTGCAAAAACATGATGTGCTGCTGAATACTTAAGATGTCAGAGCCAAAGCAAGAGCAGAGGGAGTGGATCAGATTATAAGAGAGTGACATGGATTAGGAAAAGGAGATTAATAAGCATGGACATTATACTTTAGTAGTCTCTGGATTCTGTTCAGATAATCACTTGGTTCTCGTTTCTAATATTTGAGCATCATACTAAAAATAAATAATGGGCAAGTTCACACATCATGCAGCTTGCACTGTTATTCTGAAGAAAAAGAAAATGTGTCTTAAAAGTATAAATCCTTCTTCAGATTCAATATTGACTGAAATTACTAACGAGCAAAATTCAATCTCCACTTCCAATAAATTACACAAATTAAGTGACTTTGTCAGTCATGCAGTGTCAAACGTCAAAGAGTAGCACAAAAAGGAAATAAATAAATGCTTTAAAATATTGCTTGTGTTTAAGAAAATTTCCAAAAGAGTTGTGGGAAGAGATAAGATGTGCCTTTATTTAAGTTTCACCAATGTTACCTCAGGGGAAAAAAAAAAGGACACTATAATCTGTTTTCTGATTAAGTGTCATAGCTCACAGAAAGCGTAGGACCAGTGTAGGAAGCAGAAGATTGTTACCACATTGTAGTTTTAAATACTGAACGGAGCAATTATGTACATAAAAATGATTAGGAGGAATTATTAATAGAAGAGAAACTGGGGCATACGGGGTGGGGGTCAAGGGAGTGTTTTCTCAAGTTTTGATTACCAGAAGTGAGGCACAGTCCACAGTTACAGGGGCTCTGAAATGTGCTTGCGATCTGCCAGCAGATCTCTAGCTAGAAAGAAAGATGTTCTATGTATTGATGTCTAAGGGTCAGAGCAATGGACTGGGCACCAGGAAACTTGGGTTATATCCCCAGCTCCGCTAAATACCTATTGTGTGATTTTGGTCAAATAATTTCACCTCTCTGTGCTTCTTCTTCCCCTCCCAGCCTTGTGCAATTTGAGATTAAATTCTTCAGAACAGGGACTGTCCCCTACCAGGTCTGTTGACCTAGCTGCATCTATACTGGGAGTTAGGACATCTAAACTATGGTGTTTAGGGTATGACATTTTTCACAGCCCTGAGTGACATGGCTAAGTGCATCTAATTCTTAAGTATAGACCAGACCTCAGAAAGTGGAGCCAATTTCATCTCCCTGATTCTCTGCTTGACATCTAGTGCAGGTTAAATCAGCTTCGGGGCTGCTCTAAATTGCTTCAGTTGGCAATGGCCCCCACTCCTTCCCATCTTGCCTCTGATACTTCCCCAGTGCAGCGTGGTATGGGGAGGGTGCAGTAAACCCTGGCTATGCCTGTTCAATGCCCAGTAGGGAATTACCCAGTTAGTGGAAATGTTGTCCAAAGGGAGAATGGAAGGGGCAGAGAATATCTCTCCTATCAAGGTGAATAGCCCCTTCTCTTCCTCACCCCCCCCCCAAGCCTTCCTTCCAATTAGGGCCTAAGATACGTTTAGTTATAAAAGAAGCATTTTACTCATAGTGTGTCATGTAGCCAGAAACTGCTGCAAAGTGTAAACATTTGTCTCTGGCTGTAAAAGAGCAGTATTAATGAGGCAATGCAGTGCAGCAGGAGTGTGGGCTGTTCATCCTGTGAAGTCAGCTATGGGCATAATCTTTGATGCAATTGATTTGCTCCTGGGACATTACTGTATTTGCATTTGAATATTTCTTAGAGGCGACATTTTGGGGCTATTTCTACCAATGTGCCTCTTTTGCAATCATCAATATTTTGCACACAAAACGCCACTTGCACCATTTGTGCGCCTCCCTCAGAAATTACATTGTAGACACCAAAACCACTTGCGCCTGTTATTGTATATGCTAAAATCTATCTATGGCAAAATGACTTTTGAACATTGAGACTTGAATATACATATCTACTAAGGGGGAAAAATTACCATCGGATTTGAGATCTTTAAAGAGAATTTCATAGTGAGGAAAAATTCAAAAATATGTTAAAATATAACTCAGTTTGCCAGTCACATGACTTCTTGTCAAATATGCTTACTAGCAAAGATAGTTAAGTTTAAATATTTGATCCTTGCCAGCTTTCTCTCCTACATCAGCCCAAATACTAAGTTTAAACCAGTATATTTTCTTTAGTGTTAGATATCAACACGTGATCATCACAGAAGTTAGACCTACAGAGGTAGGTCATTTAGTCTGTTCCCCGACAGTGTGGATTGCTCCCTATTGTACAGTTGCAAGATCTACATTGTTAAAATGGCTCAAGCAACAGGATTTCTACTACTTCTCTTGGAAGATTATTTCACAGTGCATCAGACATTTTTTCCTGATAATTAGCTTCATTTTCCCCTTTCTTAATTTCATTAAATTACTCCTAGAGTCACACTTTTTTCTTTTACTGAAGAACAGAACTAAGGTACACATCTCCAATCCTCTCATACTTCCCCAGCTTTTTATGACTTTTCCAAAATAATTGCCAGTGGTAAAGAAAGATTATTAGTTTAAAGTGAGGTTCCACACTGAAATATCTGTTTGTAAAATGGCTATTTTTTCACTCCACATATGTCACTGAATGATCTCCATATCAAATGTACTCAGCTGGCAAGTAAAATGATGTTTTCTAACTGCCAGCTCTGCAAACTCAACTGAGATCTTTCCATTTTGTGCATCACCCCATCATAAAGGTTCTGCAGGAAAAACCTTGCCCTCAGTGACATCTGGATAAAGCCCTTGCCTGCCATGGGTTTGCATAGGTGTAAGTAACTGAAACTTGGTAAACAATCCTGTTGATGATGCTCAAGATGGACCAGAATTTGTAGCTCTATCTCCTTCAGAGTTGGCCCAGCAATGCTAAAAGAACAAATCATGTGACATTTGTTAGTCACACTGCTTAAAGCACAACAGGCAGGCACCTCAGATACTATGTTGAAGAGGGAAGTATAAGAACCTATAGAACAAAATATGAGTAAAAAGCAATACACATTTTGCCACTAAAGTTAATAGTCTGAATACATATGGAGGAGCCGATCTGTTGATAAAAGGAGAATAATTTTTAAAGTAACCTTTTACACCTTAATAGCCTAGGATGCTTATTGTATTTCCCAGCTGATTTATCTATGTATCCTCTTTATTTCTGTCTTTAGACACTATTAATTTCTTCTTCTTTTCAGCTATGCCCTTAGCGGGTCCACGCATCTTTCTGTCGATGCCTTTCTTCTCTCACTTAAATTCAGTGTATGTTATCACTCAAGCAAGTACAGGGCTTCTTCGATCACATTCCATAGAGGAAGCATTTATCAACCAACTCACTATGGAGGCACAAGTTGCAGCTCCTTAGTTAAGATTAAGTTTTGCACTTAAAGTAGAGATTCAATATCTTTGTTATGTACAAAAAAAAATACAGCAAACCCTAGCCAAAATTACAGTATTTACTCTGAGTATGGAATTAATTTTCTGAGAGTTTACAAGTAAATTTGTTAATTCATTTAGGAGTTAAAATCCATTAAAGATGAGACTCTTAAGAGACTTTCAACCTAGTGCCAGGCCTTTATTTTGTCCTGAATGATCGGAATAACAGAGACTTTTACATTTACTGAAATTTTGTGTATGTGCTACATTTGAAGAATTTTCTTTACAATTAATGATCATTTCCCCTCATTATTCCTCACAACTGAAAGTTTCTTTTTCAGTCGGGCTAACTAATAATGTTCTTCTACCAAGAATTCTACGAAGAACTACCCTCTTTCTAAATGGTTGCCATCTCCCATTGTTCTCAATGGAAATGAAGTCACAGGCTGCCTTCAAGTGGCAATTTTGAGAAGGATATGTATCTATTTATCATTGTTCTGACTGGGACTGAGTGTTTCTTTCCACTCCTGACAGCCTAGGGGATCACCAGCTGAGGGCAGCATGGCTTCGCTCCCATTGTAAACAATGAGGGGATGACCATTTTGAAAGAAGGCATCAGGTTATGAGCTCAGTACCACTGAGAACAATGGAAGATGAGAGTCAGTTTTAGAGAGAGAGAGCAATATTCATGAGTTCCTCAGATGGAGAAGATTTTATGCACCAGCCTGTACTAACCGATAAGGGCTAGGATATAGGTTGCTCCTGGCTAATCGGACGAAGTTTAGTTCACAAGATCCTCTGTAATATGGAATAACATACCCCCATATCCATTATAATCATTTTGGCAAGTCATACATATATCTTAGGGCATGATCTAAGGCTATTGCAGTGAATGCAGTCTTTTTGTTGAAGTCAGTTGATCAGGTCTTTAACTTTTCCTCACAAAGGCTCAGTCCTGCAGGGTGCTAAGTGATCTGGCCCCAGTCCTGAAAAACACTTAATCGTGTGCTTACTTTTAGGCACGAGTCATCTATTAACTTCAACAGAATTACTCACCTACTTAAAGCTGTGCATAAGTACTTTGCTCGTTAGCGGCCAGTGCGCTCAGCCGCTTGCAAGATCGAGCCCTGAATCAATCTTTCCAGATTCTTACTCATTTTTATTGTTGTTCTCTGAATTACTGTCAGTTTGTCTACATTTGTCTGGATTTGAGGTACCTTTACATTTACCCTCAAATGCATGTACACAACAGGAAAAAAAGGTTTACTAATCTGTTCTCTGTTGTTTGTCAAGATGTGTGGCTCAGTTCACTAGAGTCCTAGATTTTTCCCATAGTGGTAACCACTGGGGTTGAGCAGGTGTCCTCTACTGTAGTGTGCTGCCATATCATGGAGTAAAGGGCAGCCCCCCAGGCCCTTCCTCAGTTTCTTTTTATCAGACAGATGATGATATAGAGGGAAGGGAGGATGGCTCATGGGATGGACATGCACAACACATCTCGAAGAACAATAGTTACAGTACAGGTTAGTGACCATTTTTTCTTTGAGCGATTGCACATTTCCGTTTACTCCAGGTAACTCACGAGCAGTTCAAACTGGAGGTGGGATTCAGAGTCTACCTGAACAGGATGAAGAACTGGTTGTCCAAAATTGGCATCATCTCTGGAATGCTCAGCACAATGAGTAGTAAAAGTATGTACCAATGACCAAATTGCAGCTCTACAAATGTCTTTTATAGGTACTAAAACCAAAAAAGCTGTGTAATCTGCATAAGATCTTGTGAAGTGAGCTACTGCCCTTGCTGGAGGGTGTACATTTGCAATTCACAGCACAGGTATATGCAGGATGAAATTCAGGATAAAATCATCTGAGTCAAGACTGAAAGGCCTGTCATTTTGTTCCCAATTGAGACAAACAACTGGGATGATGACCTAAAAGACCTAGTGCCATCCAAGTAAAAGGCCAGCATATTTCTAACATCCAAATTATGGAGCCTTTCCTCATCATTACGAGAATGGGGCTTAGAAAAAGAATATTGGTAAGGTAGTAATGTTGGGGCCATGCCGGAGCTATGAGATTCATGTGAGCATGATCCTCCTTGAGATCCAGTAACACGCGGCAAAGGAGTGGAATGGGATGGTAGGCATACATAAGATTGCATTTTCAAGACAGGAGGAAAGCATCCATCTGAGATTCCTGACTGTGCCTGCCTTGGAACACAAGAATTAGTGTTTCCTATTGGGATGAGTAACAAGCAGGTCTATGTGAGGGACCCCCCCCCAAGCTTGAAAACTGAATCTCATGATTAAAGATACGATTTAGTCATGGAGGTCATGGATTCTGTGACTTTACCAGACCTCTGTGACTTCGACTTCAGCTGTGAGCGGCGGGGGTGGAGCTGGGGCTGTGCGAACGCAACCCACAGCTTCGGCCAGAGCCGGGGCTTTGCACCCCCTCACAGCTGCAGGAGGAGCTTGGAATATGTGCCCCCCAAACCACGGCTAAGGCCAGGGCTGTAGCCAGGGCTGTGCGCCCCCATCCCCTGTGGACATGGCCGGAGCCAGGGCTGTGAGCCCTCACCTCCTCCCTGCGGCTTTGGACAGTGCCAGAGCCGGGACTGTGTGTCCCCTGCACCCCATTTGGCTTCAGCCAGAGCCAGGGCTGAGAGCCCCCCTCCTCACCACCCGCAGCTTTGGCATGGTTGTGGTGGGGTCTGGAGCTGGGGCTGTGCCCCCCATGTAGCGGTGGATCAGGGGCTGTCAGATCCCCCCGGGGCTCCAGCTGTCATTTCTCCCCAGGCCGCTCTTCCCCGCTGTTATTTGTAGTAAAAGTAACAGACAGGTCAAGGCTCCCAGGATTTTTGTTTATTGCCCACAACCTATCCAGGACTTTTACTTAAAATAACTGTGACAAACTCTTAAACTTACTCATGATATGCAGCATGAGAGACCACTCAAAATCTCTGCTGTATGATCTGCTTAAGCAATCTGCCAAGCATCTGAACACCAGGAAACAAGGAGGCTTTGAGATGTAGTGCATTGGTGATTCAAAACTCCTAAAGTCATTTAGCACTTCTGCCACTTCCACATTTTCTGTTATTGTTTCCCCCCCTTCACTGGGTAACAGGCCTACTGTGTCCTTGGTCTTCCTCTTGTTTCTAATGTATTTGTAGAACGTTTTCTTGTTACTGTGTATGTCTCTAGCTAGTTTAATCTCGTTTTGTGCCTTGGCCTTTCTAATTTTGTCCTTACATGGTTGTGTTTGTTTATATTCAACCTTTGTAATTTGACCTAGTTTCCACTTTTTGTAGGACTCTTTTTTGAGTTTCAGATAATTGAATATCTTCTGGTTAAGCCAAAGTGGTATCTTGCCATACTTCCTAACTTTCCTACACAGTGGGATAGTTTGTTGACACCCTCAAAGAATTAAATAGATTGATGAGGCATGTCTTCCCTTTACAAAAGCCTTCACTCTTTCCCAACATATTGTAATCATCTATGTGTCTGATAATTCTGTTCTTTAGTATAGTTTCAACCAATTTGCCTGGTACTGAAGTTAGGCTTTCTGGCCTGCAATTACCGCTCTGAAGCCTTTTTAAAAAAATCAGCATTACATTAGCTATCCTCCAGTCATCTGGTATAGAAGCTGATTTTAAGGGATCGGTTACATACCACAAGGGTTGCCAACTTTGTATTTTCAGAAAACGGAACACCCTTGCCTTGCTCCCTGCCCCGCCCGTTCTCCGAGGCTATGCCCCCGCTCATTGCATCCCCCTCCCTCCATCGCTTGCTCTCCCCCACCCTCGCTCACTGGGGCAGGGGTGTGACAGGGGGTGAGGGCTCCGGCTGTGGGCTCTGGGGTGGGGCCAGAGATGAGGGGTTTGTGGTGCAGGGGGTTCGGGTGTGGGAGACGGTGAGGGTTCTGGCTGGGGGTGCAGACTCTGGAGTGGGGCCAGAGATTAGGGTTTTGGGGTGCAGGAAAGGCTCCAGGCTGGGGCAGGGGGTTGGGGTGTGAGAGTGGGTACTGGGCTGAGGCAGGGGCCTGGAGTGTGGGAGGGGGTACGGGCTCTGGGATGGGGTGCAGGCTCCATGGTGGGGCCAGAAATTAGGGGTTCAGGGTGCGTGAGGGGGATCTGGGCTGGGGCAGGGGGTTGGGGTGTGTGTGGGGGGGTGAGGGCTCCAGCTGGGGGTGCGGGCTCTGGGGTAGGGCTGGGGTAGGGGATTGGGGCATAGGAGGTAGTGACGGCTCTGGGCAGCGCTTACCTCAGGTGGCTCCTGGGAAGGAGCGACATCCCTCTGGCTCCTAAGTGGAGGTGCGACCACGTGGCTCTACGCGCTACCCACACCTACAGGCACCATCCCCTCCGCTCCCATTGGCCATGGTTCCTGACCAATGGGAGCTGCTGAGCTGGTGCTGGGGGCACCACGCAGAGCCCCTGTGGCCGGCCCGCCGCCTAGGAGCCAGAGGGAGATGCTGGCAGCTTCCCAGGAGTGACACGGCGCCAGGCAGGGAGCCTGCCTGCTCCACCAACCAGACTTTTAACGGCCTGGTCAGCAGTTCCAGTTGAAAACCGGACACTTGGCAACCCTACATACCACAGTTAGTAATTCTATACTTTCATATTTGAGTTCCTTCAGAATTCTTGGGTGAATATCATCTGGTCCTGGTGACTTCTTAGTGTTTAATTTATCAATTTGTCCAATACCTCATCTATTGACACCTCAATTGGAAAAGTTCCTCAGATATATCACCTCAAAAGAATGACTCGGGTGCGACAATCTTCCTCACATCCTCCGCAGTGAAGAATGAGGCAAATAATTCCATTAGCTTCTCTGCAACAGCCTTGTTTTCTTCAGTGCTCCCTTAGTACCTTGATCGTCCAGTGGCCCCACTGATTGTTTGGCAGGCTTCCTGCTTTTGATGTACTTTAAAAAAAAATGCTGATAGTTTTTGTGCCCTTAGCTAGCTGGTACTGACAGTAACCTCATGGACCTCATCATGTGAACTAGAATGTCATTTGGTAGGAGATCTGAAAGGCAGAGGAACCAGGGAGGATATGGAAGTGGGAAGCATGCCCCATGAGTTCCAGCAGGGCCATGAGCATGGCACAGGGCCCCAACCACAACTGCTCCAAGGGTTCCTGGTTTTGGACATCCAGTGGATACCACTAATGGTAGGGGAACCCAGACCCAGCCACTACTCTGGGTTCCAGCTCAGGGACCCTCTAGTCAGCAGCTAAGGCCTGTTCCCTCCTGTATCTTATTGCCAGACTCACAACTCCCTCCCTCCCTGGGAGTAACTGTAGGCTACTTGCCTATGTAGCCCACACATACACTTCCCTTCTCCCAGGGAGTGACTGCAGCCTATTTCCCTGCAGCCCCCTCTGCCATCATCTTCCTGCCTTTATAAACACCATTCCTCCACAGCTAGGCTCCCTCATTCAGTCCAGGGATTAGTTAAATCACCAGATTCCCCTCAGCTGTGGATTGTCTGGCTAACTGTCCCCCTTCTAAACCTACATTAATCCATTCAAGGGGAGTGTAAAGTGGACACCCTATCACTGAGGCATACCCTGGTACCGGGCATTGGATCCCCAAAATAAGAGGGAACCAATGCTCCAAGAACAACAAAAATAAAAACAACAAAGAAAACCTGTACAAATCTAACTAATGAAAACCACTACTCACAGTAAGGAAGACAATTTCTCTCTAAAGAGAGAAACTTACAGTAGCAAATTGATGAGCTCTGACAACTGATCATGGATAGTAAGAAGGAACTCAGGGAGAGTCTCAGGCAGCTCTGCCCTTTATACCATTGTGCAGCAACATGAGGCAGCAGAGGGTGCTTGTACCACCCCGACAGGTACTGATAAGGGAAAAATCTACTCTGGTGGACGGGTGCGCACACACACCTAAAGTGGAAAGGACATGTGCAATCATTTGAAGAAGATAGAATTTTACTGTTCAGCCAATAATAATTTGAATAATATCACAAAGACCATTTCTGACTCAAGTTCTTTTCATCTATATGAATTTTCTATACAGTAATGGAAACACACATTATTTGCTTTTGAAGACTAAACAGTAGATGAAGTTAAAATATAACATATTATAGTTGTTCATTACTGAACAAAAACTAGACCAAATATTGGACAGATTCTGTAAGAAATGAAGAAAAATAATAAATATTTTAAAAGTATATACAGTTTGGGATTTCAACAAAGGTACAAAAATATGAAATGTGAAATTATATTTTCTCCAACTGAAGTTATTAACAATAATTCTGTTCTTGTGTCTGTTTTTATTTTTTAGCTATCATGACCTTACAGAACCTTAATCTTTTCTGTGCACCTATACACTATAGGCCAAGACAATTCAATCCTTTTAGTAGCAATACAGGGTGCTCAGAGAGGAACTCTCAAGTACTATTATCTCTGTTACCATCAAATACACTATAATTTGTGCTGCGTATAGCAGTTTTGAAATGTCATGCAATGGAGTGATTCATGCTTTTATTTTTCTTGACAATAGATTTTAATATTTTCTGGTGTTTAGAGTGTCAGCTCTTTGACAATGTACATTACATTTTATTTTCTTGTTATCTGAAAGCTAAATTGTTTGACTTGGTATAAAATAAAGCATATCACTTGACTACCACTTCTACCCCCTCTTTTCTTCTCATGGATACATTTGCAGAGTGAATAGCTTGTGATCAGGAAATGAAGCTAGGGGAAAAAAGAAAAAAAATGACAGAGAAAGGAACCCACCCTCAAAACAAAACAAAAAACAGTGTAATGAAAGTATATGGGTCTTTAGAAATGAGAACAATGTAACCACCACACCTATGAATTTTGAGAAAAAGATTTTGACCAGAAAAAAGATGGATTTATTCAACTCAAAATATTATAGGTTTCATTTACAGAGGTGCTCACGTCTTTTAAAATTGGACCAGCTATATACACATATGGAAGTTTCTAAAGCAGTGCTATCTGAATATTTAGGCTGGGATTTCCAAAGCAGCTAATGAGATTTGGGCATCTAACTCCCAATGAAATTCAATAGAATTGGGTTGCCTAAATCCCTTAGGCTCCTTTGAAAATCCCAGACTAACTTTTCAGATACACGGCCACAGTTTTTTTTAAACATTAAAGTCTCGCAGTCTTAGTATTGCTACTCAACAGGATGGGTAGAGAGTATCATTACTATAGCAATATACTTGTGAAATAACTCACGCATTAATCTCTGGGGATGTAGCTCTTTAAAGTGCAATGGAAGATCAATGGAATATGAAAGTTCATATAAAGAATAGTCTCAAAATCTGACAATTGTCAGAAGGGGAAATAGTGTAGGTCTTTATGAAATACACCACATGGAAGAATTACAAAACTATTTCCAGAATTGCAGCAGTGGTGTCATTTACCCTGAAGGAGCTGTTTGTGACAAGCAATCTAGATATTGGACACAGAACGAAGGGGACAATGAAAGCGACAAAACTGACGTTTATACTAGTGGTGCCAAAATCATTTTATAACTCACACTTTCCCTGAAGAAAACCAACTTTATGTGGTCCTCAATACTTTGTTAAGATAAATATCTATCAATAAAAGCTAATGTATAAGCACCAATCTTCCCACTTCTTTTGCAGTTAAAGACTTTCAGAATTAAGAAATAATCAGGCCAATGTTAAAAAACAACAACACTCTAAGTAATATACCCCCCAAAGGAAGATGGAAGGGATGTAGAATGGAAGAAAAGAGGACTACGATGAACAAAAAGATCCCTGAGTAACTCTCTCCTTCTTGTATGTCCTACTTCTCCCATCCCACCCAGCAGCAGCAATTACTGAGAGCAAATGCTGCAACAAGTGGGCTACGGAAGTAGGGCTTACCTACTAGTGGCACTTGGAGCAACTAACAGACAACAGATGTCAGCAGACAAGGGCAGATCCATCAGCTAAGCTAATGCCAGATGAAGGAGTGAGGAGATGACTAGTTGGTCCCCTCACAAAAAAGCTGCAGAAGCTATCGGAAGCCTGCATCCCAAGAAGGGGAAAAAATTCATAGGCAGGAGTTGTAGACCAAGCTGGATGAGCAAGCATCTCAGAGAGGTGATTAAGAAAAAGCAGAAAGCATACAGGGAGTGGAAGATGGGAGGGATCAGCAAGGAAAGCTACCTTATTGAGGTCAGAACATGTAGGGATAAAGTGAGAAAGGCAAAAAGTCAAGTAGAGTTGGACCTTGCAAAGGGAATTAAAACCAATAAATAAAAGGTTCTATAGCCAAATAACAAAGAAAGAAGAAGTGGGACTGCTAAACACTGAGGATGGAGTGGAGGACAAGGATAATCTAGGCATGGCCCAATATCTAAACAAATACTTTGCCTCAGTCTTTAATAAGGCTAAAGAGGATCTTAGGGATAATGGTAGCATGACAAATGGGAATGAGGATACAGAGGTAGATATTACCATATCTGAGGTAGAAGCGAAACTCGAACAGCTTAATGGGACTAAATCGGGGGGCCCAGATAATCTTCATCCACGAATATTAAAGGAATTGGCACATGAAATTGCAAACCCATTAGCAAGAATTTTTAATGAATCTATAAACTCAGGGGTTGTACCATATGACTGGAGAATTGCTAACATAGTTCCTATTTTTAAGAAAGGGAAAAAAAGTGATCCGGATAACTACAGGCCTGTTAGTTTGACATCTGTAGTATGCAAGGTCTTGGAAAAAAATTTTGAAGGAGAAAGTAGTTAAGGACATTGAAGTCAATGGTACATGGGACAAAATACAACATGGTTTTACAAAAGGTAGATCGTGCCAAACCAACCTGATCTCCTTCTTTGAGAAAGTAACAGGTTTTTTAGACAAAGGAAATGCAGTGGATCTAATTTACCTAGATTTCAGTAAGGCGTTTGATACTGTGCCACATGGGGAATTATTAGTTAAACTGGAAAAGATGGGGATCAATATGAAAATTGGAAGGTGGATAAGGAATTGGTTAACAGGGAGACTATAGGGGGTCATACTGAAAGGTGAACTGTCAGGCTGGAGGGAGGTTACCAGTGGAGTTCCTCAGGGATCAGTTTTGGGACCAATCTTCTTTAATCTTTTTATTACTGACCTCGGCACAAAAAGTGGGAGTGTGCTAATAAAGTTTGCGGATGATACAAAGCTGGGAGGTATTGCCAATTTAGAGAAGGACCAGGAAATCATACAGGAAGATTTGGATGACCTTGTGAACTGGAGTAATAGTAATAGGATGAAATTTAATAGTGAGAAGTGTAAGGTTATGCATTTAGGGATTAATAACAAGAATTTTAGTTATAAGCTGGGGACACATCAATTAGAGGTAATGGAAGAAGAGAAGGACCTTGGAGTATTGGTTGATGACTATGAGCTGCCAAAGTGATATGGCTGTGAAAAAAGCTAATGCGGTCTTGGGATGCATTAGGCAAGGTATTTCCAGTAGAGATAAGGAGGTTTTAGTACCATTATACAAGGCACTGGTGAGATCTCACCTGGAATACTGTGTGCAGTTCTGGTCTCCCATGTTTAAAAAGGATGAATTCAAACTGGAAGGGCTACTAGGATGATCCGAGGAATGGAAAACCTGTCTTATGAAAGGAGATTCAAGGAGCTTGGCTTGTTTAGCCTAACTAAAAGAAGGTTGAGGGGAGATATGATTGCTCTCTATAAATATATCAGAGGGATAATTACCGGAGAGGGAGAGGAATTATTTAAGCTCAATACCAATGTGGACACAAGAACAAATGGATATAAACTGGTCATTGGGAAGTTTAGACTTGAAATTAGATGAAGGTTTCTAACCATCAGAGGAGTGAAGTTTTGGAATAGCCTGCCAAGGGAAGCAGTGGGGGCAAAAGACCTATCTGGCTTTAAGATTAAACTCGATAAGTTTATGGAGGAGATGGTATGATGAGATAACATGATTTTGGTAATTAATTGATCTTTAAATATTCATGGTAAATAGGCCCAATGGCCTGTGATGGGATGTTAGATGGGGTGGGATCTGAGTTACTACAGAGAATTCTTTCCTGGGTTTCTGGCTGGTGAATCTTGCCCATATGCTCAGGGATTAGCTTATCGCCATATTTGGGGTCGGGAAGGAATTTTCCTCCAGGGCAGATTGGAAGAGGCCCTGGAGGTTTTTCACCTTCCTCTGTAGCATGGGGTATGGGTCACTTGATGGAGGATTCTCTGCTCCTTGAAGTCTTTAAACCACGATTTGAGGACTTCAATAACTCAGACATAGGTGAGAGATTTATCGCAGGAGTGGGTGGGTGAGATTCTGTGGCCTACGTTGTGCAGGAGGTCGGATGAGATGATCATAATGGTCCCTTCTGACCTTTGTATCTATGAATCTATGAAAAAAAAATTACTGGGGCCAATACTTCTGACTCTGAGCCCAGGAAGTTGGCATGCTTCTAATATTAACGGCATTAAACAATTGTGGATGTAGCCATGTAGTTTAATAGTATACAATCTTTTATCCACTGAGCCATTGTGGTCTTGATGACCTTCTGTCTCTTGTATACATTTGCAAAACACCTGGGACCAGCAGGTGTATACTGGCCTAGGCAGAGTGACTTCAAGAGAACTATGCTGAAGTACACCAGCTGAAGATATGGCCCATGAACTGGTAACATTTCTAAAGCAGTATGCATGACAGATAAAACTTCAGACCTCATTCAACATCCAGAGAGAGAGTCTCCATGTGCTGCAAAAGGCTACATTATTTAAACAATAGGTTCACTAACATGAAAAAATCCCCGCAAAACTGAGGATTAACAGACATACCCAGCAACCATATATTCTCCCCCCTTGCAGGATATCAATCATGACTGAAACTGAAAGACATGGGCAGTCAGGTTGCATGGCAAAGAAGGAATAGACATTTCCTTTCTGTCGCATTAAACAGAGCAGCAGTTGCCAAGCTAGAGAGGAGATTTTTCAAAGCTCAAGTTTTTTCATTATTTATTTTTCGCTCTCATTCTTTTAAAGGTACAGTACTTCCGAGGTGACTTCTTCTTTGGCTAAAACCTCCAAATCCAGGCCACCATCCTAAATCAATAATTTGTTAAAGTGGAACCTCAGATTTCTGGTCTTGGCAGTAAACTTGGGGAGAGGTGCTCTCAGTGCCCTTAGCCATCTCACCAAAGTAGGAGCTACCATGTTCTGTCCTCTTCTATCTGCTCCCAAATCACGACAGGCAGACTGACAGGAACAACAGGACCCAGGACCAACAGGGTTCTCAAATATACAATGATGTGCACTAAAATAAAGTGGGGGTGGGGAGAGAGACAGAGCACCCCTGTACAGGATTGATTTTCTGCTCTGTTCAACTTCTGATATTTTGTCAAATTAAGAGGGGCACCTGACAAGAAGTTAAGTACTTCATAATCCAAATTCCATCTCATGTTCCATTAAGATTATTTTTACTTGAGTCAGGTGACAACTGAGAAAGTATCAGAGGGGTAGCCGTGTTAGTCTGGATCTGTAAAAGCGACAGTGTCCTGTGGCACCTTATAGACTAACAGACGTATTGGAGCATAAGCTTTCATGGGTGCATACCCACTTCTTCAGATGCATGTAGTGGAAATTTCCAGAGGCAGTATAAATATGCAAGCAAGAATCAGGCTAGGGATAACGAGGTTAGTTCAATCAGGGAGGATGAGGCCCTCTTCTAGCAGTTGAGGTGTGAACACCAAGGGAGGAGAAACTGCTTTTGTAGTTGGCGAGCCATTCACAACCTTTGTTTAATCCTGAGCTGATGGTGTCAAATTTGCAAATGAACTGAAGCTCAGCAGTTTCTCTTTGAAGTCTGGTCCTGAAGTTTTTTTGCTGCAGGATGGCTACCTTTAAATCTGCTATTGTGTGTCCAGGGAGGTTGAAGTGTTCTCCTACAGGTTTTTGTAGATTGCCATTCCTAATATCTGATTTGTGTCCATTTATCCTTTTACGTAGGGACTGTCCAGTTTGGCCAATGTACATAGCACAGGGGCATTGCTGGCACATGATGATGTATATTGCATTGGTGGACATGCAGGTGAATGAACCGGTGATAGTGTGTGTGGCTGATCCGGTTAGATCCGGTGATGGTGTCACTGGTGGAGATATGTGGGCAGAGTTGGCATCGAGGTTTGTTGCATGGATTGGTTCCTGAGTTAGAGTTAGTATGGTGCGGTGTGTAGTTGCTGGTGAGAATATGCTTCGGGTTGGCAGGCTGTCTGTGGGCGAAGACTGGCCCGCCTCCCAAGGCCTGTGAAAGTGAGGGATCATTGTCCAGGATGGGTTGTAGATCATTGATGATGCATTGGAGAGGTTTTAGCTGAGGACTGTATGCGATGGCCCATGGAGTTCTGTTGGTTTCTTTCTTGGGCTTGTCTCGCAGCAGGAGGCTTCTGGGTACATGTCTGGCTCTGTTAATCTGTTTCCTTATTTCCTCGTGTGGGTGTCATAGTTTTGAGAATGCTTGAAGATCTTGTAGGTGTTGGTCTCTGTCTGAGAGGTTGGAGCAAATGCGGTTGTACCTCAACACTTGGCTGTAGACAATGGATCGCGTGGTGTGTCCGGGATGGAAGCTGGAGGCATGAAGGTAGGCATAGCTGTCGGTGGGTTTTCGGTATAAGGTGCTGTTAATGTGACTGTCACTTATTTGCACCGTGGTGTCTAGGAAGTGGACCTCCCGTATAGATTGGTCCAGCCTGAGGTTGATGGTGGGGTGGAAGCTGTTGAAATTGTGGTGGAATTCCTCCAGGGTTTCGTTCCCATGGGTCCAGATGATGAAGATGTCATCAATGTAGCATAGATAGAGAAGGGACGTGAGTGAGAAAGAGAAATAATAATCAGGCACAGTATGTCCTTGGAAGAATAGCTAAATCTGGTCACCACCTTGAGAAAAAGATGTAGAAATATCTCAAAGGAGGTGATGCTGATTAAAATGTAGAAGAGGAGCTAGCAGAGCAAAATGATACAACTCATTCCAAGAAGCTGCAAAGGTAACAAGACTTTATGATACATTACTGCTACTTTGAATGAAGGGGGCAAAGGAAAGGATCCATAAACTAGAGAATGAGAGACTGGAACTTCATAAAAGTGTGCAACAGTTCCAGCAAGAATTTGCAAAATTGAGAAAGTGCCTGGGAAATGGAGAAAACAGAACCAGTCTGTGCACTGGGGTTCTCTAGGACAGAGCTGAAAGCCCCATTTCACAATCTTTTATGAAATACTGCTCCCTGAGATTTTAAATCTGTAATTAACAGCACTAAAATTGACTGTTCACACAATGCATTAATTCCTCATCTGCTGGCTAGCAAAAGATCAAGAGCTGTTATATTGTGGGTCCAGAACTTCACAGTAAATATCCTGGAAGCACTGTGGAGATAAGAACAGTGGAAATATGGAGGGTAAAGGTGTTCATGTTTCAAGACTTTTCTTCTTAATTATAGAAAGAAAAGCTGCACATGTTGAAACCAGGAAGTGCCTGGGAGATAAAAGGCTAGATCCTCAGCTGTGCTGAGCTTATGCTTGGGGCTGTAAAGATGATTTAGGAAGGGTTGAAGAGGTGGCCAAAAGGCATTAAGTATGGCTTTCTGTATCCAGCCATGCTAGAGTTTTGTGAAGGCAATGTGGTGCATGCATTCTGCAAACCCAAAGAACTAGCCGACTTCATGTGATAGAAGCAGGCCCATCGACTGAGGACACAAAGAAGCTTGCCACTCATAAAACAAAGATTCAGCCTGACAACTATTAATTCAGAAAATGAATGCATAGGAAATCCGTTATTTTTTGGTTTATAGTTAGAAGCTATATCATGAAAGTTCCTTATATTAACAACAAAAGGATAGGTTAAAGTTTCTGTCATCCCCCCGACCCCAACCCCCGTTTTTTAAAATAAATCCCATGTACCGTTTTGTCCCACTTCTCAGTGATAATCATATTTAGTTGCAACTATTTCTGATATTATAATAGCCACATTTTGCAATGATAAGTCTTCCATGTCCCACTCCATGGTGGAATTAAATACATACCGGCTGCTCTCTTCTTAGTGACAGGTTATAATTGTTTCCCTCTTCTCCCTCACCTGCCCCAATTCTATTGCTCAAGCTTTTGCTAATGATGTTCTAGCTTGAATATAAAGTTGGGTTGCCCTGAACAGCATTTATGACAGATGGTGGTGACTGCACCGGCCCAAGAATCTAGTGTATGGTATGGATTATTCTAATGCCCTTTATGGAAATGCCTGGGGTTGTTTTTTTTTTTTTTTTTTGAGAGTGGATCTTCAGTGACTACTATTACTTTGTACTGGTTGTGTAAAAATATATCTTGTTACCCTCATGAGTTATCTAAAGCTATCATGTGTATGGACTTCTTCTATTACTTATAGACTTAAAAAAGACTTTTGTTAGAGTCGTAAGTGGTGTTAAAAGAAAAGGAGTATTTGTGGCACCTTAGAGACTAACCAATTTATTTGAGCATAAGCTTTCGTGAGCTACAGCTCACTTCATATCCTTGTGGAATGCAAAAGGCATCCAACACTCCTCTAGAATGAAAGAAAATCTTCTTGATGGTTAAAAGGAGTAGTGTTTGAACTGCTTTCCCCCAGGAAACTCATTGGAATCAACTGAAGCATGCTCACCTGTGGCATGAAAGGGTGGGACAATAATCTCTATCATATGACAACAAATCCAGAGATGTTACTAAGCTATAAAAATTTCTATTTCCATTTAAAACTTTGAGGACTTGGCTCTGGGAACTGATGCACTATTGTCGGCCTGAAACAGGGAACAGTGGTTTTGCTTTCCCTTCCTACCTCCCAGAGACACCTAGGAAAAGATTAGACAGGACAGGAAGGAGGTAACTTGGCTGACATTACCATGGTCCCATCACTCTCAGAATCTAATGAATGATATATCCTTAAATTTCCTCTCACAGTTTTGATCCTACTCTCCAATGCAGAACACCTTACGCTTACAGCATGAAATTTGAGCAGCGTGGATATACATACAAAAAAGGTTCCTGACTTCATAACACAGCAGGAGTTTTAAAAGAGGCTGCCTGCCCATTTATGCTTCCTCCATCATGTTCTTATTTTCCTTAGATGGGTTTCATGAAAGGTCTGAAAGTCAACTCCAAAGTCCCTTACTTCAGCAATCTCATATTTGTAGTCCCATCAAAGGTTGAGAAATTGATTCTTATCCCTATGTATGAAAAATCCTTTATTTCAGACCAGTGACTCTTTTGTAAGACCTGGGAGGGATAGAGGTACTATAACTATGATGAGATATCCTGTGAGTTTCCTTGGCAACTGCCATGTGGCCAACATATAATATTCAGACTATTAATTTAACAATGAGACTCAAAGAGTAGATGTAATGTGAAGATCAGCCACAGCATAAATTGTTGTATGAAATCTACAGTTCAAATTACACTGTAACAATCCAAACATCTGAAAGAGCTGTGTCTGAAAACAATATTGAAAATAAAGATACTTCAAAAACAGAAATCCATTAATTTACATACAAGTTGTAAGTATATTGAATTCTGTATAAGGAAACTTAAAAATCACGAGGAGCTTTCATATTGACTTTATTGTAGTTCAGTGTGTTAAAGTAACAAATTCATCTGAGTGCCCAGGTAGCCATAGCTGACCATATCTTGAATATCAGTTCACTGAATCAGTTAATGAACTCTTGGCATTTTAACTTTGGGTAAGTCATTAACTGTGAAGAAAAACAAAGCTTATTGTTCAACTACTCATTCAGCTGCAGGCAAATGCATGATATTAAGCAAGTAAACCAAACATAATACATAATGTTTACTTTTACCTCAGCAAATTGCTATTATCATTGCATGTAGAAAGCAGAGAAAGGAATTCAGAATAATAAAAGTGTGTGTAAGGTGTTTTTTGGGGGGGCAGAAGGGGAGGCAGTGCATGGGGCACATGCAGGGACGACTACAAAGCAATAAGACATAATGGCTGAGTTCCAATGTCAGCTACTTCATTTCTCCGCCCTTTAAAAGTTCTGATGTGAATCTTTGTTTCCTTTATGTTTCTCAGATATTTGCAATTCAGAAGAATGGTGAAAGGCAAAGACAAAATCTTGCATCCTGATTTCTTTCATGTATGTTCCTTGTTGTCCAGGGCCAAAGGTCCGCAGTGTTGTAAAAGGGCTTTTGGAGATGCACGCTCACTCATCTTCATTTCAATATATTTCCTTGGGAGCACTATTCAGTCATTCCTGGAGGACCCCAAAACACCGATAAAGTGAAGCCAGCATTCACTCCTTTAAATGCAGTGTTTGGTGTTTAGGGCCAATGTATTAGAGTATAGTGTCTAATGTGTGGAATGGTAAATCCCCCAAACAGATATTTCAGTTAAAGAGCACAGCAGCTTGCGCCACTTCTCTATCTTCGACAGTATTTTTGTCTATTCTTTAGATAATAAAAGCTGCTGAAGTGAAACAGACACTCCAGAAATCCATGTATATAAACACAATATTTGTTTTTCTTGTGCTGGTGGCAGTTAAAAAAAGAGTACATGTTATTTTTCTTTGGACTATTATTTCTGAAGTGTTAAAACTGATGTGGCATAAGACCCTACATATACTGCAGTATTGTGAAGGATTCTGACAAAATAAAAGAAAGGAAAAAATCCTCCAGCTCTCCAGAATCTCATGAGATTACTGTATCCACTTTAATTGCTTAAGTGACAAAGGGTACATAAATGCATTAACAGAGTCACCTCTGTGATGAAACAGAACAGCTATTTAGCAGTGCATCAGAACACTACAAAATAGTTTAAGACAGGAAGTGATGAACTGCCATTGGTACTTATCCAAATAGTAAATTGGCTAGGACATAGAGATAACACCCCGCTTTTCTAAAAAAGGGACGAGACCATTAATAACCATAAGTGATCAAGAACTTGGCTTGCCATCTCACCCAAAAGGTGATGGTGAATCATGCTATTTCTGGAAATTACTGTGGATAAATTTATCCAGAAATAGGTATGGACAATGGAGTAATTTTGTACAGCGTGTGAGGGTAGGAACAAAGAATTTCCTGGCACTTAAAATTACATGTTCATCTTCCATTCCCACCTCCTACTATGAAGCACCCTGAATTTACTTTGGCCCTGGTTGTCCTGCTTCAGGCTCTCCAGGCATATCTGGACAAACCCTCCTGTACTTCTAAAGGCTTTCCCAGCAGCAAACTTTGGCTGATGCTATTACTCTTCAATGATCTCTTCCTCCATACACGCCTCCATTCTTCCCCCTCAGTCTCTACAAATCCCTCTCATGCTCTCCTTCCTCTCAATCACTCTATTAGTGTCTTACATCCCTACCTTCCCTCCAAAATCCATCCTTCTCCCCTCTTTCCTCTCCCCACCAAGTCTCCCAATATCGCCTATAGCCTACTAAAATCAATCTCACTCTCCTACCTCCCCATCAATACCCCAGGATACCTTCCCTCTGCCCCAAACCACCTCAGTCTTCTCAGTCTGTTCTTCATGTTTCAAGCCCTCTCTTCTCATCTCCTCTCACTCTCTTCTACCTCCCCAAGTCCCTCATTCTAGCCTTCTTCCCTCCCATAACCCCTTCATTCTCTCCTCTCTCCCTTCTCCCCAGACTTTCTCATCCTCTGCTTCTACCATGTCCCCATCCTCTGTCATCCCACCTGCCCCCCATTGCTCCTAGTCTCTGCCTCTCCTCTTCTTCATCCCTCCTAGCTCCACTCTCCATCCCCACAGCCTCTGCCACCTCTAGTTTTCCCACATCCCTCTCACTTTCTGTCCGCCAGCAGCTCAACTGTTCTCCTTACAGCTGTCTCTAATCCCTCTTACCGTCAGCTTTTCACTACTCCCCTCACCTCTCTCCACATCCCTCTTTCAGCCTGTAATACCACAAAGCTTCCCTGCCTCATTCAGTTTCCATCTGTTTGCTCTCTACTTCTGCCATTGTCAGGTGCCACCATTCCCCAGCTTCTGCAGCTCGAAAGCCCTGTCTTGCTTCACTTTCACTGCCCTCCCCACATTTCTGCCACCTCCACCTTTCCTAACCGGTCACAGCTTAGCTCTCATTATTGCAAAGCCACTGCTTCACTCCTAGCTCTGGACCTGCCCAACTCCCCTGTGCTCCCTCATGCTCTATCTTTCCCCCCACAGCTCCCTTAGTTCTGTCCCTGACTCCGCTGTGCTCCCCCAGCTCTGTTGCCGCTAGTCCCCAAATTTCCCTTGTACTTTTCTCTTCCCCATTTTTGGATGTGCAGGGGTGGAGGGAGCCAATGTCATAATGGGGTGGGGACACAGAATGGAATTTGCTCCTCTCTTTGCTGCCTGCCTCAAAAGTAGGAGCAGACTGGGAGTGGGACCCCGTGTCAAGATTCCTTCCCCACTCTGAACGCTAGGGTACAGATGTGGGGACCTGCATGAAAAACCTCCTAAGCTTATCTTTACCAGCTTATGTCAAAACTTCCCCAAGGTACAAAATATTCCACCCTTTGTCCTTGGATTGGCCGCTACCACCACCAAACAAATACTGGTTACTGGGGAAGGGCTGTTTGGACACATCTTTCCCCCCAAAATACTTCCCAAAAGCCTTGCACCCCACTTTCTGGACAAGGTTTGGTAAAAAGCCTCACCAATTTGCCTAGGTGACTACAGACCCAAACCCTTGGATCTGAGAACAATGAAAAAGCATTCAGTTTTCTTACAAGAAGACTTTTAATAGAAATAGAAGTAAATAGAAATAAAGAAATCCCCCCTGTAAAATCAGGATGGTAGATACCTTACAGGGTAATTAGATTCATAACATAGAGAACCCCTCTAGGCAAAACCTTAAGTTACAAAAAAGATACACAGACAGAAATAGTTATTCTATTCAGCACAATTCTTTTCTCAGCCATTTAAAGAAATCATAATCTAACACGTACCTAGCTAGATTACTTACTAAAAGTTCTAAGACTCCATTCCTGGTCTATCCCCGGCAAAGACAGAATATAGACGGACACACAGACCCTTTGTTTCTCTCCCTCCTCCCAGCTTTTGAAAGTATCTTGTCTCCTCATTGGTCATTTTGGTCAGGTGCCAGCGAGGTTACCTTTAGCTTCTTAACCCTTTACAGGTGAGAGGAGCTTTCCCCTGGCCAGGAGAGATTTCAAAGGGGTTTACCCTTCCCTTTATATTTATGACACCCTGTCAGGGAGATTTTGCCAATGGTGAATCAAAATGGTCCCTACAGGCAAGAGGTTTCCCGTCAGCTTCCATTTGCCTGCTGAGTACATCAGCTATTTGGCCTGCAATTGGGAGGAGGCGATGTGATAACAGGTACTGCTCTTTGCTCCCTCCAGTCCCTTCTGTCCAGAAGGCACAAAGTTGGGGGGAAGAAAGACATTGTCTGGAAGTTGGAGTAGATATAACCCATGGTCCCTTTACAGTAATCACTCATGAGTACAGAACACCCAGCAACAGCACCTTCACAACAATGTATCTCAAGTCTGATATAGAGGGATTACCCTAGAAATGAGGGGACAGGCCCCCAAAATCATGCGACTTTAACAAATAATACATTTTGTACTATTGCTATTCCCTTTTTGGGTTCTGAGCCTTCAGGGTTCACACTTACAAGCTTTTGTCTTCAACCAGGCAATATTGCCAAATCTCATTATTTTATCATGTCGTGTAATAATTGGTGTTTTCTCTTAAACCTCCCACTCCTGGAGTCATATGAATTAGTGAAAATCTCAGCTTTCATTTTTAAAAAAGTAAGTTTCTACTTCTCATGGTTGCAGAGAAAAGCATGCAACATGATCCCAGTGTTCCCTAATGGCTCAGAAACAAGGAGGAAATAAAAAGAACCCAGCATTTACTAGGTTTTTAAAAAGTTTCATGATTAGTAAACCTATCTTTTGGGGTGTTTTTAGGGGTCCTGACTCATGATTTTTTAATGTTTTGGGTTGGCAATACTGACTAAGTGATTAGAAACTCACTTTTTAAAATAAATGAAAGTATTCAACTGGAAATTAAATTGAGATCATCAACTCATTTCATGTGAACTACCATATATTACCTCCATCAGATGGCAATGATTTTTTAGTTCTTGACTCCTTACCAGCCTGGTTATATTTCAAACTAGCAACCCAATGTTTGAAAGACTTCACATCCCCTAATTAGTTTCTTGAGGCATCCAGTCCTAGCAAAAGGCATTTCTTGATTTAAAAGTAGAGACTCCTACCCTGTAACAGGAAATGTATAGGTCAAACACAGAATGCCAATAAAGATTATTCTTTTCTGGGATGTAAAGCAATCAGTGCAGCACCTTAATTGGGTTCAAAGAGATTTGATGTAGCAGGTAAAGATTTTCTACTCCAACCTATAACTTAAACAAAGTCTTTAATATGAACCTCTACGTTTTATATCTCCTAGAGGAAATATAATTAAACTGCCTTCTGTAGACGTCGTCTGCAGTTGTCTCATTTTCCAAAGTGAGGTTGGGAGAAGAACTAGGATTTTAGGCTTGATACCTGTCTTACATCTGATTTAACAATATAATTGATTTCCTTTCCCCCCACCCAATTACCTTAACTAGGCTAATAATGTCAATGAGAAATATTTCTATGTACATTCAGTGCTGAGGTTAGTTCAAACACTGATGACATATCTCTGAATCCTGCAATGTAATGCTTTTTATTTGTATTTTTATAACACTGGCTTTTAAAGGGTGTTAACCAATTAATATATTTAAAATAGGAGCATTCTACTGAACCTCCACTCTCCCTTTGAGAGACTGACCAAACCTAACCTCTGGGTTTAAACTTGATAAAACAAGAATCATACAGAGGGGATTTGCTTGATAAAATATTAGCTATGGGCTTTAGAGTTTATTAATTCTCTGCAGTGCTCTGTGTTCCTCAGCCTTACATATGTAAGCTGTATTTCTGTACATCCATGTCAATAATCTAAAAAGTTTTTAATTAAGGGGGAATTGTGATAAAAATCTTTCGTGTATTTTCTTGTCAGACATGTTTATATAAAGTTTATTTTTAGTGGCAAAGCAAATGTAGAATTGAAATTAAAGTAGATTGTTGGTTTCATCTGCAACTCAGAGGAAGACTAAAGGCAAAATGAGCAACAGTTCTCTATCCCATCTATATCTGACAAACTTTGAGACCTGTCAGTTCTTGGATCTAAGGCTTTTATTTAACTACGTTATCTTTTTCTGAGTATTCAGCATTTTTCAAAATTGTTCATAACACTTCTAAAATGTTACTTTCTGCCCTGTCACTTGGCAGAAGACCTCAGATTCCTCTGCTGATCTTTGTAAAGAATGCAGATTGCACAGAGAACTGCAGTTTCACTGAGTTAGCTGCTGGTGAAAATGGATTGTGACATGTTACAGATCAAAGGGCTTGGAATGATACTGAACCAATTCTCTCATTGCTCAGTTCTCACAGCTAAAGTTAGCTGAGGGTCAAGTCAATGCTAAGAAAAATTTAAGCTTTACAGCTGTTGAAATACTTAAGCCATCCCAGATTTTTAAGTGATGTCATAGAAATGCAGTTATTCCTAGCCTGACACAGGATCTGCTGATGGCAGTTAGAGTTCTTATTCATCAATGGGCACAAATAATTGAAACAATACATCTGCTCTATGTTCTCTCTCTCTGGCTCTACTGTGATTACTTGCTTTCTTGAGATATTTGCCAGTGATGTCCTACTTAATCAAGCAACTGCTATCCTGTTAGATCTCCTGAAACCTGTCTTGTATGTCCGTGATGGAGCCTCAATAACTAAAGGCCATTCCAAGCCTTTCCCTTAACAAGGATACCTGATAGGACAATGTATTTGACAGTGACTATTATAACTGATCAAGCAATTGCCAGACTCATGCATATTTCCTGAAAGCTGCTGCTGTTTTTATTCATCATGAATCCCAGATAATTGAAGTAATTGACCTGCTCCAGGGCCCCTGCTTCAACTCTAATATTTGCTAGGCTGGGACATTTGCCTGTTGTCATGTTCACTTAAGGGCTGCAGTGGGTATAAGCTTTAATTACTTTTTCCACAAGACATAGTAGGCCATAGAGGAAATCACATTATTTGCATAGCTCATATTACTGAATTTCCTGACATTAATCTGTTCTCCATACTCATGCCATTCAGCTATATTCACAATGCCATCTCAGCATAAATGTTAAAAAGATAAGGAGAGAGAGAATGCAAGAGAAATATGACTCCCATATCAAGCTAGTTTCAGGACTATTACTGGAAGGACCACGAGGATTAGCAAGAGCTCACATTATATTTGAGCCAAGTAATTTAACATAGTTGCACTCTATTGTTTAAATGGAGGCCGATTAACAATTGTTCTTGTGGCAGAGGGACCCCCAAATATCTTACAGCTGGACCCCGGAATCTTGACTATCTCCCCCATTTATTTTGTTGTTGAGGGGCAGACTGTTGCCTGTTGACTGATATAAAGATTTTACAATAATCCAATTAAGTGTACTGGCCATAAAAAGCTTTTATGCTGTCATCTGCTGTTGTGGGAATAGGGGTATAGATCTTAGTTGTAGTCACATTATATTGCTTGATTTTATTTGAGATGTACAAAAATACTGCATTTACTCACTAGATTACATCCCAGTCCTGAATTTACTGTCTTCATCTCAAGGATGGATGCCATGCTGTATTCGTGGTTCTGCTTAGCATCTGAGTAGGTCACAAACTGATCTGCAACTGATTGGCAATGGCTGTTAGAAATCCAACATACCTGCAATATTCCTCAAATGTCAACCATATATTGTAATATTTCACCCCATTCATTAACATCTGACTTTTCTGAAGCTTCACTTCCTTCTCTAGTCTTGGCGTTCAACATTTTGCGCTGAATAAAGTACAGCATATACTATTGTACATTCTTCTATTTTGAAAGACTTCTTACAACATCCACATGTCTCTCATATGGATGACATGCTTTACAGTTCAAGCTTTTTCTTCATCTACCATTTTCTCTTCTCTCCTTCCAGCTCCCTAAATTCACACATATGGTTGTTATACTTATAGTGATTTAAAAGAGAGATTCTGATTTTAAAGCTAGAAAGGATGCAAAACCTTTAAAGCTAGATAGGAGGGATAATCTAACAACATAAAATTGAACAGTTTGTTAACTATGCCTTACACTGAAGTTTTCTCTTTAGATGGAGGGCAAACTGATTCAGAAAGTCAAGACAATCTGTTGAGAACAAGACACATTTTACAAGTAAATTGTACCTTGAAAATGAATACAATTTCACTCAGGCGTTGTCCTCTATCAGAATTACCTTGAAGAAAAGTACTGCTGTTTTCTGGGTTTTTTTTAAAGATGAAAAAAGGGGAAAAAAACCACCCTATCATATTTATGGATAGATATGGTTCAAAATATATTGGCCAAAGCTTTCTGATTCGTGAGGCTGAATATTATATAAGGATCAGAATATGATTTCCATTTCAGACATGAAGTGAAAACCTTTTAATTTTTACACACACACACACACACACACACACACACACACACACACAGAGTGACATACCAGATACAGTCCAGACCAAAGGGGGCTGTGTCACCCGTGCCCTACTACCTTGGGTGCCTTACAATGGCTTGCTGAAGTAGCTGCCAACTTTGCCACTCACAAACAGCCTCTCAGCATGCAAGCCACACCCAGAGTGGCTGTGTGTAACTGCAGCCTACCAGCCAAACTTGGGTTACACTCTGGGCTCTCTCATGAGCCTTGGTTACACAGGTGCTCACTCCGTGGGTGCTCCGGGGCTGGAGCACCCATGCAAAAAATTAGCTAGTGCTTAGCACCCACTGGGAGCCAGCTCCTCTCTCCCCCTGAGAGTCTCCCATCCGCTGGCGGCCCCACCAATCAACTCTTCCCCCTCCCTCTCACCCTCCCTCTCAGCACCTCTCACCACCATGATCAGCTGTTCCACAGTGTGCAAGAGATGTTGGGGTGGGGAGGAGCAGGGATGGGGTGCACTCGAGGGAGAGGGTGAAACTGGGTGGGAAGAGGTGGGGCGAAGGTAGTGGGGGCAGGAAGAGGCGGGGCGGGAGTGGAGGCTTTAGGGAAAGGGTCAGGTGGGGGCAGGGCCTAGGGTGGAGTTGGGGGGTTAGCATCCCAGAGCCTGGAGGAAGCTGGCACCTGTGCTTGCTTATACTGCATGGTGACCCCAAACACCCCCCCAAGCTCAGACTTCCCCCCTGAAATGTATGTCCTGTACTGCACAGCTCTCTCATAGGGAATAATATGCCATTTTATTATTTCAAATAGTTATTCAGATACTTCAATTTAAACACACTGGATTAGATAAAACAGTAAAGATTAATTTAGAAGAAATGAGGAACTCAAATGGATATAGAGTATCATAGTTCTAATATTTTTTTAGAAAGAAATAACTAAGGAGGCTTGATATATGTCTTTCTCTATCAATAGCTTATGAATGCAACTCTGCATGAAAAAAAGGACATTGTTCTATTACATTTGTTTGAAAGTGTGTGTAACAGTAAGGGAAAGCAGCTTTTTATGAAAGAATGGCTTTATTTACTGTGCATAGGAGATGAGTGAAACCACAGAAAGTCAGAAGAGTGACTTTATTTAAAGATAATTGGCCCTGACTAATGCAAGAAAACAAAACACTGCAGATTTTTGTCAGCAGTGGGATTTAATTATACTCCATTAATTACATCGATGTGTCAACAAAAGGTCAAAAAACAAAACTTTAGAGGAAAAACAGAAAGTAATCCTGCAGCCTGACAGGATTATGGTTAAATCATGTGAAAGAAGAGAAATGAATAACAATTCATGTACCTCTTTTCAAGAAAATTCATGCTCCATTGAAGCTGGGTGAAAAATTCACGTAAATCCTTGCCCCGGCTTTAGTACAAAGGACTGGAGGTCTTTGTCCTGACATATAGAAAATTTCCAGGTGGCATAAAGAAAGCATAACAGGGTCTAGTGTCTCCTTCTTTCCCCTCAGCCAGGCATAGGCCATTCCTGAGTAGGATGGCATAGAGCCAGAGGGCAATGCTTTCTAGAATCCATGTCCAGCAGAGTGGTCCCTGTCACTGAGAGCAGCTGTTATGCTTAGAGCCAGCCTTCCTTGCCCCCAAGCCTGTGTTCAACAACACTGGGTTTTTTATATTTGAATGTTTGTGGTTTCTCTAAAACGTCTGTAATTAAGTTGATACCCTCTCCCTAGTTACCTCTTTGATAACTGCCAGTGCCTTCTCCTTTATCTAGTATGGTCACCTCTCATAGCGATCTGGATAGAAGGCTCATTTGCTCAATTCGAAGTGTTAGAGCAGGGGTCGGCAACCTTTCAGAAGTGGTGTGCCGAGTCTTCATTTATTCACTTTAATTTAAGGTTTCACGTGCCGGTAATACATTTTAATGTTTTTTAGAAGGTCTCTTTCTCTATAAGTCTATATATTCTATAACTAAACTATTGTCGTATGTAAAATAAACAAGATTTTCAAAATGTTTAAGAAGCTTCATTTAAAATAAAATTAAAATGTTGATCTTATGCCGCCGGCCCGCTCAGCCCGCTGCTGGTCTGGGGTTCCGTTCACCGAGGCAGGCAGTGGGCTGAGAGGGGCCTGCGGTCAGGACCCCGGCTGGCAAGGGGCCGGCAGCCAGAACCTCAGACTGGCAGTGGGCTGAGCTCAGGGGTTCCATCCGCTGGCTCCTGCCAGCTGGGATCCCGGCTGCCGGACCCGCTCAGCCCGCTGCCGGTCTGGGGTCCCAGCCCTGCCCACATACAGTGGGTACCTACCTTCCCCTGGTTCTGGCCATTCTCTTCCTCTCTCTCTGCACTGAGCTGAGGGTGGGAGTGCACTGAGCACAGGGCTGGGGGTGAAGGAGCAGGCTGGGGGTTGGAGTGTAGGGTCTGGCCAGCACCTAGAATGAGGGAGGGGGCTCAGGGTTGGGGCAGGAGGTTTGGGTGTGGAGCGCTTACCTGGGCAGCTCCCATTTGGTGGGAGGGGTGCAGGTGGGAATGTGTGGCGGGGAGGTGCAGGAGCTCCCATTTGGTGCTCAGGGTGGGGGTGGGGATGTGGGGGGTGCAAGAGTCAGGATGTGGGGGGGTGCATGGGGGGTGGGGGGTGCAAGAGTCAGGGCATTGGGTGTGGGGGGCCTGGGTATGTGTGAGGGTGCCAGAGTCAGGGTTGGGGGGGTGAAGGAGCCAAGGTGAGGGCTGGGTGTGTGTGAGGGGGGGTCAGGGCAGAGAGCTGGGGGTGTGGACTGGGGTCGTGGGGTGCTCATGGCCAGGGGCTGGAGGGGATATGTCTTCCCCAAGGCCTTGCCCCCGCTTCTTCTCTGCCTCCGCCAGGAGCAGTGAGCACGCTGACTCTGCTCCTCCCTCGCAAGGGCCATCAGCTGATCGGCCGGCAAGGAGGGAGGGACGGAGAGGAGGAAGAAGGGCAGGAACCCAGCACACTGCAGGAAGAGGTAGGGGAGCTGGCAGGACCAAGCTTCTGCCCCCTGCCCCCGCGGGAGGGGGACATGGAGTGGAGAAGAGCGGGCCAGGCCGGGCTGGATTTTTAATGGCGCACTGCATGCCATTAAAATGGGGCTCATGTGCCATCGGTTGCCGACCCCTGATCTAGACCATCCCTGACAGGTGTCTGTCTAACCTGCTCTTAAAATCTCCAATGATGGAGATTCCACAACCTTCCTAGGTAATTTACTCCAGTGCTTAACCACCCTGACAGTTATGAAGTTTTTCCTAATGCCCAACCTAAACTGCCCTTGCTGCAATTTAAGCGCATTCCTTCTTGTCCTATCCTCAGAGGTTAATGAAAACAATTTTTCTCCCTCCTCCTTGTAATAATATTTTAAGTATTTGAAAACTGTTATCATGTCCCCCCCTAAGTCTTCTCTTCTCCAGACTAAACAAACCCAATTTTTTCAATCTTCCCTTTGTCAAGGGGGACCCTAGATATATTGAATCTGGCCCTTTTTGCTGCCATTAACCGTCTGGCAGAAAGGGTACAAGTAGAACTAAATTCTATCTTTGTATGTACCCATTGATTTCTATGGCAAACACATGTACACATCTGATGGCAGAAGATGGCCATAGTTTAGCGAGACGTATAATCTTAGTTTGGACCTCCAGCACCTCTATCAGGAGTCCACTTCTTCCCCTTGCCTGCTTTCTATGAGGGTTCCACATGGTTCTGTGCACAACAGATGTCACACACCAATAGATGTCTCTAAAGGGATGAGTGGGGAGCAGCTTCCACTGTAGCACTGGCTTCTCTTCCCTCGATCCTAGGTTCCAGGCTTCATGCATTCCTTCTTGGAACAATCCACAGCAGGGAGAGGAGAATGGCATGGGGTGGCATGTATCATCCCCTCACCAAACCAGGGGAATCTGCTCAATCACAGGCTGTATTATTCTTTGAGTGAAGCCCCCTCTGCTTTGTGGAACCACCACTGAAGTTGTTTCAGAGGCAGCTACTGGACTGCACCAGAACTGTGCATACAGGAAGCTGAGAAGACGTGCAGGAGTCCGGGAGACAGCACTAAAGCACTGTGCCTATAAACAGAATTTTTGCCATCAACAGATTCTAGGGATTACTCTTTCTGCCAGGGAGGGAAGCAAACCTGACACTTCTCTAGAAATATTTGCTCCTTACACTACCATCTCCCAGCATATTTTTCCAGGGAAAGGACCACAGGACTTGATTCATTATTATAATTATCGTGACAATGAACAGACATGGATTGAAAAAGCCATTTGTCATCTTTTTGCTGAACAAGTGAAAAATCCTGCATTCACCCGGTCTGCTACATGCTCTGAGATTACTAAATTTAAGGACCTGACACTGCCACTTTTACTCATGTTTTGTAGTATTGTATTGCTCGACTAACCACACTGAAAACACTAATGGTCACAATGAATCATTAAATTACAGGTTTCAGAGTAACAGCCGTGTTAGTCTGTATTTGCAAAAAAAGAACAGGAGTACTTGTGGCACCTTAGCGACTAACCAATTTATTTGAGCATAAACTCAAATTACAGTTACAAACTGAAAAGGAGTACTTGTGGCACCTTAGAGACTAACCAATTTATTTGAGCATAAGCTTTCGTGAGCTACAGCTCACTTCACCAATGTGATATATGCCATCATGTGCCAGCAATGTCCCTCTGCCATGTACATTGGTCAAACTGGACAGTCTCTACGTAAAAGAAAAAATGGACACAAATCAGATGTCAAGAATTATAACATTCATAAACCAGTCGGAGAACACTTCAATCTCTCTGGTCACGCGATTACAGACATGAAAGTTGCTATATTACAACAAAAAAACTTCAAATCCAGACTCCAGCGAGAAACTGTTGAATTGGAATTCATTTGCAAATTGGATACAATTAACTTAGGCTTGAATAGAGACTGGGAGTGGCTAAGTCATTATGCAAGGTAACCAATTTCCCCTTGTTTTTTCCTACCCCCCACACCCCTCAGACGTTCTTGTTAAACCCTGGATTTGTGCTGGAAATGGCCCACCTTGGTTATCATACACATTGTAAGGAGAGTGGTCACTTTAGATAAGCTATTACCAGCAGGAGAGTGGGTTTGTGTGTGGGGGGTGGAGAGGTGAGGGAGGGGTGAGAAAACCTGGATTTGTGCTGGAAATGGCCCAACTTGATTATCATACACATTGTAAGGAGAGTGATCACTTTAGATAAGCTATTACCAGCAGGAGAGTGGGGTGGGAGGAGGTATTTTTTCATGCTTTGTGTGTATATAAAAAGATCTTCTACACTTTCTACAGTATGCATCCGATGAAGTGAGCTGTAGCTCACGAAAGCTTATGCTCAAATAAATTGGTTAGTCTCTAAGGTGCCACAAGTACTCCTTTTCTAGTTACAAACTGAGTAAGTCAAGTATTCAGAGCAGATTGAATACTGCAGGCAGCATATTTCAGCAGGAAACTATTCTGCTGGAGTTGGTAACTGAGATGTGAGCGATTAACCGCACAAAAACTTTACACAAAAGACGACTTTCTTCAAATGAGCTCAGTTGGATCAGAAATTCAAATTAAGTGTAAAATACCGGATGAGCATTGATAAAATACTGAAAGAAAAAATAAAATGCTGTGTGACACCGAGTTATAAGAGCATATTCACAATCCAGGGATTTTAATTTATCAGGAAAGATGGACTGAGATGAACTTTGAAACTGTGTTAACCCTTTTGTCACCTCAGTATTCTTTTCACAAATTACAGGTATTTGTTACTGTGGGACTCTCTTCTTAGCCACAAAGTTCATTTAGTGGCTGAAGTTTCTTTCTCCTCATGTTTAAGGAGCAATTTATACACTATTCACCCGTTCAGTACATTCAGCCTTCTGCTTAGGTAGCTAAGGCTACTCTTAGTCATTGGTTATTTTGTGCCGCCACAGCATCATTAAGCTGTGTGAAGTATCCCATTTTTAAAGATTGCTCTTGCTATGAACAATTTTGGAAGAGTATAAAAGACCTGAGATGGAATGAGCATTTCAGATAACATTTCAAATTAGACTATTATAGTAAAATGGAGCATTTCAATCAAGTCCTCTGGTATCTAAACTGATTTATTGCATCCAAATTCTTTCGTGTTCTAAAGGTGTGGAAGAACTGTACAACACAACTGTTTATAATAATATTTCATCTCACTGTCCCTAGAGGGCTAGGTTATGACTTCACTAGGGATAAGCTGATGGCATGCTCCAATTTACTCCACAATCCAAGTCAGGTAGGTAAGGAGTGGGTAACTGAGCTGGTGGAGGGTGTCTTAATTTGCTACTGGTATAGGCCAGCAGCAAATTACTCTCCTCCTTTGGAGCAAGGGGAAAGAAGGGAGGGAATGGTCACAGTGCTTCTTGGGGCTACTCCTAAAGTGGTACACATACAGTTTACACAGCACTTCTTGGTCAGGGCTGTTCCTAAAGCAACAGTCTAGCCCCCCACAAAATCTGAAGAAAGAAAAGTTGGGGAATTTGGATTATTTCAACATTTCCTGACAAAGAATGAAATAATCACTCTTACAAAATGAAAAAAAAATCATGCTATCCCTACTAAATTTTCTACATTGTAGACTGAAAATCTATTGCTTTATAAGCAGGACAAGAGGTGGTTGTCCCTACAACCCTTTGTAATCTTCACTGTCCTGTACAATATTCACTAGTACTTACTGGTATAGCTGAGCAGCATGAGAATAGCCTGTCAGATTTTTTTTTGCAAATAATTTTTTGTTTGGGTTTCAGGACAAACTGGAAAAGTAACCATCCTTATAATTGTACAAGAGATAATTATGGTTGCTCATTTTAAAATGTGCACCTTAATGGCAATATAGGGCTAAATAAAAACTATTTCAAACTAAGATATAATTTAAAGGTTAGTATTTTATTTACAGTACAAATGTGCTGCAAATACAAGGAATGGGGTGTTTTATTATGGCATTTTAAATATGTATTTTTGAGCAACAATTCTGTGTTTCTTATTACCAGGGCTTTATTTTCAATTTTATATTTCAGATCATCTTCTCAAATGAGACAGACAAAAAAGACATATTTGAGTAGAGGGGTATCAAGGGGCAATTATTTTGGAGAGTAATCATCAGACAGAAAATCTGGGCCCTATTGACAAGAGGTGGCGGGTTTTCAAAAATGAGGCAGGTCCAGCATAGAGGAAGGAAAAACAGAAGAGATTAGATCTGTCAGATGAATTTACTTCTGGGACTTTTTTTTGGTCGCTATTTATTTTCAAGTGTCAGAGGACCTGAAAAGCTTCTACTCCACTTCCTGGCAACTTTGATCCATGGAAAAACACAGGCTTGGGGATTCACTTTTTACTTCACATTTTTAGCTTCAAACTAGTACTTCAGGGAAAAATAATCGAAAACACAGATATTTGGGGACAATGAGAAGCCTGAAAAGCAGCAGTAAAAGCTATAAGGAAGATAGTGGACAACTAATTTTTCGTACACTATAGCCTGTTTTGGGCTGTGTAAGCAAAGATCTCACATCATGAGGCAGAGTAATGATGGCTTCCTGCATAGGGATTTGCCATAATCTGGAGCTCTGCTTGTATTACTGCAGTCTTTTGTCTTGAAAAAACTATTCAGGGAAAAAATATTCGATCATTCCAAAAATTACCTTTAGTACTTTTGCAACGCTATGATTTATCCAGAAGTCTAAGTGACCAGTTGTATTAGCACAGCTCTAATTTAGCCTAATTCTATTCTATGAAGACTGCCACTTGGCAAACAAAATCTTAGAGCGCAGAATGACTGGCAGCTCTTCAATTATGCAAGACTATTTTATAAATAGAAGATATAAAAGAATTTCAAAGCATAAATAAAATATTGTCTAATTTGCATTTCAAAACATTTGCCTGAATATTTGATTTAATACTGACATAAACATATTCCATATCTGATTACATGGCATTTTTCTAAGTTCCCCTTTCCACAGTTCCAATTTTTCCAGTATTTATTCAAGTAGAGCTGGTTATGGTGACTTTGCTAATACATGATGGGAATGCTGATTATATACAGCCAAAGCAGAGCTCCATGCCAGGAACCATATGGGCATTTACTGAGGCAAGGGAGAGAGTCCCTTTTATGAAATTTTAATGGTTTAATATTATGTAATTTAATTTATGTCAAGGCAAATCAGAAACAAATAAAGCAGGCTCCCATACTTCAACTGGATCCTCATGAGAAGACCTTTGCATCCAAGAGCCTCGCTGACTTCAGTGAGGCTCCACGCAGCTAGACCCTAGTACCCCAGTGGAGACCCACTGATGTCAATGGGGATCCACACAGTTTCAAGGGCCTGCCCACACCAGTCAAATGCATATCTAGGGCCACAATTTGCATCTCTGGCTTTTAAAAAGTGTTATTTAAATGAAGAAAACTTTGTATATTTAACTATATACTGATTAGCATCAAGTAGAAAAATTGATTTTTGATTTACAGCAGAATATGCATTCTTTAATGGTATGGAAGCGCACATTTTTGAGAGCTGGTTAAATTATTGTCTTTCCATGTGCACCTATACATTTTTCAAAGATTAGTTTAAGACTGAGCACTCTTTGCTGAAATAATCTTGTACAGTAGCAAATGTATTGGAACATGGGTTTTGTTGAGTATTTTGCAATTCAGTATATTTAATTTTCAATTTTGCTACTAATTCAGAAAGCTTTAACACTTAAATAGACTAAGCTCAGTAATTCAACCATTGAAAAATACAATGGTTTAAGATATATTAATTGGAAACAACGTTAATGGTTACTTTTCTGAATGATGCAGCAACAGAAAAATAAAGATGAGTTACACTACAATTAATGATTTGATTAACTGTTTGCTGTTCAGAAAATATATTCAGTAAGGTCTGTCAACAAAAACCGTTACCCATTGCCACATTACAAAGTACCAAATATAATGGTTCAGGTAAACCTTTGAACTTACTGTTCTGAATACTGATTTGGAGGACAGAAACTGAATGTTTATCATCCAACAGTTAACTTAGCTGTAATAACTCACTTTAGCATTCACATTGCATTTGAAAAAGTCAAACATTTCTGAAAGAAGAAACTTGCATTCTACCATAAGTAATTTAATACAAGCTATATCTCCATTTCACCAGACAGTGCTTACAGAACATTATTTATTTAACTTCTGTCACATTCAGAAACCCAAAGTAGCATGTTTTGTTCCAAATATTCCATGCTGAAATAGGTTGAAGCTGTGCACTAGGTGCCATGACTTGCACTGAGTGAGAGGCAGAAGGGCCACACTAGCTGACTCAGTCAAATTTCCTTCTACAATTACACCACCCTTGAAGAGAAGACACTATACTCCTCCCAGAACATCCTGCCAGACTCTCAGATACCATGGTGACAGGCACAGTATAAAAACTCAATAGAAAAGAATAATGTAGGATTCTGCTGTCCAGTGGACAGAGGAGATGAAACAGGTTCTTGGTTCCTGCCTTCATCCCTCCCATTTCTGATACCTTTTGTTCCCTTTTATCATCCACTGGGTAATAAAAGGGAACAAAAACTGTGACACCTGTGGGATTATGGCCAGCTTCCACGTATGTGCGCAATATGAGGGAAAGTTCCTTTTGCCCTGTTAGATTATGGTTCATGTTTACATGTGAAATTTTATGCTTAGTATTACTATTTGTATATCAAAGTTCAGATCAACTAACGACTAACAGAAGGTTATTAGATTTCCAATTAAAGGCTTAGACATAGCTTTACAAAATGTACTTTATGTAATTTCTTTCAGGAGTTCCCAAACACTATTCAACATCTATTACTGCTTAAATGTTCTACTTTGAACATACACCATGGGTAGAAGGTTATTTGCATAGTGACCTTCAAATGCAGTATTTTTGACACTAGCTTTCATTTTTTAAATTTATATATATAGTTATATAGTTATATTTTAAACCAAAATGTACATGTTTTAAGGGGCTGAGCCAAAGCCCACTGAAGTCAGTAGAAAAATTCCCATTTACTTCAATAAGCTCTGGATCATTGTGGCCTGAGTAAAGAGGTTTCTTGATACCATGTGCTCTGTCGTCCATGTTATTCACAGGACACACTTCATGGCAAAAAGCTTAATCTCAATGAGTTTTCTTATAATAGCTTGTAAAATACTAAGTTTCTGGTGATAGTCTTAAAACTGATGTAGTTTCATACTATTGTTCTTTTCGTAATATTTGTAAGAAAGCTGTTGCTAAGCTGTTTATAATTGTACAAATATAGGGTCTGATTCTGACAAGTGTCAAGCAGCCTCAAATCTTACTGAAGTCAATAAGAGTTGAAGGCACTCCTTACAACAGCAGGAAGCAGTTGGCACCACACTAGATCAGGCTAGTAATGTGTAAATGATCAAACACACTGACTAGGGGTTCTATCCTATAAACATTACTGGGCATAGTGCTAACTACCACAAGCAGTTTCATTGAGTCAATGGGACAACCTCATTGTAGTGAGAACTATGCCCAATGATGTCTATAGACCAGGCCCTTTGTTTGTACTGAGTTAGTCTGTAAATACTGAGTTATAATCTATGATAGAAGCCTCAAAAAAACACCAACAACTTTAATGGCAAACAAGTACTCTTATTAAACTAAAGGTTTTGCTATCATTTTCAACTTTCTTTTGACAATATGAATTGATTTAAAAAGAAAGAAAAGCTCAGCAAAGTCTTTGAAACACCACCTCAAAATAGGTCAGATACCAACTTCCCAGGCTCCGTTTTTATAGCATGAAAGGCTGTCTGTGTTTTCTCATGACTTTTCTCCTTGTGGGAGCTCCCATGGATCCTTTCTCTTAGCAAAAGACAATCCATTGACTGAGCCTATCCTAAAGCTAACAAACTGAGCTTTCTCTGGAGAAACAAATGCAAACGGAGTGAAGATATTGACCAAAAGTATGAGAGAATGTTACCAGCACTACACTGGCATTGTTGGTTATTTGGTAACATACGTTAGATTCTAAGCAAAATTAAAATGTAAGTGTACATATATTTTAATTTTCACTGCAAAGCAGAATAAATATGGAACATTTTCTTTCACTGGAAAAAATCTAGGAACTCTTTTCTTTCCTTCCTGGAGTGTTTTAGTGGTGACCAATTTGTCTGATTTTAAATTGTTTTGATTTTTTAAATTATTGTTACTGTGATATATCTTTGTGCTACATTACACAATTAAGCTATGTTGAATGGAAATTGCCTATTTTCATTTACATGTCTGGTTGTTTATCATTGCAAAAATAATGGGAGAAAGTCATGGCAAAATACAGTCATCATTTTACTTAAGAAAAAGTTACTGCACATAACTATTTTCGTTTAGAAAAATATTATATGGCCATCTTTAATTGTTTAAAATCATATAGAGATTGGAAAAGAGCCAAATATATACCAAAAAAATTACAGTAACATAAGTAGCAGGAAGACCAAGGGAGAAACATCTCCCCCAAGATCTTAAAAAAAAAAAAAAAAAAACCAAAACAGCAGTCCAGGCTTTTGTCAGAAATCTTGGCTTAACAAGCCCTTGCTATATCTAACTGGGGGAGAGAGGAGAAAGGGAGAAACTTTTCCCTAGGGTGATAACACAGTTAAGGAAGTTGTGATAAACAAGGAACAATACTCTATGATGACCCAGGAATATTATAGGCAAAGGAAGGGCCAATCTACTGAAGGCATCAATACAGAATCAAAAGGTAATGAATAAAGATTACTTTCTATCGTACAGCACTCCACAATATTATAATCCATTGAATCCAGCAATAATTACAGATTTATAATTAAAAACTAGCCAATTGATAGATATCCGAATGTAATTATTTATGAGGAATGATCAATCAGTGGGGGCATTTCTAGTGAGATCCTGCAAGGATTCATTCATGGCCCAGCACTAGTCAATATTTTATCATGATCTGGAGAAAATCATTGCTAATAAAGTTTTCAGATGACAGATTGGTGGGTTAGTGAAGAACAATGAGGGCATGTCAGTGATCTAGACTAAAGTAGATCACTTGTTAAGTTAGGTGAAATGAAACAACATGCATTGCAAAACAACCAATGCAAGGTCATACATCTAGACAAAGAATGTAGGACTGTATTCTGGAAAGCAAGGACTCTTAAAAGGGACTTAGAGAACATGAGTTTCCAATGGGATACTGTGGCAAAAAGGGCTAACATGATACCCAGATGTGTTAACAAAGAAATACTGAACGGTATATTATCTCTATACATGGCTCTGGAAGATCACTACCAGGAATACTGGATCAGATCCTCAGCTGGTATAAAACAGTGCAGCTCCACTGAAGTCAACTGAATTACACAAATGTACAGCAACCTACGATCTGGCCCTGTGTGTTCACTTCTGGTGTCCACACTTTGAAAAGATGTTGAAAAATTGGAGAGGGTTCAGAGAAGAGCTCAAGAAAGACTTGTCATTAAACATGCTTATAATGAGAGGGAGAAAAGGAACTCAATTATTTAGCTTACTGAAGGCAAAGTTAAGAAGCAATTTAATCCCATACTGGAAGAAGATATCTGATATTAGAAAGCTCTTTAATCTAATCAACAAAGGCAAAACAAGAGCCAATGTCTGGTAGTTAAATACATTGAAGTTCAAACTTGAAATAGATACAGATTTTTAACAGTGGAGGCTATTAATGCTTAGAACAGATTATCAAGGAATAAAGTCTCCACACCTTGGTGTCGCTAACTTGAGATTTGTCATTCTAAACAAAGTGCTCTTGTTCAGTGGTTCTCAACTGGGAGGCCCGCCAAGTGGGACCAGTGTTAGACTCGCTGGGGCCCAGGCCAGAAAGCCTAAGCTCTGATATGCAGGGCTGAAGCCTGGGGCCCTGAGCCACACCACCCGGGGCTGAAGCAGAAGCCTGAGCAATTTAGCTTCACAGGGGCCCCTGTGGTGTGGGGCCCCAGGCAATTGCCTGTCTTGCTACCCCCTAATGCCAGCCCTGGCTTTTATATGCAGAAAACCCTTGTTGTGGCACAGGTGGGCCAGGGAGTTTTTATAGCATGTTGTGGGGCCTCAGAAAGAAAAAGGTTGAGAATCCCTGCTCTAGTTTAATCACAAACTGTTGGGCTAATTGCAGTAATCACCAGGTTAAAGTCTATGGTCTGTGTTATGCAGGAGGTCAAACTCGGTGATTATATTGGCCCTTTGTACTTTTAAAGTGTGTAAATCTATGAAAATGCATATATTTAGAAGTGTACTTGTTACAGTTCAGTATAGTCTATGAGTGTCATAAATATAAAGGGAAGGGTAAACCCCTTTGAAATCCCTCCTGGCCAGGGGAAAGCTCCTCTCACCTGTAAAGGGTTAAGAAGCTAAAGGTAACCTCGCTGGCACCTGACCAAAATGACCAATGAGGAGACAAGATACTTTCAAAAGCTGGGAGGAGGGAGAGAAACAAAGGGTCTGTGTGTCCGTCTATATTCTGTCTTTGCCGGGGATAGACCAGGAATGGAGTCTTAGAACTTTTAGTAAGTAATCTAGCTAGGTATGTGTTAGATTATGATTTCTTTAAATGGCTGAGAAAAGAATTGTGCTGAATAGAATAACTATTTCTGTCTGTGTATCTTTTTTGTAACTTAAGGTTTTGCCTAGAGGGGTTCTCTATGTTTTTGAATCTAATTACCCTGTAAGATATCTACCATCCTGATTTTACAGGGGGGATTTCTTTATTTCTATTTACTTCTATTTTTTATTAAAAGTCTTCTTGTAAAAAACTGAATGCTTTTTCATTGTTCTCAGATCCAAGGGTTTGGGTCTGTGGTCACCTATGCAAATTGGTGAGGCTTTTTATCCAACATTTCCCAGGAAATGGGGGGTACAAGTGTTGGGAGGATTGTTCATTGTTCTTAAGATCCAAGGGTCAGGGTCTGTAGTCACCTAGGCAAATTGGTGAGGCTTTTTACCAAACCTTGTCCAGGAAGTGGGGTACAAGGTTTTGGGAAGTATTTTGGGGGGAAAGACGCGTCCAAACAGCTCTTCCCCAGTAACCAGTATTAGTTTGGTGGTGGTAGCGGCCAGTCCAAGGACAACGGGGGGGAATATTTTGTACCTTGGGGAAGTTTTGACCTAAGCTGGTAAAGATAAGCTTAGGAGGTTTTTTCATGCAGGTCCCCACATCTTTACCCTAGAGTTCAGAGTGGGGGAGGAACCTTGACATGGTGGCATAGTGGTGGGATTAACCTGAAATCATTTTGAGATCCAGTTGAGATTTTTTGAACTAGAAATATAGATTTTAAAAAGGAATTTTTTTTTTTTCCTGTGGAAAGGAAGTCCAGAAAGCAGCTTTGAAACTGAAAGCAGCTTGGCTTTTCTCTGCTTTGTGGCCAAACAGAGACAAAAGGGGATTATCTTTGTGAATTGCAGGTTTTCTTTGCCTGGAGGCAGGGTACTTAACTCCTGCAGGGAAATTCACAATCTTCCAACCCAGAGTTTTTTTTCTTTTCTTCCTAAAAGTAAATGGGGGGGGGGGTGTGTGCTCTACCCATTTGCCTGGAGACAAAAGTGGCAGGGTTTTTTTTTTTAGGATTTTGATTTTTTTGTTTTACAAGGAGCACAGGTTTGAAAAGGAATTTTTTTTTCTTTGGGCTGGGTAAGCAGGTTTCCAAGTAGTTGGAGGTTTTTTGCTTTAATTTGGGCCCAGAGCAGAGACAAGGGAATTGTCTTTTTCTGTAGGCTGACAATCACTATCAGAGAATAGGTATTCTATTCCAGCACAGCAAAATTTTACAGCCAAGTTTTGTTTGTTTATTTCTAAACCTCGGGTGTAAAGTTAGTTAAAAACAGAGAGGTTAGAATGGCAAAATCCGCGGCTCGACTACAGCTCGAATTAGCCAAATTTCAGGCTGAGGAAAGACAAAGGGAACATGAAAGACAGATAGAACTCATGCGGCTGAAGAAGGAACAAGAAAGGGAGGCAGAACAACACCAAGTGGCTGCTCACAGGAGAGCTATGGAAGCGAGGGACAAAGAACTGGAGGAGAAGGAAAAAGAGAGGAAGTATGTGGAGGAGATGGAGAAGAGAAAGGCTCAGCAGAATATCCCAACAAACCCTAGTAATCCTTCTCCAAGTACCACTTCCCATCCCAGAAAGTTCCCCACCTACAAGGCAGGCAATGATACTGAGGCCTTTCTAGGCCTTCCTAGAAAACTTCGAAAGGGCCTGCCTTGGGTACAACATCTCTACTGACCAATACATGGTAAAGATAAGCTTAGGAGGTTTTTCATGCAGGTCCCCACATCTGTACCCTAGAGTTCAGAGTGGGGGAGGAACCTTGACAATGAGATAGGACAGAAGACCTGGGTCCTGTTCCTGGTTCTGAGATTGACACACTGTGTCACTTTGTGTAAATCACTTAGTCTTTCTCTGCCTCAGTTTCTTTGTGCGCCAAACAGGGTGGATTACATACCAATCTTTGTAAAGCACTTTGAAATCTACTTATGAAAAGCAATATATAAATGGTCATATTACAAATGTTGTTGTAGCCAAGTTGGTCCCAAGATATGAGAACTATAACGTGGGTGAAGTAATATCTTTTATTGGAACAACTTCTGTTGGTGAAAGAAACAAGAAGAGCTCTGCGAAGCTCAAAAACTTGTCTCTTCACCAACAGAGATATTTTCTCACCTGTCTTTTCTCTCACGTTATTATAAAGACAGTTTTGACAGGCTATTATTTTAAAATTAGTTTCAAAGAGTTATAAATTAAAGTTTTAAAGTACCTGTTTTCTAAAAAACAAACAGTATGGACTCTTCTATATGTCTGTGTTATATAGAATTCTGTACTTAATGGAAAACCATAGTGAATTGTCTATAAGATGGACTACAATCCATCAGTGATCTTCTAGAAAACACCATCCTGGCCAGTATGGATGCAGAAGCCCTCTACACCAACATTACACATCAGTAAGCATCCTTAAAACTACAATACCCACCTGCTGAAGTGAAAAAAACAGATTGATAGAGACAGAAGAGTACTCAGAAGTCACCGACTACAGGACAGGCCCAACAAAGAAAATAACAGAACGCCACTAGCTGTCACCTTCAGCCCCCAACTAAAACCTCTCCAGCGCATCATCAAACGTTTACAACCTATCCTGAAAAATGATCCCTCACTCTCACAGATCTTGGGATACAGGCCAGTCCTTGCTTACAGACAAACCCACCCCCCAACCTGAAGCAAATATTCACCAGCAACCACACACGACACAACAAAAACACTAACCCAGGAACCTATCCTTGCAACAAAGCCCGATGCCAACTTTGTCCACATATTTATTCAAGTGACACCATTATAGGACCTAATCACATTAGCCACACCATCAGGGGCTCATTCACATGCCCATCTACCATGCCATCATGTGCCAGCAATGCTCCTCTGCCCTGTACATTGGCCAAACTGGACCGACTCTACGCAAAAGAATAAATGGACACACATCTGACATCAGGAATCGTAACATTGAAAAACCGGCAGGAGAACATTTCAGCCTCCCTGGCCACTCAGTAACAGACTTAAAGGTGGCAATTTTGCAACAGAAAAGCTTCAAAACAGACTCCGACTGCTGAGCTTGAATTAATATGCAAACTAGATACCATTCACTTGGGTTTGAATAGAGACTGGGAGTGGCTGGGTCATTACACATATTGAATCTATTTCACCATGTTAAGTATCCTCACACCTTCTTGTCAACTGTCTAAATGGGCCATCTTGATTATCACTACAAAAGGTTTTTTTTCTCCTGCTAATAATAGCTCTTCTTAATTAATTAGCCTCTTACTCCACCTTTTCATGTCCTCTGTATGTATGTGTATATATATATATATCTTCTTATTATATGTTCCATTCTATGCATCCGATGAAGTGGGCTGTAGCTCATGAAAGCTTATGCTCAAATAAATTTGTTAGTCTCTAAGGTGCCACAAGTACTCCTGTTCCTTTTGCAGATACAGACTAACACGGCTGCTCCTCTGAAACCTGAAATAATAACAACACTTAGCTACATAATATTATGTGATTACTACTAGAGAATCCTGAAAGAAGCACACTTCTTCATTTGTGATGCTAAAATCTAACTGAAATGTTGTCAGCATTTTAGACACAAAATATTTTGGGCTGCATCATTAGTACAGTAAAAAAACTCTATGTTATAGTCTAAGGGAAGAAGTGTCAAAAACAGCAGACAGGGTATATTTGTCTGAACAGGAAAATGTAAAACAGTCCATTTTGTACACAGTATTTGTATAATGACAGTGCTTATTCCATTATAACAAAGAAAGCAGATTTTATTCCTTTGACATTGTTGCTTTTAACAGTGATCAGCCCTTTTATTACATAACTTTCCTGTTTGTGATATTAACTAATTTAGTCACACAGCATTTTCTAATCCTATGGATTCTGCTGCAAGCATTACTAAAGACTCATATATCTTCTATTTACAGACAGCAATGGAGCAAGGTTTTGCAAATGGAGGCAGTACTGGGTCTTGGTGGTGCCTCCCTATTCAATGGGTGAACTTCTTCTCTGCCACAGCCACTGCCTCCTCCTTGTTCTGCTGAGGGTGCATCAATAACCCACAGCAGAACCCTTCGCCCTGTCATCACAACCTCCAATCTCAGCCTGAAGGGCCCTCCTGCCACAGTTAACAGACAATATTTCTGTTTTAACAGCATTGCAGTAATTTATCAAGTCAAACAAATTCAAATAACAAATTCCATGGGCTCCTTTTTACAAGGTGGATCTAATCCTAGAAAAGACTCTATAGACCTCCTTTATGCAAAACAGATTGAGAGAGATACATTCTTTTCCCCACAGTTACTTTATTATTCCTTTTCAGTATTATTAACAAAGTCACGTCACCAGTGCAGGTTGAAGCAGCTGAGGAAGAAGCTCCTAGAGAAGTCTGGAGTTGTATGCCTGAATAGTGAACAAATCTTTAAAGAGCTTATATTATATTATGTGACAGGGTCGGGCCAGATGGCTACAGGAGAGTAATAGAAAGCAGACATATTAACCCCAGGTTAAGTAGGTCCCTTTTCGCTGGGAAAGGTAACAGGGAAGGTTCCAGAACAAACAGGAACCTTCTGGAGACAATTAAGACAGACAGGCTGATTAGAACACCTGCAGCCAATCAAGAAGCTGCTAGAATCAATTAAGGCAGGTTAATCAGGGCACCTGGGTGTAAAAAGGAGCACGTTTCAGTTTGTGGCGCGCGTGTAAGGAGATGAGAGTAAGAGGCGCTAGGAGCTGAGAGTGAGAACGCATACTGTTGGAGGACTGAAGAGTGCAAGCATTTTCAGACACCAGGTGGAAGGTCCTATGGTGAGGATAAAGAAGGTGTTGGGAGGAGCCCATGGGGAAGTAGCCCAGGGAGTTGTGGCTGTCGCACAGCTGTTCCAGGAGGCACTCTAGACAGCTGCATTCCACAGGGCCCTGGGCTGGAACCCAGAGTAGAGGGCGGGCCCGGGTTCCCCACAAACCTCCCAACTCCTGGTCAGACACAGGAGGAGTTGACCTGGACTGTGGGCTCACGAAAATGGCTAAACTGAGGGCTGCCATGAAGCTCCAAGGTGAGCAAATCTGCCAATAATCCCAAGACCCACCAAGGTAGAGGAGGAACTTTGTCACAATACATTATTGTCAGAACAACAGCATAGAAGAGGCTGACTGTGGGGGGGAGGGATAGCTCAGTGGTTTGAGCATTGGCCTGCTAAACCCAGGGTTGTGAGTTCAATCCTTGAGGGGGCCATTTAGGGATCTGGGGCAAAAATTGGGGATTGGTCCTGCTTTGAGCAGGGGGTTGGACTAGATGACCTCCTGAGGTCCCTTCCAACCCTGATATTCTATGATTCTATGACTATATTTTGGTATGATGCTACACAGAGCAGACTAATTTGTACTAAAATATATTTTTTTAAGTTTGTGATTTAAGAAGGTGCAAGAAAATGTTCTATTGAAATGGAGATGTATCTGCCAGGCAAACTGCGCTGTAGGTCATGGAAAATATGTGCTGTATCCTGGGGAAACAATGTCAGAGAAATAAAGAAAAATGCTTTGCACCAGGCTGTGCAGAGGGGCTTAATGCAGTGTCTGGGACAAGGCAGAATATGGCAGAGCCCCTGCTCTACTCCATTGCATATATGTAGTTCCCAATGTGTCGCTAATGCTTATGCTTTACTCAACAGGGGTATAGAAGGGTCTGTTTGCTCGTATTATCCTGGAGATTAGTGTGTGGCTTTCAATTCATGTGTACACTACGAAATTAGGCCAATTTTATAGAAGTCGATCTTTAGAAAGCGATTTTATACAGTCGATTGTGTATGTCCCCACTAAGCGCATTAAGTCGGTGGATTGCGTCCTCAATACCGTGGCTAGCATTGACTCACGGAGCGGTGCACTGTGGGTAGCTATCCCATAGACCCTGCAGTCTCTGCTGCCCATTGTAATTCTGGGTTAAGCTATCAATGCCTGATGGGGCAAAAACATTGTTGCGGGTGGTTTTTGGTACATATCGTCAGTCTCCCCTCCCTCCCTCCGTGAAAGCAACGGCAGACAATCCTTTCGCACCTTTTTTCCTGGGTTACCTGTGCAGACACCATAGCACGGCAAGCATGGAGCCTGCTCAGCTCACCACTGCTGTTGTGAGCATTGTAAACACCTCGTGCATTATCCTGCAGTATGTGCAGAACCTGGCTAGGAGATGCCAGCACTAGGACAATTGTGAAGAGGACATGGACAGAAACATTCCTGAAAGCACGGGATGTGGCAATTGGGACATCATGGTGGCACTGGGGCAGGTTGATACAGTGGAACGCCAATTCTGGGCCCAGCAAACAAGCACGGACTGGTGAGACAGCATAGTGTTGCAGGTATGGGATAATTCCCAGTGTCTGCGAAACCTTTGCATGTGCCTTTCCTGGAACTTTGTGAGTTGCTTTCCCCCACCCTGAATCGCAGGAATACAAGGATGAGAGCTGCCCTGACAGTTAAGCGAGTGGCGATAGCCCTGTGGAAGCTTGCAATGCCTGACTACTACCAGTCAGTCGGGAATCAATTTGGAGTCGGCAAATCTACTGTGGGGGCTGCTGTGATCCAAGTAGCCAATGCAATCACTGACCTTCTGCTAACAACGTAGTGACTCTGGGAAATGTGCAGGTCATAATTAATGGTTTTGCTGCAATAGGGTTCCCTAACTGTGGTGGGGCGATAGACAGAACGCATATCCCTATCAGGTACATAAACCGCAAGAGGTACTTCTCAATAGTTCTGCAAGCACTGGTGGATCACAAGGGACGTTTCGCCGACATCAATGTGGGATGGCCGGGAAAGGTGCATAACACTCGCATCTTCAGGAACTCTGGGCTGTTCGAACAGCTGCAAGAAGGGACTTACTTCCCAGACCAGAAAATTACCATTGGGGATTTTGAAATGCCTATAGTTATCCTTGGGGACCCAGTCTACCCCTTGCTCCCATGGCTCATGAAGCCGTATGCAGGCAGCCTGGACAGTAGTAAGGAGCAAAAAGAAAAGGAGTACTTGTGGCACCTTAGAGACTAACCAATTTATTTGAGCATGAGCTTTCGTGAGCTACAGCTCACTTCATCGGATGCATCATTGCATCCGATGAAGTGAGCTGTAGCTCACGAAAGTTCATGCTCAAATAAATTGGTTAGTCTCTAAGGTGCCACAAGTACTCCTTTTCTTTTTGCGAATACAGACTAACACAGCTGTTACTCTGAAACTAGTAAGGAGCAGTTCAACTATAGGCTGAGCAAGTGCAGAATGGTGGTAGAATGTGCCTTTGGACGTTTAAAAGCTTGCTGGCGCTGTTTGCTGACTGGATTAGACCTCAGTGCAACCAATATTCCCATTGTTATTGCTGCTTGCTGTGTGTTCCATAATATCTGTGAGCAAGGGGGAGACGTTTATGGTGGGGTGGGAGGTTGAGGCAAATCACCTGGCGGCCGATTTTGAGCAGCCAGACTCCAGCGCGATTAGAACAGCATAGCTAGGCGCGCGGTGCATCAGAGAGGCTTTGAAAACCAGTTTCTTGACTGGCCAGGCTATGGTGTGACAGTTGTGTGTGTTTTTCCTCAATGCAAACCCACCCCCTTTGTTGATTTTAATTCCCTGTAAGCCAACCACCCTCCCACCTTCAATCACAGCTGGCAAAGGAAATAAAGTCACTTTTGTTTTGAAACCATGCATTCTTTCTTTATTAATTAAAATAAAGTCAGATAACTGACAAGGTAGCCATGGTGGGGTGGGGGAGGAAGGAAGGACAAGGCCACATTGGTTATTGTATCCACACTACATATCCAAGCTGTTTGAATGACAGCCTTCTGTTGCTTGAGCCATCCTCTGGAGTGGAGTGCCTGGGTGCCTGTAGCCTCCCCCCCACCTCTGCATTCTTGAGTGTCTGGGTGAGGAGGATATGGAACTTGGGGAGGAGGGCAGGCAGTTATACAGTGGATGCAGTGGCGGTCTGTGCTCTTGTTGCCTTTCCTGCAGTTCCACCAGATGCCTGAGCATGTCCATTTGCTCCCCCATTAGCCTCAGCATCGCCTCCTGCCTCTTCTCATCGTGCTCACCTAAAGCTTTCCTGGCCTCTGACACTGAATGCCTCCATGCATTTAGCTGTGCCCTATTAGTGCAGGAGGACTGTATGAGCTCAGAAAACATGTCATCACAAGTATGGTTTTTTTCACCTTCTAATCTGCAATAACCTCAGGGAGGGAGATGATAGGGGGATCATAGAAACATTTGCACCCACAGGGGGATAAAAAGGGAAAGTAAAATTTAAGATGATACATTTCTGAGAACAAAAGGGAGACTATTTCACAGTGAATCAAGCAATTCACAGCAGACAGCACATGTGCTTTAGGTACAAGGTCTCATTTTGCCTTTTATATTGAGCAGCTGCCGGTATGGTGACACATCACACATGTCTGGACAACAGAATTTGATTACCAGACAGCCAGGGTAAGCCAAAGGGTACAGGGGGTTGGCTTCTTCTGCCTTCATAACATGTGGGAATGGTTTCAAACTGCAGCACCCTTCTTTCCCATAGCAAGCAATGCCGGTTGCGTTTGCAATTTAAAAGGAGGGGCTGCAGTTTTCGAGTGAATGTGCAGCACACCCCTCCCCCCACCTCACCGCGTGGCTATTCTCTGGGATGATCCCGTCACCCCTCCCCGCACTGCGTGGCTATTCTCAGGGATGATTCCTTTTAGCCAAGTGCAAATAGCCCAGAATGAATGGAGTCCTTCTGCTGTTCCCTGACAAAAATTCACCTATTTCAACCAGGTGACCATGAATGATATCACTCTCCTAAGGCTAACACAGAAATATAAAGACTGAATGTTGCTTGAATGCGATGAAAACCCAGGACCATTCCCTGCCATGATTTGTGCTGCAGTGATTCCAGACTATTTGCTACTGGCTTGGCATGGTAGTGTCCTACTGTGGAGGATGAAATAAGGCAGCCCTCCCCAGAAACCTTCTGCAAAGGCTTTCAGAGTACCTCCAAGAGAGCTTCATGGAAATGTCCCTGGAGGATTCCCACTCCATCCCCAGACACATTAACAGACTTATCCAGTAGCTGTACTGGCCACGAATGCATCCCAATTCTTCAGGGAAAATCAAACAATTAAACACAATTGTTTTTGAACTCTGTACTGTAATTACAAATGTGCACTCACCAGAGGTGCCGTCTCCGGCTTCAGGGTCTGGGAACACACCTTGGGAGGGTACTGGAGCCAAGGTGATGAAAAAGTCCTGGCTGCTGGGGAGAACGGATTCTCCGCTTGCCTACTGTGCATTCTCCTCCTCCTCCTCCTCATCCACAAAATCCTCATCCCTGTTGTGTGAGACTCCCCCTGTACAGGTGTCCACGGACAGTGGTGGGGTAGTGATCAGGTCCCCCCCAGAATGCCATGCAGCTGATCATAGAAGTGGCATATCTGGGGCTGTGACCCGGAGTGACCATTTGCCTCCTTTGTCTTTCGGTAGGCTTGCCTGAGCTCCTTAACTTTCACATGGCACTGCTGTGTGTCCCTGTTATAGCCTCTGTCCACCATGCCCTGTGAGATTTTGACATATATATTAGCATTTCTTCTTTTTGATCGGAGTTCGGCCTGCACAGATTCTTCTCCCCATATAGCAATCAGATCCAGTGTCTCCCATTTGTTCCATGCTGGAGCTCGTTTGCAATTCTGGGACTGCATAGTCACCTGTGCTGCTGAGCACACCATGCTGATCAAACAGGAAATGAAATTCAAAATTTCCCATGGCTTTTCCTGTGTACCTGGCTAGTGCATCGGAGTTGAAAATGCTGTCCAGAGTGGTCACATTGTAGCACTCTGGGATAGCTCCCGGAGGCCAATACTGTCAAATTGCGTTTGCACTACTGCAAATTCGACCCAGCACGGTTGATTTTAGCGCTACTTCCCTCACCGGGGAGGAGTACAGCAGTCGATTTTAAGAGCCCTTTAGGTCGATGGAACGGGGTTGGTTGTGTAGACGCATTGCTTATAAAATTGACCTAACGCAGCTAAATTCGACCTAACCTCGCAGTGTAGACCAGGGCTAAGAACACTGAAAAGTAAATTTGCTTGGGGTTAATTTTCTTCTCTAAGATACTGGTTTCATTTGTAAAATGTGTGAACCTGCAAACTAGGGTGTTTCAAGCCCAGTGCTGTGCATAGAACAGAAAATAAAACCTCTCATTCCTTCCCTTTTGGGGTTATAAAAAAGTCAAAACAAAAGTGACCCGCTTTCTGGGCCCAGGCTGGAGAAAAATGTCTCTTCCTCTGAAACCAGCCACTGCTTTCTTTCCCTGTGGGACCCAATAGGTTATCGGCCTCAGCTGCATTTACTTTCTGTTCAATTTCTCTCTTTGATTTCAACCTAGTCCAGACCTTACAGGATGTTCATCCTCCCTGAGAGGCCTCAGTCCAGCTGCCCAGAGGCTTCACATATTCTGGTGGGTACAAGTCCCATCCCACTGCATAGGGATGGTGACACTTAACAGCCTCTGAAAGAAGCAAAAGCTAAATACGATTATTTCTTCATTTTTTACCTTTCCAGAAGAGAAAACTGCTTTGTGGTGTCAACATCCTGAGATCACCGAGGAACTGAACTGAAATTAACTTGAACTCCATTCTGTTATCGTCAGTGGGCAACCTGACAATAGGAAAAAGCTGCAGGCTCTCTTTGGTTTCCCTTCAGTATCTATGATAACTCTGTTCCTTATCAAATGAATACTAACTCCAACTGCTCATTAAAGCTGTCATTTTTTTCATAGCTTCATCTGCCTCATAATTGAAATTCTTATTTTAAGAGCATCATCTTAATGTTATTGCTAGCTATGGAATGTCTTGTGAAGAGTGCAACATTAGAGTTAATTTGGCCCTACATCTCTGGTAATGGATACTGTCTGAAATATAATAAACTGTGGATATCTGTACCTCAGCTGAAAGATGTCAAGGTTACTTTCTCAATTACTGCAGTTTGTTAGAGACCTACAGACAATGGGGTACCATTCCTTATGTCTCACTGATTTCAAATTGCTTCTGATCTCTTTCTTAAGCTGCTGAAAGTGAGTTTCCTAACACAACCTGAAAAGGGTTCTCTTTATGACTCTTAATTAAAACTGTTTACATACTTTCCTCATTGGAGCTTTCCACTGAGTAAAACTGTGCCAATACTGCAATAAAGATTAAGTACTTTTATGACTGCATTCAATGTAGATTTTAAAAATATCTATAAAAATAGATCAAATACCCGTATAAACACCAGAACATAAATAGTTGGGTCTATCCAACAGAGAGTTCATTTGTTTTAATTTATAATTAATATGCAATCTATACAATTCATAGTATAGCAGCGAGCTGTATAGACACTCTTCTAATAAACCAATGCAACTTCATTTTTACTCAGGTGTGATTATTTCGTATTACTTACAGCACAATCTCTTTGAACATTCTACTTACTGGATTTGGTCCTGGGTTGCATGTGCAAAGTGAGTACTATTCCTGTAGTTCTGTGGGTAAATTCCAGTGCACAGTAACTGATTATATCCCTGATGCTGCAAGCACTTACAAACATGCCTACCTTTATGTATGAAAGTTGTTCCAATTAAGTCAATGGGACCACTCATGTGAGTAAAGTTAAGCATGTGCCTACGTGTTTGCAGGACCAGGGCCCAATTACACTATTCTGATTCTCCAGTGACTTTTACACCAGAAATGCTCAACTGCATATAGACATTCTTCAGGATACTGGGACGAGCCAAAAGTGTGCCACATCTCCATCCCCATCTGTCTCTTCCCTGTTCTCTGCACCAGTGACTCACAGGGGAATTTTCATTCCAGAATTGATGGTCCTATCATTCTTGTTTAGGGAGAACCAAAAGGGGGAAAGTATCCCAGCTGACTGTATGTGAAAATAGGCACAAACAGTTCCTAAGACAAATGCTGAATAAATCACATAAGAAAAATGCCCCTCTGGAAAAACAAAAAACAAACAACAAAAACTCACACTCCCATGTGAGAGCCTCTGTAATGTTTCCCGAAGTTAGTAACCACATACTGCAACATGAAAATACACACTGTGAAAGCAATCCTTCATATTAGACAAAGTCAAAGGCTGCAGTTTCCATGGTCTACATACCAGGCTAAAATCTTGCAAAGAAAATGTACTGCAGGGAGGGTAACAGGAAGAGAGACACATGTCTCACCAGGGGATATCACTTGCAGAACAGCTATGCAGCACAGTGAGATGTTGTTACTAAGTGAGGTCCCTGTATAGGAGCTTTGAATTTGTCATTACAGCAGCCTCATGGCTGCTCTACTTTACATGAGTAATTTACATCAACTTTACTCAGGCACAAGCCAGAGACTAAGGCTGAGTGTGAGCCTTCCAATCTGGGTAGACAGACATGTGCTAAAGGGGCTCAAGCTAGTCCACTAAATATAGCAGTGTGGATGCTGCAGCTTGGGCTGGAGCTCGGCCTCTTAAGCCCATCTGACTCCTAGACCAAACTCCAGAATGAACCTCAACATCCACACTATATTTTTTAGAATGCTAGTTCGATTGCTAGCACAAGTCTGTTTACCCAGGCTGGGATACTCACACCCAGCTTCAGTGCAGACCTACCCTTACTCTTCAGGGTTAAGATATCTAAATGACTGCTTAAACTTCTGGGATAAAGACTTTGGTCAGCAACTCCACTCTTCTGGCACAATGGAACTTTCCAACTTTCTACAATGAGGGAAAAAGCTCATCTGTGCAGCAGACAGGTGTAAGACTATGGAATGCACTCCCAAAGGAACAGAGGGTCATTCATCACAAACCTCATCACCTTTCGCTGTAGGTGCAAGATGCATTTCTTTGACTTGTCTTCTCTAATACAAACATATAGCAACCAGTATATTTAAAAACAATAACAAAAAAATTACCAAAACAAAACACTCAACTGCAAACTCTTCTCCTCCTGTGGAGAAGATGAGAGAACAAACATGGGATGGATGTTAGTCCCATTGCTCAGTGCACTACTGGAAGGTGGTCTGATAGTGCATTCATCATCATAGTATAACAAACTTAGTAGAAGAATAGAACAGAACACAGGTACAGCTGCCTACATATAGTGCAATACAGTGGAGAATCAATCCCACTGTTTTACTGCAGTGAGGAAAAACAGAAGAGATGCAGCTATATTTACAAAGACAGTTAATCTATTTATACAGTAAGTGTAGACAGACTGAAAAGTAAATATGCTGTAAGTTGCACTATTGCTACTCAAACCTTAGTGCTAAATGCTTCACAAATTGTTTATTTTATATTGTAATGTGTTAAATGCTAGTCCTAGAAATCAATGTGCTTCTGAGAACCAACAACAGCTTAACTTTCTCAACAAAACAGAGTTATGATTTAGGACTCATACAGCTCCCTCTGTTCTCAAAGTTAAATAACATTTGCTAATGAATTATATGAAAGACTGATTGATGCAACTAGAGGAGTCCTCTACCAATCCCCCACTAGCTTAGAGCAGCTGTTTTTTAACTGTCACAGATAAGTTTCAAAGTTCAGTGTGAATTGCCTACACTGAATGCACTGTAGTTATGCTGGTTCTTGTGGAGAATATCAATGACTATACAATGGAGCTGAAGACAGAAGAACTGAGTCTAGCCTTTTGGGGTTATGGCTTTGGTCCTGTGACATGTTCCTCAATATATTTTTTGTCAATGAACATGTCATATCTTGGGAGATCTAGAAACAGTTCTTTGGAAACATGGTTTTACATAAAGAAGAATGATTGTGGTCTCAACGTTCTTTGAAGCTTATTGCAAAGAGACGTGAATTACTTTGTTTTCCCTCTAGCGCATACATTGTTCACTTGCAAATCTGGTGAATTCAATAGCTTTTCCCCTAATCTCCTCTTCATATCGATAGGTACATCTTCAAAAGCAAGTGGACGGTGAGGGAAGGAGGTGGGATGAAAGCGGATGGTTCTCTACTGCCTTACATCTTGTGTCGTCATTTACCTCTCTGCAAAATTAGTGGCAAAGTGTGTGTAGAAAGGTACCAGATAGGAATGGTAGCATTTTACACCTACTTTGCACAAGCATAAATAACAAAACAAGGCTCAAGGCAGGGAGAACACCACATTTTCCCCCAAAATGTTGACATGTCCCCAAAGATATGCTGCCAGAAAATGTGTGATAAGATTTTTCCTTTATTAAGAAAAGAATTCGAAATTTGGCAAAAACAAGGTAAATTCTTACAAAATGCAGGCCTCAATCCTTAAAAATATTTGGGAAAAATATACTTGAAATGTAATAAGGGCCCAATCCTGCCTCCACTGAAGTCAGTGCCAAAACTGATCGGGTGCTAGACTTTCCTCCCCTCTCCCCAGACACAAAAGAAAATATTTGGGCAATGAATTCCACAACATTTGTGTCAGCAGATGTGAGAATTTATAATTGAGATGCAGATTTATATGTCAAAGAAACACTGTTAGTAGATAGTGAATGTAAAAGACCTCTTCTTGACTATAAAAGATCTTGCACAGTAACTTACTTTAACTAATGGATTCACACCTGATTATCCTTTTCATTGAAAGATTATAACATTATTTAGTTCACAAGAACTAAGCAGTGTGAGGGATAAATGTATCAGTTTAGGAACAGAGCCCCGGGGCTCTGTGATACTTTATAAAATTGCCTTATGACCTTTAATGCTAGTTGACAATAACGTGACTCTGTTGCAGTTTTGGCAGAAGAACCAACTTTATGGGCTCTATGGTTTTTATTCTTAAAAAAAAAATCTTAAAATCAATTAAACTTTTCCCTAAAACTACCTACACTGCATATTTTACTGATTATCTAAGAATAAGCAATACAATTATTAAATCGGAGTTACACTGGGATTGAGTTAATAAATGAACAATAATATGGAATGGATTCACCAATTGACCACAATCTTCATATGAACACAGTCAATGTTTATATCATGAAGTTAGCATAACATATGATCAATTTTTATACAGAATATCCTTGGAAACTTAACAAGGAATCATCCATTACCCAGCTCTTGGAAATAGTGCTGAGGCCCTATCAAAGGTTCTGCACTATCAGCTACCTTTCACCCTTGGCTCTTTCTCTGCCCAATTTACTGATTGTGACAGTTTCTAACATCCTCTTGTATGACAAAGCAGCTTCTACAACACTCTTTTTTAAATCTAAAATCTAAATATGCACATGCTATTTCTTCTGACATTCATACTTTCATTCTTATTCACACCTTAAAAAGTGTAGAGGAAAAAAATCCATAACATAGTGGACTTCTCCATGAAAGAGAGAGAGTTCTTTAAAAAGAAATGACTTAGCTGTATTATCAGAGTCCTTTATGGTTTGTTAATAAGAAGATTAAAATTATTGTAATCTCAGTTGTGATTCACATGGAAAAATTATAACTTACAAATATTTATAATAAATATATATATATATTTAAATGGCATTTTTGTCCGACAGATGAAAAGGAGTGCTAAAGAAGACACAAAGAATAAATGGACACAAATCAGATGTCAAGAATTATAACATTCATAAACCAGTCGGAGAACACTTCAATCTCTCTGGTCACGCAATCACAGACATGAAGGTCGCTATCTTAAAACAAAAAAACTTCAAATCCAGACTCCAGCGAGAAACTGCTGAATTGGAATTCATTTGCAAATTGGATACTATTAATTTAGGCTTAAATAGAGACTGGGAGTGGCTAAGTCATTATGCAAGGTAGCCTATTTCCTCTTGTTTTTTCCTACCCCCCCGCCCCCCCCCCCCGATGTTCTGGTTTAACTTGGATTTAAACTTGGAGAGTGGTCAGTTTGGACGAGCTATTACCAGCAGGAGAGTGAGTCTGTGTGTGTATGGGGGTGGGTTTTTGGAGGGGGGTGAGGGAGTGAGAGAACCTGGATTTGTGCAGGAAATGGCCTAACTTGATTATCATGCACATTTTGTGTAAAGAGTTGTCACTTTGGATGGGCTATCACCAGCAGGAGAGTGAATTTGTGTGGGGGGGTGGAGGGTGAGAAAACCTGGATTTGTGCTGGAAATGGCCTAACCTGACGATTACTTTAGATAAGCTATTACCAGCAGGACAGTGGGGTGGGAGGAGGTATTGTTTCATATTCTCTGTGTATATATAAAGTCTGCTGCAGTTTCCACAGTATGCATCTGATGAAGTGAGCTGTAGCTCACGAAAGCTCATGCTCAAATAAATTGGTTAGTCTCTAAGGTGCCACAAGTACTCCATTTCTTTTTGCGAATACAGACTAACACGGCTGTTACTCTGAAACCTAAAGAAGACTATCGTACAATACAAAAATCATGCAGAAAGAATCATAATGGAAAGACTCATTTACTGCAAATAGCAATGGATCAGGCTCATAGAAAATTCCTAAAACAGAAATGATACAAGAAATACCTTAAGGAAAACTGAATATAGCATTTATAGTTCCCTTTTAGTAAGACATCTACCCCTTGGTTGCGATTAGGGGGACAGAAAAACAACTTGGTTTTCCTTTTATATGAACATTCAAGGACATTTTTGAAGTTATTCTGCATTTCATTGCACTACATTAAAATACTTCCAGGAGTTATAATTCTGAAAGGAAAAACTATGACCCAACTAGTGTGTCAGCTACCTGCATCTTGAGAAGCAATACACTCTCCACTGGGCTGCTACATCTTCCCCTCAAGCAGAAAGGTGGGAGGAAGCAAAAAGGGGCAGGTAGAGGGTGGACCCTTGGCTCCCCTCCCCAACACACTCATTAGCATAGTTTTACCAAGGCACTAGGAAACATATACTGCACTGTGTATCGACCTGATGCATTTTACTCTTTCTCTAGAGCCGAGGGTAAGTGAGGGAGAGATTGGGACTTAAACAACATGCTGCCCCTTCCTCTTACACAATTGTGCCCTAAAGTTGCACTGAAATATGGGGTGGTAAAAACCTGTACTGTAACTGTTGGTTTTCAACATTTTTTTCCACTCAGATGTGCACACACCCAGACAAAACCAGCCAACTTTGCCTAGCAGTACCCGTTGGAGGAGACGGCGCTTGTGCCCTGGGGCGCTTAGCCCATCCCCTGGCTATTTAAGGGCAATGCCACCCCAACCACCTCAGGTCCTTTGCACTGAACGCCAAGAGTAGGCACTCCTGTGCAGAAGGGATGGAAGGTAAGTCATGGAATACATGTCTGCACCCATCAAAGAACAACAGTTATAGCACGTCAGTAACCATTTTTCTTCCTTGAGTGGTTGCAGACATGTATTCCACTCAGGTGACTCACAAGCAGAACTCATAGGAGGTGGGGCTCAGCCTACTTAAACAATGACTGCAGAAGTGCCTTCCCAAAGTTTGCATCTGACCTAGATGCAGCGGTAACAGTATAGTGCTTGGTAAAAAATATGAACAGAAGAACAAGTAGCAGCCCTGCAAATCTCCAGTATTGAAGCATCACTGAGGAATGTTATTGATTTTGCTTGGGCCCTCATTGAATGAGCCCATAATCTCTACAGAGGTATGGTCTGAGTTACTTCATATGCTGTTGTGATGCAAGAAATTATCCACCTGGAAATCATCTGTACAGAGACCGCCTGACCCTTCATTCGATCCATATAGCAGACAAAAATTCGAGGCGATACCCGAAAAGGCTCAGTCTTCCCTAGGTAAAATGCTGAGCACCATCTCACATCCAACGAATGTCTAGAGAACAAGGGCCAGTAAACAGGGAGTTTGAGAGGGAGATCCCCTAGTGAAGAAAATCCAAGCACTATTTCTTGGGGTGAGTGAGCTTGTTTCTCTCTGATTTTTCTTCTGGCTTGCTTAAAATTCAGTGTGGTCTGTTGGGGATTGTGTGTTTGGGGACTGTGTGGGAGCAGGGACCAGAGGGTCACTAACTGCTAGCTGAGAGTGCACTAGCAAGGCTCTAGCCTCCTGTGCTTTGATCCTTGATCACCTCCACAAATATTGATTCAATCCATCCACCACCCAAGGGACTGCAGGACATGTGGCAACACATGCACTAGGCCAGAGGTTCTCAAACTGGGGTCTGCGGACCCCTGGGGGTCCACAGGGGTACTGCAGGGAGTCTGCGAGTCATGTCTGGGGCCGCAAGCCCTGCTGATCAACTCCTCCCCCTCCCTGTTCAGTGGCATGCAGGAGGTGCTGGGAGGGAGGGGGAGGATCGGGGACGGGGCATGCTCGGGGAAGGGGACAGAAAGAGGCAGGGAAGAGGAGGGGCAGGATTGGGGGTGGGAAGATGTGGGGTTGGGCCTTGGGGGAAAGGGTGGAGTGTGGGCGGGATCTGGGGCTGAGTATGGTTTGAGCACTCCCGGGGAAAATTAGTAGCCATCTTGGAGGTCCGTGAAAATTTTTAAATCAAAATGGGGGTCCTTGGGTTGCTAAAGTTTGAGAACCACTGCACTAGGCCATCCAATGACTGACAATTTGGGTGATATATCAACTTGAGCGAGGCCTGAAGAGGACGAAGACACAACCTCATATGCTAGACTACACAAGTACAGGTGGCCATATGACCTAGCAAATTCAGGCACAGACAAATCATAGTGGAAGGGTGAGATTGGAGGGACAGACACAGATGATGAATTATCTGAAAATTACTCACTTGGTAGAGACACCCTCATACGTGTAGAATCTAGTATCGCTTCAATGAACTCAATTTTTTGCATTGCTACTAAAGTTGATTTTTCTCTGTTTATGATCAGACCCAGATGGTTGAGGGACCATGAACTGGTTATGGTCAAGGAACTCACCTCTGAGTTTGCCCCTCTCTAACCAATCCTCCGGGTAAGGAAAGACACATATTCCTCTCTTCCTGAGATGTGCAGCTACGGCATTTGGTAAAAACCGTAAGAGCCAAGGAGAGGCCAAAGGGAAGCACAGTGTATTGATAATGCTGCCTGGGATGACTACAAATCTCAGAAACTTCCTGTGGCTCAGGAAAATCACCACATGGAAATAGGCATCCTGAAGATTGAAAAACAAAAAGCAACCCTAGAAAGGTAGGTCTTTATGCTCGACTAGACCTCTGGAGTTATGCCAGAGTTCTGCATCCATGAGCTCTTTTTCATCATGATTGCTGAAACCATAGCTCTGGAAGCTGTATCCACCATGTCCAGATGCCCTGGCAACCAGGTGACCTTCTGTAATAAACACCTGAATTTTTTCCGGGAGTATTCAGGCAACTTGTTCATGAATTTGGCTATAGAATTCCAATTCACAAAATTATATTTCAGTAACAGCACCTGCGGATTTGCAATGTGGATTTGTAAGGACACAGTCAAATATTATTTTCTCCCCATGCAATCCAGCCTCTTAGACTTTTTGTCCTTGGGCGTGGACTTATATGTCCCTTCCCAGGATCTCTCATTAGCTGCTCAGTTAGGGGCCAGATGAGAACAGAAACCCTGGAAACCCTGCATAGGAATGTAATGCCCCTTGTCAGTGTGCTTCCCTATAGGAGGAAGGAAGCTGGGGTATGCCACAAAGTCTTAGCAGGTGCTAACAATGCTTCACTTATAGGGAGACCAACTCTCGCCAGGTCTGAGGACTGAAGAATATCCACCGACCTGTGGTATTTTCACACACAAACTCAACCTGAATACCCAAGGCTGAAGATATCCACCACAGGAGATCCTGGTGTGACTTAAAACCCTCAGCCACTGGAGAGGAAGATTCCTGTACTGCATAGACAGCTGGTATTAAGGAAGATAACGCCATTGGAACCTCCTGCAGCAGCACAGGTCCTTGTATAAGCAGCCCAGGCTGAACCTCCTCTCAGACTCCATCTGAGTCTGCAAAATAGACAGCTGGAGAGGGGATACCATGGGTTGGCTGGGTGACCATACCCTGGAGTGGGCTGAGGATCAGGACTTTACAGACTGAGGAACGTTCCATGGATTCCAGCGAGGTCACTGAGGATAGGGATAAAGCATTGGTGGCCAGTAGGTAGTGGGCCAAGAGCCCCTGTCTCTATTGTGAGAGTGGTGCCAATCTCAGTACTGATTGTGATCTAGTGGAGGTCTCAACAAGCTACAAGAACATGTCTCAAAAACAAGGGAGAGGGGGAGGATGTCCCCAAAGCCAGGGTTGGTACCCATCCTGTAGATGTGGTCTGCACTGCAGTCATCTGTGGTACAGAAGACAGTGACTGTGCCAATGGGCTCCTCATTACTGAGGCCGACTTCAGCTTCCCACTCTGTGTCTTAGGTGGTGCCAAAGATGGTGCTGACAACTGAGACAAGCCTGCAATCAATCCAGGACCGCACATAAGAAGTCCCAGAAGCTGAATACTCCTGAATAATTGAGAGACAAGATCGGTGAGATAATACATTTTATTAGACCAACTTCTGTTGGTAAGAGAGAGAGAAGCTTTTGAGCTTACACAGAGCTTGGTCCAATAAAAGACATTACCACATCCACCTTGTCTTGCTAATATACTGGGACCAACATGGCTAGAACAACACTGCATACAACCTGAATAACTGGAGAGTCAGGAGCAGAGAGGCAAAGCAAGTCTGACACTGCAAGGTACACTAATAGTGTGGAAATAGCCAGTACCAATGTCATTGGTAACAGACTCAGTGGGCATCTGACATACAGTATCGGAGTCAACAGGAGAGCATCCAGCTTGACAGTGCCTCAGTACCAGAGAATAGGTAGATGACCAACCTCCATCCTGTGTACGATAAGAATCATGGTGCTGGTCTGCACTTCCCCTTAAAAAGAAGTGGCTATGATCCATTTTGTAGACCTTTTTCTCAGAGAACCCTAGGAAGGAGAATGATCTCTCTTCCTCCTGGGGGAGGCATCAGATCCTGGCCAAGGACCATTGGCTTGCTAGAGTTCCTAAGGTGTCTGAGGGGCCGGAGAATATGTGGAGTTCCCAAGCGCCGAAAGGGACCTCCTGGCCTGCTCCATACCATGCAGCCTGAGGCACAAGATCCTTACCACCTGCATTCTTTTCTTGAACAATCTGCAGATGGAGCACCATTTTTAACGTGTCCTTCTTACAAGCACAACAAGCACTATGTGTGGGAGTTGCTATTGGGAAGAGCCACCCCACATGATGAACAATGTTTAAATCCTGGTGAGGACATCTCACAAGGATAACTATCTATCCTAAAACTAAGTTGCTATTAAGCTAACTGCTAACTATATACAAGAAAATCCTGGGAAAACTGAGATACAAAAGTGTGAAGTAATAACCACACAGAATGTTCTGACTCAAGCCGCCGGTGTAAAAAGGAATTGAGGGGAGTCGGGACGGCGCTGGCCCTACATAGACAAAGGTGGGGCTAAGGGCCACAGCGAGTGAGTGCTGCCCCTATGGGCAATGCTAAGCAAAGTTCTCTGGCTCTGGTACACTGGGCATGTGCACGCCTGAGTGAAATGCTCATCAGCAACCACTTGAAGAAGAATATTTTTTTGCAATAGAATTCATATTCAAAGAATTTTGTTTATTTAATTTGGTTATATTCATAGCAAAACAATGACCTACAATATGTCTTTTAATATCAGATGAAAATATGTTTGGTGTAAAATATAAAAAATAGACAGTCTACTGCAGCTATATCCACAAGGCTGTGATCTCATAAAATGTCTTAAACAAAGCAGACTCTTTCGGTTCATGTAGTGGAGATTATAAAAGAATAGCTCAACCTTGTTTATTTGTTTTATCCCAAATGGTGTTTGAGAGTCAATGGGTGACTTTTTCTGATCTAGTACCAAACAGATACCTCACTATGTTACCGGGGTGGGGTGGGGGTGGGGGTGGGGTACTTTTGATTCTCTTTGCATCAGAATTTTTAGAAATAGTTATTACAAAAAAAAATTGTTACTGTATAATTTTCTCCCTACTGCAAGATGACTTTAATGACACAGCAAACAGTAAGGTGTTTGTGGTACTGAAATAATTCAAGTCTTTTATAAATACTTCAGTTTAGCTTTTACTTTCAGAACAATAACCTGATTTATAAGCTCCAGCTGGTTCAATATTTACTCATTTAAAAAAAGTATTTTACAGGCTTGGGCACTTGAGATTACAAGCTGACAACAGGCGTCCCCCCTAAATTTATTAGTTTCTTGCTGAAAGCTGGACAAGAAAGATATGCACAAGGTCATAATGCAAAGTATACTGTATAAGGAAAAGCCCTTGGAAAGTAACTTTTTTTGTTTAATGAAATCGTACCAAAGAGAACATGTAGCACAGATAAACTAAGTGAAAGCCTTATTTCATTCATACAGCTTCACACGACTGAACAATAATGTTTTACAGTCTGTTGTGAGAAAATGTATGGACTTGGAAAATATACTGTATTTGGAACAGGAAGCAAGCACAGAACTCATACTTTTTTTTCTCTCGCTTTTTTTTTTATTAAAAAAAAAGAGCTAACCCTAATACAAGGCTACTGAACTGATCTTCCCGGCTCCACTAGAGTCCAATTGCCTTTATTACATACACCTTAATACAGTAGATAATACACAAAATCCCTCGATTCCCAAAGCAGCTTTACAAGCAGAAAACCCCATAGATTCCTCTTTTGAAAAACAAAATATAGAAAAAACAATACCATTAGTGCCTCAGTTCTGGTTTGGTCGATTTTCTTCCAACTTCTAACAATTTTATGACCTTTTAAATAATAGACAACTGTTCAGAGTTACCACTAAAATATATTGACCTGTTAAACTAACTCAGTATGCACAGCTTCCGACTCTGCATTGCCAGTATCAATGAGTTCACAGTCACTTCAGACTTGAATTTAACTTGACAGCAGTTTATGGAATGCTGAAACTCCAGTGAGAACTGGCATAACCTATCAGAGTATCTACTACAATCATGTTGGTAAGTTACTTGAGGAGAATTAAAAAGAAGCTACATTTTTTATTTGTTGGTTGAACGTCATGACATGACAACTACAAGTGATCTAATAGTTGCTTCTGTCCATTGTAGTCTCAATATATATTGCGGTTGACAGGAAGTGCAGAGACTCAAGTACAGAGTAAGGGCATAACACTCAACTAAATGTAAAGGTAATTAAAGGGCATAGCACTCTCATCTAAAGGTAATTAAATACTACAAGTCACCAGAAAACAAACAACAATATACAATAGCTAGTACCAACTGAAGAGAGGGAAAACAGTGAAAGTCATTTTCATCTCTGTCTCTCTTTATAAAAAGAGCAACTCCATATTTCAAGGTTAGTAAAACATATACATCATCATGTCATATTAATTTTTAAAGAGCTGATGTACACAAAAACCATTATGATAGACACTCTCTTGATCTAACAAATTACCTTACTGACCGAGGAAAGCACTGGGATGGACTATTCCCCTGTTAAGTAATGGCCTGTGCAGATTAGGTTTATGGTGTTATGTACAGACACACAGTCCAACTTCATAGCAGATGTAGGAGAATTTCAACTTACATTCTCTTTATTTACCCTGGTGTTATTATTCATTTCCATACTTTGGTGTGTTCAGTTGAAAACTGATCTGGAGGAGTCTCACTGCCATGTATTTACTATATCCCAAGGCAAGATTCCCATGCACATGCTTTGTTACATCTCTCATTTATATAGCAGCAGCCCTGGAGGTAGAGATACATATCTTTTGCTTTGAACTCAGTGAACCTTGTATCTTTCTAATGAAATAAGACGTTGGCAGCATTCTACTCATTAATTCTAGTGAATATAGGACATCTACAATGTCATTTATTCACAAAGTTTACACATATACACACCCAGACACACACAATTTTCTTATGCTTGAAAACAATCAGATAACATATTTTGATTCTGTTAATTCAGAAATATCCACAAACCAATAATTTAATTAATAAACTCTACTCTTACCATATCAAAATTGCTGAAACACCTACATTTAATCAGTCAACCAAAATTTCTGCTAATTGTTCCAGTCGAGCATGAAATTTGTTGGCAATTCTGTTCAACCCAAATCCTATATTTCCAGCCAAGCAATTTTTGTAGCAATTATATAGTATGTGTGCAAAATAAACATTGTGAGGCAGCGGGATACCTTTTGATAAACAATCTGAACACAAATAGACATTTAGAACTGAAAGTAAATTCACAGATCTTATAGACTATATAGTTAACATGAAGCAGCTTTATGGGGCTATTAATATTAAAATATTAGGGACTGATTCTCATTTACACCAGCCTATTACCCTCTCTTTTCAGGTATCTCTACACTGTCACTCAAAGGTAAATAAATAATCAGGCCCTAGCTCTCTGAATTTCAAAAGTGTGTTCTCCGCAGGCTTAGAAATTGGATAAATAATAGAACATTATAGATTATAAAATTGTAAGTTCATTTTCCAAAGTTAGGTGCATGAACTTTACCAAGACATGTACCAGTTTTCAGACAAGCAGGTTTTTAACAAAAATCAAAATCACAATGATATTGTCCTATTTATAAGGTGATACAGGGTAAAAAGGGTGAATTAGGCAACTTTTTCCAGGCAGACATTCACTATAAATAGATTTCTTATATGCCAAAAAAGGGAAATAATATTTTAAAATTTGAAATATTGTTGACCTGATTGCAGGCTACAGGCTTCACTTTTTTCACTTTGTGTTTAACAGAAGTGGTACATGGGATACAAGTCATCATAACTCTGTGACCAGCATGCACAGTATCTAGATTAATTCTCTGCTTTGAGCAATAGACTCAGTACTTTCATATATGTCTAGATATAAATCTAAAGAGAGCAGCAAAACATTTATGCCAGTTTAAGGTCATTAGGTCTTAGCAGTGTTATGTTACTGCAGTTTTAGACACAACAAATCCTGCATCTTGGCAAGGGCTTTGACTAGATGACCCCTGCAGTCCCTTCTAACCCTGTGGCTCTATGATTCTATGATTGTACATGACCACCGTACCTGGAAATAAATACAGTGTGAAACCTATTAAATTTAATTTTAAGACAAACACTTCTTATGATTTTTCTCTTGTATAGAAAAATATAAAGTACATTGTATGAGGGAGGAGTTCTTAGAGGGATTAAATTGTTCTCTTCCTAGGTGAGTGCTCTACTATAATAAAAGAATGATCTTATATATTTACTTTTTATATAGCATCCTTCATAGACCATATGACAAAAGGCTATTCAGAGAGAATCAGTCATTAGCTAAAGCGAAAAGAAAGGTTTTAAAGCAAGATTTAAAATAAAGTGACTCAGTAGTCTGGGAGACAGAAAGTTTTCCACATAAATGAGGCAGCACAATTGAAAGGGTGACTTCTAGCCATGCAGTTTTACAGGAAAAAGAGAGAAAACAAAGACTGGATGAACAGAGGGAGTGGGCAGAGGAGTAGGCACAGCATGTTAGAGGTCAAAGTGTCCAACAAATCAGTGTAAGTGCGGTAAAGCTGAAAGGCAATTCTGAATTGGATTTGGATATGGTAGAAAGCCAGAAAAAAGTGAGAGAATAAGCTGATATAGTTTCCTTTTTCTTGTGGCAGGAGTGTCACCTGACCACATTATTCTGGACCCAAGAAGTTTAGAGTGCATGTATTTAGAAGGACCTCAAAATATGGTAGTACAATAGTCAAGACAAGGAATAATTAAGGCATGAATCGGGATTTTAGAAGGAAAAAAGATCAGGGTTAAGACTATTACATCATGGTCCAGACAGGACACTAAGCTGATTTACAGTCAAAGGTGGTGTCAGAGGAAAAAACAAAGTTCAGGGACAAAGATGACTCTACAGTTGTGACCTTGCAAGAAAAATGTGGGTATGAGACAAGGAAAACGTTAGCAGAAATAGTGCCGCTGGATAAAGAGGGAATTTGAAATACTTAATAGTAGAAAAACATGGTGTAGCCAGGACTGTCAAGAGAGAGAAAAAATGAGGGGAAATGGAAAATTCAAAAAGGAAGTGTACAGAAAGGAGAATTAGAAGTCATTTACATATAAATTGTCCAAGGTAGAAACTAGCTATGAATCATCCTAGAAGGAGACAAGCAAAGGGCCTGATTCTCAATTACATTAAGGGATTTTACCCAAATCTGGCAGGGTAAAGGGGCCTTAAAATGGGAGTAAACAATATTTACTTAAGGTCACTCTACACTGTCAAAGCAGTGTAATGTTGTGTAAGCACGGAAGACAATGAGGAACATGATGTTTAATGACAGAGCAATGTCTGGGGCAATCCAAAGTGGATGGAGATAAGAAGAAATAATCCTCCTCCTGGAATGAAAGTGAACTGATTAGAGAAAGAAGATTCAAACTATGAGAGGAGAGTTTTGGAAACACCAGCTGCTTCATCAAAATAAAGTGTAATGCTGATAAAGCATGCTACCAGCTTAATTTTGTACAAAATAATCAAGTATGCTTAGGTTGTGCTTTTTAAAATTGCTCATTAAATTATTCAAATTAAACAAGAAAGTAAACCCAGTTTAACTGGATTTGTTTGCAAAGCCAGTTAAAAAAGCCCCAACACTTTATTGGCAAGGGGAAACAATAAATAGCCTATTAGAATAAACTTCAATTATCAAAAATCACAAAGCCCAACTACTGGATCTTATTGTACTTTAGCAAATCACCCTTATTTCTTAATAGTCATTTATAGCAAAATTACAGTCACTGGACTGTAGGCAAGGATTCTAACTTTCCCATTGAACTAAATGGGAAACATTTTGATCTTTGCCTTAGAACTACAGTGACTCCTTGAAATTAAAAACCATTCAATGTACTGTAAATGCTTCTAACTGCTGAATAAAGGAAATAAGACTAGATGTTCTTTTAATTCTATAATTCTTGAGCCCCCCTTAACTTGACAGAAGTAATTAAATGTGTACATGGAAATCTGAAGTGCCTACAAGGGGTTCAGTTAGTTACTAAGGGTGGGATCTACAAAGGGGCTTCAGCATTGCAACGCTGAGCACAACAGGGCCTAGAAAAATCAGTATTGTTCCTGTGATACACAAAGCCAAGTTAGGCACTTAGGCTCCCGAAAAAGATAAATGTGGGGAGATAAGCACCTAGGAATGTAATCCATGAAAGCCAGCACTCTAGGAGGGAAGCTGCATAAGGTAGCCAGTAGGAGATGCCAGCCAGAGGAATGTGTGCTAAGCCCACCCCTCTCATGGAGATAGGTGCCTAGGTCCAGGCTGCAGGAAGATGCCTAGCTCTGCTTAGCAATCCATGTATGGAGCCCAGCCACCTGGAGTCAGACGGCTTAGATGCCGAAGCTGCTTCTTGTGGCAATGAGTTGGGCACCTGCCTCACTCTATGCAGCGGCAGTGGTTGCGGCAGCACCCACCTTATAACTTATGTCCCAGTGGTTAGAGCACTTGGCTGTGATGTGGGAGACCCAGGTTCAATTCCCACCCCCTCTCTGCCAGAGGGGGAGAAAACCTTTGAATAGGTGTCTCCCACTTCTCAGGAGAGTGCTCTAACCCTGTTGAAGCTGTTCCACTGTGGATAAACAATGAAAGAGTGATTGGAGCATGAGGTCTGGACTCAGCGCCTCCCAGGCAGAGCCCTAATCACTAGACTACACAGTCATCCTCTCTCCCTCTTTCTGTTCTAACAAGTGTTTAATTATTTATCCAAAGTCAAACAGTCATTGGAGGCATCACCACCACCTGCTTTGGATGGATTTTGAATGGGACCCAATCCAGTAGGCAACCTCTGAGCATGCCTGCCAGATCGGGCCCCACATGTGACTTAGGCGGCCGAATGCCTGTCTTCCCCGGGTTTATGAATCACTCTGGGGCTTAGGCAAGAGATAGGCATCCAGATGCCCAAAGGGAGGCAGCAGTGCACATGCTAAAAGGCTGAGACTTAAGTGCCTAGGGAACTTTTACTTTGAAAACATCAGTGCTGAGGGAAGTTAGTTTCCTTCGGGGTTTGGTCTGAGTTTGGTGCCAAAACTGTGACTTAGGCGCCTAAGTACATTTATGGATCTGGGCCTAAGTGGCTACTGGAAATTCAACAAGTCTATTGGATGTGACTAAGAAGATTACCGCACATTTACATAAAATAATATTAAATAAGGAGCATTGATTTGGCAAAAAACGATGTCCAGTTTATGAAGGGCAGAAACCAGATGTATATTTTTATTATAATGGGGCCAAATCCTTACTCAGCTCTTACTCAGGCAATGATCCTTTTTCCTTTGGCCTACAGTGGTATGGCAGTTTAGGAACCAATTAAATTATTATTGTATATGGTTTGTTTAGAATAGAGCTCACGGTGTGCTAAGTGCCTCGAGGCAGATACGAAGCTCACATTCTAAGGACAGAGCTTAGGAGGAATGGGAAACAACATATATAATTTAACTTAATTTACATGTCAGCTAGAACCACTGTAAGCAGCATGGTGGACGTGGGCCCTCAAAATGGACTTGTACGTGGAAGGAGCAGAGGCCTGGCAAATGAGTTCAGAATCTAAAGAGTCCCTAAATGGTTTAGCGATTGTAATGGAAGTAAAAGGATGGATCTTGGATTGAGTGAGGAGCAAGAAGCAAGAGGATTTGGAAATGGCCTGGCTGTGTGGAGTAAAGAAGTTATAGGAGTCAAAATAACCCTCAGACTGTGGAGTTGAGTGATGGGAAGGATGATATTGTTATTAACATTGACAGTTAAGGGGAATGGGAGGGAAGATAAGTAGTTTGGTTTTGGCTATGTTAAGATTAAGGGGATGATGAGACATCCAAAAGGAAATGCCAGAGAGACAGGCCAAGATGACAGATTGGATGAAAGGCAATATATCAGTGTTGTAGAGGTAGATTTTCTGAATCATCAGCACAGAGGTGGCAGTTGAAGGTGCATGAATAGATGAGACAACCTAGAGATAGGGTGTAAAGCGGACAGAGCAGTGGCCAGTGATAAAGCCCTGGAAAAGCCCCATAAGCTGTGAGAGACAGAAGGAAGAAGATGCTGAGTAAATGGACATAGAGGATGATGGACAGTATCAGAAAAGTACACTGATGATGTTGAGGAGGAGACAATGATAAACAGAGTCAAAAACAGCAGAAAAAATAATGAGGATTAAGCATGTCCATCAAAGTTGTTTTTTCAGTACTTTGTACTCAGCTATTGCAAATGCAGGTGGTTGTAAAAAAGGCACAAGGATGATCAAAGTCCACGGAATTCTATTTTTGCTATTTGAACCAGTTATTTATTTTAAATACGGAGACTGGCCAAACAGTACCAAAAGTCTCAAATTATAAGACATATTTTTGCAAATTCTAGATAAAAATGACAATCTTGCAAAATAAAACCTTACAATGGAGCAGCTGCTTGGCATATTTTTAAATGCAATTTGCACAAAAAGATAGGATCCAATGAAATGTCACTATATCACACTGGAAGTACTGTGTATACATGCAGATGTATTGACACTGTACTCAATCATCAATATGAATGCACAGTACTCATGTAAATTCACAACATCATGTAAGCTAGACAATATTAATGAGCCGTATTCTTACTGTGCAATTTGAGTGGGAGACCTGCAGTACTGTATGTAATGGTTGCACTGACATTATATTGTGCCCAAAGGACCAACGGATCAATACAATGTCATTGGAAGCGCTAGAGTTATTACAGTGTCAATAAAAGAATAGACACTGTGTCATTGACTTTATATCTGGTCCAAAGCACCCATGAATCAGACACAATGTCAATGGAAGGTTGGGGCAGGGGTTGCAATGAAAACATCTCACAGTTATCGACATTATAATTGGAGCTCTTAGTATGTCAATGTAAGTGCCATTACAACATTTTTTGGGGGGGAAGTTACTGTATATTTTTTTCATTTTTATTTTATATAATTAATTAAAACTTTAGAAGTAAACATCTAACATTAATTGCTATATTTTCTTCTATGACATCTTTTATTTAGCAACTAATGGAGGTATATAATTAAAGGAACACAATGTGCATTAATAGCATAGTAATATTAAAATAATGTTGGGAATTTAACTTAATCCAACAAAAACGGAACTGTGGCTGCTGATCTATTTTTATTGCGTCCTTTTGTATTTAAGTATTGCAGTGCAGCTATCCATACACTTATCTAAATCCCCTTATAACTTAATAGAAAGCTGAGAATCAAGAACAGAGTGGCAGCTGTAACTTTTATTACCTTGCTTTGTAAGTTCAAGATAGACCTATAATGTAATTTTAATATCCCTCTTTCTTACACAGTAGATGCATGGGCCAATCAATAAATTGCATCATTTTCATTTAATCTTCAGTACCACATTGTTTTAGTACAGACTACAGTGTACTGTAATGCTAGGAAAACTTTGAATAGTCTCCATTCTGTGAGTGTGTGTGTGTGTTTGTGTATATATATCAGACAAAATAAAACTCACAGTGAGTATGAAAACAATTACCAGAACATGCTTAGAGTAGGAGAAAAAAAAAACCTGTAAAAACATAACTGAAGTATTTCAGCTTCCACCTCCATTAGTTGCTAAATAAAAGATGTCATAGAAGAAAACATAGCCATTAATGTTAAATGTTTACTTCTAAAGTTTTAATTAAATCAGCAGTATGAAAACAGTCAAAGTTAGGAATCCCCACCTTCCACCCATTCTTTACTCACCCTAAAAAAGAACAGAGCTAAAAGGTTCTCAAACAGAATTACACAAACTTCAAAATGTCAATTAACTTGAAACTACAGCACAGGGATCTGAGTCTTAAGTCTCAGTAACTGGAAGCTTCTTCCGTTTCAAGACAAGGGAAAAGTGTAAGGCTGCTGAAGGTGGGGGCACTGAGTGCTGCAATGTTTGGTCACAAAATAGCAAAGCTTCTTGGCAAGCATAGTGAATTTTTATGTATTACATATTCAAAGTACCCAAATTATGTTAGCAAGAACAATTACTATTGCCTCCTATCTAGTAGTAGGAGAGAGCACCTCAATTTGATAAGTGCTCAATAGACGATTTTTTCACATTATCCACTCCTCCAAGAACCTTAGAGGTCTGACAGACTGTTTTTAATCTTCCATTGAAGGAGGCTATTTAGAAAAGCAAGAGAAGCTTTAAATTTAAGAGGAACTGCCAATAATTCTGGAAAAATTTCAGTTATCCCACCTCACTCCCAAGTTTCACCATAAATAAGATAAAGTAATAACCGTGAACATAATATTGTAAATAAACATAAAGAAATACAGGAAATATAATCTACCAAAAAGGCACCCTTGATTATATATTCATTATTATCCTCACGTTATTCTCTCTCTATTTTCAGGTGAAATTTCCAGAATCCATTTCATGCATTATTGCACTATTCCAATACTGCATTGCCTTGCATATTATGATTTCTCTTTCAGTGTATTGCATTTACAATAAAAGGATGTAATAATATAGCTATTGACCACAAATGAAAACGTTCTATATATTGTGTCCTTTAAACCTCACAAATAAAACAATATTGAAATTCAACTCACAGCGTTTTGGGTTTTTTTGTTTTTTACAGTAATCTCTGTTAATTAAGATAGATGTGAACTGTTAACTAGAGAGCGCTGTGTACTCTAAGGACTAAACATAAGGTTTGTTTCCTCATTTATACCTGTATCTTAAATTCCTTCGGCACTCATCCGTCAAGAAAGGGCTGCCAGGTGAACTGACTGTCACTCTAGCCTAGGCTAATAGTTTCTCCAGTGGCTTTTGTTACAACACATGTCATACTATTAAAACTATGCTCCTTGAAAATGGCATAACATATGTAGCTGAGACTTGTCAGCTCCAGGTAATCAGACTCCCCTTGGTTTCAGAAGCAGATGCAGATGAGACTAGCAATATAAATATGCAAATCACAATGGTCCCTTGTCAGCACCACTGTTCCTACCTTTAATGACCCTCGTAGAAAGTCTGTTTGCTCAGCTCCTACTTCCAGTGCTACATCGACAGAAGCAAAGGGGCGGCTGGCCATCTGCTGTCGCTCCCGCATAAGTTGCTGATGGAGGAAAAATGATGTTTTAACAAAGCATTTTAAAAAATAATGTAAAAGTATTCATCTGTTTTACTTTACATCCAATTACAATGTAACAATATAGGTAGCATGCATGTAGCCATATCTATAATGTTAAAGATAGAAATTATTACATTATCACCACAGAACATTTATTTGAGGGCTAAAATGAGAGAGCATTTGTTGTCTACAAACGGTCTTTCCCCCCTCAGGTCAATTGAAATGTACTCCAAATAACTGCCCGTGTTCCTGGCCACTCAAAATAACATAGGTGTTTCTCTAAGTTGGGAGCAAATATGTCAAATGGGAGGAAAAGATAGTTATTGGAAGTCTAACTTCATTGATAAATCAGAGAATGAACACCTGCCAAGAACAAGTCCATTCAGCCTTCAAATTCCCCATGCTTTTGTACTGAAGCCAGACAGAGTTATTAGTGTCAGTGCTTACAATTATATATAGCAGCTCTTCTCCAATTATTTAAACATGAAGAATACAGTGTTGGTATTGGGGAGCTTGTGCCAACATGCTGAAAAACTCAGTTATGCTCATATAGTTCCTTGTGCATATGCCAGTGAGCACATAAGTCTCAACCAATACCACAAAGCTAATTTATATTTCTTCCTCAACCTGTAATTATAATACTCATTAAACCATGATGAATAAAAATGATGACCAGAACAAGATATTACAACTTTTACTTATCTGGTTCTGTGTGACTAATAAAAGCTCTATTAAATATTTAAAGTTGTGCAATTAAAGCTGGGTTCTCCTTCAAATGAAGACGATGTGACAGCATCTAGAAAAAGCAAAATGCTTGCAAAAATGCTTAATGAGAAAAGATCTAGGTTCCATTTTCTTGGGGTTTTTTTCTCTAATATTTCCTTGCATAGCTTAAAATATTAGATATTGGCCTTTGAATGTAAATGCTGTCAGCACTGTGACATACTGTTCATAAAATTCCCTTTGAGATAATAAAGGGTATACAATCAAATACCTGAAGGCAGCTTATTATTTAATGCTCTTGATTTAATGCCTATTATAATGCTGCAAAGTACATTCATAACATTTCTCATGCATTTTTGTTCTCTATTTGTATTTTAATTTTTTCTAATAAATATAAAATACCATTGTTGACATTAAAATGAAAATAATGCGACTGTCACCTGGCTGATAACCAGTATAATCCTAAATTCTGATCATGTCTATGTGCACGGCACCTTGTAGGAAGCATTTGCAGAATTGGGCCCCTCATTTGTCATGTCCTTTGAATAACTGATAGGTCTGTGGGCAAAACTACATACTGTATATTCAGACTGAACAAAAGCATATTTTGAATATCTAGATTATTAAAAACAGACAAATAATTCATTTAAAAAGAACTCAGAAAGCTCTCAGTCAATAATTACTATTAATCAATATTGTGTATTCAAAGATTTTACAGTCAGAAAGGATGAATATGATCTTTTAATCTGCTCTCCAGCATAACAGAGACCATAGAATTTTACTTAGTAAAACTATTAAATTACTGGGTGCTAAGTTCACCATCTCTATCTCCTTTCTCTGTTTTCTCATAAAACACCACTACACAGGGTCTACGGCCATTGCAGTTTTACAAGTGATGTCACTGGAATGAGGATCGGGCCCATAATTTAATCTGAAGAAAGTTAATGTCTTTATAAAAACACATACAAAAGTATAATTGTAACATATACCTTGATATCACACCTGACCCCATTAAAAAAAAAACCACACACACACACACAAAACCAAACCAAACCAGAACTCTCTTCTCAAATGTTTAAAGGCTGATTGATTGTGGGAAGTCAACGACAAATTTCTAAATCCTTCAAATATCACTCCTTTTACTGCCTGACTTATCAGTGCAGCCAGAAATCACCTAATCAGGTTGCTTTTTCAGCTCAAACCTCCCTGGTATGGGAAAGAAAATTCTGAGGACAATCATAACTAACTTTACTCTAAGAGTTTGTGTCCAGAGATGATATATGGATTCAATTACTAATTTTATAACCAAAAAGAATTATTTTTAAAAAACCTTTTTATTTAGGCAAAGTTACAATAAAATGTTAACATATACATCATACATTATTTATTCAGGATCAGATTATTACTAAATGAACGATTATTTTTTGAAGTACAAAATGAAACAAAGCTTCTCAGATACAAAATAACATATGCTGATATCTAAGCAGCAACATTACTATTATTATTATCTAAGTCAGCAAACTTATTATTATTATTATTATTATTTGTCATTTCTACTATGCCCCCATGGGTGTGACTGGCATGTTACAAACAATAGGTCCCTGCCCCAGAGAGCGTAAAGTGTGCATTTACTAGAGTACAGATAAGAATGCCAAAGCGCAGAAGGATATGGGAAGCAAGAGGATTTCAATGCTAAAAGATCATGGGATATGATTTGTTGTACACACAGCTTTTTAAAAATATATTAATATATTGTCACTTCACAGTAAGTCAGTCAAAAGGGCGGCAGGGTGGCGAGAAGATGAACCTAAAAGGACACTAAGAGACGTGAGCCTTCAGGAAGGATATGAAGGAGGAGAGGGAGGGAAGAAAGTGCCAACCTCATTCTGGCTATGTGGTTAGTACAAGTCAGTATTGGACTCTTTATTCACCTCAGGCTGTGTGGAATATGTTCTCCCCCCAACAATATCATAACAGTGATGGACTAGGGAAGTTATGTAACATTTTTTAACATACTGTGACAGGGTCGGGCCAGATGGCTACAGAAGAGTGACAGGAAGCAGACATATTTGCCCCAGGTTAAGTAGGTCCCTTTTCCCTGGGTAAGGTAATAGGGAAGGTTTTTTGTTTTTTTTTCTTTTTGAAACAGAAAAGAAGTTTAATTTGTAACACTTACAAAGAATTACCAATAAAAACAGAACAAACTATGCAACAAAACAACGCAAACAGAAGGTATAACACAGCAGCTTTCAGGAGGGAGAAGTGTTCAGGCTAGCCAGGGCCCAGAGCGGGGGGGCTTCCTCGACACTCGTGGTCTTCCACCCTCCTGAGTTACCTGGTGGCCTAGAGCGGGGGGGCTTCCTCGACACTCGTGGTCTTCCACCCCCTCGAGTTACCTAGTGCCGCGCCCAGTGTCACCGATCCTCCCTCTCCTGAGAGTGCCCGGCAAGATGGGCACGGCTGCGGGGTGGGCGGTTTAGGGGTGGGGGGCATAGACACCCATGTATTATAGGACCCCTCCTAGATGACAGTAATGATGGTATCCACAGCGGCAACGGCTGGGGCTGGCGTCTCTCGCTCCTCCCCTCAATCAAAGGGTCAGACGGAGGGAACCAGACAGGGTCACCGAGCAGAGAACCCCGGACAGCGTCCACCGCTCCTCGAAGGCGTCAAGGGAGTCGGTGGACGCCACCCAGAGGAACTCTGCCCAGATACGTGAATGTACTGAGGATCGGAAAAAGGCCCTACAATCGCAGGATGCTTCATGGGCCCACCTCCCCTCTCTGGTTTTATAAATGACTGTTTTAGCCGAGGCTAGGAGGAGGTTAACCAGGAGGTCTCGTGATTTTGTGGGGCCATGGATGGGGAGTGTATAGATAAAAAGGTGAGGGGAGAAATGAAGCCAAAAGCGCAATAGAATATTTGTGAGGAGCCGGAAAAGGGGCTGCAATCTGGCACACTCTAGATATACGTGCGCCAGGGTTTCCCTTACACTACAAAAAGGGCAAGTATCCGGGATGGGGCTAAACCATGTCAGAAACACGCCCGTGCTCACAGCTCCGTGAAGGAGCCGCCAACTGATGTCCCTGACGGGCCTCGAGACCAAGGTGGAATACAGGCTGGCCCACCAAGGTTGCTCACCCTCCAAGGGTGGCAGGAGGTCCCGCCACTTTGCATTGGGGCGGGACACCAGGGTGTGGGCGTGAAGCATGAGTGTGTATATAAATAATTCCATGGTGCGATTTGAAAACTGACAGCTTGCAGTGAAAGGGTGAGGGGTTTGTTGGGATCGGCAGGATAGGGGCCCAATGGAAAGGTCCGGCGGGCCTGGGGTAGAGGATGGGCGGGGTGCACCCTTGCGCAAGACTCAGTTAACATGAGCCCGAGCAGCGGGGGTCAAGGCGGCCTTCACCTCCTGAAGTACGCGCCGGGGGGTACGAGGGCTGGAGAGCCCCATGCGCCGAGCGAGCGTCAGGGGATCCAGCCAATCTCTCCAGTCGTAGTCCAGGAGGTCTCCGACCCTCGTGACTTCCGCCAGGACCAACCTCTGGCGCACCGAGCGGGACTCCGCCACCTGCACACGGAGTTGGGGATTGTGTAGCAGGGGCTCCATGAGGAGATCTGCTCCCACGGTGGCCGCCACGGACCTGGTCGTTAGAAATAGTTTCCAGGTCCGGAGGAGAGTCCTGGTAGAAGACCGGCAGCCCGGAGAGGTCTCGAGGAAAACCTCTCGGACAAAGATAAAAGAGCTGCCGGTCGTATCGGAGCCCTTGGAAGCGGCGCAGGAAGGCGTGCGCCAATATGCTCCACGTCGAACTACCTGCACTATAAAGGAGCCTCTGCAGGGCCTGAAGGCGGAAAACGCGGACCTGAGTGTACAGACACTTCAGGCCCTGCCCTCCGTCCTTCAGGGGTAAATGAAGAACTCCAACAGGGGCCCAGTGCATTCCTGACCAAAAGAACTCTAGAATCAATCTCCGGAGGTGGGTCAGGAAACCCGGGGCCGGGGTCAGGGTATTGAGCCGGTACCAGAGCGTGGACAGGACTAGTTGGTTAAGCACCAGTGCTCTCCCTCGGAGGGAGAGACATCGGAGTAGCCTCGTCCATTTCCGGATCTGCTCTATCAACCCGCCCTCTAAATTTTGCCAGTTCTCCGGCGGGGAAGGGTGCATGGCAGAAAGGTAAACGCCGAGATAGAGCAGTGGACCCACACTCCACCAGATGGTCTGAAGCGCGGGTGAGAGGGAGCTTACCTGCCGCCAGTCCCCCACCGCCAAGCCAGAGCTCTTGACCCAGTTGACTCGGGCAGAGGAGGCTGCCGAATAGATGGCCTGGCATGCCTTCACTCGCGCCAAGTCGCCCGGGTCCTGGACCACAAGGAGTACGTCATCGGCGTACGCCGACAGGACCAGCCGCAGCTCCGGCTCCCGCAGCACCAACCCTGTCAACCTCCTGCGGAGGAGACAGAGGAAAGGCTCGATCGCCAGAGCGTACAGCTGGCCCGAGAGGGGGCACCCCTGCAGCACTCCTCGCCCGAAGCTGACCGGTTCGGTCAGGGTCCAATTGAGCCTAACCAAACACTCCACGGAGGTGTACAGCACCCGGAGAAAACTCACAAACTGAGGTCCGAATCCAAATGCCTGCAGAGTGCTCAGAAGGTACCCATGGTCTACTCTATCGAACGCCTTCTCCTGATCAAGAGACAGGAGGGCGAACGACAGACCATCTCTCCGCCCGAGTTCCAAAAGGTCTCGGACTAGAAATAGGTTGTCAAAAATGCTGCGACCCGGGACAGTATAGGTCTGGTCTGGGTGGATCACGTCCGCCATCACGGACCCTAGCCGCAGCGAGATTGCTTTCGCTACGATTTTGTAATCCATGCTAAGGAGTGAGACGGGACGCCAGTTTTGTAAATCGCGGAGGTCCCCCTTCTTCGGCAACAAGGCGAGAACCACTCGCCTGCACGACAGAGGGAGGACCCCGCTCTGCAAGGACTCAGCCCAGACAGTGACTAAGTCTGGGCCGAGGATGTCCCAGAACGCGCGGTAAAACTCCACGGTCAGCCCGTCCATGCCTGGAGATTTATTGGTGGGCATGCGACGGAGGGCTTCCGAGAACTCGGCCAGGGTGAGAGGCAGCTCTAGCCGCTCTCGGTCACCCACGCTGACTGTGGGGAGTTCCTCCCAGAGCACCCCGCAAGCGCCAGGATTGGTCAGATCTGGGGAGAAAAGGCTTGTTTAGAAGTCACGGGCCCTCCCACACATCTCCTCCGGATCCGTGAGGGGTGTGCTGTCTTCCGCAAGAAGGCAGGTGACGTGTTTTTTGGCCCCCCTCGTTTTCCCCAGGGCATAGAAGAAGCGGGAGCCGCGGTCCCTCTCCCGAAGGAGGCGGATGTGGGACCAAACGAAGGCACCTTGGGCACAGTGGTCCTCGAGGGCCCGGAGCTCGTCCCGCTTCTTCTGGCACGCTCCGCAGAGGGACGGATCCTCGGGGTTGGTGGCCAGGCGCCTCTCCATCTCTAAGACCTCCCGTTCCAACTGCTCTATAGCCGCATTTTTCCGGCTGGTGCCCCGAGTGTAGTCACGGCAGAAGAGCTTGGCGCGCACCTTCCCTAGATCCCACCATTGCCGCACCGAGGGAAAGGCACGCCACTGCTCTCGCCAGGCCAGCCAAAACTCCCGGAAGGACGTCACGAAGCTCTCGTCCTCCAACAGGCTGTTGTTAAAGTGCCAATAGGCCGGCCCCGGTTTCTCTGCACGGAAGGAGACCGTTATGGTGGCTAAATGATGGTCAGAGAATGGGGCCGGCTGAATGGTGGAGGAGTGGGCCTGTGAAACATGGAAACGGGATAAGTAAATACGGTCCAACGGAGAGTGGTGTGACCGATGGGCCTCCACCCAGACAAAGGTGAACGTGGAAGTGTCGTCTGGGTGATGGTCACACCAGACGTCCACTAGGGAATGATGTTCGACTATTCCTCGAAGAATGTTCGCGGCAGCTGGGCTCGGCTTGGCTCCTGAGTGGTCCCGTTCCTTGAGGGTGGTGTTAAAGTCCCCTCCCATGATCAGGCACTTGTGCGAATCTAGGGTGCCGAGGAAGTCGGACACCCGCTGAGAGAATTGTGGCTGCTTTGGGCTCGTTTGCGGGGCATAAATGTTAACAAGGTTGACCACGAGCTCCTCCATACAGCCTCGAAGGTGCAGCAGGTGGCCCGGCACGGCCTCAGTGACCCCTAGCACCTCGGGCCGTAGGGTGGGGGAGAACAGGGTCGCCACTCCAGCTTGCCAAGTCGTGAAGTGGCTAAAGTATACCCCGTCTCCCCACTCCAGCCGCCACCTGGCCTTGACGGTCGGGTCCATATGGGTCTCCTGCAGGAAAGCTACAGAATACCCCCTTTCCCGAAGGTAAGAGAGCACCTGGGACCTGCAGAGAGCCATCCTACAGCCCCTGGTGTTCAAGGTTGCAATAATGAGAGGCGTCATGCGGAGGGCTGGGGGGGGGTGGGGGGTTCTTATTGGTGGGGGTGTTCGTGGCCCCCAGAAGGTTGCGCAGCAACCCGTGACCCATCCCGTGGATGAGTAAATCTTTTCGGAAGCTGTGGGCCCGCTCGTAGGCCACAGCACCGCGCTTTCCTTGCCCCCTGCCCTCCTTTATAAGGGCCCTTGTGGCCTGAAGAATTTGATCAAAGTCCCCCCATAGCTGAAGAGCTAGCTGTATCCTATTGCGGGCGCCACGGGTGTGTTCTAGGAACTTCCGTAGTGCATGCCGCAGCTCATGGGAGGGTGGGGTTATGATTTCCGGGGTGTTCCCTGGTGGGGCTCTTAATGCAGCCTCGTGGTCCGCTAAGGCGGGTAGGCAGGGTGTGGACCACCGATGGGGCGTCTGACAGGCTGGGGTTATTAAATCCATTTCACGCCTTGGGGTGGAAGGGGATGGCGGGGGAAAAATTGCAACTCCTAATGGGTCGCAACTAGAAAGTGCAAAGACGGCTCCCTGGGGGGAATCTGTGGAAGGCGGGAAAGAAATAACCCCAGGGGCGGCAATTGCATTGCAGGAGGAGGTGAATTGGGCAGGGACAGAGGTGGGGGCAGGAGCAGAGGTAAGGCTCTGGGCTTCAGGAGGCAAGCAGCTAAAAGAAGGTGCCTCCTGAGCAGAGTCGAGGATTAAGGGGTAAGGGAGGGGGCTCCCAGTGACACTAGGCGCTGGCTCCGTGGTGGTCTTGGCGGCCATGGCATCAGGTGGTGGACCACCTTCTGCGGGGCGCTCACCCGGGAAGGCAATTAGGGGGAGGGAGCATGGGGAAAGGGGGGCTGGGGTGAGGTTGCCCAGATCGAGGCCAGCTGGCAGTAGATCATCCTCTCCCTGGGTGACCGGGGTCAAATCTAGGGCCTCAATCTCCGCATACACAGAGGAGAGGCCAACTCCTGCTACCCCAGGGGCCTCTCCTTTAGGACCCGCCTCAACGGTCGCCTCGGGGTTCGCGGGGGGTTCGGGTGGTATCCGGGCAGAAGGAACTTCCTCAGGGGTCTCGGAGGGGAGGGTCTCTCGTGGAAGAGGGATTCTGCCCTCCAATGTCAGTCTGTCTTCCCCTCCCGACACCAGCGGATGGATCTCACTCGTGGCCGTAGCGGAAGGCTCAATATCAGTGCCTCCCTTCCTGGTCTTCCGGGGGGCTTCTGCATCGGATGGGTGCAGCGGAGCTCGAGCCTTCCGCTTGCCTCGCTTCCCCTGGACTAGGATCCAGCCCTCCATAGCGTCGTCTGGGGGTTGGTTAGCAGGGGTCATGTCGGGGGGCGGAAGCGATGGTTCAGGGGTTTGGGGGGGTAATGGTGAGGCAACATGAGGGGCGGGGGGTTCTCCTTGGGGCGGGCCCTCTCCTATACCCGGTAATATCTTGGCCACACCCTCCTCCATAGCCTCTGCCGGATTGGTAATAGCAAGGGTGGGACTCCCTTGCTCGCCTGGGCGTTGTAGGGAAGGTGTTTCTTGGGCCCGGACGGGAGCAGCGGCGGGTCGAGTAGGAGGAGGGTTGGTTTCAGGCGCCGGGCGGCCAGGGGCATCGGCAACAACGGGGCCGATGTCCTGCCGGGTCTCGGGTGCCCCTCCCCCCTGGGCCAAAGGGCAGGTCTCTGCGGACATGCCCCGCTGAGCGGCAGAGGTAGCACTGGGCCTCTCCAGTGGAATAAAAGACCCGATAGCGGGCTCCTTGGTAAGGGACTAGGAAGGACCCCTCAAGCGCCTCTCCATCACGCGCCGCCGCCGGCGGTAGAAGCTGCACTTGCTGGCAGAACGAACGGACGTGACGGAGGGTGGGGTCCTTGCAGCCCAACGGGAGAGGGCTGATGACAGAGACAAGTTTCCCCAGGGTGGAGAGAGCGGGTAACAGGGCAGCATTGGGTAAAAAGGGAGGAACGGAGGTGAGGACGAGGCGAATGCCCAGGTTTTCTAGCGGCTCTAGGAGGACAAACACTCCCCCCACCGCCAGGCCCCTCTCCACTGCGTCCTGGGCGGTAGCCTCCGAAGCTAAGAAAAAAACGACCTTTCCATACATTTTGGAGGCCGCCACAATAGCCGTGGGTCCTACCACCTTCGCCAACGCCTGCACGTATGTCTCCACGTGGGGCGAGGCGGGCACCAGGAGGCAATGGACACCGTGCCTCCTGGTCAAGGTGGGGAAGGGGCCCCGGCCGCTGGTGATGGTAGCGGAGGCAGTGGGTGGGCGAGATGACGAGGCGGCAGGCATGGGGGAGCCTGCCACCGCCCGGGCATACACCCTGGGGGCCGGGGGAGGGACGTTCGCAGAGCTGGTGGGGGGAACAGCAGGGAGGGATGCCATGGTCGGTGACGAGGCCACAGCGGTGGGGGCAGCCCCTGCCATGGAGGGCCTAGTGGTTTTAGCGGGGCCCTTTCCTTTCTTCCCGCCCTGGCCTTTCCGGCTAACTGGGGGGGGCGGTTCCTAGAATCTGGGGGGGCGGTGGACGTAGCAGCGGCAGTAGTCGCCCCGGTGCCTCCTGCTGCCGGTGCCCCAGCGGGGGCGGTGGCAGGTGTTTTGACAGTGGGGGGGGGTTGGGGGGTGGGCGGGGGGCAGGTGGGGGAGGGACAACTGATATTGTTAGAGGGGCCTTGCCCCTCTCATTCCCCGCCATTGTGAGCAGGGAGAGACGGAGAGACACCAGAAGGAGGAGGGGGGAGGGGGAACCAGATTAACCGCTCCTCCCTGCTGGGCTGCAGGTGGGGGGGGGGGTACCAAATGGATTGGACTGGAAGGGGGGAAAAAACAGAAATCGGGGTCCGGTGATAGGGGCAAGCTGTGGGGTGAACAGTCGGGGGGAGGTTGTGGACCCACGCACGTTTGTCCAAAGAGTCTCGTTTGGTCGGTTGATATGTCCGGTCCGAAAGGCCAAGTTCAAAGCAAACAGCTGGATCCGAAGGCAGATGGCAGGTTGCCAGCAGGGACAGATGGCGGGGGGCCGTGACAGTTGTAATAATGTTGGGGGGGGGGCACCGATGGATCAGGGGGCAGCTCCATGCCACACCCCCTGTGCCGCCACAAACGCAATTAAACCACAGTCAAACTCCTCCCCACGAGAGTATAATTCAAAGAGTTACTCAGTCTTACAGCCCCTTCCACGATGATTTGTAGCTTCCCTGGGCGATTTGTCTGTCTTCTGTTTTCTTCTCCAGCTGTGTTGGCTGTGTTCCAAGGCTTCCGGCAGGCCGAGAATGTTGCAGAGATAAGCTGACAGCAAAACGGCTGGGTCTGGGGGCTTCCACTCCCCCCTCCGGATAGCGGGTCGGCAATCTTCCCCCCCTCCTCCGGGGGGCTCAGCTAAGGCAAATAGCTGCGCCCAAGAGCAGGCGTGGGGGGGGGGTGCTGGTGGCAAGTTGGCAGCCGACCAGCACTCAATGGCAGCAAAAAAAAACGGCAAAAAACCAAACTAAACCAAAAAAGCAACTGGCCCGGTCGGGGGGGGGAACTAAGGCAGAGTGAAAAAGTAAGAAAAATCCAGGTCAGGGGGCTTTAGAAAAGAATAGAAAGCAGATAGCTGAGGAGCAAGCGAGGGACGTCCCGTTTCCCAAGAGGGAAGGTTCCAGAACAATCAGGAACTTTCTGGAAACAATTAAGGCAGACAGGCTGATTAGAACACCTGCAGCCAATCAAGAAGCTGCTAGAATCAATTAAGGCAGGCTAATCAGGGCACCTGGGTTTAAAAAGGAGCTCACTTCAGTTTGTGGCATGCATGCAAGGAGCTGGGAGCAAGAGGCGCAAGAAGCTGAGAGTGAGAAGGCGTACTACTGGAAGACTGAGGAGTACAAGCATTATCAGACATCAGGAGGAAGGTCCTGTGGTGAGCATAAAGAAGGTGCTGGGAGGAGGCCATGGGGAAGTAGCCCAGGGAGTTGTAGCTGTCACGCAGCTGTTACAGGAGCCACTGTAGACAGCTGCAATCCACAGGGCCCTGGGCTGGAACCTGGAGTAGAGGGCAGGCCTGGGTTACGCCCATCCCTTCATCCCCCCAACTCCCTACTTGATACCGGAGGAGTTGAACTGGACTGTGGGTTCCACCAGAGGGGAAGGTCTCTGGTGGCCTGTTCCCCGATCCACTAGGTGGATCAGCAGAGACTGCGGGGATTGTTCTTCTTTCCTTTCCCCATGCTGGCCAGTGATGAGGCTAACTGAGTGAACGGCAGATTTGAGCCATGAAAGTGGCCAAACTGAGAACTGCCGTGAACCTGTGAGGCGAGCAAATCCACCAATAAGCGCAGGACCCACCAAGGCAGAGGAGGAACTTTGTCACAATCTACATGCAATATAGAAGAGGACCAAAACTTTAGAAAGTGCCTCAACTTTTGAGATATCGCAAGGGGCCTGATTTTCATGAACTGCTGAGCAACCATCCTTTGACAATCAGCTTCTTTGATACGTCTCAAGGTGATCAAGCAAAAACTGAAGCACCCTAAAACATGAGTCATTTTTTTAAAATCCTGGCATGGATATTTAAGTTGACTACGATTTCCTTTTCCAGTAATTCCTTGGGACAAATGAAAGATAAGGAACAAGGTTATACATTTATCATAACATGGTAAATTAGTGTCATACCACAAGAACGCATTTTAGTGCAAGAGTCATCCAGTGTCATTTGTTTGACTCAAAAAAGCTGTTCCATCAGGTTGTTCAAGATGTCTTATGAAATAAAGCTCAGCCAGCCAAAATTGCTACACACATTATTTTAAGTTTATTTGAAAACATTATAACAAACAGCTATATTCCTACTGACTCAAAATAACAGAATTTACTAAGAAACAACACAGAATTCATCTTTTAGTCTTCAAATATGAGCTCAAATAACAAACTCAAATATTAAATATAATTTTCTAGATTTATCTGATCATGTCAACCAAAAAAGCATCAAACCCATGATCAGAGTACAGCATAAAATTCTTATTAAGCAACAGAAACCAATTCTGCCTCTTTATCTGCTTCCTCTTAATCCATCCTGTGCTGAGTTTTTATCACTGATCCTGGAAGTCCCAGAATCTTGTGACATGACCTCAGCTAGGATTCAGCCCATTGGTTAACAGTTCATATTAGCTGTGGTTGCCTGTTTGGATATGAGTGAGGCCATTCAAGGATACAAGCCTTCATTTATATGTCAAAATCTGCCTCTTAATTAACATGATGGTTTGTTAATATACATTAGTCCTTCAAATGACTGTTTTGAAGTCACAAAAAACTGTATTCTAATTCGCAGATTGGTGGATTTTTGTGTATGATATTTTAATCCTCCTTCTAAAGAGATGGCCAAATCCTAAAGTCATAAATTAATTCTCATGGAAACAAAACATTTGTTGACTTTAATGTTCATAAGAGTTTCAACTAAGGTCTTGTCTAAACACAAATATTGTACCATTTTAACTATACTGGTATAGTCAAAATGTTACAATCCCCTAGGGTGGATGTAGTTGTGCCCAGTGTTTATATATTTATAATTTATTCCCATATTAAAAGAAAAAGCCACATTGCTAGAAGGCAACTTTATGGTTGGGTAGCTTCTGAGGCCTTATCCACTCAGTTCCCAAGAACTCAGCCCAACTTCGAATTCATCACTGAGGTTTCTTTATTGCCATACAGTCAAACTACACTTAAGTTCATCAGGCTCAAGTGTAGGGGGTGGGTATAGGGCATACCACACATCCAAAATTACAAAGAAACCCTCTTCCTTTATATACACATCACATAGCATTTACTATTAATTGGGCTTAACCAATCCCTGTACAGCTGCTCAGTCCTCACACTGTTGTGAGAGAACTGGATTTGACATAACTCGCAGCCATCTTGTGCTCTTAGCCCCTGTAAACTGGAAGCGAGGACACCTATAGAAATCATTTGGCCTTGCTTAGGCAGACAAAACAAAAACAGCTGCAAGCTGCAGTTTTACTGAATAAAAAAACAAAGTGGAAGGTCAGATTCATGAAAAGAGGGGGAAATGTAAAAAACTGACCTTAATTCTGGTTGTTTGTATTTGTAAGCTTTTTTTGCTGAAGCTGCTTTGCTAATAAAAAAAAATTGTTATTGGCTGTTGCTAGGGAAACTGTTAGCCTATTAGGGGCTACTGTAAGTTATGTACTTTGTTTAAAAAAAAAATTATAAAAAGTTTAGTTAAAAAGTGTGCTTTGGAACAGCCCGAGGAAGCTTTTCTTTGGGCAAGGATCTGGCACCAAAACATCCCCAGCAGCTGGATGGAAGGAGGGCCTCTGGAAGGCTGCTGCTGATTCCTTGAAACCATCTCAGACTTTAGGTAAATATAAATGTTTTGGAATATTATGAATTTACTGTGACAACATACGTGTGTGTGTGTGCTTAAGACCTAATAAAAAGTTGTTTTAGGTAAAAGCACTCTTGCTTTAACCCATAATTTATCAAACAAAAAAGCAGTGTCCCCATTAATTTATTCCTTTCACTGCCTAAAAAAACCCCCAACAGTTAAGTTATGACTACTTTGGTTTCTAAAAACCTTAGGTAACAGCATTACTAACCCTTTACCTTGTCTTTATGTTTCTGACTTATCAATTGTTATCTTGTCCATTGTAGATAGTTCCCTGTGTATTCCTTCTTATCTTAGCTATTACAGACATTCTGTCTCTTAGCTTAGGGACCCATTTACCTATCTCAAATAGCACAGACATTCTGTTTTCAGCCTGCTGATCTATTACCTCCTTAATTCTGACTCCCAAGAAATGGGGCCTCACCTTATATCCAATTATTCATGTCAAGCCAGGCCTACACTTTAGACCAGTATAATTGTCAACACTAGGGGTTGTACCAGTATTAACATTTTGGTAAATATCATACACCTAACCAAAATAGTTATATCAGTACGAAAACTGTGCAAATCGGGCAGTAAGGAAGACAAGCCCTTGAGCTGAGGTGCCAGAAAAGGGGAGTATAACTGATTTACACAGAATATTACATGAGCATCCCCTGCTTCCCCCATTACACATTTTTCTTTGAAGAGATGTGTGTGCTCAGCTGTCAGACTTACCAGCATTTGAGGGACACATACACCCTGTCGACTCCTCTACTCCTCCAGATTGAGTAGGGGGAGTCGACAGGAGAGCATCTCCCATCTACATCACGTAGTGTGCGCACCACGGTAAGTAGGTCTAAGCTACGTCGATTTGAGTTATGCTTTTCACGTAACTCAAATTGCGTAGCTTAGATCGAATTTCCCCTGTCGTGTAGACAAGGCCTAACTCTTTGCTGAACCACAGGCCAGAGTTTTATTTTTTCAGGACTTCTAAAAACAGCATTACACAGAGTTAAATGCTTGAGGCTATCATGTATAAAACGCTGACAAATGGATGTAAATAGTGCCCAGTAAATTTCAAAGGAAGGATACCGTATGCTTTCTTAGTACCACAAACATTTAATACACACTCAATACATTGTAAATAGTGTTAAACACTGTAAATGTTATTTGGAATACTCTGAGTAACTTTTAAACCAAAGTTACTAGACAGTAAATCTACCACTGTTACTCACGTAGACTTCCCTCTTTTGTTTCTGTTACAAACATTCAAATATACGGTTTCAGCATAACATTTTTTATACTTTAGCGCACACATCAAAACACATTCCCCTGTGATCTTCTGTCAAAGATGATATTTCAGTCTTGACAGTGTGACCATGGCATGTAGTATGGACTCTTCAGAGCTTGAGAACCGGCAGTGTCTCTGGGGGCTGGGGGGAAGCGGAGGGGTAGGGGGACTGAGAGAGAGAGAGAATCTGATTGCCTTCTATGATGAGATAAGTGGCCCTGTAGATACAGGGAAAGTGATGGACATGATATAGTTTCACTTTAGCAAAGCTTTTGATACTGTCTCCCACAGTATTCTTGGGAAAAGTATGGATTCTAAAGAAGTATGGATTGGATGCATGGACTATAAGGTGGCTAGAAAGCTGGCTAGATCATTGTGCTCAATGGGTAGTGATCAATGGCTTGATGTCTAGTTGGCAGAGTGCCCCAGGGATCGGTCCTGGGGCTGGTTTTGTTCAACATCTTCATTAATGATCTGGATGATGGGATGGATTGCACCCTCAGCAAGTCTGCAGATGACACTAAGCTAAGGGGAGAGGTAGATATGTTGGAGGGTAGGGATAGGGTCCAGAGTGATCTAGACATACTAGAGGATTGGGCCAAAAAAAATCTGATGAGGTTCAACAAGGACAAGTGAAGAGTCCTGCACAGAAGAATTCCATGCACTGCTACAGGCTGGGGACCAACTCACTAAGCGGCATTTCTGCAGAAAAAGACCTGGGGATTACAGTGGACAAGAAGCTGGATATGAGTCAACAGTGTGCCCTTGTTGCTAACAGCATATTGGGCTGCATTAGTAGGAGCACTGCCAGCAGATCGAGGAAAGTGATTATTCAGCACTGGTGAGGCCACATCTGGAGTACTGTGACTAGGTTTAGGCCCCCAACTACAAAAAGGATGTGGACAAATTGGAAAGAGTCCAACAGAGGGCAACGAAAATTATCAGGGAGCTGAGGCACAAGACTTATGAGGAGAGACTAAGGGAACTGGGCTTATTTACTCTGCAGAAAAGAAGAGTAAGGGGGGATTTGATAGCAGCCTTCAACTACCTGAAGGGGGAGCGGTGTTCCAAAGAGGATGGAGCTAGGCTGTTTCAGTGGTGGCAGATGACAGAACAAGTAGCAATGGTCTCAAGTTGCAGTACGGGGGATCTAGGTTGGATATTAGGAAACACTATTTCACTAGTAGGGTGGTGAAGCACTGGAATGGGTTACCTAGGCTGGTGGTGGAATCTCCATCCTTAGATGTTTTTAAGGCCTGGCTTGACAAAGCCCTGGCTGGGATGGTTTAGTTGGGGTTGGTCCTGCTTTGAGCAGGGGGTTGGACTAGTTGACCTCCTGCAGTCTCTTCCAACCCTAATCTTCTATGAGTCTGTGATGAAGGAGGGTCTCCACAGCTAGCAATATTCCAGTCCTTGGGTTAAGAGCTGACTGGTCCTCTCAGTTGCTGGTGAAACAGAATTCTGCAGCTTGTATCCAAAATGGTACAAGGACTGGGATCAGCATGTAAAATATCAATTTCCTGGATCTCCATAGGGCTCTCACATCTTCTCCCCATAAGCCCAGCTAAATCAGAAAAGAATTCACAAATCCTCACCCCACTAAGTGCTGCCTCATTCTCTCTTTTTATCAGAGACAGAATCCCAGTTTAGAGCAGGTACATGCATGCAAATTCCACAGGCTCTGTAGTCTCTTGGGGTGACAAATGCTTTCCTCCAGCTCTTCTACTAGGGCTATAAAACAAACTGCAGTCGACTAAATATTACCTAATGGATGGCTTCCTTAGTAAATAAAGCTGGAATACTGTTCACCCGTACCCAGCCCTCACTGCACCCACACTTCTTGGTCCAGCTGCTGAGTCCACAAGGTTGTTTTTAACTCCTCTGTTTATGACCTTCCCCTCACCCCCGCTCTTTGATTGGCACAGCTTTCAGAAGGTAACTACAGGTATGACCTGCCGGATGATTTGTTCACAATGAAAATTTCCTATACAGGCTTAAAATAGCTACTGAGCATGTCTAGTAACTATCATACCCTGTTCTGGAAGTTCCTGGGTCTTTCTGACTGAGTTACCCTGCACTCTGCATACATGCAGAGACAGAATACCTCACTAAGATCCATGTCTGATGTCTCCTTCCCTTCTCCTCCCCTGGACAAACAAAGCCTAATGCTGCAGTATAAAGTATGTGGGTTACAAATGCTCTAATTAAAAAAAACTTCCAACTCAGTGTTTAAAGCTTCCAGTAAGGTGCAGAAGGAGAAAGAGCAGAGAGTCAGTGGTTATAGGAAGGGAGATCTTTCATGGTTTAAAATCATTTTGTGCATAGTAAAGATCACTAACTCCTGTCATGTACCTAGATCCTTTATAAAGGAAAATCCCAATGATAGACAATGAGATTATTGTACTGAGAATGATAGCCAGGTCTGGGGAAAGAGTAGAGCAAGGTGAGAAGATGCTAACACACTGATGCTCAGGTGTGGCTCTAGAGTCACATGTGGCTCTCATACAGTCCACAGATCTGAGAGCAACTTCTCTGAAAGAAACTGACCGACAAGAAATGCAGGAAGCCCTCCAAGAATTTCCTCCAAACAATGGGAGGGAGAAAAGTGGAGAAACACTTTTTTACTTCCCTCCCAGCAGCCAAGAGAGATGAAAAACACACCTCTCACCATGGGGAAGAGATATGGTTCAATACAGATGCCCTTGCTCAGGTGGAAAACACACTGGGAAGTGGAACTGCACTGGTTTTGCTTCCGGAGGGCCCCCTATGCCCCAAGGAGACAGAGCAGGATTTTCCAATTAATAAAATAAACTCTAACCTTCTTCCGTAATCATGGACATTTACTTCAAGAAATAAAAATCTGTTGTATCATACTCCTATGGAGTGCTAGGAGATTTTAAAATGTTCTTTTTCACTAGTTAAAAATCATATTCAGAAACCAGCATGCTTTTAAACTCTCACTTTAAACAATCAAAGAATTAAAGATTAATTGTTTCATTGACAAAATAACTGTGGATTGCTATTTGCATTGAGCAGTTTGTCTAACTACCAACACAGTCGATTTGAACTTTTACAATCACTGTAAATCTCAGTAAGTCCCAAATCCAGCGGCAAGATGAGTTAATTACTTATTTGTATTATTTTGCGGAAACTACACAGTGACTACAATGAATGGTAATTAACTCATATTCTACTATCGTAGTGTTTCTTGGTAACTGTATAATTAAACATTCTCACTAATGAAGAACATTAAGATGTTTATATAGTGTAAAAAACAGGTCACAAAGTTCTTATTACTTCAAACACTATGTAATTTCAGAAGAGTTTCCAAAAACAACCATTTCTAGCACAATCAAGGCGTGATTCAATAAAATACAAATTACATCTCCCATCCCTTTGGTGGATAGATACTATGTTACTATAGCCCACGTTTATTTTCCTACAGCTTGAGGTTTGGTGTAAAGATTTCCCAAATATCTTTGATATAGTGTCTGTTTCTCAACCTATAACAACTGTAAATGATAAGATATTTAGCAAAGTACAAAGTTTATTTTTAGAGCTGATCAAAAAAAAAAAAAACTCTGACAGAACAACTTTCCATCAGAACATACAATTTTTTGAAATCTATATGTTGCAATAGGTTCCTGTGCAACAAAATTTAATAGGAAAAAGTGAAAATGATTCCTTTTAGATTTTCTCTTTTTGTTTCAATATGCTAAAATGTTTTGCTTTGATAATGCTGAAACGTCTTGGTAAAAATGTTTCTCATTTTGATTCATTTTGAATTTTGTACTATATAAAAATTTTTAATTGTAATATATTTCATATTAGCTGGTATTATAATCTTTCTATAGTATCAAAACATTTTGATAGTCCCAAATTGAAATTTTTATGAATTTTCATTTTGTAGGAAATTTCAAAATTTTCACTTTTTGTTCATATTCAAAATATTGGTTTTAAATGTTGGAAGTTCACATGGAACAGCAATTCTATTTTCTGACCAGCACTTTTCTTTCCACTATTTTTCAGTACAAATGTTATGGAAAACTATTCAGAAGACTTTAATAAGGTACAACATATTTTCTGGACTGAGACAGGTGTAAATTGTCTTGGTTGCACATTAACTGACATTCTTCAAGGGTCACAAGATTTTGAAACTGTAAACTCCGACACCACTCTTAATACTACAGTCAGAGTTGGAAATTATGTGCAGGAAGCTTCTGACAACTGAGAGTGGGTTTTTAGGGTGGAGGGCTTGTCTTGGGGTTCAAGGAAGTTTTGGAAACATGTAGACTAACTGCATACACTCAAATACTATGTCGACAGGTTCTGTATAAGAATCTAGCTGACAGACAAATAGACAACACATGCTGCATATTATAGAACTGTTCTGCATCTTGGAGAAGGTATCTGTTCTCAGGGGAATAGGAGGGTTTGGTAGCTAGCGCAATGGATTTGAGGAACTTTATGCTGATGGGTGGTCTGTGAGGCTTTTGGCAGGTTAATTGGGATGGGTGTGTCTTTTCTCGAGTGTGCAAGAAGGTTATAGCAGATGAGTGTGGGGCTCAAATGTGAAGATAATTCTCTTGTCTGTGTGTGTGTATGTGTGAGAGAGAGAAATGGCTCAGATGAGGCGAATCAGGTAGGGGGATTCATCATGGGAGGCCAGGTAGGTGGATATCTGGAGCATCTGGCTATAGGAGTTTTATCCTGAGCAGTTAGGATGCAGGACGTCATCAGCAACTTGTTCTAGAAGGTGAGGGAAGGTATGGCAGCTGGAGGGGATTTGGTGTTGGGGGTAGTTCTTACAAGTGGGGAATAATGCCCATATCTTACTTCTACACCTTCTGTCATTTATGCTCACTCATGACCAATCTTCTAATCCTCTGCAGTTACAACCTGGCCTCCTCTCCTTCCTAATTTAGGGCAGTGAGACCCCTGCCATTTCTGTGCTGGGACCTTACATGTCACCTACCCCCTCCTGACTGAATTACATGCCACTGGGTTGCTACATCCTCGACTCCACTGCATGTCAGCATCCTGTATACATAGTTTTATGTGGTGTTTGTAGGGGTGCACAAAGTTCCATCAGAGTCTGCTGCACCCGAGTTTCATAAGGAGATGGATCCTCCCATGGGTAGGGACATCAAGCCGCTACGAGAAAGCACAGTAGGAAAGGATTCATCTGACCAACCAGCTGATTATATTGCAAGAGGGCTTATAAAGACACATGCACAGCCCTAGAAAATTATAATTTTGGTAAGCCAGGTGGTCTGGTCATTCTCGGTACATTCGTTCTCAGATTGTTACACTCAAACAATACATGGGCTACATGGCTACACAGTTGACCTGACCTATCGCGAAGATTAAATGCATTTTATTTAGGAGCATAGTTTAATTCTCTGTAAAAATTGTTAAATTCTTATTCCCAGACTAAGTGAATCACACATAGCAGTACTTCAGTGTAGCATTGACCATTTGTTTAATTACTTTTAATTTGCACAGAACAAAGATTGTCTTTTCTATAGGCTCTGGTGATGTCATTATGGGTGTTACAATCCTCTTTAAATTAAATTAGCTACTTAGGTGGCAGGGGAGCTGAGCAGCTTCTCATATGTGCATAGAATAGCATACTGGACTTGATGAACTTCCAAAGCAACTGATTTCACTGAGAAAACAGAAGATACACATTAAATGATTGAAATATGCTACTCTTTTTAAGGTGGAATAAATCTTTACCCTTTTGTTTTGAGGTGAAACATGCTGATTTTTTAAAAGCCACACTGGGGTGGCTTAAAAAGCCATTTTTGGAGGCAGGATAGTCTAGTGGTTAAGGAGGTAGGCTGGGACTGGCCCCTGCTCTACAACAGATTTCTTGTGTGGCCATGGGCAAATACTTTAAGGTATGTCTACACTGCAGTTAAAAACCTGTGGTTGGCTGGTGCCAGATGACTCAGGATCACAGGGCTCAGGCTAAGGGGCTTCTCAAATGAAGCGTAAACATTCAGGCTCAGGCTGTAGTCCAGACTTTTGGACCCTGCATGGTGGGAGGGTCCCAGAACTCAGGCTGCATCCTGAGCCTGAATGTCTACACTGCGATTAGCCAGCAATTTAGCCCAAGCTCCGTGAACCCGAGTCAGCTTGCATGGGCCAGCTGCAGGTGTCCAATTGCAGTGTCGACATACAGAAAGACTCAGGGTGTCTGAGTTCCCAGTCTATAAAATGGGAGTCATAGTACTACCCTATCTCACAGGAATCTGATGAGAACAATACATTAAATTGTGAGGTGCTGTAGTAATGGGGGCCATATAAGTGGCGTATCATGCTTATCACTGTAATATCAGAATAAGAATCTATACAGAATAGAATAGAAGGACTTAAAATCTCAGGCCCTCTTCTAGTCTATGGTACTTTCTTTTAAAATTGCCTGCAGAAAATGTATTATCTGGGTCATGTACAAAAGTCTGTCATGGGATAATATGAGGGGAGTTGTACTTCTAGTCCTAGCTTTACCCTGAATGAAATGAAGGGTTATTTAAACTACTCACATAGTCCAGCAAACAGCAGCTAAGACATACTTAAAGCACAGTGTACATACACATCCCAAAAAATAACAGTATCAAAAGGTCAGCTTTATGTGTATCGCTTTTGGAAACCAAATAGCAGTTGCTTGTAATTTCCCTTGAACAAATCAAAACGAGAAAAAAGGATGAGCACTGAAAAGGTCATTTGGTGGCTAGATCAAAGGAACAGACATTTAATGTACTTTATGTTACTACTAAAAGAACAAAATGTGAATCTACCATAACTTCAGGATTATGATACTTTTTAGGTTCTGGAACACAATCCTTGCCCTCTAAAATAACCTTCTATTCACACTGTGCAAAACATTAGCTATAGTAACATAAAATAAATATTTCTTAAATATGAGAAATATTAATCTAGCTTTCAATATGTAAAGCCGAGTGACATGAATGCTGTGGCTTTAATATCCAAGTGATGCACAGTACAATCAATTCAGCTTTAAACAGTGGGTGTATGAAAAGCAGCTGATTACAAAGAAATGACACATTGAGTCCTGATTGTTGTGCCAGTACTTTATGACTGGAAGCTCTTGTTACAATAAAGCTCTGATCAATTCTTCTGTAGATTTCCCCCACCCTTAAGAATTAATTTGCTAAAGAAAGATATTATTAGTGTGTGGCAAGAATCAATATGCTTAAGCTTCAGTTCTGTACCACAATGCACTGGCTTCGAACTTAAGAAGTTCTAAATGAGACCTAATCTGCTTATGTTTTTTAATAAGTGCACTATGCATTCGTATTGAGCATTTATGTAGTTTTTTGACAATAATCAGTTTAGAGGTTCCTCAAGAGGTTCTTAAGTCTTCCTGCAGGTCTAACTGATCCCAGCACTGCACTTTTCTTGTTAAGCAAGTGGATTTAAAAAAAGCCTTTCAGCAAAATGTGATTATTTTGCAGTTAACCAGTAAAACCATTTTCAGTTCAGAACTGAAAGTTTTCAAAATGTTTATTGCACAAAAAATTTTGTGTACAAAGCAAAAGAAAATAAGATCCACTAATTACACATTTAAAAATAATGTTGCCGCATAAAACTGCCTAATATGTTTGCCCAAGGATAGTTATTTATAAATCAGTGCATTAAAATATTGGTTAAAATTAATTATTTCAGAATGTGAAAGACAGCTTCATGTAGCTTAGATTACCCAAACTAATCTCGGAACTTCTTTTCCTTTATATACAAAAGCATCACAACAAGAAAAGGCTTTTGAAATCATATTCTAAGGAATTACAAATTATGTTAACTTATTATTTTAAGCACAACTGCAGTAGATACAGTAAACAACAACCATATATGAATAAAAGCAGAACTCATCCTATTCACATTATTACACCATCTTCTCTGAAATCAAGCATCCTGAATGTTATTCAGAAGTATTATCATGAGAGCAATTATAATTTGTTTTACTTTATCTTAGATTTCTATTAAAAGGTGTCAAAGTGACAGCTCCACTCTTTTAAATAAATTTTTTAATTGACCATTAATATATTTTTAAAGATGTTTAACTCTGCCTAATATAGGTATTAATAGGTTTTTAAACAGGTCTTAATTACTGCATTAGTGGTGATTCCTGTGTGGGTAGATTCAAAGTACGAAACATTTTAAAACCAAATTATAAATACTTCAGTGGAGCTATGCTGATTTTCAAAAGGATCTCATCCAAGATTAGCCTCACCACTCACAATGGAAATATGCCCTTTCCAAAACAGATCAATCATATTCCAGCAAAGAATTTCACAGGCACAAATAGGAGTTAGGCACCCCATTCCCACTGAAAATCAATGGGTGATGGTTACTTGACTCCCCTTTGTGTTTTTGAAATTCAACCCTCTTTGGCTGCTATTGAAGCACACAGAGCTTATGTTTCACACCCAAGTTATTTTTATTTAAATATTATAACACACAGCAATGAGAAACTGCTGTTCACTGCAGCCTGCCATAGTCTGTTCTGTCCCTGCCGGTCAGAGCCCCGCTTTCCAAAATGGATGGTGACCTCTGGACTCTGCTGCCACACCCCACATCCCTACATAACAGTGGCAATTGCTCACAATCCTTCTAATAATTATTCATGCAATTATTATTCCAGAGGTTATTTACATTTATGTTCTTGTTCACCATATTAGTTTTCACACCGTTCCTTTGATCAAATCATCTCAATCCACAAAAATGTAAGCAAGAAAAATGACCAAAGAAGCTAAATACAAATATTGATCATGTAAACACTGTGGTGTATTTAAATAAAGGGTAAGTTTGCTTTTATCATTACATGTAGTTTTTTATCACCACCTGTTAGTTGAGCTGATCTGTACACTGATAAGGCCAAAATGTAGACAAAACCTTTTAAACACAGCCTCATTACTCACTACCTAGACTATTCTAAAGGACCATTGTCAACCTCGTTAAGCCTCACATTAATTTTCCACAAAGAAAGTAAATCCTCCATGCACCATTCCTGAAGGATGGTTCTCTGTGTTTACAAACTGAAACTCTTAGAACACTGAGCACAACTGTAGTCAATTTCAACGACTTGCAAAGAGGGACAGGAGACTAGTACTTATCAGTCAATCAGCCTCTTCCCCACCACTACAGCAGGAACACTATCTTTCTCCCTTCTAGGCAAGGAGACCCCACTCACACTCAATAGCTTTTCCTTTAGCTCCCCTGCTAAATCCATAAAATGCTCCAAGTACAACATTTCCCCCATCCCAATTATTACTTGTTACTCTATATTTTTGGTTTTTGCCAGTATCAGAAAGAGCCAAAATACTCCAAGAAAGTCTGCTCAATAAGACAAGCTGTAGCAAGTACCAGAAACTTTGCAAGAAACCCTGTTCTCCTGAGATTTTCAGACTCAAAAGGTTTAACTAATCTGGAGAAAGCCTAAATTTCACCATTATTTAGTATGTTCAGGTCCGCTAGTGGGAAAGGCCTGTGCTCATAGTCAACCGGTTTTGTGCAGAGGAGTGGAAAGCTTTCAAAGAGATGCACTTCTACTACCAAGGCAGAGAAATAAAATAAAATACTGATAAATAAAAATGCATTTCATTGGTACAAACTTTGCTAGATTTGATATAATTAATTTAAATAGAGGTGAGATGTTATACTCTTTAATGCTAGTTACTTAGGCTACAGAGATGAGCTATTTCAGTTTCAAAGACTTTGACTTCCTTCATTGAATCTGGTACTCAGGAAACATGGCAGCTGAACAGTTCTTGCCTTTGAAGAAGAAACACTTTCAGCAGGAAATACAGGCAGCTTGAACTGGGTTGAAACTGCCTGGAAAATAATAGGGAGTGGTAAGAACAGGGGACATCTGAAGCTCGTAGCAGTCTGAAGAAAATAATTATTTTAGGAGACAATACTCTACTTACAAAGCCGCAGTTTTCTGGGGCGGATAATAGAACCTGCCAGAGCTCACAAGAGGTTTGGCTCTTAAAGTTTCTAAGTAGAGAGAATTTGAGGAGTAGTGGGCTCCCAAGTCTGTAAAAATTCCCTCCTAATCCAAATTATAAAGTAAAGAGTACACTACTAACATCCACAGCCAGGAAAATTACTATCATAGCATCTAATTTCTTATGTTTTTCTTCCTGTTAGCATTGCGACTACTGTGCAACAGTAACTAAGGATGCCAAACTGACTGGCTCTGTTTCTCCAGGCTGCTGTATCATTTAATATGTAAACACAGGCTACAAAGTATGGATGAGTCTCTGAAAGAGTTAATCCTTAGCTGCTGCCACTCAGATGTTCTGTATCAATGTGACAGAGAATGTAAATCAAAGTATTCTGGCATACTGAGCTCCAGTCAGACTGTTTCAAGACGGAAATGTGGGACGATTTAGAGTTCATCAATTATATCACATCAAATTAGCCTTCATCATTGGCTTGGCTCAACAGCTTTCATCTATTCTCATTTACAATAGAAAGGACAGCCAAACACGGGACTGTGGCAATGATGCAGTCAAAGGGAAATTCTGCAGCTTCTGTTAGCAAGAATGATAGGCTTTTGGGGACAGGTTTCAGAGTAACAGCCGTGTTAGTCTGTATTCACAAAAAGAAATGGAGTACTTGTGGCACCTTAGAGACTAACCAATTTATTTGAGCATGAGCTTTCGTGAGCTACAGCTCACTTCATCAGATGCATACTGTGGAAACTTCAGTTTGCATCTGATGAATGCATCTGATGAAGTGAGCTGTAGCTCACGAAAGCTCATGCTCAAATAAATTGGTTAGTCTCTAAGGTGCCACAAGTACTCCATTCCTTTTGGGGACAGGAGCTTCAGTTTCGGCTGAAATCTCCAACCACAATTAGTTTCCTAAGTTTGGCTTGATCTGATAGTCCTTAACCTCATTTAAGGTATTGAAGTGATAAACATCTTTTTATCAGTCCTGCAGTTACTGTCCTCCAAATAATGGTCTATATACATCTAAATCACACAGGAGCTTGCTAGTGCAGTTTCAGGCATTAAAATAGACTGCCTACTGGTGTGCCATTGTAACAATATGCCATAAAGGACATAGTAAATTTAAGTTAAAAGTAACTAAACTACAGTATCAATAATATTACTACAAGTTGACATTGTAAATTGATAGACTTTAAAATTTGATATTTGCCATGATCATTTCAATACCTTGCCACAGCACTAAACTTATATCACAGGGGAAACTAGGGCTGGGCAAAAATTATTCACTGAATTGTTTTTTTTTTTAATTGAAAAAAGCATTTTTTGGCAGTGCAGGGCAGAAACTATTTGTCAGATTCAGATCAAATTTAACAAATGGCTTCAGTTGAAATTTTCTGACAGTCTAAACGTTTCTTTTTGACTTTGTTTCAAATATTTTGTTTTGACTTTCAAAACATTCCATTTCAACTTTTCAATTCAAAGCACTTTCAATTTCAAATTTGGCCAATTAAAAAAATAACCCACAAAAAGAAGAGTGAACAAACAGTTGAAAGAAAAAAAGGCATTTCAAGTTTACTCAAAACATTTTGGCCTACCCCACTTTAAAACGGGTGTAAATTAAAGCTCATTCGGGAACTTTTAGACAGCAGTGTCCACAGTTAGTGCATGACAGGCTAGCGTGAGGCAGATTTAACCCCTAGCTTGCGTACTCACTTCAGACAGACAAGCCCTAAGGATATGCAAATAAAAATGATCACTTCATTAGAACAGCAAATTGACTCTCTTATGTAAGAAATGAGGGCACTAAGAATTATTGCATGTTTCTGTATTCTTCCATCATGATTTCCGTGCTGTTCTGCTTGATCTCTTCTGCCTAGTTTCCTCCAATATGGTCTCTTTCCAAGGAAAAGTGAACTTAATACACCAAGGATTTACACCCACCATAAATTTAACTTGGCTGGCAGGGATTTAATTATATTCTCAAGTAATGGGCTTACCATGGACATTCTGATGACATTTTCTAACTTGTTTTTATCCAACAAGGTTAAAAGATCTGTTGAACTAGCAGGTTATTGGAATGTTTGACTGCATATATTCAGACTCCTTCACATGATCTCAATGACAAATGGTGGCTAAAGACCTACATAGAACATCAGTGTATTTCTGCACTAAATGTTAATTGGGTTCTTTTTATATACAATCCCACACGGTGTTATCAAAGCAGATTTGCATTAGATAAAGTTATTTACAAATAATAAAAAAACAAACAAACTGCATCCATAAATTCCCCATATTTAGTACAGAGAGCTGGAAAGTGTAAGATATTTCTGAATCCTGCCACCATGTACACCATTTTGTATAGGAATTTTCTACTTGCTTTAGACAGAGTCATAAATTGCTCCAGAATGGAGATTTGTTTTCTGTTATCTATTGCAGCTGGAGACATATTGGTTTAAAATATCAGAGGACCTGCTAAGTGTTAATGATTTTATATGGACATCTGATAAATGCTTTCAAATTTACACTATGTAATGTATGAGACAGCTGGAATTTCATTAATTGAAATTTATTTACCAAGAAAAAAACATTTAACTGGAAGACAAAGGAAACAAAGGTATGATCTATGAGACAAAGGTGTCATTTTTACTTACACACACACACACACACTGTAGTGCAGAGCAGGGACTGTTGCTCTCAGGAACTTAAAATCAGCCATGATCTGTTTAATTAATTCCCTCCACTTGTTTAGAAGCATGAATTCCACCCAAGCACAAGGGTCTGCACCAATGGATCCCAATACAAGACTAGGGCCTTACATTTTAAGTTCCTATCATACAAAATGTTTGAAAGCTTACAGGTTTCTTTTTAGAGTGGTAGCTGTGTTAGTCTGTATCAGCAAAAATAACTAGGAGTCCTTGTGGCACCTTAGATAAATAAATTGGTTAGTCTCTAAAGTGCCACAGGGACTCCTCGTTATTTAGGTTTCTTTTTAGCTTTGTTCTGATTTTTAACATACACAATAAGACACTTTGTTAATTACAGAAAATATTTGTATTTAAACAGATGTATTTTGCAAATACATACATGAACTGTGTTTATAGGGTGAAATTCACCCCAGTGATTAGGGTACACCACTTTATCCACAATTTAAAACTTTAAGAGGCAAATCCTGCCCTTGCCCCCATGGATGTGGACGAGCTTGCTGTCGCTGGATTTGGTACAGTTGTAATGATCACAGGTGGATAACTAATTAATGATGTTTATTACATTGGCCCTAAGGACCTGCTAAGAATGGGCTATCCTCCAGTCATTTGGTATAGAAGCAGATTTAAATGATAGGTTACAGAGTATTGTTAGTAGTTCAGCAATTTCATATTTCAGTTCCTTCAGAACTCTTGGGTGAATACCATCTGGTTCTGGTGACTTATTACTGTTTAGTTTATCAATTTGTTCCAAAACCTCCTCTAACGACACCTCAATCTGGGACCTCAGATTTGTCACCTAAAAAGAATGGCGCAGGTTTGGGAATCTCCCTCACCTCCTCAACCATGAAGACCAATGCAAAGAATTCATTTACTTTCTCCGCAATGACCTTGTCGTCCTTGGGTGCTCCTTTAGCATCTCGATCATCGAGAGGCCCCACTGGTTTTTCAGCAGGCTTCCTGCTTCTGATGTACTTTAAAACATTTTTTCTATTACTTTTTGAGTCTTTGGCTGGCTGTCCTTCAAATTCTTTTTTGGCCTTCCTAATTATATTTTTACATTTTAGTTAGGAAGTTTTTTCCTAATGTCTAACTTTAATCTCCCTTGCTGCAATTTAAGCCCATTACTTCTTGTCCTGTCCTCAGTAGTTAAGGAGAACAATTTATCACCCTCCTTGTTATAACGACCTTTTATATACTTGAAGACCATTCTCATGTGTCCTCCCACCCAGTCTCTTCTGCATACTAAACAAACCCAATTTTTTCAGTCTTTCCTCATATGTCATGTTTTCTAGATCTTTAATCATTTTTGTTGGTCTCCTCTGGACTTTCTCCAATTTGTCCACATCCTTCCTGAAGCGTGGTACCCAGAACTGGACACAACACTCCAATATTGTGTGCACAGAGTGACAGGATAGTCTCATTTTTTGGATTATTAAATGATTATTAATCAATGACCTGTTCGCATTTTGTGCAGGACTCCATATTAAGATCAGCATGAGGCAGTTAAGAATGAATAAAGCTGTAGTTTAGGTTTGTTGTCCTGTGTTTTGTTCTTGAATGTCAGTTCACTATAGCTGGGTGAATAATTCATACCAAATAGTTGGGTCAGTTAATTTAATCTCTTTTATGTTTGTGAATTACCAACATTATTTTCTTTAATATATATTTCATTTCAAACTTTCAGAATAATATTTGGCCAGTAGCTCATTTTTGATCAGTTTATTATGAATACTCAACAACTGAAATGGGAACTGTTTTGACTGGACACATTAGTGCAAAGCTACGTTTGTTTCTGGCTGGATTTGTAGAAATGTTAGAATCAGATTACAGTCGCAGATATTCATGATTACAAATTAAAAATTCAGATAGCATAAATATCCCACAATGTTTATCTAACATTTGCTGTTTGGCATACACTCTTGGCAGGAATTTCACTTGCTGGAATATTTGCACTGAGCAAACATGAGAAGTAGGAAAATATAGTAATACCAAATTTGGGTCCCTGTCCTGCAATTGGCTGCATGAAGCCACACTGTGTACCTGTACACAATCAACTCCAGGACTAGAATCTTGTTTGAAAATGTAAATAAATAATCTTTAAAAAATACTTGCATTGTTTGCTCTGCAATCTATCATCATTTTGATTTTCTTCCACTTCCATACTTGAGAATTAGTCTCATGAATTGAAAATTAACTTCTTGCCGGCAGGCATATTTCCCTGGCCTTTAAAACTAATATGCATCCACCCCTATCCTACGGGCATTTTAAATTTCCTCTTTGATTGAGAGAAATTTTGACCTAATTCACTAGAGGTTTAAAGAAACAAGTTGCCAGTGATTTTTTTAAAAATGACTTTTAAAAAGGAAAATTGAATGAGAGGAGTTTATGCTAGCCAAAGAAAAAATAGTCATAAATGAAGGTCTTTTCTTTTGAAGTGGCATTGTATGCATCCTATAAACAGTTCAAAGCTGAATATAATTTTCTCCATTTACTATACCAACACTTTGGGGGTATAAACCATATAAAGCCATTTAAACAATTTGTAAATCTATTCCTGTATTTGTGCACAATGTAAGTTGATACTGGATTCCCAATTATGCATACCAATGAAATATTTTTGAGACATATAAATTTAGATTTTCAAAATTAGGTGGCTATGACGAGGTTCCTAAATTCATACTTGGGTCCCTAAATAAGTGGCCTGATTTTCAAAAGTGCTGAGCATGCAACTACTCCCCTTGACCTGTTGAGCGCTCAAAAATTCTGCAAAATCAGTCCACTTATGCCCTTTATGTGTTTAGGAGCTTAACTTCAGAGTTCTATTTTTGAAAAATTTTGGCCATAGGACTCAAAGTCTATGGCCATTCTCATTGTAAATTACAGGTTGCCTTAATCTATGCTTTATTGAAAGCTGAATGGTGCTTGCATCTGAACTGGGCCTCACAAAAAATTCTGTGGGATACATGGGTGAGAAGTGGAGCTCGTAAGCAAACTTTAGCAGCTTGATCTTCTCTCCTCCATTCATACTCAATGGCTGAAGGTCTGCTGTGCCTACAGAGGCCTTTTATTTTTTAAACTCCACGCATTCTGTTTTCTTGATGTATATGCACACAGGAGAGAATAGACCCTAGCCTAGTCTGTTGCTGCCTAAATCAAGTTCTTTTTTACCGATAGCAAAACCTGCAATATACAACACAAGCTACTCTGCTGATGAGAGCTGATGTTGCTCAGAATGACTGGGACAATTTACAGCATGGTGCAATGGCCCTTCTGATCCAAGTGGAAGAAAGGTACACACGTCCTCCCAACATGGCAAGAAGAATGGGGCACCCTGGCATGGTAGGAAGGGGGAATGGGAGGGAACAGAGTCCCTGGTGGGGGAAGGGAAATGTGGGACACACAGAACCTCTGGTATGAGAAAGGGGCATGGGGTTGCAAGGAGTTGCAGAAATAGAGGGGGAGTATAGGATGTCCCACAGGAAAATTGTGGGGTAGAATGGGGGTATGCAAGGCACCTACGGTGTGTGTAATAAGATCCTGAGGTCTCTTCCAATCCTAATCTATGAATCTATGTGGCTCCATTTATTGAATTTTTTTCAAGTTCTAACAGAATGAATGAAACTTATTCTCTTGTATATGGATATGCAATTGTAATGTTCCCTGAGAAATTAATATTTTTTTGAAGACAGAATACCAATTCTTCATATAATATGACGATCCTTGGACCTGCATAAGGCAGTTGTGCAATTAAACTGAAGAACCCTATTGTGGATAAAATTCTGGCCAGCAAGAGAGCCTTTGAAGCTAATTTCCCCATATAAATAAAAAGGTCAGATCACTCTATAGTGCTCCAGAGAGCACCAGAAAGGAGGGCCAACTGGGTAACAGCCCCTTGTGACACATCTACAAACTGCACAGTGTGCTGGGTAGGAGACATGTCAAACATTCCAGCCAGCTTCTGTGATTGCTGCTGTCTGCAGTCATTGCTAGCTGGGGGTGCATCCAGTTCAAACTGTGAGAAGCAGTAAAGTTTGCTCTGCTCATCGTGGGAGTCTGATGAGGCACTGCAACAACTCAGAAAACAGGAGAGACTGCAGTGAAACTTGGGAGATGTAATCCAGCATGGGAGTAGGGCCCATAGGGGAAAATAGGGGCATGGTTGACCAGGTATGACAACTCCCATTAGGCACTGCGGCGTCAGGTAGACTCAGAGATTAAAGTTGATGTGACCTAAAACAAAAAGGTTTTGATTTGATTTTCTCCAACACATAATTACTTTGAAATCCATCTTTTCCCCATCAAAGATTCTGATTTAGATAAAATCCCATTTTCTGATGAGAAAGTATTGAATTCAAAATTTTGACCAGCCTTAAACAAAAAGTAATTTTGGCATAGGATGTGCCAAGCAGCACCTCTCATTATTCTCTTTACACCCGCCAGGGTTTAGTCTTCTCTATGTATAAATAATGAAATACTCTGGATATTTATTGACCCAATAACTACTGCAGATCACAACACAATACAGTCTTATAAGATATTAAGAATAATGCAAACACCGAACATATGTTGTTGCTGTTTTATTATTAAGGGTTAATACATGGCAAAAAATTAGAGGTGACATCCAGACATCTTACTTGATTTACTGAGAGATTTGTTGCTAACCTTGTATTTGCAGACATTGTTTTGGTCCATTTCCTTTTGTCATAGAAACTCCAAATTTGCAGCTGTGATTCAGCTGTACAAAGCAGCTCTCATATTCTTCTCTCCAGGGGCACTACTTCTCCAAAAGCAACCCCCTTTAATGTCACCTCAGCTGCCACTGGCAACCTCACCAGCAGCTCAGAAGATCAAACTGTGATTTGATAAGATCCAAGCACTCCCTGAGCCTGTCATTTATTTTCAATGATGAAGCAGCAAGAGTGGCTGGATGTGCAATTCCGTGAATGTGAAAAAGACATCTAGTGCCACTTCAGCTGGACACACGCTGCATTTACTCCTCTATACAAAACCTTGTTATGTGTCAAGATACTACTCTGGAACTGTGTCAACTGCATTTAATAAGTAAGATTTATTTGCTTAAAGGGAATGCAGTTAGCAAAGGTACTGAATGCACGCACAGCCCAATCCAGCCGACATAACTGCTACACACAGCTTCTGTTAAGATCCAAAACTGATTACATAATTATAACAAACTGACTTAATCCCACAAAAGCCAGAGATCATGATGGGTTATTTACTAAGTTGCAGAAAATACCCCATGCTACTGTGCAATAACTACAGTTATACCATTTTATCTGCTTCAAACATAAGGGGGAGATACAAAGTTTTGCCAAAGTTTATCGTTTATGGAATGCTTGTGATTTTCCAAAAATATCTGCAGACTTTCCATGAATCTTTGTTACTTTATACTGTAGGGGACTGTGCTATTATGTTCTTTAATGCAACATAGCATGACACATTATTTGTGACATCACTAAAGGCTGAAACTGTGCTTGAGGCATATCATGGTGAGTTATAATTATTAGATTATGATATGTAAAATCAGCCACTGTTGCGAGAACACCGTAGTAATGAGTAATGAGAACACCACAGTAATGAGTGGTTTACATTAAGGATGGCACTTCAGCCTTATTTTTGAATTTCCTGACTTTTGGAGTTTTAAGTCCAACTTAGTATACATAAATTAAACCACAACACACAATTTTTATATTAACGTTAAAAAGGAAAATGACATCTCTCATGGAAATGTATGAAACTTGATAAAATTCATGACAGTTTCAAAAGAAATGGAAATACAATGTTCAGAAATGTTATTCAGAGTTGTGGAAATGCTGCAGTAAGTCACTGATTAATGTTCTTGCGAATAAAACCCAAGATACGCCTCACAATCCTTTTCATTTGCTTACTAAGGAACATTACCATAAGTGAGATTTTAAATCACAAGAATGTTTGTGCGAAACAAAACCAATGTGAAAATCTACTTTGGAAAATATGTACAAGAGTATTCTGCAGTTGGGTAGAGCTCTTGTGGCCATTTTGAAAATCTCTTTCTATTATACACAACAGACTTCACAAGCAATTACAAATGTTGCCAGATAATTTAGCAACAGAAAAGGAATTATTTCTATCCATGGAACTTCGAACATACATTTGAGAAAACAATACCATGCAATTCTGGCAACCAAACCAAAAAAAAAAAAAAAAAAGAGGCATGAAAAGCAAAAAGAGAAGAGGTAAAAACTGGTGAGCACAAACTTTTTGTCAAACCATAAAGAAGAAATTATTAATAATCATGACAAATTATTCGGAAATATATTTGGTGCAAATATAGACTGTGTTGGTACTGAGCCACATTTCCCATATTGGGAAATTTGTTGAGGTTTCTTCCTAGCTGTAACACAGAAATTATGTGGTTTTTGACAGAACAGTGAAAGAAATGAATGCCACTGTAAAGTATATACACATAGAAGTTTCATGTTAAATCAAAACAGCACATGGAAAGTAAAGCCAAAGAAGGTGCTCAGAAACAAAGTAGTGAGGAACAGAAACTTCAGGTGTTGATTTGTCTCTAAAGATGTGATTCTACAACTAACAATATGAAACACAGGACTCTTTCCTATATAAAAATATCAGTCAAGCAGGTCATGTTTTCCCTGGGTATGCCCAATAACAGATAAAAGTATAATACTCTTGGATGAGTAAAATCTGCTCATTGATTTCACACTGTCACACCAGATTTAACTCCCCTCTTCCCCCCCCCCCCCCACAGATACACACCATTTAAAATCTAGCACCTACAGTACAGAGGAACCTGCTGGGGACATACATTCATATACATGACTATGGTCTTTGCCTGTAACATTATCCTGTAAAACCTGTATTCAGGGTTCATGGCTCTTGATGTCAGCCTAACATACTGCTGGTGCTGTTCTGCAATTTATTGTGCAAGTCGCTGCTCTGTCTTGCTCTATTCTAATTACTTCTGAGCTCCTGGTTGCAATTTTTGTTTTAAAATTCGAAGCTCTAGCTGCAGGGAAGTCCTTAAAGGAGAGAGATCCCAATGGGGATTCTGCCTCCCACCAGCATCCCACATGTTATTAGCAAGACCACAGCTGCTACAGCAGCACAGAAAATAAAGGTTGCTACATCAGAATTTGCCTCTTGCGGGGATTGCAAAATGACTGTGTTTTCAAATACACGCAAGAAATCCCTTTCTTCCCATTTTTATCAGTTCCTGTCATTACAGAAACTAAAATAGTTTGTGTATGTATATATCAAGGGAAGTGGTTACTTGGAGCAGTATCAGATGAAACTTCAGTTATATAACTAAACTGAATGCAATACACCTTTTGCTGGCTTGTACAGACCCTACCTCATGTTCAAAGTCAGAATGATGGTTAAAACCCGATCTCTGAGCAGGATATTAGCTAGTAACTGCCTCCATTGCAAGAAGTCCAGAGGAACTGTTGCACAGGGGATGTCGATGAATCCCACATTAAGGCTCAGGAAGCCAAATAAGAAGGGAGAGAGGCTGGGAATCATTTGATCTGGGAACTGACTGAAACGGGACAAGAGTTCTTCCTGACACAAGAGATCATTTAAAGACGACTGGCTACAAGGAGGACAGGGTACACTGTGTAACATGCACCCTTTGTATGAGATGTCGAAGGGAGGCCTGAGAATGGGTCAAGGCTGATCCTGCATAGCAACCCTTTCATTTTCATTCCTCTCCCATTTTGCTGTGTTTGTTTATTTTTTATATATAAAGACTTATATGGCCCCAATTACCATAGTATCTGAGCACCTCTCAGTTTTTAATATATTTATCCTCCCAATACCCCTTGTGAGATAGTATCCCCATTTTAAAGATGGAGAACTGAAGTACAGAAAAACCAAATGACTTGCCCAAGGTCAGACAAAGTCTGGGTCTCAAGCCAACACCCTAACCAACGGACTATCTTTTCTCTATATATTTAGCAATGAAGCTCTCTGCATAAACTGTCCCCATAGATTCATAATTTTAGTGCCATACTAAGAACTGCTTAACACCAGTAACATGAAAAAAGGGCTAGGTATCTCTGCACATACACTAATAGATGCAATGAGCGTTTATCTGTAAAAAGCTGCATTGGCTTCTCTTTCAAACCATCTGTCTGAAATACAGGAACTCTGGACAAGTGGGGACATAGGAAGAGTAAGTGTGGATCTGTGGAGACAATGGGCCCAATTCTTATCTCAATTAGGCCTGTGCAAATCAAGAATAACCTATTTAATGTGTAAAACTGGTGTAAAGAAGATCAGAACCAGGGCCACTTTGTTTAAAGCGGCAGTCGGACTGTGCGATAGACCAAGACACCCCTAGTCCATGGGCATCGTCTGCCTCACTGTAAACTTTTTATACATTCAACTTTCTGGTGATCTCCACCACGTTATCACAGATTGTCTTTCAGAAGATCTGCCTCCACAGCAAAATGTGATACCAATGGGAGAACCAGGGTTTGAAGGTAAATTTCACGAAGCAGAAATACAGTATACATCTAATAAAATAAAAGTAATGAATGTTCTGCTTCGTTAATATTTCTTTTTTTATCATAGAGGTAAACATCCTTGTTATAATGGTGCTTGGATATAATTCTTGGGTGATATTGTTTCCCTCACCCTGCATTTTGTTTGTTTGTGATGCAGGAAAAAAGATAGACAGAAATGATGCATCCACAGTCAGATAACTTTTATCTACATGATGCAACTCCCTTAACAGTTATGGCTCTGTGCTGAGAAGGCTTGCTTACCAAATGTATAGAGTGCTGTAATTAACAGATTATTCAGAGTGTCTTAGGTTTTCCGCAGGTGTAAATAGGTGAAATTCTACGGAAGTCAATGGAACTACACCCATTTACAACAGAGAATTTGGCCCAGTACTAATGTAATAGGACTTGCATCACATAGATTAAAAAAAGGATCTGATTCTAGATACAGTTGCTTTCCAGTACATTACGAAAGGTAGGCATGGATGCAAGATTTTAGTCTGTCTTTTACCCTGCATCACAAAAAAACCACAACACCCCAAAGACTATATCCCATAAACATCCATAACAAGGATATTGTCCTCTGTAACTTATGTTAGTCAAACCAAATATTATGGTAAGCTTTTATTTGTGATTTTTTTTAAAGAAGTATAACGGAAGCAGTAATTTTAAACATTGCTCTATTTCTACAGATGTCTGGAAACAAAATGTAGAGAATTTCTCAGTGGGTTCTATCCTGGCCAAAAAATATACATAAAATCTGCTGTTCTTGTTTGCTTTATTATTTTTTACTTGTATAATAAGCAGGTAGCCTTTTTTCTGTAAGTGGCTGGTTAAAAAAATATACATTGGTTCAGAAATAATGAATTACTTTATGTCCTTTGTGAAGGACAAGCTATTCACAGTGTACAATAACTGGAGTTATTCAAGATGTGTGCTCCACTTCAGATGTACATGATCCCATGCGCCTTTGACTGGAGATTTTTTCTTACAGTGCCTGTTCAGCCCATGCATTAATCTATATCTCCCCTTGCAGCGTATCAAGGATACATAGGACTCTGCAATTGAACCACCCTCACTCAGTTCCTTCTCCTCTGCAAAGTTCTGCATGGGGAACTGCGAATCACAGGGGAAGGAGGGTGGGTAGTGGAGCACCCATAGGGTGACACATCTCAAAGAACTCCAGTTACTGCACGAGGCAAGTAACCTCTTCGCCTTCTTTTCCAAGCAATGTCCCTAAGAGTGCTCCACTTCTAGTGACTTCTGAGCAGTGTCCTCATTGTGAGGAGGGATCTTCCAAACAGAGCCCAGTACTGAAGACAAGAAAGACTGTGTTCCCAAAGGGAGCATCTAATCTGGTACGATGAACCACTGCCTAATGCTTGGAAAAAAATATAGATTGAAGACCATCTTACAGCCTTGCAGATCTCAACAACGGGAACACGTTTAAGTAATGTCATACAGGGAGTCTCCTTGCATTGGCATAAAGGAAAGGGGATCTCCCCCTACTTCCCCCCAACTGATATAGAACATGCAGGCTATGTTATCTGTCATAATTTTTATGGATGTGTTCCTGGTTAATAGAAGAAAGTGGAAACAGGCATTCCTGGAGGCCCCTAGCTGCAGGAATTTGATATGTAAACAGACTGCTTGTGCAGACTGCCTGCCTGGAGTGGTGTGCATCCCTAAATGCATTCCCCAGTCTAGAAGAGACACATATTCTTATTATGGTGATGGCTGGTGAACATTAAATGAATGAGACTGTTGTCAAAGGAAGGACATGGGCAAACTGGTGCAACTGAAGGATCAGAAAATGTGGCTATTCTGGCCGCTGGGCCAGTCATTCAAAATTGACATTTCAAGGAGGAGTATGGTTGGGTGATCAAACCAGGTGTAGTGGGTAGTCTCTTTCTTTGAAACCTAGGTCTCTTCCTATCTGGCTCAACAGGTCTTGGAAACTGAACATTGGAAAGGGGGGGGATCTCTGCACCATTTTGGAACTACTAAAACTTGATTAACTGATAGGCATATAGATCCCAAGAGATCACAGTGGGGCCCTGGAATCTTTCAAGGTGTGCAACAATTCATCAGTTGTCTTAGTGAAGAGTTTTAGCCCCTCAAAGAAGAGGTCTTTGCCAGCAGTCTGGACCTCCGTAGGAAATCCGGTCAGTTGAAGCTGTGATTCCCAATGCATCCTGATAGCAGTAAATATGGATCGAGTTGCTGTGCCAGCTGCATTAAGGAGACTTGTAGCGATGTTCAAGCCTTCAAGCCATTAACTGACCTGCAGCCATGATGGCCTGGACCTATTTACAATGTTTCTTCAGAAGATGTTCAATCAAATAGGTGATTTTTAAGTAATTGGTATAATTGTTCTTCGCCATAAGAGCTTGATAAATTTCTATCATGAACTGTAGGGTCACAGATGAATAAGACTTATGAGCCAAAAAGTCAAGGCATTTTTGATCTTTGTTGTATGGCACTCAATTTAGTGTGATGCTTTGTGCCACATTCATTTACAGCTTCCATAACCGAGGAGTTATGTGAAATGGTACTGGAGAGACTTGTAATTCCAGTGATCACAATGACCTCTGTACTGATAGGTACTCAGTTCCCACTAAGAAGGGAGACTCTGGTTTATCCCCACAGGGTAGGGTGGCTAGCCTATGCTGCAGCTCACTGCTGCCTATGGTACTATAGCTACATTACTATTTTTAGCATGCTAGCCTGATAAGTTCTGAAGCATGTATGTCTACTGGAGCTGGGAACTGCATCTGCAGTTCCAACTGTGGATGTAGCCTTGAAGAAAAAATATCAAGGAGCTTATATCTAAATACAATGAAAAAATAAAAAAAATTTCCACATAAAGTATGTCAAATGTATGATATGGGCAGATTCAGATTCAAAGAAAACTAGAAAGATTAGCAAATCAAGAACACTATTTCTTCACATTAACAGTGGAAATACTGATCCTTTAGGTGACAGCAAAGGATCAATGTCATGGCAAACATAGATTAGCTCTTAGAAACACATTCTCCATAAGCTTTTTATCTGCTGTTTCTAAAGAGTATCTCTAAATTCAAGACATAATCTACTCATACATAAATAATTTCCTAGCTTACTGGGAACATAATCAACTAAAATACATAGTCACAAGGCTCCATATTCTGACATTTTAAATCTATTTTATCTCTTGAAAACACAGATAACATAGGGTAGATATTATTTTAGATTAAACTATGGTACTTGACAGTAGCCACAGACCAGTTATGTTTATTATAATGGAATGGCTAAGTTACAAGCAATCACCACTATTTAAAAGGTGTTTAAAACTGCTGAATTATTTTCAAAATTGATTCTTAGGTTTAAACGCCACATCAATGCAGCATGACAATACTGGGATTTCTGTTCTTGTTTCCTTCCTGATGGGAAACTGAATAGTAATGTTTCTTAAAGCTCACTAGCCTTATACTCTTAAGATAACATTCAGTGGATAATAAGTTGCTTACACAGGAATTTTCCCGATTAGGTAATGTAATGTGGGCAAAAAAGGGAATGTATTCTATTTTTAAAACCTAAAAAGGTTATTGAATTTCAAAAACCTGAAGAGGGTAGAACTGGATCAGGTGCAAAATATGGCATTTTTCTTAACAAGGCTGCAGTCATTGCTTTAACACATATATAACAGTTTTAAAATTACTTGCAATTATTTAAGATTTAGTAATTACATGTAGGTGAAAGCGAATTCTCAGTGTGCTGTGATAAAGCCACCATGGGCGATATCATCAGAGTCTATTATTCAACAAGGCAGCGAAATATCAAGAAATAATTGGACTCGAAGCTTTCATTTTAATTGCTCTAGCACAGAACTGGAAAGCAAGTTTAGTGCTTCTCTTAGTATGGAATGTATCCAAAGTGAAATAGGAAGATAGGACACAGGACAGGAAGGGACCTCCTGGGTCATCGAGTCCAGTCCCCCCGTTGCAGACAACCACATCATGTAATTCCATTCATAAACTTATCAAACTCCATCTTAAAACCAGTTAGGTAGTTTGGCCCCAGTAGATGCAACTGAAATGGTAAACACTGAGCTAGGATGTGCTGAACTAACTTTTTAAGACAAAAGCAAGAAACAAAGATAAAAATTACTAAGAAGATAAGGAACTCAGCTAGGCTTCCGTACAATACATGTTTAAGCCCAGATCCTTGTGTGTAGTAGAGTTGTGCATGACCCAAAGGCAAAATCAGCCAGGAGAGATGTTTCTGCATGGAATACCAGGGTAGTGGATGGTGTTGGGTAACACAGGAGGACATGGGGAGGCTTTTATCCAAATGGCAAACTTGATGTGTGCCACCTTTCCTTATCCCCATAAGTGTTGTCAGATCCTTTGCATAAACACCCGGTATACCACCCTTGTTTCCAGAAACCTCTTCTATGACTCCTAATTCCCTTATCAACCATTCCATTCCAAGAGCCGGAAGCCTGGCTCCATGCCTCCTCTTCATATGCACCCCCAAGTCCATTCCTCTCTCAGGTCCTCTGCCCCGGCTTCTCCATGCCCTTACTTCCATACCCTTTCCCAAACTGTTGTCCTGACACAACTTCCCCTGCTCTGAAATCTCCCATCTACTTCAGCCTAATGGTTGCAGTCAGATGGTGGTCAGTTTATAAACCTTTATACTGTCAATGTTTCTCTTTATAGTCTTAAAAACAACTATCTTTGACCATACAGCAACCTTCCCACATATATTAAAGGGGACATGAAGGCCTTCAAACTTGGTATTTTCCCACTAAGTATTCTGGAGTTAGTGTTAGTTTGATATTTTAAAAAATAAACTACAGACACATTTACAAAACATTACAACTTTAAAATGGTCTGATTTTTACCAGAGCTTCCAGGAAAATTCTACCCTGGGATAAGATGTAGTTTGCAAAATTTTAGTAAAAGTAGTTTCTCTGGGGCAGCCAAGAGGGGTTTAAGTCAATCATGTTTATAATGAGGAACTAGAGTCAATGAGAATATGAAGCGACTACTACCACTGCATTCTAAACAACATATCTTGAAGATACATCATTCCATTTTATCATTTATTATTTGCTATGTGAGCTGTTACTCAATGAAAGAATGGCAAATCTGGACCTAAATGATCAACTTAAAAATGAACTTAAATTTTCAGTCTAAAGGAAGTACTGTTGCAATAGTTTTCCTTATCAGAATGCCTGTAACTCAAAGCTTGTTTTGTGTGTATAGAATGACTTACTCAAAATGTACTGTTAACTACCAAAGTTATAAAGAGGAAAAAAGATAAATAAAAAGATGGGCTATGCAAAGAATCTTGAATTTCAAAATAAAATAAATAAATAAATAAATAAAAAGGTAGTGTTTCTGTGCTTATTCATTGAACTCTACTGGTTGGAATAAAGTCGATTTAAGTAATTGCATTATATATTTATGAACATTTTATATTGTAAATAAATGAGCAGGTATTTTTTAACCCATTGAATAAAGCATATATTTTTGGTTTTTCAGAAGAATGAAGGAAAAGGCAGATGCTGCCAGGATGAATAATCTAAACTGGCATGAAAGGACAGAACAATTGGAGATGACAGCATATTAACATTTGGTGGTAAGCACTAAAAACAATGCAATGTTTATTAGTTTCTAAATGAAAAGCTCATCCTCCATCCTGGGCCACATTATTCATTTGCTTAAGCCAAACAGGCTCTTCATCAGCTTCTGTCTTGCCTTATGTCCTCATTTCCCTAGAAATATATGGTAATGAAGGGCCTTTTAACAGATGTTCCTCTAGACTCATTAACTCCTGAGCCTCATTGTTCATTTTATTCACCAAAAGCTAGTTTATTAGACAAACAAGCATAGAAAAAATTGAAAAGCACAAAGAACTTTCACCATAATACTGAACCCTAGTAATATACACTAGCTCAATCGCATGCAGATGCTAATAACTATATTGTACTGTGCTTACATAGTGTCCAAAGTGATGGGGGAATTCCCAGTGCCTCTAAAGAGAGAGATTTCCTATGTGACTTGAGGCAATAATTCAAATTGCAACTGTCCGGATTATTGATAACTAAAAGCACTAAGTATTTTTTATCATAGTTGCCTGAGGGAGACTTCTTTAAGCCAGCTTAAATAAAAAGCTGTAGTACATGCAGCCACCTTCAGGGACTACAAAAGTAAAACAGTAACATCTCTAATGAATTCAGCAAACACACAGGAAATAAAGTGCTCCAAATAATGAAAGTAGACATATGGACAAACCATAACTATATGCTGGAGATGCTTTATATTGCAATAATAATTGATAGGTGGTAGGGTTTATTTAATACGTATAAAGAATTAGTTTAGTTTTTCACTTTCTGCCAGGAGATGCTTTTTCGTCAAAAAAAAAAAAAAGAAAAGAAAAGTGGGTTTGTTTTTTTTTACCCACGAAAGCTTATGCCCAAATAAATCTGTTAGTCGTTAAAGTACCACTGGACTCCTCATTGTTTTTGTGGATACAGACTAACATGGCTACCCTTCTGATTTTTCAAAAACTGAGTCAGATCCCCTTAACAGATAAAAGCTCATAAGAAAGAACAAAAAATCATGGTTTTTTAAAGGACATTTTATTGGTCTTTTATTTTTTCAACTCCCACTGCCCATCCCGAGAGAGAGAGAAAGTAAGTGTTGTCCACTCTCAAATTAATTGGATAAGATAATTTTGGCCCCTAAAGAAGGAGTGTTCACTCCCACAGATGCTTGTACCCTGCTTAGCAATTTATTCTGTCCACACCCAATCAGTTCAACAATCACCTTCACCACTACAAACCCCTTCATTCCTGCCTCCTCCATTCAGCCCCCCACTTCACCTCTACTCTCCCAGGCCTGATGGGCTACAGCGGGGTCCACTCTCCCTCCTCCAGACTGAGGGGTGGGGGCAGCTCCAAGAGTTCTTCACCCATACCTTCCCAGGTCAGGGTCTGCAGGGAGGATGAGGGGAGGCGCAGATACGGTGTCCTGTCCCTGTTGTTCAGAGTGGGGAGAAGGGAGCATCTGCCCTGAGCTGCTGGGTTCTTTGGATCCCTCCCAGCCCTGTCCCTCCTGTGAGGATGTCTTCATGTTGCTGAATGGAAGGAGAGCAATTCCATGCAACAGTTGACCTGTGGCAGCTCTAATGGCTTATTCTGACCCAGGAGATGGGCAAGTTGAGCAGAATGCCAACCAGAGGGCTCAAATTTGCTAGAGGGTTGGAGTTTCTCACATCATCATGAGACTGGCTCCAGAATCACACTGCTCATGACAAAATCAGGAAAGTTGGAAATACTTCAGTAGTTCATTACTGTACACAGAATGAAAGTCCAGAAAAAAAAATCAAAACATCTCAAAAGAGATCAAATCCTGCCAATTTTCTAATATTTTAATATATTTTCTATTTTGTAGGTAAATTTAAAACCTCTTATTTTGTGTGTTAGGCTTTTAGAATGACTCATATTCCTAGTTTAATCTCAGATTATAAAAGCTTTTGTATGAAGATTGACAGCAACAAACCGCCAATCGCTAAATAAATTTGGGCCAAAATGTTTGTCTTCACATATAAAGCTATTTAATCACCTACTTGTAGTTGTCATTTTAAAAAAAATAACCTTAAAAATACACTGTACAAATTAGAGAAGTTATGTATGCAGTGTTGTTGTCAGCATGTTGGTCGCAGGGTATTAGAGAGACATGGTGGGCGAGGTAATATCTTTTATAGGACCAACTTCTGTTGGTAAGAGACACAAATTTTCAAGCTTACACAGGGCTAAACAATCTGTTCAAACCTTGTAATTAGCAGTGATACTTGGAGTTAGCTTCCCACACCTGAAGAGCAACTCTATGTAAACTCGAAAACTCTCTCTCTCGCCAACAGAAGTTGGTCCAATAAAATATATTACCTCACCCACCTTGTCTCTCTAAAAGGAAGATTGTAATTTAACTCAATTATTTCCTTCAATTAAAAAAAAATACTGTTTAAGAGGCCAACCCCACACTCACTCACTACCAGCAAGTGTACCGCTTTATCATCCCTGGGACTATGCTCGGGAGTCTGCATTAGTGAGATGAGAAGAACAAGGAGCGCCAGTGCTGGATTAAGGAACGCACCCTGCCCCGAATACCTTTTGTGGTAGAAGCCCTCTGAGTTATTTGGGGTGGGGGGGGGGGGAGAGAGAGAAAATGAGGGTGAAAATTCTCCACCCTGCACTTCTCATATCGGCCTCAGGTTTTCAAATATGTATGATATGCTCTTGGCTGTATTTACCTCTTCATATACTGTGGGCAACCCTCCATTTCCATTAAAAGGAGATTCTGTGCAAATCCCTATGCACCGATGGGAGAGCAGACTGAAAATTAATACATGTTCCTCCCAGAAACGTATAGCAATCTGTTAAAAGAACAATATATATATATATAATCTGATGCTATGAGGTAAAGGTTAAAATTATCATGTTATCAAAAAATTGTAACATACTCTATATTCACAAAATCATTTCTATATGCTCATGCCTTAGTAAATAGACAACTGAACAATACATATTTATCATCCTTTATAGATTAGGAAATAAAGACTTCATATTTGCATCAAAATTGATTATGAAGTAAACGTCAGTTTTGTTACTTCCAAAGGAGTATTCAGTTTAGATATTAAAGTGAGACAAGCATTTTGATGCAAAATAAATCAGCATTGTATTGTCTGACTGTGACCAGGGTACACCATAAAATAACTCAGATCAGATCTGACACACTCACTATGACAGCTCACTATTGCCAAATTCTGAATCTAAAAGGCGTTGTGTCAGTTATCATATGTAAACTGGCAACACGTTGGCTATTAATGTTAGTGTGGTGTATGTATGCAAGAAGCATTATAAATATGTGTTGGAAATATGTTCTTAAAATGTGTTTGTCAGGCAAGGCTTTAGGTCATCCCGCCCTAGACAAAGGAATGTGGTTCCGCCTGCTTGAATGCATCTCCAAAGTAAATGGAGTGAGGAGAGAGAATGAAATTACATTTACATGAACGGTAGACAAAGCCATCAGGCAAACCAACGTGGAAGATGGCCACTCTCAGCGGGTGATAGAAGCTGAAGCTCCAGGAAATCTTCCTGTCTTCTGAAGCAAGGTCATTGGACTTTGGAAAACAAAAGCAAGGAGAGAAAGCCATTTTGGCATATATTACTGGGCAGATGCAAGAGACCAGAGCTCCCATACATCTAAGAAAAGTGAAACCCTTCAACCAAGGGGGTTGAAAGGCTCTGGAAATTGAATATAGGTGAGAAACCTGCTTAGAACAAGACTGTAATTTGCTGAAGTTAAATTTAGTTACTAGAAAGTGTTTTGTTTGTAACTTTTCTTATCTCTTTCATTCTTACTAGAAATCACTTACTCCTACAGTCTTTGTTAATAAACTTCTTTAGTTTTATTACGTGAAGGGCAATGCTCGCTGGTAGTGTAGTCTAGTGGTTAGGGTGTTAGAGCTCTGTTTGCCATGTTTGTTTCAGGTCTCGGAAAGGTACTCAGAGTCACATCCATGGGTGCTGGAACAATTTTTACAGTGGGGGTGCTGATGCTGGAAACCATGTATTTGGTGTTGGTTATTACTACTTCAAGTGAGGGGGTGCGGCAGCATCTCCCAGCACCCCTCGGTTCCAGCACCACTGGTCACAGTTAAATACAAAGCAGAACTGACTGTTAAGCTTAAGCAGTTAAACACATGTTGCAAAAGACAATTCAAGGTGAAACTAAAGGAGAAGATATGCTGGATCTGCCTGGATTCCCTTGTTTGGGTATCTTGGGAAGCATGTAAAAGGACCTTGGGGTGGGCTTGTGGAGGATCAGGTTACAGTGTTTCACTTGGAGTTGACTGGGAAAGAATTTGATGATACCCTTAAACTCCTGGGTGAAATGTGAATCTGTTCCACTTTTTATTTAGCTATGACATTGAGTATCTTTCCCAGACCTGAAGAAGAGCTCTGTGCAAACTTGAAAACTTGCCTCTTTCACCAACAGAAGTTGGTCCAACAAAAGATATAGTCTCATCCACCTTCTCTCTTTAATAAGTGTGGGACAAACATGGCTAAATCAACAATGCAAACAGGATTTCATATGTTTATTTAGACAACCACATGCTGTGAAATAGCAAAATATTACTGACAGAAAAACTGGAATGATTTCAAAGACAAAATCAATCTTACAAAAAAAAAGCCTCTTTTGTAGAAGATAAAATGGAAGAGATAAAAGATCTGATTGTCAAAACTCTCCTTTGCCATGTGCCTACAAAAACCTGACACCAGTTAGACTGCTCATGTACGGATACCTGTTATGCTGAACAATACTGTCTCATTGTCTCCTTGCATGCCCTGATCTACCTATTTGTATCCATCTCGTGTCTTGTAGTTAGATTAAGCTCTTTGGGATAGGGACTATCTTTTTTATTCTGTGTTTATACAACACTTAGCACAGTGCATGACAGGGGCTCCTAAGTGCTATGGTAATGCAAATAATAAATAATAATTAAATGCCAAAAAAATAATTAATGCAGAGTTACAACTGCCCAGTGAAAGCTTGTACTCTTCTAGAACATCAAGTTCAGAAAAATCTCAAACTTCCAAAAATCAAGAAGTATAGAATTAAGGTAAACGCCCACATGACTCTTTGCAAGAGAATGTTGTGAAGGTCAAGACTATAACAGGGTTCAAAAAAGAACTAGATAAATTCATGGAGGATAGGCCCATCATTTGCTATTAGCCAGGATGGGCAGAGATGGTGTCCCTGGGTGACAGGGGATGGATCACTTGATGATTACCTGTTCTTTTCATTCCCTCTGGAGCACCTGGCCACTGTTGGAAGACTGGATACTGGGCTAGATGACCTTTGTAGAATGTCCCTACTAGAAGGACTGGACTTGTATGAGTGTATTTTCCATGTAACATCCAAAGGGGGTGTCCTGATGGAGACTAATCTTTGACTTGGAATGCGTGTGTTATAGGTGTATTGGGGAATTGTTCAAAGAAGGCAGAGTTCAGGATGTGTGGGTGTTTACCTTAACGCTGTATTTTCTGTTTTTCAGAAGTTTGAGTTTTGCTGAACTTGACATTCTGGAAGGTCACAAACTATCACTAGGTAACCTTAACTCTCCATTACACTTTTTTTTTTTGGCCATTTAATTTTCTAGCTTTTTAAACAGAAAGCGAAATATTTATTTGTAGGAGTTAGTGGTTATTTAGATAGTTGTGGTCTCATTTGGTTTTCAATTGATAAACTACTTTTGATTATTACCAAGCCACAGATCTACCTTTTATATAGTGCTTTTTTAATTAATAGATCTCAAAGAACTTTCATCATTATCCCCATGTTACAGATGGGAAACTGAGGGTCAGAGACATGAAATGTCTTGCCCAAGGTCACCCATCAGGCCAGTGGCAGAGCTAGAAATAGCCCAGTCCAGAGGTCTTTCCACTAGGCCACACGGTTCCTATGTGATTCCTCAGTGATCCTCCCTATTTTTGTACATTTTGTCACAGTGGAATGGAGAAAATGGTCATGCTTTGAAATGGTTACAATGTGTAGTTGCTAACAGGGCCAGTGAGAGATCACAGATGATATATTCATGTCCCAAAACCTTGACAATTTTATTCCTCGGTGGTACCTTAAAGCATGTGAGAGAATACTGGTGCATCTCTTTACCTTTCCAGCCCCTACCCCACCATTCCCTGCAACATGTAACTCCCCACTATCTTTTGCAGCTCCCCCTTCCCCCATCATTAAGCCACTAGTTGGAACTAAAATAGCTATTAACATGCAAGAAGTTGTTTCTTGCAGTCTCCTGCCCTATGCTGCTACATACACATATCTCAGGTAGCAGCTTACTGGAAAGTCACACATTACCTTTGTTATGTGCAATCTGAGCTGGGCCTCTCACGCCCACTATCCAACCCCATCTGGGGCTTCTGCCCCTGCTTCAGCCCCTCAACTATACAGTCCATGCTGTTTGGAACTCCTTCAAACCAGGCCACCCCCACTCCACATAGGGGTGAGCTATCATTGCTATTCATTTTCTGGATTTCAGATGTTTTAATTTGTGTTGCCTTCATTCCTCCCTTCCCAGCTTAGAGAGAGAGGCAGGGAAAGGGGCTCAGACACCCAAAGATAAGTAGGGTCCTCCAGATTCCAGAACAGGCGGGGAGAGGGGCTCAGACACCTGTAGAGAGGTAGTGCTCTCCCGGATCCCAGCACACACATGGAAGGGGAGAATTCAGGAGTGACAGCCCCCACAACTTCCTCTGCTACCCCTCACATTTTCAAATCCCTCCTGTCTTCTGCCTTCACCTTACCTGATCCCCTCCAAACTCTCTTCCTTCACCTGCCACCATTCCTTCTCATTTATTCCCTTCCCCATACAATATACCCCTTCCTCATTTCAGACCCAAACCCCTTTCCCCATATTGCCACCTATTCTTGCACCCCCAATCATCATTCCCCACTCTTCCAGTGAGCACTTGAATGTGTAATTTATTTTCTTTTCAAAAATTGTTTTAGCACCTTCTTAATATTCAGCTTTATTCTGCTTAACAGAGGCAGATTTTTCCCCAACTGTTTACAGAGTTCATCCTCAGATTTCTGCCTAGGCTGGTTTCAAACTTTGAAGGTACCAGAACCTGTGAATTTAGTGAAATGCTCCTTTTTTCCTGGGGGCTGTATCTCAGGAACGCTGTGCTCGAATGATCCCACATTTGGATCACTAACCCTATGATATATTGCCAATGAGGTGTAGCACATTTTAAGACAGTCCATGTAAACACATGGATTTTAGAGCACTTAGAAGGTGTGTGCTTTGAACAGAAAGGGCTTCTCAATCTTACCTAGAGAAGAGCTGTTGCTCCATTATGATTATAATACAGAACTATGACTCTGCTATATTGTATGTACAGTAATGTATGAAATGAGAGGGTGAATGGAGGGGAGGGGCTCTCTGCATCCATCAGCAGTGTAGCAGGTGCAGAGAAGTATTAAGTGGCCCCTTCAATGAGATGTTCTCAGTTGAAAGAATACCCCATGGAGATTAACATAGCTCTGAGCTGTGTGCATTGCTCCATTCATGTCAATGGGTGTTCCCGCTCCCATTTCCCCCAGTGCTGGAGAGTTTCTGATATGTGTCAAGCATTCTCAAAGATACAAAAAGAGAACAAAAATAGCGGTCTACATTTTTTCTCTTTTAAATAATTTTTTTATACTGTGTTATGTATAGGGCAACTGTCTATTCACAGTTTTTAAGATAGTTTTCAGGTTTTTCACATTGTTCCTGCATTTTGTTCTGCTGTTGGACTAGTTCACACTGCTTCGCTATCTGTATAGCTGTGGGAGGATTTAAGGCTATGTCTACACTAGACATGCTATAGTGGCACAGCTGCGCTACTCTAGCCCTGTAGTGTAGACACTAACTACAGAGACAGAAGGAGTAAATCCTCCTCTCAGAGATAATCAGTTTTTCCATTTACCTAGCGCTGCCTATAATGTAGCTTAGGTTGGCTTCACTAAGTCTCTTGGGGTCTCTCTCCTGTTTCAGAAACACTTTAAATCCAAAACATGTCTGGCACCCTGAACAGAGTCTGAAGTTTCCAGATTCATTAAGCCAGAACATGAGAGCATTATTTCTCTTCCACAGCAGGTATACTTAAAATGGTAGTAATTTGAATGCCAGAAATAACCTTGGTTAATCAGATCATATAGAACTGATTGAGTTATTTGTGTAAAGCTACCACATCACTGTAAATAATGATTGCTATGTCAAGGGACAAATTATTTCACACTGAAGCTGTTTTATAAACGCTAACAGAATTATTTGTACATCTTGAAGAACAAAAGTCCTTTATTATAGCTCAAGTTTTCTGACTACGTCACAATTTGAATCTTCTTGAGCCCATGGATATTCTAAAGACCCATAACCACTCAATGGACATACTTTAGAAAAAAACGATGTTACATGGATGCACAGTGTTGATCATGCAGGAGCACAAGACGTTAAAATATTTAAGAGTCTGATTCTGATCTTTCTTTTAGCAGTTTTACATTAGGATAATTCCATTCGCATCAAAGGAGTTATTCCTGCTTAACATAGGTGTCCAATCCTATAAATCTGTTCTGTGAGCCATATTCATTGAGCAGTTATATGACTGCTGTAAATTAAATCACATGGTGATAACCATATATTCATGTATGGTGATTTTCACCCTTTTTCTTATGACTGCATCTCTTACCACAGTAAGATCAAAAAGTTCTCTCTCATTGCTACAATCACTATCCTAGTATCCACAGGTGTGTGCCTCCAGCCTCCTAGTTTCTACTCCTCCCAGCCTGCTATGCCTTTGGGGGCAACAACACATATCCCACACGCCCCCGCCCATCCCCGACCTGTTCCATGAACAGGAGGCAATCTCCACCTCACAGCAAACTCTTCCCCCTCAAATTTACAGCTACTTAATTTTTTTAACTTATATAATTGTAGAGTTGGTGAGAATCAAATTCTACCTGGTAACATAGCTAACTTCTTCAGTATCTTGCTGCTTCAGTCACCAGCATGTAGATGCATGATAGATGATACAGGTAGAAGAATATAGTCATTGAGACCACGTGTACATTACTGGCGCGTGAGAGATACGGTGCTGTAGCTATGCCAGTGCAACCCAATTCAGACTACCCCAATGGATTGAATTTTGCCATCACTGTAGAAACTCCACCTGCCTGAGTGATGGCATTCTTCCATCAACTTATTTGTGTCTACACTGGGGGCTAGGTTGGCATAGCTACAGCTCTCAGAGGTGTGGATTTTTGTTCACCTAAGTTTTAAGTGTAGACCAGGCCTAAGAGTCAGCCCCATTGGCTTCACTTACTAGTTTCAATAGGGGAAGACTTCAGCCCTGATTCAACAAGGTACTTTAATACATGTCCATGTTTTTAAGTACATGATTTCAGTGTGACGGCTAATGTGCTTAAAGTTAAGCAACTGCTTAAGTACATTCCTGAATTGGGGCTTATATTCACATTGAAAAGAAATGCACCATCCATTTCTAAATGGTGCTAACCATACATTATATCCCAGCCAGGTCACCAAAAGGAAGATCACAACAGGCCACAGCACAGAGAAAAATCATAGTAGAACCACAGAAATAGCTCTCATTGCTATCATTGTGGAAAGTCATGAGCTATTGGACCATAAATACATGAACAGATTTGGTACTGTTATTCACATTCAAGTATGATAAGATCTGGTGACAAGAGACTGAGTTTTGCAAACGGGGAAGATTTATTTTGTGGAGCTTTAGAATATATTTACAAATGAGAGAACACATTAGTTTACTGTCCTTCTGATATCCTATACTGTCTAGGGGGTGTCGGTTCCAGCTCTGAAATGTAAATCTGACTACCTCACAGCGAGTTTGCTGCTTGAATAAAGGTTAAAAAATACATTTATAATACTTCTTCTAGCACTCTTGGAAACATCTTTAGATGAGAATAGCAATAATATACTAACTTTATTGTGGTCAGATAGAGCACCACAACTTGCCTGTTCATACTGAATTTTTAAAAATTATGTAAATTTTATATATATATATATGGGTGAAATGTAAGATTACTTAATATCCGGACCCATAGGACTGATATTACATCAATTCTGGAAACACTATAAATGTACTGACATATCAATGTACATGCATGGCCTACCAAGTAAATGAATTAAAACAAGTAAGTTCAATATATATAACTACAATGAGGACTTCCTGTAGTACTGTATGAAATCTCTGAGATTAAAGAATATTCTTCCAATTCAAGAACCCTTATTAAAAAGCAAAAGGGTTAACTGTTTCTTAAAACTCACAGTTCAGATTCAACTTAAAATTAATAACAAAATAATGCATGTACACAGTGTGCGCCACAAAATACAATTCAACTATATATAGTGTGACAGGGTCAGGCCAGATGGCTACAGGAGAGCGATAGAAGGCAGATAGATTAGCCCCAGGTTAAGTAGGTCCCTTTTCCCTGGGTAAGGTAACGGGGAAGGTTCCAGAACAATCAGGAACTTTCTGGAAACAATTAAGGCAGTCAGGCTAATTAGAACACCTGCAGCCAATCAAGAAGCTGCTAGAATCAATTAGGACAGGCAGGCTAATCAGGGCCCTTGGGTTTAAAAAGGAGCTCACTTCAGTTTGTGGTGTGCATGCAAGGAGCTGGGAGCAAGAGGCACAAGAAGCTGAGAGTGAGAAGGCGTACTACTGGAGACTGAGAAGTACAAGCATCATCAGACATCAGGAGGAAGGTCCTGTGCTGAGAATAAAGAGGGTGTTGGGAGGAGGCCAGGGGGGTGTAGCTGTCACGCAGCTGTTACAGGAGCCACTGTAGACAGCTGCAATCCACATGGCTCTGGGCTGGAACGCGGAGTAGAGGGTGGGCCCGGGTTCCCCCCATCCCTCCATCCCCCCCAACTCCTTACTTGATACCGGAGAAGTTGAACTGGAGTGAGAGTTCCACCAGAGGGGAAGGTCTCTGGCCTGTTCCCTGATCTACTAGGTGGATCGGCAGAGACTGCGGGAATTGTTCTTCCCTTTCCCCATGCTGGCCAGTGATGAGGCTAATTGAGTGAATGGCAGATTTGAGCCATGAAAGTGGCCAAACTGAGAACTGCCGTGAACCTGTGAGGCGAGAAAATCTGCCAGTAAGTGCAGGACCCACCAAAGCAGAGGAGGAACTTTGTCACAATAGTTATAAACTGTATCCTACCTGCATGTCTCAGGACACATGCACAATATTTAAGGTGGTACAATTTTTGTCTCTTATCTAAAAAGCAAAAGGGAAAGGCACTCCCTAAAACCAGCAATCTCTTGAGATCAGAGAAAAAAGGCTTGATTTGCATCCTAAAGGCCAAGAGACTTGGCCTCTGATAGCCCTTCACGGAGAATGTTCAGCTTCTAGCCCCAAGATATTTAACTAAAGTTAGTTAGATTAAGCACCTCAACTAACCTGATTTACAATGATGACTCAAGGGGAGAGTCTTCAGCTGCCAGGATCTAAGCCAGTGGTGGGCAACCTGCAGCCCATTAGGGCAAGCCGCTGGCAGGCCGCTAGACAGTTTGTTTACATTTGCATGGCCACCCGCAGCTCCCAGTGGCCGCGGTTTACCATTCCCGGCCAACGTGACTTGCCTTGATGGGCTGCGTGTGGCCCGTGGGCCGCAGGTTGGCTACCACTGATCTAAACCGAAGAAGGCTTTATAGATCAAAGCACCATGAATTGCACTTGGAGATATACAGGAAGCCAGTGGATTGCCTAAAGAACCAGTGTAATGTGTTGTGTCTTGCTTATCCTGTCTTACAGCCAAGTAGTTGTATTCTGCATTTGCAGCAGTACTTAAGTAGATTCTAAGGTTTCAAGGATAACCAAATCACTATAGGTTTCAGAGTAGCAGCCGTGTTAGTCTATATCCACAAAAAGAAAAGGAGGACTTGTGGCTTCTTAGAGACTAACAAATTTATTTCAGCATAAGCTTTCGTGAGCTACAGCTCACTTCATCGGATGCATTCAGTGGAAAATACAGTGAGGAGATTTATATACACAGAGAACATGAAACAATGGGTGTTACCATACAGACTGTAACGAGAGTGATCAGGTAAGGTGAGCTATTACCAGCAGGAGAGCAGGGGGGAGAGGAGGAGTGATAATCACCTTTTGTAGTGATAATCAAGGTGGGCCATTTCCAACAGTTGACAAGAACGTCTGAGAACAGTGGGGGTGGGAATAAACATGGGGAAATAGTTTTACTTTCTGTAATGACCCATCCACTCCCAGTCTTTATTTCAAGCCTAAGTTAACTGTATCCAGTTTGCAAATTAATTCCAATTCAGCAGTCTCTCGTTGGAGTCTGTTTTTGAAGGTTTTTTTGTTGAAAAATTGCCACTTTTAGATCTGTAATAGAGTGACCAGAGAGATTGAAGTGTTCTCTAACTGGTTTTTGAATGTTATAATTCTTGACGTCCGATTTGTGTTCATTTATTCTTTTACGTAGAGACTGTCCAGTTTGGCCAATGTACATGGCAGAGGGGCATTGCTGGCACATACTAACCCACAGAGACCCTCCTACCAAGACTACAAAAAGAAGGATTCTAGGTGGACTCCTCCTGAAGGTTGAAACAACAGACTGGACTTCTACATAGAGTGCTTCCGCCGACGTGCACAGGCTGAAATTGTGGAAAAGCAGCATCACTTGCCCCACAACCTCAGCTGTGCAGAACACAATGCCATCCACAGCCTCAGAAACAACTCTGACATCATAATCAAAAAGGCTGACAAAGGAGGTGCTGTCGTCATCATGAATAGGTCAGAATATGAACAAGAGGCTGCTAGGCAGCTCTCCAAACCACTACAATAATCTAATCTAGTTGTTACAAAGGCATGGATTAGTGTGGCAAGGTCCTAATCTAAAATAAAATGTGTTCAGATGCATACAGATACACAAAGTTGTTCTTGGGCACAGATATCATCTGGGGTTCAATGAACAGACCCTGGTCCAAGGACATGCCCAAAATGTTAACCTCATGAACAAACCACCAGATACGCAAGAGCAAGAACCATCCCTTCTTATGACATAATAATTTCCTCAACCTAGCAGCATCACCTCTGGTTTTTCTAGTTTGAGCCTCAGCCACTTCACTGTCATCCAAATCCAATCTCAACCAGACACTGGTGAGGAGGAGCGAGAAGAGGAAAGACACTTCATCATTCAAGTCTGATGAAAATAAATCAGAGCCATGGGCCATCTGCATGCAGAAGACAGCGGAGACTGTAATGTCCCACTCTCTTTCCTAGTGACCTTACACTTCATACCTGATGGAGGCTAATAGAGCCTTGTGGATCCCCACAAATTATCCAATGGAGCAGAAATGAAATTGCCTAAAACCACCCTCTAGAACCTCTGACAGAAAAGAAGGAACAACATTAGAACAGAACCATCTATCCCAGCCAGGGACCATGGGGGAGTGTGATAGACCCAGGCCAGTTGGGTACACCAGAGTAGCGTGTTTTGGGACATGCTGTAGCCTGTTCAAAGGCCCTATTTGGTGAATGCTTATGAATCATAGTCAGTGTCAAGGGGTACAGCAGAGTAGCAGAAGGCAGATATACTGGCCACTGGATTAACAGTTTTCTGTTCCCTGACTGACCAGAGCAGGGGCTGCTCCAGCTAATGAGAACACCTGACTCCAATTAACCTGCAAAGAGTCAGGTGAGGCCATTAAGCTAATGTGACTACCTAACTCTAATTAAGGCCCCTCTGATAATATAAAAGGGCTCACTCCAGTCAGGCAGAGAGGAGCCAGGGACCCAGAGGAGAGGGAGTGTGGCTGAAGGGCTGGTTAATTAAGTCATTGGTAAGGGAGCCCTAAGGTAAGGGAGAAGCAGGAGAGCTGTGGGGAAGTGGCCCAGGGAAATGTAGCAACTCTGGCAGTAAAAGGTTGGCTGCCAACAGCTGCTACCATTAGGGTCCCTGGGCCGGAACCTGTAGTAGAGGGCAAGCCCAAGTTCCCCACAACCCACCACTACAGAAACACCTCCTGGGAGGGGAAAACAGGAGGCTAAACTGTTTTGGCATGAGGCCGTAGGAGCAACAGAGACTGTGGGAATTCTCCAACCAACCTCCATTGCTGGCTTATGATGAAAAGGGCTCAGTAAACTGTATCCCTGGCCCTAGAGAGAGAAGGGCTATGGGGAGGGTTGCAGTGAGCCTCTGAAGCTAGCATAAACCGCCTGGAAGCACGGGACCCACGGGGAAAAGGTCAGAGCTCTGCCACAGGAGTTAATAGGAAGGAAAGCAAGCACGGTCACTTTAGGACACTACCAGAGGATGTGGGATACCAGGCTCGTGTCCCTGCTCTGCCAAAGACTTCCTGTATTCCCTTGGGCAAGTCACACAGTCTTTCTGTATCTGAGTTCCCCATCTGTCAAATGGGAATAGTATTATTTTCCTACCTCAGAGGAGTGTTGTGAGTATGGCAATGGAGAACATATAAGCACCTAAAATAAACCCTTGTAGTTAATAGTACCAAAGAACAGAGTGGATACAAAAACCCTTATCACTGAACCCAACAAACCAATGCCATCTCCAGTCCTAAAGCCAGATTGAAATGGATGAAGAATATGGGAGGACTCTGGACTACACCTATATTTCCTTGCCGTAGATTTCTTGATAACTTTCCCAAAGCAAGGGGGTTTAGAGACAATATGATAGGTGTCAGATTGCAGACATCACTCAATGGCTTCTTGAGAAATCGCCTAATGAGCATTCATATGAGGAAAGTGGTCACCCTACCCAATAGATTCACATCCCCACTTTCTTTTATGGGTATATGGGTCCTGCTTGCAGATCAACACTTCACCATCGCCTCCTGATATATAATGAGCGAAATGGTCACAAACTCTACATGAAGCAGCCAGAAGTAGCCAAAATAAGTGAGAACACACACACACTGAACAGTCTGAATAATATTTTATATATCAGTAACACTTTCTATCCTGAAGTATTCCATAGAGAAGTAGAAACTCCATAGTCACCAGACACAAATGAAATGAACCAATCCATGAGAGAATGGGCCCTCACCAAATGGCACTGTCAGAAACTGGAGACAGGAAGTTTTGCCAAAAGACATAGAAACATATGAGACAGAGAAACGGGGAATCTTTTGTGTCCATGAAAAGAAACAGGAGCTCATCGCTTCACACAGACTAAACTGAGGAAAAACTCCAACTATATACTTTGGACCAATTTATTTTTAATTATACGTTTACTGAATATTACACACAGTTTTGAACTATAGATATGTTTTGCTGTATAATATTTACTGAAATTTTATGGATTTTCTTCGCAATTCCCTAGACAAGTTTTAAAACAAATAAAAGAAAAGCAGTAAAATAGCATATAAAATCCAAACAATTCATTTGAGAACCTGGCAGCAAAATTGTTTCTATTTGATATATTATTTATTTATATATATCAAACTCTGAACTATATCTATATCATGTTTCATTCTTGTTTCAATGAAAAGTTATGGTATTCTGTTGTTTATGAAAAAAATTATACTAAAAGTGCCAAAATCTTTAGACTAACAGAGCAATAATGTGATTTGAATCAGATGATTGCTATTCCATTTGTATTTAATAATAATATTTAAAGTAGTCTAAAAATGACTTATATTGAGGCTGCTGGGAAAGATTTGGAACTTTTGAATTATTTTTTTAATAATGTTTCCTTTTTATGTCAAGTATCTCTCAAGCTAAACCTAATTTTTCTTTAGCATCAGAGAAGTTAAGAGAAAACATGGTAATTTTCACAATTTATGTCTGGGTTACAGGTGCCATCATAAAACAGTTTGCTCCTCCACCTATGCAATAAAAAACTCTGCTCAATTAAATTTAGGGAGTTCAAGGGATACAAATTCTTTCATGGCTAACTACATTTCAAAACAGATAGATTCTGTGGGGCAAACCCTGAAGTCTTTACTTCAGATGTCTTTGTGAAAGTGAAGTAACATCCAGTTAAGATAGTGGGCCATGATATTTAAAAAATTAAGAGTGATCTTTAGTTTTAGGTTACCTTCCTCCTCCCCCAACCCTACTAACTGTTTATACCACCCATTCCCGCCTCAGGATTTGGGCCTTTGTTTACAAACAGGTGGCTGATATAAGCAATCCCTGAAAATTAAAAAAATAAATTTTACCAATTAGAGCAAGAACATTTTGTAGCCTTACCAATTATATGCAAATGGAACTTGTTTACATGTTAAGTGTATAGCTTTAGACAGAATTTGAAACTGTAGTTTGAGATCTACTGACGTCAGTAACGCAACTGAATTCTTATATGACAAGCAATGTCTAAATATGGTGGGTGGTGAAATTTAACATACAGATTTACTCAGTACACTCATATTTTGCACAATACACTCTGTTATATAAATCATCTACACTGACACTTTGGGGTGGGAAGGGGTGGTATAAACAGTTAGTAGGGTCGGGGGAGGAGGAAGGTAACCTAAAACTAAAGATCACTTTTAATTTTTTAAATATCATGGCCCACTATCTTAATTGGATGTGACTTCACTTTCACAAAGCCATCTCTATTCAGTCTTGACAGCATTTACATCATCATATTTGTTGCTGACATTCTGGCACTGCCTCTGGAAATCCATTAGGTTTTAGATGCAATTGTGACAGAAAAATATGTGGACAGTCTGCAACAGGAGGATGGGGGGAAGGGCTATGTTGTTCCACACACAGTTCATTTAGAGTAAATAGACTCCTGAAATAGAAGCTATGTACTCAAATGACACAAGTGATACAGGCCAGAGGAAAGAAGGGCTGTCTGCAAATAATCATTTTAGTCTGACAATTGGAAACTAAATATTGAGCCAACCTGTCACATGACATGCTGTCATGGTAGAAATTATCCAAGTTCTTCAAGTTCTATTACATTTAATTTAATACTGTTCACACATGGCAACTAACCATGTTACGCATTTCATGTCTTTGCATGTATCAGAGATTTTCTTCATGTAATATATATTAAAATCTATTATAGCCATATTAAAATTAGATTAAAATAGGTATTTATAGGTCAAAAAAACCCAAACAATTATTTGCCTGAAGTCCTAAATGACGTGGGCTCAGCTTACCTAAAAGGCTACCTCTCCCCCCATAATACACAGCCACAGAATCATATAAATGTAAGGCTGGAAGCGACCTCAACTGATCATTTAGTCCTGCCCCGTGCACTGAGGCAGGGCCAAGTAAACCTAGACCATCCCTGACAAATGCTTGTCTATCTTCTTCTTACAAACATTAATGATAGGGTTTCCACAACCTCCAGAACCTTCCACAACCTACCTCCCTCCCTCAGAAGTCAATCCCAGAACTTAACTATCCTTATAGTTAGAAAGATTTTCCTAATATCTAACCTAATTTCCCTTGCTGCACATTAAGCCCACTACTTCTTGACCTACCTTCAATGGACACAGAGAACAACTGATCCCTGTACTCTTTATAACAGCCCTTAACCTATTTGAAGACTGCTATCAGGTACCCCTCAGTCGTCTTTTCTCAAGACTATACACGCTTTGTTATTTTTAACCTTTCCTCATAGCTCAGGTTTTCTACACTTTTTATCATTTTTGTTGCTCTTCTTTGGACCCTTTCCAATTTATCCACACCTTTCCTAAAGTGTGGCACCCAGAATTGGACACAGTACTCCAGTGGAGGCTTCACCAGTGCCAAGTAGAGTGGGACAATTACCTTAGTGTCCAACATACAACACTCCTGTTAATACACCCCAGAACATTAGCCTCTTTTGCAACTGCATCACATTTTTGACTCATTCAATTAGTGATCCATTATAACCCCAACTGCTTTTCAGTAGTACTACCACCTAGCCCATTATTCCCCATAGTTGTAGTGAGTGGAGGCGCCAACGCTAATTTTCCCCTCAATATAACAGAGGGGGCAGCTGAGTTGGCAATTTGGGTAGTTGTGTCCAGCCTGACTGAATGGATGCAGCATTTGACAGATTCCCACAGCTTCAAAAATTTGCACGCTGTTATCCTGGATTTTAGTTTACTAGTTCTTAGCACTTTTGTTGTTGTTGAAGTGACAAATAAATGCTATTGTATAGGCGAACATCTAACTATGTTCTTGTATTAATTATGCTTTCCACAAAAATTTTATTTTCCACTGTTAAATTATGTTGGATATGAAATAAATATGTTTTGCTTCAAAGGGGTGAAAAAGAGGATTCCTAAATTATCGGGTTATTTGTTCTTCATTCCAGTTCCATTATGCTACTGTGACAGAATACACCCCCTGTATTCACACACTACACACTATTGTAATAATATTGTAAAGTATGCTTTGTAAAATATAATTTGAAAACTCATTATCTGCTGATCAGTATTGTCCTGGTAAAATGTGTGGCAACATTGTATGTAAAATTATAAGATTACTCTGTATGATATTAACACATGTTCCAAACCCCACAGCCCTGCCCAGGCAGAAGTTAAGTCTGTCCTAAACAAAGGAACACATGTGTGTTTGCCTTAATTTGCATTTAAACAAGTAAACAGAGTTATCAAGCAGGGAGGGAAATAAAGGAAGGTCAAAGAGGTGAAAAAAATACTCTGTAGGGAATATCCTTCCAGATAGACTGTTTCTTCTCAGCCAGAAACGTTTTTCAAGAGGAGGACAAACTATAAAAAGGAGGGACAAATACCCCAAACACTCCTCTCTTACTCTCTCTGCCCACCTCATTCTCCGCAACAAAAGCAAACAGCTGTTGGACTCTGGGGGAGGGGTCCTGACCTGCAAGTTTGGTCAGTAATCTGCTGGAGCATGTGGTGAGAAAGCTTGGTTTGCGAGTAAAATAGTTTCTTCAATACATACTGGAAAGCATTTTATTTTTCTTGTAACCATTTCTGACTTTACTTGCACTACTTAAAATCTCTCTTGTAATTAATAAACTTGTTTTACTGTTTCATCTAATCCAGTGTGTTTAAGTTGAATTATCTGGGTAACTATTTAAGGTAATGAACTGGCATATTATTCTGTTAAAGGAATAACAGATTTAATATATTTGTACTGTCCAAGAAAGGGGTGGGCAGTATAGGACATATATTTCTAGGGAAAGATCTGGGACTGGGGTATGTTGGGTTCACCCTGCAGTATAATCAAGGCTGGTGAGAGCCAGGGTGAACTGGCAGGCTGCAGTACACACAGACACTCTGTGTATGGCTTACTTGCTGGAAGGCTGTGTGTGAGCATCCCAGGAGGGAGCTAGTGCAACAAGGCATTGTAAGGTATCGAAGATTGCAGGGGAGAGACAGCCCCCTCTCTGCTCCGAGTCTGGATTTTGCCCTGGTATGTCACAGCTAGCCATCTGGATCTTGAGAGAATTCTACATACTAGCACTGGGGGGAACCAAATGAAAAACCTTGTCTTAATTTGAAATGTATATCACCCCCCAAAAAAAACATTAGCATATTTTATGAAGGGATTAATCCCCAAGAGTGATTTTAGGGGGGACATCGTATTATGCAGTGATAACTTTGAGAATTATGGATGCTTTGTAAATCATGTGAAATTGCCTTCACAAATTTCTTGAAAAAGTCAAAGTAATGATTCTCCATTAACATATAATTATACATTGATTTCATCCTATATTGATTTTATTATGGCAAATTTACTTTAAATATGTTCTCTGGTGTTTTGTCTCTGTGTGTAATTTATGAACTGCAAAAGAGATAGCTTATTTCAAAATCATGTTTGACAGCCGTAGAACATGGACAAAGAGTGTTCTCATTTTATCAAGATATAATTTTACAAGATAAATAATGTACTAGTGAAAATATTTTTAATAGCATTTTTCTCCCCACCCCCCGTCCAGGTAATAGCAACTGAGAGGCAACAAAATGGCTGAGGACCCTGCTGAGAATTAGACTCTTCTCACCAAAAACCCCTCCTCCTGACTGGTCTAAGTGTATAATCTGCCAATAACACAGGAACACCTGAGGACTAAAGATACTTTATAATACACGCCTTGTTAGACAAGAACATTTTTATCAGCAGTTGCAATCACTAGATATGGACACATTATTAACTTTGCCTGCAGTACACTATCATGCATAATGTCATCAGTCCTACACCAGCAAAACAAACCTGATCATTTTGAAGGTTGAGGAAGAGGCTTAAGCCCTGGGTCTTCTACTTATACCTCTCAGTGTTCAAGCTCACAGAGTAGGTGACTGAGTTGCCAGCCTATTAATTGGAATTTGTGTATAATATGCCAGCAGGTTTGTAAAAAAAAAAAAAAAAAAAAAAAACCTATCACAGATTGTAACCTTCATAGGGCAAGAAAATCTGTTTGATGCGGCTGAAGCCAGAGAAGACGACACATGTTAAAACAAACAGCTGGACTGGACTTAATTGCATGGGAAGCAAAGTACCACAAGGACTGCCATAGTACTTTTACCAGCAAAAGAAACATCCAGACAAAATCTTCACTATCCAGTGACAAGAAAGTTGAGTCTGTGCATAACACATATTTCAGTGAACTAATTTCTGACATTGAGAATGACCTTGTTATCAACAGAAAAGCCTTGTCCATGTCTTACATGTTGCAGAAATACCTGGATATTTTGAGGGGCAAAGTTCTCAGCAGTGAAACTTATATAACAAACTATTATGGCCACCAAATTGTCTTTCAATTTTAGCATGACCCAAGTAAACCAGAGCTTGTGTATAGCAGTAGTTTGTCCTTGGAAGATGACAAACACAGCTTCCCAGTTGCATTCAAAGCAACAGTATGAAGAGAAAAACCCACTCTCTACTTCTGAAAATAAAGATACATATTCAACTGCATCTAAATTGTTTCATGCAGCACTAGTCCTCTGTAGTGAACTCAAAATATGTGAGGGAGTGATACCAATGCAAATGATCATTTCACTACTAATTTAGAACAAGCATTAGATGTGATTCCTGACAATGTGTATAGGTTCCTGAAATGGGTATTCCAAGGGGATGTTGATAATGAACCTATTGAAGGTAAAAGTCTTTTAGTAACAGCCACTAACACTACCCTCCACAGGCAAATATCAGTTGGTCAGTATTTCATTTATATAGTATCCAGAGGTGCAAAGCCTACAACTAAACACGTTGGGCTTGAAGCGTCCGAACACCATATGTCAGGCTGTAAACGTGCAGTAACAACAGTGAACAAGCTAGCACAGTGTCAGTTATACAGCCCTAGAGAGAAATGACACAGGTATTGCAATGGATCTACATGAAAAAGCAAGCAGGGAAAATATAATACTTCCGTAAAACATATAGCATGGTGAGTTCATTTGGTTTGCTGCAGACAATAATGATATAAATGAGGAAATGTTAGATGGAAAGCAGACAACCCATGCCCCAACTATGGTACTCTATCAGTGTCAGACGCGCTCAGTTCTGGAAGGCAGCTTTTGCGCAGCGACAGCTCAGGCTTAAACAAAGAGAACAGCACTGCAAAGACAATCACTTGAAACTCCTGCAATGTGCTAAGACATACTGGAGTACAATCCTCATGGTGGATGCCCAACCCTAATCTTGTGGGGAAAGTAAAAAGTAACTGGTATACTGATGTTGAGGCTTGCCGACAAGCCGCTAACCTTGCTCTGCAATGGATACTTCTAAGATCCTGCCCAACCAAGCTATTTGAGATTGAGTTTGAAAAGGTGAATGCTCAGCAAGCACCAAGGGGCACAGCTTTTAATAGGACTTCATCTACCATACCAATAGTTACATCTTTTGGGTAGTGTTTAATGGTGCCAGCATCACCTAATGAATGGAGTACTGTACAGTTTTCACTGTAATGAAGAACATCAGCAAGATGACTAGAACACTTGTCCAAGATTATAGTGCCTTGACTTTTGAGGATGCTACATATATATTGTGAGACCAAAGAGATCCCGTGGAGGTGCCTAGAATAATTTCAGAAAACAGTTTTGAGAATGTGTGTTTTCCTCATAGCATAGACATTTCTGGCTGTAATTGGAAAGAAGTATGAAAAGAGTGGTCTGAAATCACAGGTGTATGGTAGCAATTTTAGCAATCTACTTATAGGCAAATCATACAACTGTGGCCCACAAGGGCCCCACAAATTTGAAATGGAGAATCTGTCCAGAGTGCAGTGGCAGGCATTTTGTAAATGGGTATAAAATAAGGAGATTGACTGATGTAGACCTCACCAACAGCAAGCTTCAAGAATGTCAAAATGTGGTATCAAACAATGATGCAACAAGTGTAACAGCAACACTTTCACAGCTGAGTCATGCACTCAAGAACGTACAGGATGTACTGCACATATTTCACAATTTTGGAACAGCAGCTTCCCAAGCCTTTACCTTCTGGGATGATTACATTGAAATGGTTAACATCATAATGCATTTAATCAGAGCAGAACATGAAAGCAACTGGGACGTGCATCTTGCGGCAGTTGTAGCAGTGCCATCACTAATTTTTTCCTTTGACCACACCACTTATGCCCACTGGGTATCTGTGCACATTAGTGATATGAAGCTTCTTCCAGATTACGTCCTCACAGTTCATGAGCGTTTTGTGTAAGGAAATCATTCTGTAGCTCGGTCTAGAAATAAATTCAGCAAAGTCTGGACAGACATGGTACTTGAACAAACAGTAAACTGTGATAGAAAAGCAAAAGGGGGGTTAGTGGGTTTCCCTTTGAAACCAGGAACCCTGGCTTATGATTAATCACTGCTCATGAGCACTCAGCTACCACAACCTCCACAAAGGTAATGTGTGATAGACTCAGACATTGTACAAGGAAAACACAAGAAGGCTGCACCATGTCACAAGCAACGTTATGAAGGACATGTGAGCAAAGCTGCATATACCATCACCAGCTTCAAGACAAACTCATGACTGGCTAGCACTCACCAACATTCCAACTGGCACAGAGTTACCTCCAAACTCGTGCCAATGATACAAGAATCAAAGTAATGAGACATTTTGTGCAAGACATATAAATTCAAGTACCACTGGATTCTTTGAACCACTACACAAGTTCAACATCAAGACATTTGCATCTCTAAGCAAGAAGACCAAATTGACAATTAGTAGTGATAAGACTGTGACTATCAATGCAGACAGAATTGTTTAGCCATCTTGTCTTAGCTGCACCAACAAGAGAGATTGTTTTGAAGGAAGTTTTCACACAAGTTTTCCATAGGTCTGCATGCTCTAAGCACATTCCAGTAGTTCCCGGAACAAAACTACAAAGGGTAAGCTAACACCTGAATTGGTAAGAGAGTGTCAGTGTATTAACTACCAGCATCCAAGATGCTCACAGTTGGATAGTGGATGACATGACTGTAATACAAATGGTCTCGCAAAGAGGTGCAACTAGCTTTGCAGAACTTGCTAAACTAGGCTTCAGAATAGAATGCCAACCTCTACAGAGTTGCAAAGCTGCAGAAAACTAGATATTGTCTGATCAATATGATGACTATTGAATTAAATCTTTCAAGTGTTCATGAAAGCAACGCTCACAAAGCAATGAAGTCAAAATCCACAGTCCCAAAACAATGCAGTGAAGCCAGCCAATGGGAATCCCAAGAATAAAGCACATCTAGTTAAAAAAAAAAAAAGGTCAGAATCATGGTGTGATATGGCAGTAAATTTTTGACCCAGATCAGCAGATGATTATTGCAGGTGGATTC